>NC_062269.1:16224729-16861556 GCF_916048215.2 Malus sylvestris
TTAGTTAAGTCATTCCCACCATGCTTAGTTCGTGAAGGGGTTCAAGAATAGCCTCACGATGATACGATGTCGGCCATCCTCGTTGCCTACACTCACCTCATCAAGTATGTATATAGACTCCTCCTGAGTATAAGCATGCACTTTGCACTCCCCCATGATAGGGTGAAGGCGGTGTACAAGTCATAAACGATTGGAGCCTACCACGGTGGAAGGCCACGAAAGAGTGTTCAAGGCACTCTCACACTTGTCAACTTAATAATGGTTTGGTTGAGGGTTTTAGGTCTCATCACATATAAATATTCATTTTAATCTTTATTAAAACAATTTTGGTCCTATTACAACTATTGGTCCATATGATTGTTTTTAGTTGTATATAATACTCCCACTATGCTTATAAAACGTTTTAAAGCAAGAGTATATGATACTACTAACATAACCTTTGCATTCATTTGATGGACTATATAGTTGCCTTAGGGCCTTAGGGATGGTGATTGATTTTAGTTACGCGTTTAATCACATGAAGGCGTGTTGGCTTAGGGGCGTTGGACCCAACTACTTCATTTTCATGCATATCATATAAAGCAAGAAAGAAGTACTTCAAAGTAAAGGTGAGCTTATGCTCATTACAACATTTGCATAAAACAAATTACTTTAAAGTAAAGAAGAGCTTAAGCCCTTTTACAACATTTGATCAAATCAAATTACAACCAAAATCTAATCTACACATTCCCATGGTTCAAACAAATTTGAAACGGCCTATCACATAGCTCAATTATATTAGGCTTAGGTTCATAATCACCATTTAATTAATTAACACTTTAACTAATTAAATTGAATGCAACATTTTCATTTGGTTTTTGTATCCATAAAATTGATTTAAATGGAGCTAAACAAAATGAAAATCCAATTCTCATTTAAAGAGACAAAACAATTTTGTTCTCTACCTAATTTGGGCCATAAAGCAATTAACCTCAACTTTTGGGCTATATTGCAAAACTTTTGGGGTCACTTTGTAAAGACACAAAAGTCCACTACTTCATGTAATTACAATAGAACCCAAAATTTAATCAATGCAAAAACTTCATTAAAGGAGCAAAACAATTTGTCCTTTAGCGTTTTTGGACCTAAACGTAAAAACGTAAACTTTTGGGCCAAAGTGCAAATACACAAAAGTATCAAAACTTTATGTAATTGCATAAAAGGCCCCAAAAGTACCCCCACTAGGGGGTGGCCGGTTTTGGAAGAAGATAGAGTGATGTGTGTGTTGATTTGTGAGTTTTAGACATAAAGCAACAAGTGGTGCAAGTGGTGTGTGTGAAAGGAAATTAATCCTTACACACCCACCAATATCTCTTACACCATTTAAACAAATATCTAAAACATTTAAACATTTGAAAATCATAAAACATAAACTTTATGAAATAAATCAACACTTTGAATCAAAACACAAACCTTTTTGTTCTTGGCAAAAATGTCAAGAACAATGAAGAACATTCATGAAAAACCCAAAATTTTTCCATGAACTTTTTTCACCCAAAAACATTCCAAAACCATTCAAACTTAAGGGAAATAACATCTAACCAAACTAGGGTACATAGGGGTTCCAAAAGTCACTTTAAAACACTTTTAACAAGTCAAACAAGAACCCAAAAATCCACCCTTTGGATTTGGCCGAATTTTCCCAAAAGCATAGCACCAAATTTTAGCTCCAATATTCATGGTCATATGAACTACATCTACAACATTTGAGATGGCAAATTTTCTAACAAAATTTATATTCAAAGAAGCAAGAATAAAGCTTGTAACAATTACAACTTTTAAATCACAAACTATGAACTACAAAACCCAAAAGGATTCAACAACTACTAGACCTAGGCTCTGATACCACTGGAAGGATGATTTTGTGAAAACATGTTCATTTAAGCAACATCAATAAGCATGCAATTAACAATTAAAGGCGGAATCATGCTTGCATGCACTTAAAAACAAAACATTAACCATGAAATTCAAAGCCTAGTAGATTGGTGAACCAAGACTCAACTCAAATCAAAGTGAGTTGAAAAATATACCTTTGTAGATTCCTCTTTGCATAAGCAAAGGCTAATCACCCAAAGAGAGGGCCTTCATTCCTTGCATGTTAAATCTATGGATTTGGATGGAAGAATAGGATTCTCCAAGTTCCCAAAATAGAGAACCTCTAAGTATCTTCACCAAGGTTAGATTGGAGAAGAAATGAGTGACCTTGGAGTAGTGGGATTGCTAGATGCACCCTCCAAGGGGCCGGCCTCTTTAGAGAGAAATGGAGAGACATGTTCTCTCCAATTTTCTCCAAAACAAACCCTTAATGAATTTTGGCTATAAAGTCATATTTATACCTTTATTCATTTGAGTGGCAAACTTGTAAATAAGTCCAAGTTCACTACCCTTAACCATATGGCCGGCCTTGGGGTGTTGTTTGGGCTTTTGGGCTTTTGTGAATTAAGTTGTCATACAACTTAAGTCAATGGGCTTGACGTTCGAAGCCCATTGGGCCTTAAGGTCCAAAACTATCCCGAGGTCTTTAACGAACTTATTCGCTTGATTAATTAACATATTAATTAATCCTTGCCATAAATAATTAAACCATTTAATTATTCTTATTCATCTCCATTGTTTCTTCAATCTCCACCTTACACGGTGTACGATCCATTAGGTTCCTTTTAGCGAGGCAGTGGGCGATTAAAACCATTTTACATCGATTGTGAATTGAAACTTACTTTCAATTCTCCCTTTAGTGATTACACACGTTTAGGGCTTCCACAAACCATGAGTGACACCTAGCAGCATATCATGGTTACCCAAGCTAATCAGAAGAGGTGGAGAACCTATTCAGTTTAGGATTACAAATGCAATACGGTCTTTCTCTAGTACAATACTCTTGACCACATTGTTTGGTTTGATAGTTTATTTATTCATGTCTACTATCCAATGTGATTCGTGTGCTTATATGATTACCTTGAATGTGATTTGGAACGCATTCCTAAATCTCATTCATACTCTGGCCAGAGATTCTAATCATATCATAGAGTATTCTCCCTCAAACAGTTTGAAGGTTAGAGATCCCTTGTTGCGCATTCACTTGCCTCCATGGCTAAGTGGCTTAACCCCAACGATGCCGTGGACACTCCAATGGAATGACGTTTGACATAATCAA
The DNA here is from genome assembly GCF_916048215.2 of Malus sylvestris. Taxonomy (NCBI): domain Eukaryota; kingdom Viridiplantae; phylum Streptophyta; class Magnoliopsida; order Rosales; family Rosaceae; genus Malus; species Malus sylvestris. Next base: position 16,227,923 of record NC_062269.1, read on the forward strand.
AGATCAAGGACTTAACCACAAGACAACGATGATGCCTCAGGTCAAATGACTACTTTGCATTATCCCAACCATGAGTTCTCATGTGACATGAATATGAGAACTCTTCGTTGATCGTGTTCAGTGAACTCATTCTCTATTGAGCACCTACGTACTTTACTTGATGTCACACACACCAATGACTCGAGACTAGTCACTCTCCCTGAGAGAAGACACAGTACGTACCGATCTTAACGGACTGTCAATGCCCAATTGACAATCCTATGATCAGGAACATTTAGGATGTGTCTACGAAAGAATGGTCTCATGAATCTAACTTCATTAGATTGCATTCTCCCAATCACATATTCCTTGGACTTTATAGTTTAAGCATATAACATTTATATGAGACGGCTCAAACAATAATCTTTGCCCTTTATATTAAACTAGATTAGTTTAACATGTGAAATGTCCATAAAGTATCATCATATGATTCGCTTTAGGGCACATTTCCAACAAGAAGTAGAAGATATATGAGAGAAGAAAAGGTGCTTCACATTCGGAACGTGAATCAAATGTAGATCTCTGCGAAAGCAGATGGTACTTACTTCCTCATATGAACTACCAAAGAAATTGGAAAAACATAGATTGTCTTTATATTCCAATTTTAAGGAACTAAATTCCGTCACTATGTGAAATGGATAAATGTTTTGTTTGACAAAACATTGTTCTTTATTAATGAATGATTAGATTATTGTAAACTAATTAATTATCTCTATAGTAGAGATGATATGGTAGTGTTAACTGTTTAGAATACAATGATGCTTGAAACCGAAAAGGTTGCAAGGTAGTGACTAATCCCAACTAAGTCGTGATACCTCTAAAACATAAGTTACGAGTTGGTGATAGATGGATGCTTTGGATCGTTAGATCCGGATCCAATACCTTCTTGTTAAAATTGTATAGAGGCGAAATGTTTAAATCTTTATTCTTTTGGAAAGAAGAAAGAATCATAAAGTTGTTGAGGTTAATTCACTTAGATGTTAGTGGCACTTGTCCACAACATAATACTACTCATGTTGGATGACATTCACCGAAGATCACTCTCGGTTGGACTATAGTTTATTTTGAATAAACACAAGTCCGAATACTTTGCAAAATGTTTCAAAGAATTCAAGAAATGTAAATTGATGAGTAAGACATCTAAAGTATTTACCTCCTTAGATTTGATCCAAGGAAAGATAACACTTTAGATGAGTTTCCTTGAAAGATATCAAGGAAAATAGCATCATAAGATAATGTATTTCTCCATTAGGAGAAGAACGAACTCGAATAAGATTTAGTTCGTTAGATGTTATCTATTACCCATATATAGGATATATACTTCTAAAACAATATGATTGTCAATGAGAAGATCTTCCAATATTTTCATGACTCCATAAGATGTAGTTGGAAAGAAAGACAAATCTTAAAACATGTTAAGATTTGGGGTTGTGTGCTTATAAGCAATATTTGTTTGATAACAATCTTGTAGGATATCCTTAAATTAACTTTTGGATATCACTTCTATAAACCAACTAACAAATGTTGTTTTGTTGGGTAGTTCATTGTGATCCTACAATGTGATTTGCCTAAAAGCAAATGAACGTGAGATAGAACTCAAAGAATGGGTTCTTTGAGAGACAAGATAGTAATCAACAAATATAACAACCTAGTTCCTATACCACAAGCTCCAAGGTAGTCGAGAAGGATTTATAAACCGTCTCAGTTGAATGGTTTGAACTTTATGACTATGTCATAGAGTTACACCTCTTAATTAGAAAGAAATAAGAATGAAAATCCTTATGACTACATTGAGTGTATATATATAATATATACTCAAGGAAATGGTAAAGTACCATTTGACTCGAAATAATGAAACCTTCATAGCTAATTGGTAGCTTAAGGTGACTACAATCAAAGAGAATGGTTGACTTTGAAGGAACCAATTTTGACGTAGTCTTAGTTTCAATTAATTCGAAGATTGCTAGCTACAACTAAATGGTGATTCAATGTTTGGACATAATATGGGTTTTTCGAAACTATTATTAAGATAGTCTTGATAATATATGTCTAAAACTATGAATCACAAGACATGTAAGTTGTATTGATCCATCCATCATGGATCTTAGCAAGCTAGTGGGAGCTATAAGCGTCTTATGAGAGAAAGGTCAAATCGTTTGATTTCTCATAAAGATGTAAATGAATCTTTTGTTTACTAGGTTTACAAAAGATTAGTGGGAGTTAATCATATTCCTAAATTTGTATATATATATATAAATATATATGTGATATATATGAATATATATATGATATATTAATTTTGGAAATGAAAAGAATATTTCTTCGTTAAAGTTATGACTTTAAACATTATATGAAGATAGAATGTATATGGGAGACATAGTCTATATACATGGGATGGAAATCTATATTGATAGATTTCAAGATATAATTTGATTATATCAATCCCTAATAATAGACAAAAGTTGCTAGGAAGTTTCTCATTTGATGATAAACTTCAATTAGAAGGATGACTCTAGTGTGACTAGCAAGTTGCCCTTCTCAAAGGGAACGTGCCCTTTGACTCCCAAAAAAATAATGCGTAAATAGAATCCTTTATGCATAAGCAGAAGGTGATTTATGTATTTCATATTGTATGAAAAACATTGATATGAGTTGTACCTAGAATGGTACAAGACGATATCAATGCAAGCCCAGGATCAGAACCATGGCAACTGTCAAGTGAGTCCTTAAGTATTTAAGAAATACTAAAGGATAAATTCCTCAAAGATCGAGGAAGAATTAGAGTAACGTAATGGAAGCGTAAATGTAATAGATTATGAATCTAATCCATCATTGGATGTTTCTTCATTATGAATGAAGAGATAATCAGATATCTCTTTATTATGACTAAAGAGATATTTGGATGGAAACATTAAAGTAATGACTTTAGTGTGTTCCATTATGAATGCAAAATATATTGCCATAAAGAAGCTTACAACAATGTTGTTTGGATGTGAAAGTTCATTCATGAACTCTCTATTCGGTTCCAACCAGAAAGTGTATCTAGTGTATCAACACTATGACACTAATGGGGCGATAGCTCAAGCCAGGGAATCAAGGTCTCATCAAGGTCCGAACTCATATGAGAGACTGAACCACATGATTGAGAATCATGTATAATGGTGACGTCGTTATTCTCAAGGTTGCTTCTATGGATAACATATAGATATCCATTGTCTAGGCCTACTACTCAGCCATTTATGAAATGACTACATAAGAGGTATCATCACTGATGACCAAGCTGATTGGCTCTAGTGCAAGTGGGAGATTGTTGGAAATGTGCCCTAAAACCAATCATATGATGATACTTTACGGACATTTCACATGTTAAATTAATCTTGTTTAACTATAAAGGGCAAAGATTATTGTTTGAGCCGTCTCATATAAATGTTATATGCTTAAACGATAAAGTCCAAGGAATATGTGATTGGGAGAATGCGATCTAAAGAAGTTAGATTCATGAGACCATTCTTTCATAGACACATCCTAAACGTTCCTGATCATAGGATTGCCAATTGGGCATTGACAGTCCGTTAAGATCAGTACGTACTGTGTCTTCTCTCAAGGAGAGTGACTAGTCTCGAGTCATTGGTGTGTGTGACATCAAGACAAGTATGTAGGTGCTCAATAGAGAATGAGTTCACTGAACACGATCAACGAAGAGTTCTCATATTCATGTCACATGAGAACTCATGGTTGGGATAATGCAAAGTAGTCCTTTGACCTGAGGCATCACGTTTGTCTTGTGGTTAAGTCCTTGATCTTTGATTATGTCAAAGTCACCCCATCGGGGTGTCCACGGCATAGTTGGGGTTAAGCCACTTAGCTATGGAGGCAAGTGAATGCGCAACAAGGGATCTCTAACCTTCAAACCGTTTAAGGGAGAATACTCTATGATATGATTAGAATCTCTGGCCAGAGTATGAATGAGATTTAGGAAAGCGTTCCAAATCACATTCAAGGTAATCATATAAGCACACAAATCACATTGGATAGTAGACATGAATAAATAAACTATCAAACCAAACAATGTGGTCAAGAGTATTGTATTAGAGAAAGACCGTATTGCATTCGTAATCCTAAACTGAATAGGTTCTCTACCTCTTCTGATTAGCTTGGGTAACCATGATATGCTGCTAGGTGTCACTCTTGGTTTGTGGAAGCCCTAAACGTGTATAATCACTAAAGGGGGAATTGAAAGTAAGTTTCAATTCATAATCGATTTGAAAGAGTTTGAATCGCCCACTGCCTCGCTAAAAGGAACCTAATGGATCGTACACCGTGTAAGGTGGAGATTGAAGAAACAATGGAGATGAGTAAGAATAATTAAATGGTTTAATTATTTATGGCAATGATTAATTAATATGTTAATTAATCAAACGAATAAGTTCGTTAAAGACCTCGGGATAGTTTTGGACGTTTAGGCCCAATGGGCTTCGAACGTCAAGCCCATTGACTTAAGTTGTATGACAACTTAATGAATAAAGATTCACAAGGGCCCAATAGCCCAATAATATCCCAATGGCCGGCCATATAGTTTTGGAGTGGGTTTTGGACTTATTTACAAGTTTGCCACTCCAATGAATTAAGGTATAAATATGACTTTATAGCCAAAATTCATTTAGGGTTTGTTTTGGAGAAAATTGGAGAGAACATGTCTCTCCATTTCTCTCTAAAGAGGCCGCCCCCCTTGGAGGGTGCATCTAGCAATCCCACTACTCCAAGGTCACTCATTTCTTCTCCAATCTAACCTTGGTGAAGAGACTTAGAGGTTCTCAATTTTGGGAACTTGGAGAAACCTTTTCATCCATCCAAATCCATAGATTTTAGATGCAAGGAATGAAGGCCCTCTCTTTGGGTGATTAGCCTTTGCTTATGCAAAGAGGAATCTACAAAGGTATAAATTTCAACTCACTTTGTTTTGAGTTGATTCATGGTTCACCAATCTACTAGGCTTTGAATATCATGGGTAATGTTTTGTTTTTGAATGCATGCAAGCATGATTCCGCCTTTTAATTGTTAAATGCATGCTATAGATGTTATTCAAATGAACATGTTTCACAAAATATTCCTTCAGTCCCAACCATCACATTCAATCTGGCCAAGTCCAATATCCCTGAAACTTTCAAAAATGTGGTGTTTGTCATTGAGTTCTTGTCGGACAAAGCAAGTAAGTCATCTTCTCCAATTTTACATACGTTTTCCACTAACTTGATGATTTTGATGATTCAGGCACCCATACTAGAATTTACACCATTGCCGGATCACTTCAAGTATCACCTTCCATTCGAAGATCACTTCCATGGAACCTAGGGGAATGGGACGCGAGGTATCGTCCGGCTGCAAGACGTTAAAGAAAGTGCTTCTTGGGAGGCAACCCATGTATTCAAAAAAGGAAGATCTATGAATCGGTCTACAATCAGTTTTGCGTTTCTAAAAACCTTCCCTTTTCTGCATTTCTATTTTGCCATGATTGTCATTTTTTATTTTTGTTGTTTATTTAATTATTTTTGGGTGTGGGTTTATTTTTGAAACATTGATAGATAGGCAAGATATTTTTACATTCATTTTCATGAAAAAAAAAAAAAAAAAAAGGAACATTAAGCAAGAAATTACAAGAGGGAGCCTTCACAAAGGCTGCTTAGGAGAAGTCTCAGTAGTCGGCGGAGCCCCAGAAGGAGGAGGCAGCGGAGGTTGATCATTTGGAGCTTCAGTATGCGGTACAGCCCTAGAAGACGAAGGCAAATGCTGTTGGAACAAGCCCACAAACCTCTGATGATCAAGTAAGATCTGACCATCAGATTCCTACATCTGGTCAATTTTCCTCTTCATGTTTGTGGCATAGTTGTGTGCTAGCTTGTGCAATTGTTTATTTTCATGCTTAAGCCCTCTAATCTCCTGCTTGAGACTCATCACTTCAGCCGCTAAGGATTCAACTTGGCGGGTTCGGGCAAATAGGCGTTGGGCCATATTGGACACGGAACTTGCGCACTGCACACTGAGAGCCAGAGATTCCTTAACAGCCAACTCATCAGACCGTTTGGCAAATAGTCTGTTATCTTTGGGAGTGACAAGGTTCCTGGCCACCACCGCAGCTGTCATATCATTCTTCATCACCGAATCCCCAACGGTAAGGGGACCAATAGGGGATATGAAGGATGGGCGCCATATGTTGTCTGGAAAAGGCGGGGCTGCCTCTTCACCAAGGTTCAAGTCAAAACGACGGTCGGAAGGGCCATACATTTTTCAGAGGTGTTAAAGAAAGAGGAGATCGGACAAGTCAAGATCGTAGAAGTGCAACACGGGAGTTTTTACAGGCAGAAATTCAAGTGTGCTTTGAATGTCCTGCATACCTCTATAAAAATCAGCACGCGATGGGATTTCAGAGATCGAAGAGGCGAGCTCAGAAATCGAAGAAGCACCGATTCCAGATATCGAAGAGCGCCAGCTTTCTTAAAAGTTGGGCTTGCTCACAAACCACCGATTCCAAATATCGAAGAGTGTCAGCTTTCTCAGCCTCGTCAGCACCCGTCACACGCAAACTCAGCTTTGCGAAAATCACGGAAAATTTGTCGAAGCATCGATCTCAGATAGCGAAGATGCACTTGTCTCTCTCAGCCTCGTCAGCACTTGTCACATGCAGAGAAACATTGCGGAAATCACGGGCAGTTTGTCGAAGCGCCGATTCCAACCATCTGTCTTTCTCAACCTCGTCAGCTTTGAGGAAATCACGGGCAATCTGTCGACGATTTCTGTTGAAGTAGAAAACACGTGAAGTGTACTGTTCAATCATCCAACGGTTGCCGACAGGAGTGAAAGAACAGTACCGGTTATTATTTCCTATAAATGTCGACCTTCACCCTCAATTGCAAGGCAGACATACATAACCTTCCGTTATCTCCGAGAATGCCTTTCCAACAAACCCTCTCGAGTCACTCAGTGTTCCTTATTCCTTGGGGTACCTCTGCAAACAACCCATCCAAAGAAAAAGTATTTCATATCATGAAGGTTGAAAGCAAGAGTATCTCATATCATGCTTTCTCCCTGTCCTTCTCCTTGTCGTTGTTTTAGGACAAGGAGAAAGTGAGTAATCAGCCAGCACTTGGTATCAATCTTCCGATCTAGAACCGACCGCCTGTAACCCCTTCCTGATTGCTTACCTAGCCTTCCTCTTGAGTACTCATCTTCATCATCTTATGCTTTCGCTTTGTCTACCGCATCATAAGGGAAGTGAAAATGATACCTCGAAGCATGTGGAGACAATTTGCCAATTCATCCTCAGCTAGGGACAAGGAGAGCACTTGGAAAGATTGAAGAAAGAAACAGACCAACACCTTTACCTCGTGCCTGCCCGCCGTGCAGAAGAAACAAGCAGAGAAGAATGCAGACTGCACAATCAAATCATCCCAGCAGAAGGAGTCTAATTTGAAACCAAGGAACTCTCATATTTCTCGCTCAGAATTCCAAACCAGTTCGAGATCAAAGCTGTGGAAAGTCAACAAAATCATCTATCTCCAAAACCAGATTTGCGTTCTTAAACTCTACTCTGTCTATTTTTTGTTTACTTTGCTATACTTGTCATGTTTATTCGTTGTTTGTTTATTCGCTTGTTTTTGTGTGAGTTTATGCTTGAAACATTGAGGACAATGTTTGATTTAAGTGTGGGGGGGTAACCATTGTTTTGCATGAAATTCGTAGGAGTTTATCACCCATTACTTCTAATGTTGTTCCTTGCTCTTTTAAGTGTTTTCAAGCTGCTTTGGAGTGTTTCAGTGTGTTTTGACATAAAAATCCAAAAATCTCATAAAAATTTGAAAAACCTAAAAAGAGTTGTTTTTGTATGTTTATTTGTGTCTTAGGGTACCTTCCAACACAATGATGAGGATTTGGTTTTTAATTACATGACTGTTAAAGAGAGTTATAAACATGGATGAACATTTGATTTACTCTTTGGTGTATGCTTGGTTGTGGTTATAATTTATGAATTCACATGCAATCATAAAGGAAAAATTAGTTTTTGTAACATGCTTGAAGGAAGGAACTCAAACAAACGCTACAACCCTGTGAGACTTGAGCCTAAAACGTTATTTGGAGAGTTGATAATCTGTGCATTATTGTTTTCTAAGTCGTTGCTGTTGGAAATGTGCCCTAAAGCCAATCATGTGATGATACTTTACGGACATTTCACATGTTAAACTAATCTAGTTTTACATATAAAGGGCAAAGATTATTGTTTGAGCCGTCTCATATAAATGTTATATGCTTAAACGATAAAGTCCAAGGAATATGTGATTGGGAGAATGTAATCTAATGAAGTTAGATTCATGAGACCATTCTTTCGTAGACACATCCTAAACGTTCCTGATCATAGGATTGCCAATTGGGCATTGACAGTCCGTTAAGATCAGTACGTACTATGTCTTCTCTCAGGGAGAGTGATTAGTCTCGAGTCATTGGTGTGTGTGACATCAAGACAAGTACGGTAGGTGCTCAATAGAGAATGAGTTCACTGAACGCGATCAACGAAGGGTTCTCATATTCCATGTCACATGAGAACTCATGGTTGGGATAATGCAAATTAGTCATTTGACCTGAGGCATCATAGTTGTCTTGTGGTTAAGACCTTGATCTTTGATTATGTCAAAGTCACTCCATCAAGAGGGTGTCCACAGCATCGTTGGGGTCAAGTGACTTAACTATGGAGACAAGTGAATGCGCAACAAGGGATCTCTAACCTTCAAGCCGCTTGAAGGAGAATACTCTCTGATATGATTTGAATCTCTGGCCAGAGTATGAATGAGATTAGGGAATGCGTTCCGAATCACATTCAAGGTAATCATATAAGCACAAGACACACATTGGATAGTAGACATGAGAAAATAAACTATCAAACCAAACAATGTGGTCAAGAGTATTAGATTAGAGAAAGACCGTATTGCATTTGTAATCCCGAACTGAATAGGTTCTCTAACCTCTTCTGATTAGCTTGGGTAACCATGATATGCTGCTAGGTGTCACTCATGGTTTGTGGAAGCCCTAAACGTGTGTAATCACTAAAGGGAGAATTGAAAATAGTTTCAATTCACAATCGATGTAAAATGGTTTTAATCGCCCACTGCCTCGCTAAAAGGAACCTAATGGATCGCACACCATAAGAGGTGGAGATTGAAGATTAAACGGAAATAAGTAAGAATGATTAAATGGTTTAATCATTTATTTATGGCAAGGATTAATTAATATGTTAATTAATCAAACGAATAAGTTCGTTAAAGACTTCGGGATAGTTTTGGACCTTAAGGCCCAATGGGCTTCGAACGTCAAGCCCATTAACTTAAGTTGTATGACAATTTAATGAATAAAGATTCATTGAAGCCCAAAAGCCCAAAACTCCCTAAATGGCCGGCCATAGTATATGAATTAGGGTTTTGGTTGTTTAGGTCACTTAAAGAAGTGACTATATAAATGACTTTATAGCCAAATATTCAAAAAGGATTAAAAGGGTTTATTTTTGGGGAAAATTGGTGAGAATTGTCTCTCCATTTTCTCTCTAAAGAGGCCAACACCTTGGAGGGTACATCTAGCAATCCTACTACTCCAAGGTCACTCATTTCTTCTACAATCTAACCTTGGTGAAGAGACTTAGAGTTTCTCAATTTTGGGAACTTGGAGAACCTATTCTTCCATCCAAATCCATGGATCTAAGAAGCAAGGAATGAAGGCCCTATCTCTTTGGGTGATTAGCCTTTGCTTATGCAAAGAGGAATCTACAAAGGTATTAATTTCAACTCACTTTGTTTTGAGTTGATTATTGGTTCACCAATCTACTAGGCTTTGAATTTCATGGTAATGTTTTGTTTTTGAGTGCATACAAGCATGATTCCGCCTTTAATTGTTAATTGCATGCTATATGATGTTGCTCAAATGAACATGTTTTCCCAAAAGATTTCCTTCAAGTGGTATCAGAGCCTAGGTCTAGTAGTTGGTGAATCCTTTTGGGTTTTCTAGTTCATAGTTTGTGATTTAAAAGTTGTAATTGTTACAAGCTTTATTCTTGCTTCTTTGAAAGTAAATTTTGTTGGAAAATTTGCTATCTTAAATGTTGTAGATGTTGTTCATATGAGCATGAATATTGGAGCTAAAATTTGGTGCCATGCTTTTGGGAAAATTCGGCCAAATCCAAAGGGTGAATTTTTGGGTTCTTGTTTGACTTGTTAAAAGTGTTTTAATGTGTTCTTTGGAACCCCTAAGTACCCTAGTTTGGTTAGATGTTATTTCCCTTAAGTAAGAATGGTTTTGGAATGTTTTTGGGTGAAATTTGGGTTTTTCATGGATGTTCTTCATTGTTCTTGATGTTCTTGCCAAGAACAAAAAGGTTTGGTGTTTTGATTCAAAGTGTTGAATTATTTCATAAAGTTTATGTGATATGTTTTTAAATGATTTATCATGTATTTAAAGTGTTAGATATTTGTATAAATGATGATTGAAATAATTGTGATTGAATTATTTCAAAACTTATCTTACATACACTTGCATGTTTTTGACAAAACTCACAAATCAACACACACACCAACCTTATCTCTCCCCCAAAACCGGCCACTCCCTCAAAGGGAGTACTTTTGGGGCTTTTATGCAATTACATAAAGTTTTGATACTTTTGTGTATTTGCACTTTGGCCCAAAAGTTTACGTTTTTACGTTTAGGTCCAAAAACGCTAAAGGACAAATTGTTTTGATCCTTTAATGAAGTTTTTGCATTATTAAAAGTTTGGGTTCTAGTTGTATTTACATGAAGTAGTGACTTTTGTGTATTGTACAAAGTGACCCCAAAAGTTTTTGTTATTGCAATATGGCCCAAAAGTTGAGGTTAATTGCATGATGGCCCAAATAGGACGAGAACAAAATTGTTTTGTCTCTTTAAATGAGAATTGGATTTTCATTTTGTTTAGCTCCATTTAAATCAATTTTATGGATACAAAACCCAAATGAAAATGTTGCATTCATTTAATTAGTTAAAGTGTTAATTAATTAAAGGGTGATTATGAACCTAAGCCTAATATAATTGAGCTATGTGAAAGGCGTTTCAAATTTGTTTGAACCATGGGAATGTGTAGATTAGATTTTGGTTGTAATTTGATTTGATCAAATGTTGTAAAAGGGCTTAAGCTCTTCTTTACTTTAAAGTAATTTGTTATATGCAAATGTTGTAATGAGCATAAGCTCACCTTTACTTTGAAGTACTTCTTTCTTGCTTTATATGATATGCATGAAAATGAAGTAGTTGGGTCCAACGCCCCTAAGACAACACGCCTTAATGTGATTAAACGCGTAACTAAAATTAATCACCATCCCTAGACCGAGATTCAACACAAGGCTCGTGTTGAATCTAAACAAAGGTTCATAATCATCCTTAGGCCCTAAGGCAACTATATATAGTTCATCAAATGAATGCAAAGTTTATGTTAGTAGTATCATATACTCTTGCTTTAAAAATCGTTTTAAAAGCATAGTGGGAGTATTATGTACAACTAAAACAATGAGATGGACCAATAGTTGTAATAGGACCAAAATTGTTTTAATAGAGATTAAAATGAATATTTATATGTGATGAGACCTAAAACCCTCAACCAAACCAATATTAAGTTGATAAGCGAGAGATGTTTAGAATATCTCTTCGTGGCCTTCCACCGTGGTGGGATCCAATCGTTTATGACTTGTACACCGGCTTCACCCTATCATGGGGGAGTACAAAGTGCATGCTTATACTCAGGAGGAATCCATATACATATGATGAGGTTGGTGCAGGCAACGAGGATGGCCGACATCGTATCATCGTGAGGCTATTCTTGAACCCCTTCACGAACTAAGCATGGTGGGAATGACTTAACTAAGTGAAATGGAGCCAACATCATATCATTGTGAGGTGACATTCTCTAGAGGCCAAATAAGATGGGTACTTGCATTAGTTGCAAATGAGTAAGCGTACTCTCTCATTATTATTGTTGCTAGCCATACATCGTATCATCGTGAGGTGGGCTTGGTCATAGTGAGCCTCCCATAACCTACTAGGAGTTTCATCCAAAACTCTCGAATTCCAATGAGGGATATGGAATTTGCCAAAAATAGTGGGTGGTGCTATTTGATTTAAAGACCCTGAATCAAATGGCTTAAAATCAATCAATTTATATTCGTTATGTATTTGATTACCAATATATTTGCAAACGCTATCCAACACTTGACAAATAAAAGCCGAACGTTTAGTTTACGGACTTGGTACTACAAAACCATAGATTGTCTTTAATGGCTTGTAAATGTACCTAAGTAGTCTCATCCTCACAATCTTCCTATTGATAATGTATCATTGGAAGAATATGTTAGAAAAGGTCTATCATAAAGAGGACAACACTTTTAATGTCATAATTCTTCAATTACAAATTGTTGTATGAAGAAATAGGAGTTGCTTTGAACAACCCTTAGTCAATGCAAACACTTAGTGCTTGTTTCTTTGTTACATGAACAAGGAACTTGAGAAGAAAGCACAAAGGCATGGACACTTTATGTGCCATGATTCTTCACTTACAATTTGTTGTGTGAAGAAATAAGAGTTGCCTTGTACAACTCTTTAAAGTTTGTAATTATGTTTAGAACATAATGGTTGGTTGACAAAATAGTCCATTAACATGGATTTATAATGATTTTGAATCATTAAGTGTTGAAGTGATAAAACCACTTAATGAGACGGAAACTAGGCAAGGACTTCACCTTTGTTTCCCTATCCTAATCGTTCACTAAGTTTATTGTAAACTATGTAGTGAAAAATAACCACATGCTCTCCAAAATGTTTGATGTGTATAACACAATTGAAAAAGGTTTCAAGAGAGATAGTGGGAGTTTAGGGACCATGACTATTGTAGTCAAAAGGAGAAGTCAGATAAAGAAGATAAATAACTCCAAGGGAACAAACTTTCTTTATGAAAGGATGGATATTGGAAGGGGTATTTGCAAGAAATGTCTTGCAAGTGTCAAGAACACACCTTTCGAAGGTGTTGTAAATTGTTCTTGAATAGTTCAAAACAGTTGGTTCTTCTACTTGAATGCATGATTCCGTATTAGTGACTATGTTTTACAATCGTTGTAAAAGTGTGACTAATAAGAAGTAGAAGATATATGAGAGAAGAGAAAGTACATCACATTCGAAACGTTAATCAAATGTAGATCTCTGCGAAAGCAGATGGTACTTACTTCCTCATATGAACTACCAAAGAAATTGGAAAAACATAGATTGTCTTTATATTCCAATTTTAAGGAACTAAATTCCGTCACTATGTGAAATGGATAAATGTTTTGTTTGACAAAACAATGTTCTTTATTAATCAATGATTGGATTATGGTAATCTAATTAATTGTCTCTATAGTAGAGATAATATGGTAGTGTTAACTGTCTAGAAAATAATGATGCTTAAAACCCAAAAGGTTGCAAGGTAGTGACTAATCCCAACTAAAGTTGTGATACCTCTAAAACATAAATTACGAGTTGGTCATAAATGGATGCTTTGGATCGTTAGATCCGGATCCAATACCTTCTTGTTAAAATTGTATGGAGGCGAAATGTTCGAATCTTTATTCTTTTGGAAAGAAGAAAGAATCACAAAGTTGTTGAGGTTAATTCACTTAAATGTTAGTGGCACTTGTCCACAAACATAATATTACTCATGTTGGATAACATTCACCGAAGATCACTCTCGGTTGGACTATAGTTTATTTTGAATAAACACAAGTCCGAATACTTTGCAAAATGTTTCAAAGAATTCAAGAAATGTAAGTTGATGAGTAAGACGTCTAAAGTATTTACCTCCTTAGATTTGATCCAAGATAAGGTAACACTTTAGAACAGTTTCCTTGAAAGATATCAAGGAAATAAGCATCATAAGATAATGTATTTCTCCATTAGGAGAAGAACGAACTCGAATAAGTTTTAGTTCGTTAGATGTTATCTATTACCCATATATAGGATATATACTTCTAAAAACAATATGATTGTCAATGAGAAGATCTTCTAATATTTTCATGACTCCATAAGATGTAGTTGGAAAGAAAGACAAATCTTAAGCATGTTAAAGATTTGGGGTTGTGTGCTAACAAGCAATATTTGTTTGATAATAATCTTGTAGGATATCCTTAAAATAACTTTTGGATATCGCTTCTATAAACCAACTAACAAATGTTGTTTTGTTGGGTAGTTCATTGTAATTCTACAATGTGATTTGCCTAAAAGCAAATGAACGAGAGATAGAACTCAAAGAATGGGTTCTTTGAGAGACAAGATAGTAATCAACAAATATAACAACCTAGTTCCTATACCACAAGCTCCAAGGTAGTCGATAAGGATTTATAAACCGTCTCAGTTGAATGGTTTTGAACTTTATGATTACATTGAGTGCATATACGATATATACTCAAGAAAATGGTAAAGTACCATTTGACTCGAAATAATGAAACCTTCAAAGCTAATTGGTAGCTTAAGGTGACTACAATCAAATAGAATGGTTGACTTTAAAGGAACCATTTTTGACGTAGTCTTAGTTTCAATTAATTCGAAGATTGCTAGCTACAACTAAATGGTGATTCAATGTTTTGACATAATATGGGTTTCCGAAACCATTATTAAGATAGTCTTGATAATATATGTCTAAAACTATAAATCACAAGACATGTAAGTTGTAGAGATCCATCCATCATGGATTTTAGCAAGTTAGTGGGAGCTATTTGCATTTTATGAGAAAAAGGATCAAATCGTTTGATTTCTCATAAAGATGTAAATGAATCTTTTGTTTACTAGTTTTACAAAAGATTAGTGGGAGTTAATCATGTTCCTAAAAATTTAATTATATATGATATATTAATTTTGGAAATGAAAAGAATACTTCTTCGTTAAAGTTATGACTTTAATACATTATATGAAGATAGAATGTATATGGGAGATACAGTCTATATACATGGGATGGAAATCTATAATGATATATTTCTTGATATAATTGGATTATATCAATCCCTAATAATAGACAATGGATGCTAGGAAGTTTCTCATATGATGATAAACTTCAATAAGAAGGACGATTCTAGTAAGACTAGCAAGTTGCCCTTCTCAAAGGGAACGTGCCCCTTTGACTCCCAAAGAAATAATGCGTAAATAGAATCCTTTATGCATACGCAGAAAGGTGATTTATGTATTTCATATTGTATGAAAAACATTGATATGAGTTGTACCTAGAACGGTACAAGACGATATCAATGCAAGCCCAGGATCAGAACCATGGCAACAATCAAGTGAGTCCTTAAGTATTTAAGAAATACTAAAGGATAAATTCCTCAAAGATCGAGGAAGGATCAAAGTAACGTAATGGAAGCGTAAATGTATTAGATTATGAATCTAATCCATCATTGGATGTTTCTTCATTATGAATGAAGAGATAAACGAATATCTCTTTATTATGACTAAAGAGATATTTGGATGGAAACATTAAAGTAATGACTTTAGTGTGTTCCATTATGAATGCAAGATATATTGCCATATAGAAGTTTACAACAATGTTGTTTGGATGGGAAAGTTCATTTAAGAACTCTCTATTCGGTTCCAACCAGAAAGTGTATGACACTAATGGGGCGATAGCTCAAGCCTGGGAATCAAGGTCTCATCAAGGTCCGAACACAAATGAGAGACTGAACCACATGATTGAGAATCATGTATAATGGTGACGTCATTATTCTCAAGGTTGCTTCTATGGATAACACATATAGATATCCACTGTCTAGGCCTACTATTCAGCCATTTATGAAATGACTACAGAAGAGGTATCATCAAGATGACCAAGCTGATTGGCTCTAGTGCAAGTGGGAGATTGTTGGAAATGTGCCCTAAAGCCAATCATGTGATGATACTTTACGGACATTTCACATGTTAAACTAATCTAGTTTTACATATAAAGGGCAAAGATTATTGTTTGAGCCGTCTCATATAAATGTTATATGCTTAAACGATAAAGTCCAAGGAATATGTGATTGGGAGAATGTAATCTAATGAAGTTAGATTCATGAGACCATTCTTTCGTAGACACATCCTAAACGTTCCTGATCATAGGATTGCCAATTGGGCATTGACAGTCCGTTAAGATCAGTACGTACTATGTCTTCTCTCAGGGAGAGTGATTAGTCTCGAGTCATTGGTGTGTGTGACATCAAGACAAGTACGGTAGGTGCTCAATAGAGAATGAGTTCACTGAACGCGATCAACGAAGGGTTCTCATATTCCATGTCACATGAGAACTCATGGTTGGGATAATGCAAATTAGTCATTTGACCTGAGGCATCATAGTTGTCTTGTGGTTAAGACCTTGATCTTTGATTATGTCAAAGTCACTCCATCAAGAGGGTGTCCACGGCATCGTTGGGGTCAAGTGACTTAACTATGGAGACAAGTGAATGCGCAACAAGGGATCTCTAACCTTCAAGCCGCTTGAAGGAGAATACTCTCTGATATGATTTGAATCTCTGGCCAGAGTATGAATGAGATTAGGGAATGCGTTCCGAATCACATTCAAGGTAATCATATAAGCACAAGACACACATTGGATAGTAGACATGAGAAAATAAACTATCAAACCAAACAATGTGGTCAAGAGTATTAGATTAGAGAAAGACCGTATTGCATTTGTAATCCCGAACTGAATAGGTTCTCTAACCTCTTCTGATTAGCTTGGGTAACCATGATATGCTGCTAGGTGTCACTCATGGTTTGTGGAAGCCCTAAACGTGTGTAATCACTAAAGGGAGAATTGAAAATAGTTTCAATTCACAATCGATGTAAAATGGTTTTAATCGCCCACTGCCTCGCTAAAAGGAACCTAATGGATCGCACACCATAAGAGGTGGAGATTGAAGATTAAACGGAAATAAGTAAGAATGATTAAATGGTTTAATCATTTATTTATGGCAAGGATTAATTAATATGTTAATTAATCAAACGAATAAGTTCGTTAAAGACTTCGGGATAGTTTTGGACCTTAAGGCCCAATGGGCTTCGAACGTCAAGCCCATTAACTTAAGTTGTATGACAATTTAATGAATAAAGATTCATTGAAGCCCAAAAGCCCAAAACTCCCTAAATGGCCGGCCATAGTATATGAATTAGGGTTTTGGTTGTTTAGGTCACTTAAAGAAGTGACTATATAAATGACTTTATAGCCAAATATTCAAAAAGGATTAAAAGGGTTTATTTTTGGGGAAAATTGGTGAGAATTGTCTCTCCATTTTCTCTCTAAAGAGGCCAACACCTTGGAGGGTACATCTAGCAATCCTACTACTCCAAGGTCACTCATTTCTTCTACAATCTAACCTTGGTGAAGAGACTTAGAGGTTCTCAATTTTGGGAACTTGGAGAACCTATTCTTCCATCCAAATCCATGGATCTAAGAAGCAAGGAATGAAGGCCCTATCTCTTTGGGTGATTAGCCTTTGCTTATGCAAAGAGGAATCTACAAAGGTATTAATTTCAACTCACTTTGTTTTGAGTTGATTATTGGTTCACCAATCTACTAGGCTTTGAATTTCATGGTAATGTTTTGTTTTTGAGTGCATACAAGCATGATTCCGCCTTTAATTGTTAATTGCATGCTATATGATGTTGCTCAAATGAACATGTTTTCCCAAAAGATTTCCTTCAGTTGCATGATCTCATTATTCTTTGCTTGGTTACTACTTAGAAGGCGTTTCATCATTTAGTTCCAAATGCTAGAACTCATGCCCATTTCATTCAAAGCATGATATTGATTTGCATAACACATATTCAAGATGAAGTTGTGTAGTTACCACCACCAAAGCCAAATTGCCGTGTATCCTACTTCATTATATGTTTAAGTTAACCCCATTGAGCCTTGTTAGCCTACGTTCTTTGTTAACCCACGTTATCCTCACCTAGCCTAGATTAGGACCATCCATACCCTTGTTCTTAAAGCATAGTAAAGCATGATTCAAATTGAATTCCTTTTGATTATGTATGGCAGAAAATAAGTGTGGGGGAATTTGTTTCTCATGTAAGTAGTGTGCCATAGGCACGGGTGGAAAGAAAGAAAAAAAAGAAACGGGTGAAAAGTAAAAAAAAAAAAGACTTGAAAAGATGTGAAAAAGAGTCCTAAAGTATTGTTTGTTGAAGAAGGGGTCCAAAACTTTGAATTCGGCCCTAATTATTGCTTGAATCTTCCCGTCGTGTTTAAAAGTTGATTTCTGCAATCTAAGTGAATTCTAAGTTTCAAGTTCATTACTTTGCTTGCTATTGCTTTAAGAACGTTTGTTATCCCTATCCTTCATTTGTTAGCCAACACCCCAAGCCCGTTACAACCTTTGACTTCAATCTTGAGTGTTATGTGTTTCAATTTCTGGAGTTTGAATTTGGTATGAGCATACGGTGTCACTGGTTCTCGCATCTAAGTAGTAGCATTCCATTCATGAGATCATATCTAAACATGCTTATTAACTCCAGAAATTGCTTTCTTTGTGATACATATATGTGAGCGTTCGTTTTCATGTTTACATCAATCTTCTCACATATAACTAGTATAGGGTGTGTAGTTAGAAAATCTGAGTGAAAATTGAGTGAATATCTCGTAAGGACTTGAGCAAATTCTCTAAGGCATGTTACTACATTCAAAATCATATTTTAATTGGTTAAATGTGAACTAGTACGTGGTGACTATGATTAAGTATGTGCTTAAGTGTGAAGATGACTCAAATCTGTGGGGATAATGATTTTTAACATGTCATGTGCGTTGGAAATCCCTAAGGCAAACGTTGGAAGGTTTAGGTTGTGTTTTGTTTTCTTTATTTTGCTCGAGGACTAGCAAAAGCTAAGTGTGGGGGTATTTGATAAGCTCATATTTATATATATTTTACATAAAATTCACTTGTCTTTTCTTAGTTAGTTCCTTATATTTTTGAGCTATTTACTATGTTTTTGTGTTTTGTGTGATTTATCAAGCAAAGAAAAGAAAAGTAGCACAAGTGAATTATTAAGTAACAAATTCGTCAAAACTGCCTGTGCAGATTATCTGACTTTGGAAGCATGTTACAAACAGCCCAGAATGAATGAGAGAATGAGCCTTATATGCGTGGAAAGCTACGGATGTCTATTTTCTGGAGCAATTTACGGATTGTTAATCTCATTTTTCTAGAACAAGTTATGGGCATTGTAACACTGAAATGTCAGAAAAGGGCTAAGCAGATTTGGCTAATAAAAAGAGAAAGGCAACACATGGGCAAAGGAAACACACACACATGGGCAGAAAATGGGTGGATTGGTGGTTGAAATGATGAAGCATGTGTGTGTAAAGGCAAAGGAAACACACACACATGGGCAAAGGAAACACACACACATGGGTAGGAATTGTGTGTGTTTTGTGGTTGAAATGATGCAAAGAACATGTGTGTGTGCAAGTGTAACAGCTAGGATGATAACAAGGCAGCAAACACATGGCAAAGAAAAGAACATGGCAGCAAACACATGGAGCACACACATGGGCAGAAAATGTGGGTGTTTGGTGGTTGAAATGATGAAGCATGTGTGTGTAAATGTAAAGGAAAACATGGCAGAAAATGTGTGTTTGGTGGTTGAAATGATGAAGCATGTGTGTGTAAATGTAAAGGGGAAACATGACAACACACACCCACACAAGCTGCACATGCAAAGGAAATGGAGTGGTCCTCTCTCAAGCCTATAAATACCACCTCCCATATTCATCAAAGACAACAGATTTTCTCCTTGCTTTGGCCGAAACTTCCCACCACCATTCTCTCTAATTTCAGCCAAAAACCACCCCTAACCACACCACCCATCAATCCTAAACCTTTCCATACCATTCCCCATCCATTCTACACCATAAAAACCACCCAAAACTGTCCAAAACCTCTAGTGCCACTGCTTGCAAGGAAGGAAAGAGAAGGAACATCTTGTGCCGTGCCTATGCCCAAGCCTTGGGAGTGTTGGAGCGTTTCTAGGTGTTTTCTATCTTTGTTTTTAATGTCTAAATTTATGCATCTTTGCTTTGTAAGTATGAGGAACTAAACCCCTCTTAGTTAGGGGGTGATTCGAAACTATGTTCATGCTTGCAATATGATTTGATTACATCCAGTTGTGATTCATAAGTTGTGAATTCAATTTACTTATCCGTTCTTATAAAAACTGATTTGTGTATGTTGGTTGAGAGTGCACGCTTAATTTTCATGCATGAATTTGACGCTAGAATATAAGGGAGTTTCACCTAATTGTTATGAACTTATATTCACAAGTAGTGAAGGTTGCTAGTCACAATCACGTTAAGTAAATTCTTGGCATAAGTTTCATGCAAATCATAGTAACGAGTGCCTCATCAATGCTTATGTTTTTCATAGAACTTAATGATTCTTGCTTGTATCTCTATTATGCATTTCATGTAGGGAACTTGTAGGGAATGTTTTGGGTTGTCGTATGCAATCATCCAACCTAATAACTTGTGGAAAAACTGAGGGTTAATTAATGCAATTCACGGTTAATTTGGGGCGTTGAGTATTCATAGTTTATCGAAAAGCAACTGGAAATCATTTTCTTTGCAAGTGTGACATGTGTGGAGAAGAACCTCCTAGCTAGCCTTCCATCCATAAGTTTAATTCAAATTCATTTACAATCTGTTTTGTTTTACAAAGTTTGTTTTGTTTTCAAATTCGTCAAGAACCAATCTCCCATTTATTTCAAAGTGTTAGATTAGTTAGTAATCACTTTAGTTTGTGTTTTTAAGTGTCTTGAGTCAAGTCATAACCCAATTTCGTCCAATTTAGTGTTAGGTGTTCAAAACTGCCCAGAAAGTGTTTTTAAGGCAGTTTTGAGTGTTTATTTGCTGTTTTGAATCTTTTTGTTTATCTTAGTATTTTAAAGTATAGTTTTGCATTCTTTGAGTCTAGTTTAGTGTTTTAAACTTTGTTTTTACGTTTTCAAGTCAGTTTCCAAGTGATTTAGCAATCCCTCCTAATCCCCGGCCTAGAACGATCCCTACTTACATACTTTACTACATTTGATAAAAAGAGGGTTTAATTTGTGTGCTTATATATTTCGCATCAGAGTACTTGCCCTAGTCGAAGTGTTTGATGGGCTCGAACTAAGTTGCAATAGACCTCATGCGAGAGGACTACGAATTGAATTTGAGGTGAAGTGTTGAACCACACGGAGTTCCGAAGTTGAACTTTTATATTTTTTTTTCTAGAGATGACTTGCCCCTAGTGTACTTCTTCCTAACTTGTCAGAGAAGTTGTGTTGTTATTAGAGCTAATGGCTACACGAGATGGTGTTGGACTAGGTCAACCGTCGCAGGATCTTAAAGAAAGAAAGGATGTGCAATCAGAACATATCCCCTTTCAAAAAGTGATATCAAATAGTCAGATAAGATACTAAACAAAATAAAGAAAGGTAATAGAAATCCTCACTTTTGGTGTCTTCTGGAAAATCTAGGCCTGGGTCTTGTGATAAGACTCTCCCTCGCATCATATGGAGTCAAGGTTCGTGACTCTTCAATGTGATCATCATCCTTGCTTTTCTTTTGGCTAACGGATAGGATTTTTACCGTCAAATCAACTTCGATTTGGTCCAAAATGGTCTTTTTTTAAAGCTTAACACGTCCTCAACAAATCTTCATAAGAAACCTTTCTCGAAATATGCCATCTTGATCTTCAAAACATCCAAAACGTCTAGAAACATCAATCTAAAAAAGTTTCACGTTGGGCCTTCTTTTCTTTGCCATGATCAAACGGCTTGGAATTAAATTATGAAATTTTGACTCGATTATCTTGTAAGACTAACAATTCCATTCCAACTAAAATTACTCCAAAAGTCCTCCATTTGATCACTTTCCCCAAGGTAGATTCACACGTTGATAAAGTGATTTGGGCAGGGGAATATGAATTCACTCTCAATGAAAGCACCAATTGTTAGAACCAAATTTGCACACATCCACAGACGGAGGCGAGAACCAAGTTTGAATTGTTTATGAATCTGGAAAGGACTTGACGAATAGCCTATGGAGAGGCGCCGAGAGATGAGTTCTCCGTAGACGTGTCTACGCGTAGAGGAGGTGTAATGGCCTATGTTAGGCATGGATAGATTAAGTGTGTATATGTCTGAGAACATGGGGAAAGGGAGATGTGTTTGTCTATGGTAGTCTTATAAAGAAAAAAGTGATTGTCCTGTGATAAATACTCAGGCTAGTGTATTTATAGGGATCTTGAAAGTCCTTGTAGGGAAGTAATCTTCATCAAATCGGAAGACTATCTAGGAGGAAATCTAGGATAAGATACCCAATCTTTCTGGAATCTTAATTATGTTGTCTAATCCCTAGAATCTTAATTATGTTGCCTTTTCCTAACGCAAGCATTATTGTCAATTCAGTTTTCCACCATTGCAATAATTTCCTGTCGGGTTTTACCTAATAGCCGACAGTAATTAGCTTTTCTTGTTGTTTTCATTTATGGCAATAATGGATAGTTTTGTAGTAGTGAGACAAGTAATATCTTTAAGCTTAGGCCTAGTCTATCTGACTTCACTTGGTATTCTAACTTTGTTTCACTAAGGCTAGTCCGAGTCTAACTAAGGTTGGTCCCAATCTGACTAGGGCTACTTCGAATCTGACTAAGGCTACTCGAATCTTACAAGGGCTAGTCCTCTCTGTCTATAAAGTAATTTGTTCCGATCCACATCAAGCCTATCAGCTTGTTCACCCAAATATCACATGTTATAGGCATTCAGGTCTTTCTTGCCACCAAAGACATGTACCACATGTCTTGGGTCTAGAAAATCATGGTCCCATGCAATTCACTTTGATTCTTACTGGTTTTCCTTTTTGCTGACTCTCACTCGTTTCTGTATATTATCGTACCTTATTAGTTTTTCTCTTTCTCTATTTGCAATATTAGGTTTGCAAGGGTGACAAATGCTGCAAATCTACATATATTTAATCTTTCTAGCATTAGAAATCACGAGGCTTGGTCAACAACACAAGGATAATGCCGCTAAGAAGCTGCACCCTTCTGCAAATTGAGTACTGGGTATCAAAAGGTCATTTCAAAAGATTTTAGGTGGTGGTGCTTCTCCCCCATTGTTGGTCGCATCTCAATACTACCATTTTGTTAGCAGTCCAGATGTAGCTGGTGGTAATAATTCAAAATTTCAAACTTAATTATATTTTCAATTGACTTTCGAATGCCAACCATAATTTAAGAAAAAAAAGTCAAGCACAAATATTTTATTGTTAAAAACTTATCTCCTGAGGAAAATTTTAATAGGCTTTTTATCACAAATAGTTCCTGAAATTAACACACCCAATCAAGGTGGTCCCTGAAATTGAAAATCAATCAATGTACTCCCTGAATATTACTGCTAAAAATCAATGTGGTCCTTCCGTTAAATTTCCGTCAAAACTTATGTTAATGGTTGACATGGCACATGTGGGATCCAATATAATTAAATATTCCCAGCTACTCCAGCTGGTTCTCGCTGAACCACGTCCACCATTGCGAGGTAAGATTCCTCCCTCCGTCTGCAGCGCAGCTGCTACCATGTCCACGATATCGAGCCTAGTCCGTGGTGTTGTTAGGGTCACCCGAGATTGAGTGAGCACCCTACTCCACTGCACCCTTCCTCCCTCCCTGCAAATCCAAATCCAAATTCGTGCAAATCCAAACCACCACCATCCAAATTCCTGCAAATCCAAACAACCACCATCTTTTAAATAAATTTAAAAATGAAAAAAAGAACAAAGGAGATCGAACGATCTCCTTCCCCCTCCGACCCAATCTGGTAATCCCTTCCACACACCACCCTGCTCTCTTGATTACTCCCTTTGATTACTCCTGCATTTTTTTGTTTTTGGAAGAACCAAAACATGCAAGAAACCAACCCATGATTTCGACCTCTCTTTCCCTCCTCTTGGTCTCTCAAAGATTGTGTGTTTCTGCAAAACATATAGGGGAAAATGGTGGCTTGGTGCTTGGGTTGGGTGTTCACAAGTCACAGCCTCTTGGGTGCTCACATGGCAGCATTTGAGCTGCAGACGAAGGGAGGAATCGGACCTCGCAATGGTGGACGTGGTTCGGCGAGAACCAGCTGGAGTAGCTGGGAATATTTAATTATATTGGGTCCCACATGTGCCATATCAACCATTAACAAAAGTTTTGACGAAAATTTAACGGAAGGACCACATTGATTTTCAGCAATAATATTCAGGGACTATATTGATTGATTTTCAATTTCAGGGACCACCTTGATTGGCTGTGTCAATTTCAAGGACTATTTGTAATAAAAACCCTTTTTAATACTAAATGTTTACTGAAAGCAATCGCAACAATCAAAACGTTGTGGCAAACTTAAAGGAAACTATAAGCTTGAGCATTCAATATTGTGTTTTTACAAGTTGGAATGATAATATTGTTCCAATCAATACAATTACATTCTTGTGGAGTGTGAAAGACTTGAAGTTGGAATGTTTGTTTTACTATGATTCTAGGGAAGTTGTTAAACTTGATTTATTTATTTTTTTAATATTGAAAATTTGAAATATTTATTTAAAAAAAAAAAAGAAGCGTACCACCAAATCGAACCAAATTCAACCCGAATTAAAAAAAAAAATCAAATGAAAAACTAAACCAAATAGTGACTTTAATTCGATTTTTGGTTTTTAGTTTTTAGTTTTGACAAAAAACCAAACCAAACCGAACCGAACATACCCCTATCGTCCATGAGATTTAAATTTGTTATTCTCCTCCAACAAGTGTTTAAAATCATTGTTTCATTTAAAATTTTCAGAAGAAAATTGCACACAAATCAGACTCTATGATCAGGACAACAATGCCAGTAACAAGCCCTTGTAAAAAAATTCTTACAAGATTTGTTAAATTTATTCTTAAAATATTAAAATTATATATATATATATATATATATATATATGACTAATAATTTCGTGATATATCATAACAAATCCCATCGGAATCCAATCCTCTTCCGCCTCCACAACCACCGTCCCTTATTGATCTGTACATTTATCCGACTACCCAAATGAAGTTATGCCATGAGATTCAAGCCCGTGTGAAATTTTGACGAGTTGGGCCGGAGCCAACCGTGCGAAGCTCCCAAAACTGTTGTAAACGACCGAATAGGGTTCCTTGGAATCCAACCAATTTAGACTAGGGGTGAGCATGGGCCAAGCTGAGTCCAAGAGTAATGCTTGTTTTTATGTTCTACTTCCTCACTACAAATTCCTAACTATAACAAAAATGCAGGAAAAAAAACCCCAAATCTAGAATTTGAATCCACTTAAGTTCCTAACTAGAACCAAATGCAGAAAAAACCCAAATCAAAGAAAGAATAACAAAACCCAAAATTAAGTAAATAGTGATAGTCAATCAACCTTCAATAAACTCGACAAATCTCCTCAGAGGCTCATAAGCTCGGATCAAGCAAACCAATATCAACGGAGATGGTGGTTGGTGGTCAAGTGGCGGATGGGAGGTATCTCGATTGACAGAGATGGTGGTTAAATGGTGGGTGGGAGGGACCTCGATCGATAGAGATGGTGGTGAGGTAGTGGGTGGGGACCTCAATCGACAAGGAAGAGGCTGAGGCTAATAGTAGGGGTTCAAATCCGACTTGAGAGCCTTACCCCACCAGAGGATGTTACATGGGTAAAACACTTGCCAGCTGAGACTCGAACCGTTGCATACCCTGACCACCTTTGCTTGCTGATCTTTTTATGGAAAAGGGCGTTGGTGTAGCAACCCCCACTACTTTTGTCAAGACTATAGGCCGCAGGTTCCGTTGCCAGCTTGGACAACAGATCCACATGGTGGTTAGGTAATGGGTAGGAAGAACATTAATCGACGGGTAGGAAGAACATTAATTAACGGGAGCTTGATCCTATTTTGATGGAGTGCAAATCCACTAATTTGAGGTGATACGTCCATCGAGTTTTGTATTTTGAGATGGCTTGTGTCCACGGTATTTGAAATGATTTGTGTTGTCATTGTCTCCGTGCTTATACTATAAATTTTGTTGACTCGATTTGACTTAATGGGTACTTAAGTCTACAAAGTCCACTTTGGTGAGAATGGTGGGCCCACGGGCTCCGTTTGCATTTAGCTTTTCGAAAAGCTTCCTCATATTTTAATCCATAGTAAATTAGGACTCTTATCTTTGCATGACTCTTCCACATGGTTTCAAGTTTTTTCTTTTTTTCATTTCTTTTTGGTCGATTCTTTGAGAACGTAGCAGCAGCAACATTTCCTTCCTTTGTAGTGCCTTCCTTTACTTTGTCTTGAAATTCATTTCATTTTGTCTTCATGCCCGACTATAACTCAGCAGCACTGCAACATAGCAAGTCTTTGCTTTCACATTGTTTAATAAAGGTAAGTGGCAGAGCACCATTTTTTTTATAAATGCCTTTTCAGGCTTTTATAGTCAGACTTTCTTTCAAAGGAAACTACATGATTTTATGTTACAGCCCGTCCCGAATTATAGTTATCGATGGCGTGAAATGACTAATTTTCCCTTGGACGTCTAGTACGTTATGTGGTGTTGGGGCTTGAGTTTGGGTTTTAAACTAAATTAGTTAGTTCCTAAGTTTTTGGAACTTAAAGTTAGTGATTTTGATTATGATTAGTGACCCAAAACTGGACCACACACTCACACACACATCCAAACTCTTGTTGACCTTTCTCTTTCCTCCCTCTCTCGGATTTTCTTCCATTTCCATACAACCTATACGGACAACCCTCAAACCTTTTCAATCTTCATGGATCGAGGTTGTGATTGCTATTTTTAGACCCTTTGCAAGCTCAGGAGTCAAATGGTGCTAGTGGTTGGACGTGAAAACCTCGAAAACCCAAAAACTCAGAATCTCATATTTTGAGTACTATTCATGAACTCGTGATTTCAAAGTTTTTAGGAGATTTTAATCTACTATAGCTTTAGGACATCTTCACGAAGCTCAGAGAAGAAAAATGAAGTGAATTGGATGTCGGGAAGTTGAGTTTGACGAGTCTCAAGTTTGGCTGGATTATCAAGGTTCCTTCGGCAAAATCCCTTGGATTTTAGGGCTTAAAATTGGTAAGGTTTTGTTCTACTTGTTGTAAGCTTCATTTTGGTACAAATTTCGTGAATTTTGGTTGAGCATCGAAGAAGATATGAAGGTTTGATTATTTTCCAGTTTCCGGCGAGTGTACCGGTGACCGGCGCCGGACTCCGACAAACCAAGGAAGAATGAGAAAGATATTCCATCAAAGGTGACGAAATATTCTAACGTCGTCAGGTATAATTAAAGGCATATTTTAGTTTTTAATGGAATATTCCCTAACGGCGTTGACTATTCCGTCCCCTGTGCCAGGCACATGCCTGTTCGTGGGCCGCACGTCTGGCCGTGTCATGGCCGGCGCGTGAGGGCA
Organism: Malus sylvestris; assembly: GCF_916048215.2. Taxonomy (NCBI): domain Eukaryota; kingdom Viridiplantae; phylum Streptophyta; class Magnoliopsida; order Rosales; family Rosaceae; genus Malus; species Malus sylvestris. The sequence continues at coordinate 16,255,501 of NC_062269.1, forward strand.
CGTGGGGTCATGGAAATTTTTTATAAAAGTATGGGGATGTTCTTGAGGTTGAGTAGATCATGGTGGTATATGAGAAGTTATTTCCTAATTTTGTGTATATGCTTTTGTTTGGGCCCAAAATATTAGTTTGGGCCGAGTATAGAATCATTCTCGGCCTGGGAGGCCTTACCACAGGGATATCATGGATCGTGGGCCTCCAAACCTAGGACGGCTAGGTCATAACGCAGGACAAGTCGAGTTCTGGTGCAATAAGGAGTTTCGGCAGGATTAATAACCCGAAAGCGAATCCGGCTCGATTAAGGACTAGGTTCACAATCATAGAGAAAACAGGACTGGTCGAGTTGGCGTTTGATCAGGAGAAAAAGACCTACTCCGAGTAGGGTTTTGACTCGACTTTGAAGGTGTCCAGTGCTATAAATAGAGGAGGCTGTGCAACGGATAGGATCTCCAATTCAACACACAAAACTGCCCTGCGCAAACTCTCTCAACAACTTTGAGATTTTTTTTTATTTTCTCTTTTCGCTAACACATCTTTCGTTGGCATCAACAGCATTGTGAAAGCAACCGGTGATATCTTAAGTCGGCATAGATAGCTCTGTCACCGTAGAATCAGCCGGTCTCGCAACATCTTCCGTTGGCATCAACAGCACTACGGCGAGGACGGTTGATTACCTATCCAAGTCTCGGTCGAGAAAGGTTTCTGAATGCTTATTGGTCGAGGTCATCTCATCAGCCTTCTCGGTAAAGTGAGGTGTTACAGTTCTTACATTCGGCACATTGAAAGCCGAATTCGATTCGTGAACTTTGTAAGAATAGTAGCCTTGTCTTCAGGCTCGATAATCTAAGAGGCCGAGACGTGTTCCTTTCTCGGCCGCAATCGCAAGACGTAGAAGTTAGTAATGCGACCCAACGCAACATCAACAAAATTTACTCCTCGGTCGAGCTCGGCCGACGAGTTGGCACGCCCTGCATTCACCGAATGACGTAGTTAGCTTATAGATTACTCGGCCTGCGCGCAACATAGGCTTGGTAGTTTTTAGGGTCAACATTTTGGCACGCTTGGTGGGACCCAGTGCTAAACTACGAAGTTCATGCCAATTGAAACACGATCGGTAAAAAAGAAAACAGCTATGGGAAAATCAACAGCCGATTTACCAACTCAGAACATAGGACACAGTGTGCCACAGGCGCAGAATCCCATCAGCGCCATAACACCTGAGTCCACGAGCGCAACTCGCCGAGAAAGGGAAGTTAATCTCGGCGGTCAGCTTAGCAGCCTCGAAATCCCCGACAGGAACACCTGCGTCCTCAATGAAGGGATAATAGAGGATTGTGATGAAGATGGTGGCGAAGGATCTGATCCACCAACAAGGTCGTTTCTTGGAAAACGGCTTGACGAGCAATCTTGGACGGTTGAACAGACGTTTAGTCGAGGAATCGATAAACTTCATGATGTGATACGCAATACCAGTGAGGCACAAACCATATTACTTGAAATACTGGTTAGTAAGGTCAGCGACGATAGAACTTTCGAACTTGCCCAGCATTTGCCACCATGGAATAATCTATTACCAAGTGCACCGGCCGAGCCAATCCCTGCTCGGCTCAAACCAATTAACTTGGAGAGAGGAGGAGGATCGAATAATAGGTCAGATGGATCCGACCAGAGAGTGGAAGCAATACCCGTCGATATGACCGAGGTCCAACGGATGATCGATTCGGCCATGAAGAAAGGGCCGAAGTTCCCTAAGTTTATACACCCGTATCCAGCTTATGTGGAACAGTTCGAATACCCTAGAGGTTTCAAAATCCTGGATTTTAGCCTTTTTGCCGGAGAATCATCCTTATCCTCGTTAGAACATGTAGCTCGTTTCACTGCGCAATGTGGAGACGTCAATAGTGACTTTCACAAGCTGCGACTTTTCAATTTCTCGCTGACCGGTTCAGCGTTCGCTTGGTATATCAACCTCTCACCGAATTCCATCCAGAGCTGGGAGGAGTTAGTCGAGAAATTTCATGAGCAGTTTTATCGGCCGAGGATGGAAATGTCAGTATCCTCGCTAGCAAGGATGGCTCAGGCATCCGACGAGTCACCAATGGATTATCTTACCAGATTTAAATCAGCCAGGAATTGGTGTCGAGTACCTCTCCCCGAAGTCGAATTCGTCAGACTTGCTCTGAACGGTCTTGACGTCGAATACAAAAAGAAATTCTTGGGGGCAAACTTTCGGGATATGTATGAATTAGCCCAACATGTCGAGCAGTATGATTATTTGCTCCGCGAGGAAAAGATTTCGAAAGCTCCATCTCAAGGGACAATTTACAAGAATCCCGCTGTCAATTATGCATCGACTGAGGATGAATGTGTTAGCGTGGATGCAGCTGAGATAATGATAGATAAGCCATACGTTTGCAAGGCACTGACTGAAGTTGACTCTAAGGAAGTCAAAACCCGCTCGCCCACTGAAGGAACACTGAAACCGTCAAAAGTTTATACTTTTGATATTACAAAAGCCGATGCAATTTTTGATCAATTGTTATCAGCGAGGATCATCAAACATCGACCTGGGCACAACATTCCCAAGGCCGAAGAGCTTAAAGGAAAGATATATTGCAAATACCATAATTCAAGCAAACATCCGACAAACGTCCAAAGCTGGATTGATAATGGCAAACTGAGATTTCCAGAGAAGAAGATGAGCGTTGATACTGACCCGTTCCCCACGGCAACAGTAAATATGGTCGATGCGTGCCTACCTAAGGATAAAGGGAAAGGGAAGGCCGAAGTTATTGCGACGCAATGCTTTCAGAATCAGAACTCTCGGCCACGTTTCATTGCCGATTTTCGTTCAAACGAACCACCTAAGCTTTAACGGGACCCGCTATTGTCAAGCCTATGATAGATTACAACACTGATGAAGACAGTGGGACGGCGGTTTTATGCAGTAAATGTAGAGCAAAGGTCAACATTGAGCCAGAGGGAAAGTCCTCTCCGCTTATAATGGAACAACCTACAGCCGCAACCCAGCAAAAGGTGACCAGCGTAGGCCAACATCAAGGGGTTTTTGATAGGCTCGGTCCTAAAGTGAGGATGGAAGTGACACCTTCAGTCAGACGGCGCCTCAATTTTGATGCTTCATTTTATGACGAGGACTACAATATACGTAACTCTAGCAGCTTGGAATCATCGCGGAGCCAAAAAACTTTCAAACCTCCCGAACCTAGAGACCAACGTTGGTATACATATCACTATTCGAAAGGCGTCTACACCGCACTGTCCAAATCCCAGAAACGTCGGCACCAAAGAATAGATTGCATGGCCCGCCGACGGGCAGCCCAAGAAACTTCGGTCCCTAAATGGCTGCCGAAGGACACAATTGCCACCGACGATGAACGACCACCTCCATCGATTATGACGGAGTTGGTTCAAGGGAAACGGCTGGTCAATCAAGATATCGAAACCACGTTCGAAGAGGCTGATAAACTGATCAAACTTCTCCTTCGGCTTGGGGAGATGAAGGCACGTCTCGAGCATTTCAGGCAAGAAGCTGAAAGCAAATTGACCCCGCCAGCCACACAAGAGCTTTTGATCAAAATTCGACGGAATTTACATCCACCATTCCTCGGGGAGGCCTTGGAATATATGCGAAAGTTTCATAAGAAACATTCGGCCAACGATTTGTATGGTTTGCCGAAAGCATGTCAGGACACAATAGATCTTGTCCTAACTTGCCCAGATGCCGAGCGAATCATTCAGAGGACTTCAGACCCAGGATTAAAAGCTAGGTTCCAGCACATACGGGAAGCTCGTGTCCTTGGTTTTGAAGTCGACCCATATACTGACATCGATGCAGCCGACCTTCCTTTCTCCATGGAGGACCTTCAATATTTACGATACCACTTCGAAGTTTTTTCGGCCGTTTCTCTCTTCGGCCTCACGGTCGATGAAATAACACGAGTTGCACGGTTGGATGCCTACCTCGACACCAGGGATGCCCGTATAATGTACCAAGAGCAAGCTCGTATCCTGGCGTCAATCCCAGATGCAATTCCGATTTCAGACGCACCAGAGGTATCTGCACAGAACAAACAGGCTTCCGAAGAGACACTGCGAGAACAAACCATTGAAGAAGGCGCAGAAGAATCTCTTAGTACTACTCCACCGCAAGTAGATGCCGCAGTCGGTGACCAGGAACGAGAAGAGGCGGACGAGGATGATGGTAACCCGATGGGCCCGTCGGTCCTGGATAACATGGAAATCAGTATGGTCCAAGTTTTGCCCGCTGATTTTCAATCGAGCACATCCCAACCAAATTTCCTTGATGGTGACGTAATTGCCGAGGAAGCCGGTCACATTGATTTTGTAACTGTTGCTAATGACGACTCGACAACAAAAGATGACAACATCAAAGCAGCTTTGGCCGAATTGTTTCCTCGCGCATCATCGGCCAAACTTCATCATTTAAAGCCATTGTATGTCACGGCCCATATCGAAGGGTATCCAGTCTCCAAAGTTTTTGTCGACTGTGGAGCCACAGTCAATATCATGCCTGTACACATCATGAAGGCGTTACGTCGCTCCAATGACCAACTTATTCCCTCCGGGATCACAATAAGCAGTTTTGTCGGAGACAAATCCTAAACCAAAGGGGTGCTTCCTTTAGCGGTAAATATTGCTGGCCCTAATCACATGACCGCCTTTTTTATCGTCGACTCCAAGATTGAGTATAATGCATTGCTCGGTCGAGACTGGATTCATCAAACCAGTTGTATTCCTTCATCATTATATCAAGTGCTAGTTTTCTGGGGCAGCAAATCGGTCATCGTTCACCCGGCCGATAGTCAGCCCTTCGAAACTAACATGATCCAAGCACGGTATTATGATGACCACGTCGGCTATATCACCCTACAGGGTTTCAATGACGAAGGACGGCCGACTCAGATTTCTGTTCAAAAAGCTATCGAGGTTGGTGCCGAAACTGTCCACCAGGATTCGACGAGGCTCGGTTTAGCTAATTTCATCCCCGACCCCGATGTTTGACACCGATCGGGAAACACGTAGGGTCGCAGTTTCATCTACTATGGAACGCCTGCTGGCCCATTGGTATACTATATCTAAATAACCAAATTCGGGCGTTAACCTCGTTGAGTTCCTTGCCGAAGGAGATAATGGTCCTATCTTATCTCTTGACAAAATTCAAGCCGCCCCTGCTGAGCTCGAAGATAATCAGCCTCAAGTCAAAGATCCCTGGGAGGAACTTAATGTTGGGACGGCCGATTACCCACGGCCTTTATTTGTTAGTGCTTTACTTCCCCAACCTATGAAGGCCGAACTTCGTGCCCTGCTTGAGGAATTTAAAGATTGTTTTGCTTGAAGCTATCATGAAATGCTTGCCTTAGATCGTACTCTCGTCGAGCATGAGTTGCGTATTAAACCTGGGTGTAAACCTTTCCGTCAACCACCTCGACGCTTCTCGACCGAAGTGCAACTCGGTATCAAGGATGAACTAGTTTGGCTTTTGAAAGCCGGGTTCATTCGGATAGCTCGATATGTTGAATGGTTGGCCAATATCGTTCCTGTTTTAAAGAAAAATGGTGCATTGCGCATTTGCATCGATTTCAGAAATCTGAATCTGGCAATTCCTAAAGATGAGTATACAATGCCGATTTTGGATATGTTAATCGATGCCGTGGCGAATCATGCGATCTTATCTTTTATGGATGGACATGCCGGGTACAACCAAATTTTCATTGCCGAAGCTGATGTGCACAAAACTGCTTTTCGCTGCCTGGGGACACTCGGCACTTACGAATGGGTTGTTGATGCGAAATATATAAGCACACAAATTAAACCCTCTTTTTATCCATTGTAGTAAAGTATGTAAGTAGGGATCGTTCTAGGCTGGGGATTAGGAGGGATTGCTAAATCACTTGGAAACTGACTTGAAAACGTAAAAACAAAGTTTAAAACACTAACTAGACTCAAAGAATGCAAAACTATACTTTAAAACACTAAAACAAACCAAAAGACTCAAAACAGCCCCTAAACACTCAAAACTACCTTAAACACACAATCTGGGCAGTTTTGGGACTCTAACACAAACTTGGACGAATTTTGGTTTTCTAATGAATTAAAACACTTAAAAACATAATCTAAGACAAGTTCTAATTAATATGACTCAAAGAAATAAGATGGGGTTGATTTTGGACGAAAATAATTAAATTAAGACAAGAACAAAGTAAACAAATTCTTAGACAAATTTAAGTGAATCAAAACAGATTGTAAAATGAATTTGAATGAAACTTATGGATGGAAAGCTAGCTAGGAGGTTCTTCTCCACACATGTCACACTTGCATACAAAACGATTTCCAGTTGCTTTTCGATAAGCTATGAATACTCAACGCCCCAAATTAACCGTGAATTGCACTAATTAACCCTCAGTTTTTCCACAAGTTATTGGATTGGATGATTGCATACGACAACCCAAAACATTCCCTACAAGTTCCCTACATGAATTGCATAATAGAGATACAAGCAAGAATCATTAAGTTCTATGAAAAACATAAGCATTGACGAGGCACTCGTTACTATGATTTGCATGAAACTTATGCCAAGAATTTACTTAACGTGATTGTGACTAGCAACCTTCACTACTTGTGAATATAAGTTCATAACGATTAGGTGAAACTCCCTTATATTCTAGCGTTAAATTCATGCATGAAAATTAAGCGTGCACTCTCAACCAACATACACAAATCATTTTTTATACGATCGGATAAGTAAATTGAATTCACAACTTATGAATCACAACTGGATGTAATCAAATCATATTGCAAGTATGAACATGGTTTCGAATCACCCCCTAACTAAGAGGGGTTTAGTTCCTCATACTCACAAAGCAAAGATACATAAAATTAGACATTAAAATCAAAGGAAAGAAAACACCTAAAATGCTCCAACTTGGGTAGCAAGTGCATCCAAGAATTCTCATTTGCTTGCTTGCGGCAGATTGCTCTGTGGACGGATTTTTGGGTAGTTTTATGATGTAGAATGGATGGGGAATGGTATGGAAAGGTTTAGGGTAAGTGTGGAGGAGTGTTTGAGGGTTGGAGGGTGGTGGAGAACTAGGCAAAGAGGGTGGAAGAAGGTGGAGTGGTTGTTATATTTTCTAGGCACTAGAATGGTGTTTTTGGGGTGTTTTGCTACCTAGGGTGAGTATGGACGAATTTCTGTGATGAATGGTGAATATGAGAGTGTGAACCATTTGCCAAGGGGTGTAAACATGTATATATAGGCCCCAAAAACCTTAGAGAATCAGGTTAGGCTAGGGAGAATGCACGGCAAATAGTGTATGTGGTGTGCAATGGTCCAAGGGTGAAAATGAAGTGATGATGCAAAGTGTGAAGGGTAAAATGAAGTGGTCTTGTAACTAGGGGGCATGAATGATTGTGTACATTGCATAGAGATGGAAAGGGAGGTGAAAATGTGTCAATAAATGGGTCAAAGGTGCAGCAACATGTGGTACACAAAGCATGGGATTCCAAATGTGAATGATGGAGCATCAATTGGTGCATGTTATGGTTGTGAAAGTTGTATAAAATTTTGTGGGTGAAGGGAACAAGAGGTATCAAGCAATTAAGTGTAATAATTAAATGAATTGAAGCATGAAATCAGAAATTATGTAGGGGACAAGAGTGATCAAGCATGGCATGGGAATCCAAAGGGAATTCTATGTTGTTTTGCATGGCAATGAAGGCAAGTTGGGGTGACAAATTTTTGGGCTGAGTTCTTCATCTTTTGGACCATAATTCTTCACATTCTTGGCCTCTTTAGTTCTCAAATTCGTCCATCCACTTTGGCCCAAATATGTGACATGCATTCCAAGCTCCATTTTGCTCCAAAATGCTCCAAAATGCATCTTCTTGCCTACTTTGTCCATAAAATCTGAAAACACACGAAAATGACTTTAAACATTAAAATAACTAAGGAAACATGACATAAATGCACAAGAACAAGCCAACTAAGTCGCATAAATATGCTCCTATCAAATTCCCCCACACTTAGCTTTTGCTAGTCCTCGAGCAAAACAAAGAGATAAAACGAAACAAAGTAAATAAAACACAACCTAAACCTTCCAACATTTGCCTCAGGGATTTCCAATGCACATGACATGTTAAAAATTATTATCCCCACAGATTTGAGTCATCTTCACACTTAAGCACGTACTTAATCATAGTCACCACTTACTTGTTCACAATTAATCGATTAAAATAATGTTTTTGATGTAGTAACATGCCTTAGAGAAATCACTCAATTCCTTACAAGATATGCACTCAATTTTCACTCAGATTTTCTAACTACACACCCTATACTAGTTATATGTGAGAAGATTGATGTAGATATGAAAACGAACGCTCACATATATGTATCACAAAGAAAGCAATTTCTGGAGTTAATAAGCATGTTTAGATATGATCTCATGAATGGAATGCTACTACTTAGATGCGAGAACCAGTGACACCATATGCTTATATCAATTTCAAACTCCACATATTGAAACGCATGACACTCAAGATGAAGTTAAGGGTTGTAACGGGGCTTGGGGTGATGGCTAACAAATGAAGGATAAGGATAACAATCGTTCTTAAAGCAATAGCAAGTAAAGTAATGAAATTGAAACTTAGAATTCACTTAGATTGCAGAAATCAGCTTTTAGACACGAAGGGAAAATTCAAGCAATATTTAGGGCCGAATTCTATGTTTTGGACCCTTTCTTCAACAAGCAGCACTTTAAAACTCTTTTTCGCATATTTTTCAACTCCTTTTTTTTTTTTTTTTTTTTTTTCAACTCTTCTTTTCTTTTCAACAAGCATAATAACTCACACTTCCCCCACACTTGTTTTCTGCCATACATTAATCAAAAGAAATTCAATTTGAATCATGCTTTACTATGCTTCAAGAATAAGGGTATGGATGGTCCTAAACTAGGCTAGGTAAGGATAATGTGGTTTAACAAAGAATGTAGGCTATCAAGGCTCAATGGGGTTAACTTAAACATATAACGATATGGGATACATGGCAGTTTGGCTTTGGTGGTGGTAACTACACAACTTCATCTTGAATATGTTTTATGCAAATCAATAGCATGCTTTGAATGAAATAGGCATGAGTTCTAGCATTTGGAACTAAATGATGAAACGCCTTCTAAGTAATAACCAAGCAAAGAATAATGAGATCATGCAACGACTTTAGAAAACAAGAATGCACAGATTTTAACTCTCCAAATAAACGTTTAAGCTCAAGTCTCACAAGGTTGTAGCGTTAGTTTGAGTTCTTTCCTTCAAGCATGTTACAAAAACTAATTTTTTCTTTTATGATTACATGTGATTTCATAAGTTATAACCACAACCACGCATAAATAAAGAGTAAAGCAAACTTTCATCCATGTTTATAACTCTCTTTAACAGTCTTGCAATTACAAACCGAATCCTCATCATTGTGTTGGAAGGTACCCTAAGACACAAATAAGCACACAAAAACAACTCTTTTTGGGATTTTCAAAAATAATTTTTCAAATTTTTATGAAGTTTCGGATTTTTATGTCAAAACACACTGAAACACTCCAAAACAGCTTAAAAAAAATACTTAAAACAACAAGGAACAACACTAGAAGTAATGGGTGATAAATTTCTACGAATTTCATGCAAAACAATGGTTACCCCCCACACTTAAATCAAACATTGTCCTCAATGTTTCAAGCATATACTCACACCAAAAACAAGCAAATAACAGACGACAAATAAACATGACAAATATGGCAAAGTAAAAACCAGACAGAGTAGAGTTTAAGAACGCAAATCTGGTTTTGGAGATAGTTGATCTTGTTGACTTTCCACAGCTTTGATCTTGAACTGGATTGGAATTGTACGGCGAAGCTTTGCTCTTTGGTGATGTTGCAATTCCTTATTTGTTCTCCAAGCAGATGTGGCAGCTTCTCTAGTTCTTCATCTCAGACTTCTTCTGCTGGGTTGATTGTGCAAGCTGCATTCTTCTCTGCTTGTTTCTTCTGCATGACGGGCAGGCACGAGGTAAAGGTGTTGGTCTGTTTCTTTCTTCAATCTTTCCAAGTGCCCACCTCTTGCTTTCTTTCTCCTTGTCCCTAGTTGAGGATGAATCAGCACGTTGTCTCCACATGCTTCGAGGTATCATCTTCACTTCCCTTATACGTGAGAGACGAAGAGAAAACACAAGATGATGAGTACTCGAGAGCATGTGCTGGCTCGAGAAAGGACAGAGAGAAAGCATGATATGAGATACTCGTGCTCTCAACCTTTATGATATGAAATACTTGTGCTCTGGATGGGTTGTTTGCAGGGGTATCCCAGGGGATGAAAAATACAGAGTGACTCGAGAGGGTTTGTTGGAAAGCCATTTCAGAGAGGATGAAGGGTTAAGTGAGGCTGAAAGTTGGGTGAGACTGCTTCACTTTGAAGTTCAACATTTATAGAATTTTCTTAATGGCTGGGAATGCATTGTTCCATTACTCGTGTCGGCAAGCCTGGGATAATTTAACAGTAGTTTTCACGTGCATTGCGCGTGATTTACGCAACGCAGATGTGCAAATTGACAGATGCTGACACGTCTCGATAAAGCAGAGACCTCTTTAATATCCGGAATTTACGCTTCGAGTTCTGAGCTTTGTTGAGGGCAGAGATTGCATGTGACAAGTGCTGACGAGGCTGAGAGAGACAGATGGTTGGAATCGGTGCTTCGACAGACTGCCCGTGATTTTCGCAAAGCTGAGTTGCGTGTGATGGGTGCTGACGAGGCTGAGACAGTTGACGCTCTTCGGTATCTGGAATTGTTGGTTTGTGAGCAAGCCCAACTTTTGAGAAAGCTGGCGCTTCTTCGATCTCCGAATGGCTTCTTCGATTTCTGAGCTCACCTCTTCGATCTCTGAAATCCCATCGCGTGCTGATTTTTATAGAGGTATGCAGGACGTTCATAGCACTCTTGAATTTCTGCCTGTAAAAACTCCCGTTTTGCACTTCTACGATCTTGACTTGTCCGATCTCCTCTTTCTTTAACACCTCTGAAAAATGTCTGGCCCTTCCGACGTTCGTTTTGACTTGAACCTTGGTGAAGGAGCAGCCCCTCCTTCTCCAGACAACATATGGCGCCCGTCCCTCATATCCCCTACTGGTCCTCTGACCATTGGGGATTCGGTGATGAAAAATGACATGACCGCTGCGGTGGTGGCCCGGATTCTTGTCACCCCCAGAGATAACAGACTGCTCGCTAGACGGTCTGATGAATTGGCGGTTAAGGAGTCTCTGGCTCTTAGCGTGCAGTGTGCGGGTTCTGTGTCCAACATGGCCCAACGCCTATTTGCTCGAACTCGTCATGTTGAATCGTTGGCGGCTGAAATACAGAGTCTCAAAGAGGAGATTAGAGGACTCAAGCATGAAAATAAAGAATTGCACAAGCTTGCACACAATTATGCCACAAACATGAAGAGGAAAATTGACCAGCTGCAGGAAACTGATGGTCAGATTTTACTTAATCACCGGAGGTTTGTGGGTTTGTTCCAACAGCATCTGCCTTCTTCTTCTGGGGCGGCACCGCGTAGTGAAGCTTCAACTGATCAACCTCCGATACCTCCTCCTTCCGTGGCCCCACCGACTTCTGAGACTCCGCCGACTACTGCGACCTCTCCGTATGCGTCAACACAATCTCAAAATGAATCCTGCCAAATGTGCATTCGGTGTGTCGGCCGGTAATTTTCTCGGTTTCCTAGTGCATCATCGTGGGATTGAAGTGGACAAAAATAAAGCACGTGCAATCATCAGTGCTTCACCCCCGACGACAAAGAAACAACTGCAGTCCTTACTCGGTCAGATAAATTTTCTCCGCCGATTTATAGCTAACTCGGCAAGTAAAATGAAAGCGTTCTCGACGCTTATGAAACTTAAGGACTCAGATAAATTTGAGTGGACCGACGAGCATCAGGCAGCGTTTACACAAATCAAAGTCTCCCTCACGACACCACTTGTCCTTGTTCCACCCCGGTGCGGTAAACCTCTCAAACTATATATCTCGACGGCTGAAGAGTCCATCGGCTGCCTCCTCGCCCAAGATAACGATGCCGGGCGGGAGCAGGCTATTTTTTACCTCAGTCAAAATCTTACTCAACCAGAAATCAATTATTCTGCCATTGAGAAGCTCTGTCTCGCCGTGTTCTTCGCCGCCTCTAAGCTGCGGCAATATATGCTTCCGTCGGTCACACAAGTCATTGCCCAGACCGACGTTATCCGGTACATGCTTACCCGGCCAATCGTAAAAGGCCGAATTGGGAAATGGACAATGGCGTTGTCCGAGTTTAGCTTACAATATGTACCCCAGAAAGCTGTCAAAGGCCAGGGATTGGCAGACTTCCTTGCTCAAGACTCTTCCCCCTACGGTTTTGAGGACACAAACGTTGAAATCGGCATGGTTGAAACACGCGACAACTACTGGACGATGTATTTTGACGGTTCAAGTACTTCTTCCACAGCCGACGTGGGCATTGTCATTCAATCTCCCAACCACGATCGTTGGTATTTTTCGCTCAAGTTGGATTTCGACTACACCAATAATCAGGCCGAATACGAAGCCATTATCATCGGCTTTGGCCTCCTTCATGACTTGCGAGCCCCCCGTGCCCTCGTCCTCGGTGACTCTGAACTTGTGATTAACCAACTTAATGGGTCTTTTCGATGCATGAGTTGCACCCTGGCACCCTACCATATGGCCGCCAGCTATTTGGCCAAATCTTTTGACGTTATCACATTTGAACATATTTCTCGGATCCATAATACCGACGTAGACGAGTTGGCTCAAATCGCCTTCGGTGCGCAACTCCTGGGGGGCAAGCTAGGCCGAGAAATACCCGTGTTACGACAGCTACACCCGGCTTTGGTTAACCAGCAAGTCCTCTGACGCGACAACGTGATACGCACTAGAGTCATGTCCTTACCTTCGTTGCTAGACCGACATGACCCTATAGAGGTTTGTGCCGTCGAGGCAATACCATATGATTGGAGAAAGCCCATTATGCAATACCTTGACAATCCCAATGGCAAACATAGCCGCAAGACACGAGTTCACGCCACAAACTATGTCATGTACCAAAATGAGCTATACCGCAAGGGCGAGGATGGTCTATTACTGCTATGCCTCGGCCCCCAGGAGAGTGCTCAGGTAATCACAGAAGTCCATGAAAGGATTTACGGAGCTCATCAGTCCGGACGAAAAATGCGGTGGTTGCTTCGACGACACGGTTATTTTTTGCCACGAATATTGAAGGATTGTATCGAGTTCGCACGAGGGTGCATACAGTGTCAGATTCATGGTCCTATATAGCGGGTCCCGGCCGAATCATTACATTCGGTCACTAAACCATGGCCGTTTAGAGGATGGGCCATGGACGTAATCGGCAAAATCACACCATCTTTCGGGGCTGCCAAACACGCATGGATACTGGTAGCAACCGATTACTTCACTAAGTGGGTCGAAGCTAAGTCATATGCCGAGCTAACATCTAAAGAAGTTTACGACTTTGTGGAAGAACACATTATGACCATATTTGGTGTACCAGAAACGATTATAACCGATAACGGCACATTCTTTACAGCCGAGAGGTTTAGAGAATATACGGCGAGTTTGAAAATCCAACTTGAACAATCTACACTGTATTATCCACAAGCAAATGGTCAGGCCGAGGCAAGTAATAAAGTGTTGATCGGCATTCTTGAGAAAATAATAAAGGAAAGGCCTAGCATGTGGCATTTAAAGTTGAATGAGGCTTTGTGGGCATATCGAACATCACCACGATCGGCAACCGGAACAACCCCGTATGCATTAACCTACGGACACGATGCAATGTTACCAGTCGAGTTAAGCATAAATTGGATGCGACTAATTGAACAAAGTAGTTTGTTCAGCGCCGAATATAATCAGTCCATGAGACAGGGGTTAGAAGATTTAGAGGAAGCGCGACTTGATGCCTATAACTTACTGGTGGCACAAAAAAGGATTGCCGAGCGCGCCTATAACCAAACGGTATTACATAAAACATTTGGCGAGGGAGAATTGGTTTGGCAAACGGTGTTGCCAGTAGGACTAAAGGACCCTAGGTTCGGCAAATGGTCGCCAAATTGGGAAGGGCTGTACGTTGTACATAAAATATACGGCAAAGGGGCATATCATCTTAGAGACCAGACCGGTTTAGTTCACAAATTACCAATCAATGGGAAATTTTTAAAGAAATACTATCCGGTCACATGGGAAATGCGGGAATAGAAAATCAGTTCATTAAGATCGAAACGAGTACATACAAATTGAACAAGTCGATCGGTTTATATTTAAATACATTCAAGGTGAAGAAGGAAGAAGAGTGCCGAGAAGGGCCTTCAACTCCAACCATCGCACCTCGCTCATTATGACCTCGGCCTGCTGGTTCTTTTTGTCCATTTTTAACTGCTCGACCTGTTTTGTGCTCGCCGCATACTCGGTTAAGCAAGCTTTGCCGCCTGACTCAAAGTCCTTAGCAAGCTCAGAAGCAATAACCGATCTTCGTTTTGATAATTCGGCCATTTGATGGTCGAGGTCGGGCAAGGCCTTTCCTATTGCCTTTAAAGCATCAATCTTTGGACGAAGAGTGTCTCGGACGGCCATGGTAGCTTGCAGGTCTTGTTCAGCCCTCAAAGCGTTCTCAAAGACACTAAAGGTCTCCCGAACCCGCTCCAGGGCAGATGACGCCTGAACGATAGCCTCGCCGCTTAGTTGACCATCAGCTCCGAGATCGTTTAGACACGCACCTAGCAAATCAAGACCTTTGCGCTCAAGGACTTGCGACGCCAAGAGAGACAAAACCTCTTGCAACCGAGCTAGAGTAGTTGAGTCAGCGGTTTTGGTTGTGGCAGCCGAAGGACCAGCCACTCCAGTAGTGCTGGACAAAAGGGCGTTAAACTCAACCTCCCATGAAGCCTGCACACAAATGCGAGGTTAAGCTCAAGAAAATCACAAAAAGGTAGCAAGGAGGTGTTATTTGTTTTAAACCTGTCGAGAGGAGAATTTGGCCATGTCTTCAGGATCATTGCTCGAACCTAAAGAACTTAATGGCCGAGCCCAATGTTTTAGAATGCTTCTCAGTTCACGCGGCCGATGGAGGTTATCTACGTTCGATGGCCACTGAGGCGGCCAAGAAATATAGATAACACCTTTCGGCACATAGAATTTTCGATGAAAAGAGTGTGCAGGCACCTGACATTTAGTATTTTTGTGGTTTAGAGTTTTATGGCAGAAAAATAACCAAGGAAAGGCGGTAGGAGGTACTTACAAAGGTCGAAGTGGTCTTCTGCGGTGGAATATTGAGGTCCTGGTCCTGAGGATGAACGGGTGTTTCCACCGTATCCTTTGGCTCCCCAACAGGTCGTTTGCCACGGTCGGCAGTAGAAGGGCCGACCGGGACAGCAGCTTCAGACGAAGAATAGAGGTCCTGGTCCTGTAGAGGAGCGGGCGTTTCTGTAGCCGCGACTGGCTCTTCGGTCGATCGTTTGCCACGGTCGGCCGTGGGAGGGCCGACTTGGGCAGCCACCTCGGACGTTGGAGGAGGTTGATGACGGGAACGAGGGCGACTCGCCAGTGGAACCTCGTCGCTCCCCTCACTCTCTTCCAAAACAAAGATCGAGGGTTTTGGATTTGCAAGGGAAGTTCTTTCGGTCGTAAGGACTGCCTTTTTCAGGACAGGTGCAGCTTCTATCGGTGAGATAACAACCAGTTTACAAACCTCAGAAACAGGCCGTGCTCGGACTATTTCCTAGGTCAGAATTGACCGTTTCTCGACCGGGACTTGGGCGATGGGAGAAGAAGGGGAAACGCGGGGAGTCGTCGTTCCCGTAGTATGACTAAAGATAACGTGAATCTCCCGTTCTCCCTTCTTCGCTAGCTTTTTGATCCGTTTGGCGGGCCGAGAAGGTTCGGTGGTCGGATCGACTTCTCGACGAGGCGGTTTGCTCAACAAGGCCTGCGCAGCAGCCTTTGCTTTCTTGGAGACGATAGATTTTTTCTCGGCCGCAGCAGCGGCAACCACAACCATTTTTTTCAACGATTGGCTACCTGAGAAAGTAAAAGCAAATCAGCAAAGCAGATCAGTAGTTCAAGGTTGAAGGAAAAAGGCAGAAGTAAACCGTTACCTTGGGCTTGGGGGGTAGAGGCCTTCTTAGGTCGACTGCCGAAGAGGTTATTTAAAACAGTTTCGACCGGAACACCAAAAAACTGCTTGGTATACTGCTCCCACCAGTCACTGAAGGTGTCAGTGCAAAGAGTTTCTGGAGTGGCCGGTCGAATATGCAATTTCTGGCACCGCTCCTAGAACTCCCTTTTGGTGTCGGTGCATTCCTTCTCCGAAGAGCCAAGTTCGCGTCCGCGGCTTAAGACCGACTTTGAGGAAAGAAGAGGAACTGGACAACCTTGGAGATAGCCAAGCTGCCGAGCCAGGAAGTTGGGATGGTACACTTCCCAACTCGCTCGGCGACCTTCACAACCGAGAGGCAGGTCGCGGGCAAGAACGAAGAACCCTTAGGATTGGCGAAGGTTAGCATCTTCGTCTGTACCCCAGGCTGTGGTAGGAAGTCTGATCGACGAAGGGTACTCTCGACGACGACAGATCAATAACTCGTCGTTAGAAAGGTCGTCGAGAGCGAAGAAGTATCTAAATATTTCTTCGGCTTGGTGAGAGGGGATTGGCCGAAGAGCCAATTGAAAGCCGAGAGCTTCCCTGGGTGAGAAATCAGTAATCGTTGGTTGAAGAGGAGTGAAGTAGACCTACACCTAGAGTTGGAAGACCTAGAGGGGCCCATTCTGTTGAGGATCGACCTTGTCTTGAGTCTCTTCGGCCAAGCAGCACAGAAGATGAGCAAGAATGGCCGGGCTAAGTGCCAAAATGTAACCGCTAGCTAGGGCCTCGGCCACTGGCATGTTCTCGACCAGACACTTATTAGATTTGGTACAACAAATGAATTTGTTGTACCAATAGAAGAGGAAAGCCTCGTGTTCTCCTTCTCGCAGAGCCTCTTCTCCTCGGCCGGTAAAATAGAGGTAGAGGGTGTTGTAGTTGAAGAAGTTCTTGTGAAGCTTGTGAACCTCTTCCTTCGAGGGTGTCTGGCCTTCACTGCTTAGCGTCTTAAAGGCCCGTTTGTCGAAGAGCACCTTCAAATTAAGGTTCGACGGGTACCCAGAGTGGTCATAGTCGATTGGGATTCCAGTCGAGGAAGTCCCCATGATGGCAGTAAGGTCGAGGATGGTGGGGCCAATGGGGCCAAGAGGGAGGACCATGGTGTTAGTGGCCGAACACCAAAAGCATAACGCTGCTAGGAGGAGCTCCTTGTCTAGAATGATCTCCATAGATGAAAGTCGAATGGTGTCGTAGATGCCTAGGCCTTTCCATTGCTCGCCGAAGATTTTTTCCATTCGAACAAACCATGCTGCCCAAGTTGCAGTAGTCGAGAGCCAATAGCCTTGGGGCTTCGCTACCTCCCACTTCGACCAGTCGAACCCTTGTAGCAAGGGTGATAAGCAATGCTCCTGGAGAAGTGCAGTAATGGTCGATGGCATCGCCGCCTTAAAGAGAGGACCTAAGATTTGATGCGGGGTGCTCATGTCGCTCTCAAATCGGATGGTCTTGATTGAACTCCGATCGATGATCTTCTGGCATTGGTCACACTCATTGGAAAGCTTGGAGATAAAGGAGGCCATGATGAATGGTTTGAAGGAATGACAAGAAAAGAACTTTCTGAGTTAAAGGTTGAAGACGAAAATTTGGAAGGAAGATATGCATGGGAGAGCAATGGCAAGAAATTCAGAAAATTGGAAAGCGTAGAAGTACAAATGAAAGGATTTTGGTATTTATAGGACGATGGAGGGAATGGCAATCGTTCGAAATTCAAAATGAAGGGTAAAATTGACCGAGAAATTCGCTAATCATTATGAACATTCAAAAGATTCAGTTGAGAAGACCGAGGGTTTCGTATTTCGGGAGAAGCACGATTGCGTGTGACGGCGAGAGTTATGGTGAAAGACAGTTTGGCGTCTGCACGATGCTGAATGGTTCGCAGATCGAGATGGCATGGTGGTGTTCAGCAATAAAGCCATGATGATATGATGGTTCAGGGAGCCGCACGCTTCAAACGTCATTATTAGGGACTAGCCCTATAAAAGAATGCCACGTAGTGTGGTGGTTAGCAGGAGCAAGATCGTGCAATCGTGCTCAATAAATGAGCCTCGGGAATATGAGCATTTAAGTTTTGAGTTTTATTTTCGCTTATTCAAGGCCGGAGCTCGACCAGAGGGTTCAGGCCGAGGGCCTCAGATTCGAGGGGGCAATGTTTGGGCCCAAAATATTAGTTTGGGCCGAGTATAGAATCATTCTCAGCCCGGGAGGCCTTACCACAGGGATATCATGGATCGTGGGCCTCCAAACCTAGGACGGCTACGTCATAACGCAGGCCAAGTCGAGTCCTGGTGCAATAAAGAGTCTCGGCAGGATTAATAACCCGAAATAGAATCCAACTCGATTAAGGGCTAGGTTCACAATCATAGAGAAAATATGACTGGTCGAGTCGACGTTTGATCAGGAGAAAAAGACCTACTCTGAGTAGGGTTTTGACTCGACTTTGAAGGTGTCCAGTGCTACAAATAGAGGAGGCTATGTAACGAATAAGATCTCCAATTCAACACATAAGACTGCCCTGCACAAACTCTCTCAACAACTCTGAGATTTTTTTTTATTTTCTCTTTTCGCTAACACATCTTCCGTTGGCATCAACAGCACTGTGAAAGCAACCGGTGACATCTTAAGTCGGCATAGATAGCTCTGTCACTGTAGAATCAGCTGGTCTCACAGCATCTTCCGTTGGCATCAACAGCACTATGGCGAGGACGGTTGATTACCTATCCAAGTCTCGGTCGAGAAGGGTTTCTGAATCCTTATTGGTCGAGGTCATCTCATCAGCCTTCTCGGCAAAGTGAGGTGTTACAGTTATTACATTCAGCACATTGAAAGCCGAATTCGATTCATGAACTTCGTAAGAATAGTAGCCTTGTCTTCAGGCTCGGGAATCCAAGAGGCCAAGACGTGTTCCTTTCTCGGCTGCAATTGCAAGACGCAGAAGTCAGTAGCGCGACCCAATGCAACATCAACAAAATTTACTCCTCAGTCGAGCTCGACTGACGAGTTGGCACGCCCCACATTCACCGAATGACGTAGTTAGCTTATAGATTACTCGGCCTGCGCGCCACGTAGGCTTGGTAGTTTTTAGGGTCAACAGCTTTAAATAATGTTTATTCAGTTATTTCGCATATAGGTGAGACCTATCTTGAGGACGAGCGCCATCAATTGAGGCTCGGGGGCAACGACCCTTCAACATACCAGTGAGTGGGCTTTTGGTTTTCCGTATATACCTATATACTTGAGATTTTTCCCAGAAAATGAATTTGAATGATTATACATTTTGAAATGCCATGCAAAGTATCTGCTTATTTCATTTATGCATTAGTAGTTGCATATATATTTATGATTGGTGCTGTGAATGCACAGGTAAGTGCCAGGTAAGTTTATAAATTAAAGATATGAGATTGATTCAGTTATGCGAGATGTGATGTGATGCCTGCACCCCGGTGTTAGTGCTTCCGCCTAGAGTTAGGGCACAATCCTTCACGTGATATTCACCTCCCGCACCATATGCTCATCTTGGATCCACGTTAGGTGCACAGGGTTGTCGTACATACCACTTTAAGTGGTTCCGACTTGTAGGTGACCCACGATCATTCGCACAGCCTTCACGTGATCGTAGCACTAAAGCATATTTATTTTACACCTAGTTTTGTCATGCAGACCACTTTAGGTGGTTTCGACTCGTGTGCAGGATTTGATTTGATATGATTAAGATTGGTTATGAGTTATATACTCATCCATGCAAATTGATTTAGAGGGATTTGGCTGATGCGATATTTGACTTTGATATATTTTTCCTGGATTACTTATAGCATTGCATTGAGATACTTTGGCATGGTATACTTCTTTGGATTTTCATCTTGAGTTTGATTTTTTATACAGCTTATTATTATTATTATTTTTCTGGGAAAATTATACAGGTTTTATGGCTAGGGGTTAGGACTTTTGAGAAATGAAATGATTTTTAAAAGCTTTGTTTTTGCCCACTCACACCTTTTGTTTTGCGCCCCTCCAGGTTTTAGGTAGAAGTGCTTTGGTGGATCATGGGGATATCGACGGTGGTTCTGATAGAACATCATAAATGTAGGATCACCCTTTGATGTGAAAATTAACTTAACACACAAATTCAACCCTCTTGTTGACAATTGTAGTATGGATAAGTATGGATCATCCTGGACCGGGGATTAGGAGGGATTGCTAATCTACTCTAAACTGACTCAAAAACACAAAAATAAACTTAGAAACACTTAACTAGACTCAAAGAACTCAAAACAAACTGAAAAGACTCAATACTAACTAGAATAACTCAAAACAGCTTAAAACAACTAGATAGACTCAAACTAGACACTAGGAAGTGATTTAGACGAAAATTGAATTAAACTTGACTCAAAACACTTAAAAATACAAACTAAGACATATTCTAACTAATTTGACACACTAAAGTAAAGGGGATTGGGTTTTGGATGAATTTAAAGTAGAACAAGTAACTAAAAACTTAAGACAGATTTTGGACAAATTTGGGATAAAACTATGGATGATGGGCTAGCTAGAGGTCCATTCTTCACACATGACACACTTGTACATGAATCGATTTCCAATTGCTTTTCAATAAATTATGAAGCTCAACACCCCAGATTAACCGTGATGCACTAATTAACCCTTAGATTTTCCTTTACTAATTGAATTGGATGAATGCATGTGATAACCCAAATTATTCTCCAAAAGTCCCCTACATGAATGCATAATAGAGATACAATCAGAGATCATTACGTTCCATGAAAATCATAAGTGTTCACAAGACATTTGTAACTATGAATGCATGATACGTTTGCCAAGAATTCAATTAACGCCATTGTGACTAGCAACCTTCACTACTCATGAATATAAATTTGTAATGATTAGGTGAAACTCATTTATATTCTAGCATCAAATTCATGCATGAAAACTAAGTATGCATCCTTAATCAACATACAAGAATCAGTTTTGAAGAAAACAGTTAATTGAATTGCATTCACAACTTATCAAATCACAATTGGAAGAAATCAATTCATATCTCAAGAATGTTCATGGCTTCAAACTTCCCTCTAGCTAAGTAGGGGTTTAGTTCCTCATACTTGCAATTAAACAGAAACAATTGAAATTAAACATTGAAAACCAAAGTGGAATACACCTAGAATGCTCCAGCAATCCAAATTGAATGGCTAGCACAACTCCAAGGAATCCTTCTTCCTTGCAAACATGTGGCACAAAGGTGTGAGTGGTGGTTTGTATGGGAGAATGGCTAAAAGTATGTATGGTGGTGAATGGGTGAGATGATGGCTACAGGAAAGATGTTTATGTATGGATTTCTGGTTGTGTGAATGGTGGTGAATGGTGTGTATGGAAGTGGATGAATGATGATTGTTACACACACTTACTTAAAAAGCAAAATATGTCAAAACACTAGGGAAATACAGCTAGGGTGTGGTAGAAAAACCAAGGGAAAGAAAGTAATGATTGTAGAAGGATTTTTAACTCTAAATCAAAACAGAATCCAAGGAAAAGGTTAAGGGGACAATGAAGGTGACACAAGGAAAGGGAAAGGGAAAGGTTATGACACAATAATGAAAGTGAAAGTGAAAGTGAAAGTTGTGGTAGAAATCTAGAAGAAAGGGGAAGGAGTGCACAACTAGGGAAAAGAAAGGGAGTGGTGTGACAAGGAAAAAGGAAGGAAAGGCAAAAGGTTAAGGCTGCAAGAAGGGAGACATGGATATGTGCACGGCAAGGAAGGTGATAGGTGGTGGAATGGTTCAGCAAGGGGACAATGAAGGGGACAAGGGTGGTGTGTAAGGCAAGGAAGGGGAAAATGATAAAATGGTGCAGCAATGAGACAATGGAAGGGACAAGAATGGTGTGCACGGCAAGGAAGGTGAAAGGTGGTGTGACACCCCTTTTTGGCTGAGATTAAGGCTTCTAGAATTCTTTATATAGTGTCCTAATATCTTTGGGAACCCTCCTTGTGGCTGGAACTTAGTTGGATTAGGATTAAGAAAGGTTAAATCAAAATAAGGTAACTTGACACATGTTTCTTCTTTTCTTGCTGAGCTCTTTATCTTCTTTAAATTAATTCTTCTTTCTCTTTAACACATTCCTAGCCTCTTTAGTCTTCAATTTCGTCCATCCACCTTGCTCCATGCATGTGCTATCCATTCCAAGCCCAAAACTGCTCCAAAATGCACCAAAATGCACCTTATTGCTTCATAAGGCCTATGGACCTACAAACACATGAAAATAGCTTAAAATACTAAAATAACTAAGAACTAATTAATTAAATGCAAGGAAACAAGCTAATTAAGTCGCATAAATATGCTCCTATCAAATTCCCCCACACTTAGCTTTTGCTAGTCCTCGAGCAAAACAAAACAAAACAAAACCTAAACCTTCCAACATTTGCCTCAGGGATTTCCAATGAAACATGACATGCCAAAAATCACTACTCACATGAATTTTAGCAATCCTTACTCTCGAGCATACACTTAATCATAGTCACCATTCACTAGCTCGCATTTAATCAATTAAAACAACATTTTGAATGTAGTAACATGCCTTAGAGAATTCCCTCAAGTCCTCACCGGATTCTCTCTTATTTTCACACAAGACTTTCTGACTACACTCCTTATACTAGGTATATGTGAGAAGATTGATGTAAACATGAAAACTAGTACTCACATATGTTTATAACAAAGAGAGCAATTTTTGGAATTATTGATGCATGTATATATATGATCTCATGAACGGAATGCCACTACTTAGAAGCGAGAACCAGGGATTCCATATGCTCATACCAATTCCAAACTCCACATATTGAAACACACAACACTCAAGATAGAAGTTAAAGGTTATAACAGGGCTAAAGGTATTGGCTAACAAAGAAAGGTAAGGGATAAACAAAAGTTCTTAAAGAAATAGCAAGCAAAGTAATGAAATTGACACTTAGAATTCACTTTCAAATGCAAAAATCAACTTTAAACACAAGGGAAGATACATGCAATACTTAGGGTCAAATTCAAACTTTTGGACTCTTTCTTCAACAACCGTCACATGTGAGTTCATTCTCACTTATTTTCAACTGTTTTTCATTCTTTTCACACACTTTTTTCTTTTCTTTTTCTTTTTCCACGATTTTTTTTCTTTTTTTATTGTCGTGCCCTTGTCTTTGGCACACAAAACACACACTTTGAAACATTCTTCCCCCACACTTACTTTTCTGCATATGTTGATCCAAAGGAATTCACTCTAAGTCATGCTTCACTATTCTTTAAGAACAAGGGTATGGATAGTCCTAATCTTGGCTAGGTAGGGACAATGTGGTTAACAAAGAAAATAGGCTAACGAAGGCTCAAAGGGGTTAAACCTATAAAACATATGACAAAGGGATAGACTTTTTGGCTCTAGTTTAACTAAACAACTTCATCTTGAATATGTGTTATGCACTCAATATCATGCTTTGAATGGAACGGGCATGAGTTCTAGTATTTGGATCTATAATGATGAAAGCACATTCTAAGTAGCAACCAAGCAAAGAATAATGAGATCATGCAATGACTTTAGAAAACAAGAATGCACATATTAATAACTCTCCAAATAAACGTTTAGGCTCAAGTCTCTCAGGGATGTAGCGTTAGTTTGAGTTCCTTCCTTCAAGCATGATACAAAAATTGATTTTTTTTCCTTTTTCACATGTGAATTCGTAAACTATAACTACAACCAAGCATAAACCAAAGAGCATATCAAACTTCCGTCCATGCTTATAACTTTCTTTAATAGTCATGCACTTAAAAACCAAATCCTCATCATTGTGTTGGAAGGTATCCTAAGACACAAACAACACACAAAACAACTCTTTTTGGCTTTTTCAAAACAATTTTTTAAATTTTTATCAAATTTGCGGATTTTTATGTCAAAACACACTAAAATGCTTCAAACACACTACAAACACTTAAAAACAGTGAAAAACAACATTGTAAGTGATAGGTGAATAAAACCCACGAAAATCATGCAAAACAGCTTGTTTACCCCCCCCCCCACACTTAAACCAAACATTGTCCTCAATGTTTCAAACATAAACTCACATAAAAACAATCAAACAAGGAACAAATAAACATGGAAAGATAAGGATAGCAAGGAGAAAGGTTGAAAGAAAGCAAATTTGGATTTAAAGCCGATTCTAGGTGCTCTTTATTGGCATTGGTTGCCTCCCACGAAGCGCTTGCTTTAACGTCGTACAGTCGGATGACTACCATCCTTCAAACCTCTTTGGAGCCCACTTCATAGAGGGGTAGTTCCTCCACCACATGCTCCTCAAACAGGTCGTAATAGGGCTTCAAACGATGCCCATTCACCTTGAATTCGTGGCCGGTTTTCAAGCTTTGGACTTGGACTGCACCATAAGGAAAAACATTAGTAACAACAAAAGGTCCAATCCACTTAGAACGTAACTTACCGGGGAATAACCGAAGTCGAGAATCAAAGAGGAGTACTTTCTGCCCCTTAAAGGATGTCTTTGTATGAAGCATCTTATCATGATACGCCTTGGTCTTGTCCTTGTAAATGCAAGCATTCTCGTAAGCCTCGTGCCTAATCTCTTCGAGTTTATTCAATTCAAGCTTTCTATGCACCCCAGCTACATCTATATCCATGTTGAAAGTCTTCATAGCCCAATGTGCCTTGTGTTCTAACTCTACGGGCAAATGACATAGCTTACCATAGATGAACCGAAAAGGTGACATGCCAAAGGGAGTTTTGTAGGCTGTACAATAAGCCCACAATGCATCGTCCAAGTGCAAGTGCCAATCCCTCCTTGTTGGCCCCATAGTTTTCTCTAGAATCTGCTTGATCTCCCTATTTGAAACCTCGGCTTGCCCATTGGTTTGAGGATGATAAGGTGTTGAAACCTTATGTGTAATGTTGTACTTCTTGAGCAAAGCCTCAATGGTTCGATTACAAAAGTGGGAACCTCCATCACTGATGAGAACTCTAGGCATTCCAAACCTAGCAAAAATGTTAGTTTTCACAAAATCTGCAACCACCTTAGAATCGTTAGTACGAGTGGCTTTTGCTTCCACCCATTTCGAAACATAATCAATAGCTAGCAAGATATAAGTGAAACCATAAGATGGAGGGAAAGGACCCATGAAGTCAATACCCCAAACGTAAAAAATTTCAACAAATGATAGGGGTTGCCGCGGCATTTGATCTTTGGCACCTATATTTCCCGTTCTTTGGCAACGATCACAGGTTAGACAAAAAGTTCTAGCATCTTTAAACAAAGTGGGCCAATAAAATCCACATTCAAGAACCTTTAATACCGTTCTTTGGGTGCCAAAATGTCCACCACAAGCATAAGTGTGACAGAATCTTAGAATCAAATGAAAATCACAATCATGAACACATATATGCAAAATCTGGTCAGAACAATATTTCCACAAATAGGGATCATCCCAAACATAGAATCGTGCATCTTTTCAAAGTTTATCAAATTGGTGCTTGGTGAGAGTGCTTGGAACTTGTTTAGTCACTAAGTAATTCACTAAATCGGCATACTAAGGTTCACTTACCCCAATGGACAGCAACTGCTCATCGGGGAAAGTTTCTGGGATAGGCATGGCATGCTCATCATGGATTATTCGGCTTAGGTGGTCAGCCACCACATTCTCGCTTCCTTTCTTATCTCGGATTTCAATGTCAAACTCTTGAAGAAGAAGCATCCAACGAATAAGCCTAGGTTTTGCTTCCTTCTTCGTTAGTAAGTACTTCAAAGCTGCATGATTAGAGTAAACATTCACTTTAGTGCCAATTAAATAAGAGCGAAACTTATCTAAAGCAAAGACAACAACAAGAAATTTTTTTTTCCGTTGTGAAGTAGTTCAATTAGGCATCATTGAGAGTCCAAGAGGCGTAGTATATGACATGCGGCTACTTGTCTTTTCTTTGCCCCAAAACAGTGTTGGAAATGTGCCCTAAAACCAATCATGTGATGATACTTTACGGACATTTCACATGTTCAACTAATCTAGTTTAATATCAAGGGCAAAGATTATTGTTTTAAGCCATCTCATATAAATGTATATGCTTAAACGATAAGTCCAAGGAACATGTAATTAGGAGAATGTAATTTAAACAAGTTAGATTTATGAGACCATTCTCTTTCGTATACATATCCTAAACGTTCCTGATCATAGGATTGCCAATTGGGCATTGACAGTCCGTTAAGATCAGTATGTGCTGTGTCTTCTCTCATGGAGAGTGACTGGTCTCGAGTCATTGGTGTGATTGACACCAAGACAAGCATGTAGGTGCTCAATAGCGAATGAGTCCTCTGAACACGATCAACAAGGAGTTCTCATACTCATGTCACATGAGAACTCATGGTTGGGATAATGCAAAGTAGTCATTTGACCTGAGGCATCATAGTTGTCTTGTGGTTAGGTCCTTGATCTTTGACTCTGTCAAATTTACTCCATCAGAGGGTGTCCACGGCATAGTTGGGGTTAAGCCACTTAGCCATGGAGGCAAGTGAATGCGCAACAAGGGATCTCTAACCTTCAAACCGTTTGAGGGAGAATACTCTATGATATGATTAAGAATCTCTGGCCAGAGTATGAATGAGATTTAAGAAGTCATTCCAAATCACATTCAAGGTAATCATATAAGTAAATGAATCACATTGGATAGTAGACATGAATAAACTATCAATCCAAACAATGTGGTCAAGAGTATTGTATTAGAGAAAGACCGTATTGCATTGTAATCCTAAACTGAATAGGTTATCCACCTCTTCTGATTAGCTTGGGTAACCATGACATACTGCTAGGTGTCACTCATGGTTTGTGGAAGCCCTAAACGTGTATAATCACTAAAGGGAGAATTGAAAGTAAGTTTCAATTCACAATCGATTTGAAAGAGTTCTAATCGCCCACTGCCTCGCTAAAAGGAACCTAATGGATCGTACACCGTGTAAGGTAAAGATTGAAGAAACAACGGAGATGAGTAAGAATAATTAAATGGTTTAATTATTTATGGCAAGGATTAATTAATATGTTAATTAATCAAACGAATAAAGTTCGTTAAAAGACCTAGGGTTAGTTTTGGACCTTAAGGCCCAATGGGCTTCGAACGTCAAGCCCATTGACTTAAGTTGTATGACAACTTAATGACTAAATATTCACAAGGGCCCAAACAACCCAATAACACCCTATGGCCGGCCATATTGATAATGGAGTGGGTTTTGGACTTATTACAAGTTTTCCACTCCAATGAAGGTAGGTATAAATATGACTTTATAGCCTTTTCTTCATTAGGGTTTCTTGTGGGAGAAAAGATGACAACAAAAGCTCTCTTTGCTCTCTAAGAGGCCGACCACCCTAGAGGAACATAGCTAGCAATCTTACTTCCTCTAGGTCACTCATTTCTTCATCAATCCTTCCTTGGTGTGGAGACTTAGAGGTTCTCAACTTTGTGAACTTGGAGAAACCAATTCTTCCATCCAAATCCATGGAGCTAAGAAGCAAGGAATGAAGGCCCTATCTCTTGGGTGATTATCCTTTGTTTATGCAAAGAGGAATCAACAAAGGTATAAATTTCTCAACTCACTTTGTTTTGAGTTGAGTCTTGGTTCACCTAACTACTAGGCTTTGAAATTCATGGGTAATGTTTTGTTTTTGAGTGCATACAAGCATGATTCCGCCTTTAATTTGTTAATTGCATGCTATAGATGTTGCTCAAAAGAACATGTTTTTCACAAAATTTCCTTCAATTGGTATTAGAGCCTAGGTCTAGTAGTTGGTGAATCCTTTTGGGTTTTGTAGTTCATAGTCTTTGATTTGAATGTTGTAATTGTTACAAGCTTTATTCTTGCTTCTTTGACGGTAAATTGTGTTGGAAAATTTGCCATCTCAAATGTTGTAGATGTAGTTCATATGAGCACGAATTGTGGAGCTAAAATTTGGTGCCATGTTTTTGGGGAAATTCGGCCAAATCCAAAGGGTGGATTTGTGGGTTCTTGTTTGTCTTGTTAAAAGTGTTTTAAGGTGACTTTTGGAACCCCTAAGTACCCTAGGATGTTAACCCCATTTTGAGTAGTGAAAATTTGAGTTTTATTGAGTGAAAATGTTCATGGAACTCTTATGGGTTTTCATGGATGTTCTTCATTGTTCTTGATGTTCTTACCAAGAACAAAAAGTTTGGTGTTTTGATTCAAAGTTTTGGTTGATTTCATAAAGTCCATGTTTTGTATTGGTTGGTGTGACTTTTCTATCAACAAGACATTTAATTAATTAAAAGGTGATTGATATGTTGATAGAGTGTTTGAATTTATGTACATAATTGATTTTTTTCTTACACACATGTTTCCCACCAACCAATTTCCACTTGCATGGCTTTATGACTTTGTTGAAAAAAATTTCAAAATTTTATGGCTTCACTCTCACCAAAACCGGCCACCCTACAAGCAGGGTACTTTTGGGGCTTTTATGAAATTACATAAAGTTTTGATACTTTTGTGAATTTGTAGTTTGACCCAAAAGTTTACGTTTCTTACGTAAAGGCCCAAAATCACTAAAGGAAAATTTGTTTTGTTCCTTTAATGAAGTTTTTTGAATTTGTTGAAATTTTTGGGTTCTAGTTGTAATTACATGAACTAGTGGACTTTTGTGTTTTTACAAAGTGACCTCAAAAGTTTATGTTTTGCAATATAGCCCAAAAGTTGAGGTTATTGCATTTTGGCCCAAATTAGGTTGAGAACAAAATGGTTTTGTCTCTTTAAATGAGAATTGGATTTTCATTTCATCTAGCTCCATTTAAATCAATTCTATGGATACAAAAACCGAATGACAATGTTGCATTCAAGTTTAATTAGTTAAAGCGTTAATTAATTAAAGGGTGATTATGAACCTAAGCCTATGATAATTGAGCTATGTGAAAGGCCGTCTCAAATCTGTTTGAACCATGGGAATGTGTAGATTAGATTTTGGTTGTAATTTGATATGATCAGATGTTGTAAAAGAGCATAAGCTCTTCTTTACTTTAAAGTAATTTGTTTTGATCAAATGTTGTAAAAGAGCATAAGCTCTTCTTTACTTTGAAGTACTCCTTTCTTGTTTATTTTGATATGCATGAAATTGGAGTAGTTGGGTCCAACGCCCAATAGGAAAAACACGCCTTAATATGATTAAACGCGTAACTAAAATCAATCACCATCCCTAGACCAAGATTCAACACTAGGCTCGTGTTGGATCTAATCAAAGGTTCATAGTCATCCTAAGGCCCTAAGGCAACTATGTAGTCCATCAATGAATGCAAACCTTATGTTAGTAGTACCATATACTCTTGCTTTAAAAACCGTTTTACAAGCTTAGTGGGAGTATTATATACTACTAAATCAATCACATGGACCAATAGTTGTAATAGGACCAAATTGTTTTAATAAGATTAAAATGTATGTTTATATGTGATGAGACCTAAAACCTTCAACCAAACCATTATTAAGTTGATAAGCATGAGAGTGCTTTGAACACTCTTTCGTGGTTTTCCACCGTGGTAGGCTCCAATCGTTTGTGACTCGTACACTGACTTCACCCTATCATGGGGGACTACAAAGTGCGTGCTTACACTCAGGAGGAGTTCTATATGCATACATGATGTTGTGAAGGTAGGCAACGAGAATAGCCAACATCATATCATTGTGAGGTTGTTCTTGAACCCCTACTCGAACTTGCATGGTGGGAATGAATTAACTAAGTGCAATGGAGCCAACATCATATCATTGTGAGGCTTCATTCTCTAGAGGCCAAATAAGATGGGTACTTGCAAGAGATGCAAATGAGTAAGTGTACTCTCTCATTATTATTGATGCTAGCCAACATTATATCATTGTGAGGTGGGCTTGGTAATGATGAGTCTCCCATACCCTACTAAGAGTTTCCTCCAAAACTCTCGAATTCCGATGAGGGATATGGAATTTGCCAAAAATAGTGGGTGGTGCTATTTGATTTAAAGACCCGAATCAAATGGCTTAAAATCAATCAATTTATATTCGTTATGTATTTGTTTACCAATATATTTGCAAACGCTATCCAAAACTTGACAAAGAAAAGCCGAATGCTTTAGTTTCTGGACTTGGTACCACAATCCCAAAGATTGTCTTAAATGGATTGTATATGCACCTAAGTAGTCTAATCCTCACAATCTTCCTATTGATAATGTACCATTGGAAGAACATGTTAGATAAGTCTATCATAAAGAGGACAACACTTTTAATGTCATAGTTCTTCACTTACAAATCGTTGTATGAAGAAATAAGAGTTGCTATGAACAACCCTTAGCTAATGCAAACACTAGTGCTTGTTTCTTTGTTAAATGAACAAAGAACTTGAGAAGAAAGCACAAGGGCATGGACACTTTATGTGCCATGATTCTTCACTTACAAATTGTTGTATGAAGAAATGAGAGTTGCCTTGAACAACTCTTGAAAGTTTGTAATTATGTTTAGAACATAATGGTTGGTTGACAAAAATAGTCCATCAACATGGACTTATGTTGATTTTAAATCATTGAGTGTTGAAGTGTTAAACCACTTCTAGAAACGGAAACTAGGCAAGGACTTCACCTTTGTGTCCCTATCCAAATGGTTCACTAAGTTTATTGTAAACTATATAGTGAACAATAACCACACACTCTCCAAATCGTTTGATGTGTATAACACAATTGAAATAAGTTTCAAGAGAGATAGTGGGAGTTTAGGGACCATGACTAATGTAGTCAAAGGAGAAGTCAAATGAAGAAAGCGAAATAAACTCCAAGGGAACAAACTTTCTTTATGAAAGGATGGACATTGGAAGGGGTATTTGCAAGAAATGTCTTGCAAGTGTCAAGAACACACCTTTCGAAGGTGTTGTAAATTATTCTTGAAAAGTTCAAAACAGTTGGTTCTTCTACTTGAATGCTTGATTCCGTATTAGTAACTATGTTTTACAATTGTTGTAAAAGTGTGGCTAATAAAAAGTAGAAGATTAATGAGAGAAGAGAAAGTACTTCACATTCGGAATGTGAATCAAATGTAGATCTCTGCGAAAGCAGATGGTACTTACTTCCTCATATGAACTACCAAAGAAATTGGAAAAACCATAGATTGTCTTTACATTCCAATTTTAAGGAACTTAATTCCATTACTATAAGGGATGGATGAATGTTTTGTTTGACGAAACATTGTTCTTTATTAATGAATGATTAGATTATTGTAATCTAATTGATTGTCTCTATAGTAGAGATGATATGGTAGTGTTAACTGTTTAGAAAATAACGATGCTTAAAACCCAAAAGGTTGCAAGGTAGTGACTAATCCCAACTGAGTTGTGATACCTCTAAAACATAAATTACGAGTTGGTCATAGATGGATGCTTTGGATCGTTAGATCCGGATCCAATACCTTCTTATTAAAATTGTATAGAGGCGAAATGTTCGAATCTTTATTCTTTTGGAAAGGAAGAAAGAATCACAAAGTTGTTGAGGTTAATTCACTTAGATGTTAGTGGCACTTCTCCACAACATAATACTACTCATGTTGTATGACATTCACCGAAGATCGCTCTCGGTTGGACTATCATTTATTTTGAATAAACACAAGTCTGAATAATTTGCAAAAGGTTTCAAAGAATTCAAGAAATGTAAGTTGATGAGTAAGATGTCTAAAGTATTTACCTCCTTAGATTTGATCCAAGGAAAGGTAACACTTCAGAACAGTTTCCTTGAAAGATATCAAGGAAAGAAGCATCATATGGTAATGGATTTCTCCATTAAGAGAAGAACGAACTCGAAATAAGATTTAGTTTGTTGGATGTTATCAATTGCCCATATATAGGATATATACTTCTAAGGCAATATGATTGTCAATTAGAAGATCTTCCAAAATTTTCATGACTCCATAGGATATAGTTGGAAAGAAAGACAAATCTTAATCATGTTAAGATTTGGGGTTGTGTGCTAATAAGCAATATTTGTTTAAAGAATTATCTTGTGGGTATCCTTAAATTAACATTTGGATATCACTTCTATAAACCAACTAACAAATGTTGTTTGTTGGGTAGTTCATTGTAATCCTACAATATGATTTGCCTAACGCAAATGAACGAGAGATAGAACTCAAAGAATGGATTCTTTGAAAGACAAGATGATAATCAACAAATATAACAACCTAGTTCCTACGACACAAGCTCCAAGGTAGTCGAGAAGGATTTATAAACTGTCTCAATTGAATGGTTTAAACTTTATGACTATGTCATAGAGTTACACCTCTTAATTTGAAAGAAATAAGAATGAAAATCCTTATGACTACATTAAGTGTATAGACGACATATACTCAAGGAAATGGTAAAGTACCATTTGACCCGAAATAATGAAACCTTTATAGCTAATTGGTAGCTTAAGGTGACTACAATTAAAGAGATTGGTTGACTTGGAAGAAACCATCTTTGACGTAGTCTTGGTTTCAATTAATTCGAAGACTGCTAGCTACAACTAAATGGTGATTCAATGTTTGGACATAATATGGGTTTCCGAAACCATTATTAAGATAGTCTTGATAATATATGTCTAAAACTATGAATCACAAGACATGTAAGTTGTAGAGATCCATCCATCATGGATCTTAGCAAGCTAGTGGGAGCTATAAACGTCTTATGAGAGAAAGATCAAATCGTTTGATTTCTCATAAAGATGTAAATGAATCCTTTGTTTACTAGGTTTACAAAAGATTAGTGGGAGTTAATCATGTTCCTAAATTTGAATATATATATATACAAATATATGATATATTAATTTTGGAAATGAAAAAGAATACTTCTTCGTTAAAGTTATGACTTTAAACATTCTATAACGATAGAATGTATATGGGAGACATAGTCTATAAACATGGGAAGTAAATCTATAATGATAGATTTCAGGATATAATTGGATTATATCAAGCCCTAATGATAGACAAAAGATACTAGGAAGTTTCTCATATGATGATAAACTTCAATCAGAAGAACCACTCTAGTAAGACTAGGAGGTAGCTCTTCTCAAAGGGAACATACCCTTTGACTCCCAAAGAAATAATGCGTAAATAGAATCCTTTATGCATACGTAGAAAAGTGATTTACGTATTTCATATTGTATGTAAACATTGATATGAGTTGTACCTAGAACGGTACAAGACGATATCAGTGCAAGCCCAGGATCAGAACCATGGCAAATGTCAAGTGAGTCCTTAAGTATTTAAGAAATACTAAAGGATAGATTCCTCAAAGAATGAGGAAGAATTAGAATAACGTAATGGAAGCGTAAATGTATTAGATTATGAATCTAATCCATCATTGGATGTTTCTTCATTATGAATGAAGAGATAATCAGATATCTCTTTATTATGACTAAAGAGATATTTGGATGGAAACATTAAAAGTAATGACTTTAGTGTGTTCCATTGTGAATGCAAATATATTGCCATATAGAAGCTTACAACAATGTTGTTTGGATGAGAAAGTTCATTCATGAACTCTCTATTCGGTTCTAACCAGAAAGTGTCTCTAGTGTACCGACACTACGACACTAATGGGGCGATAGCTCAAGCCAGGGAATCAAGGTCTCATCAAGATCCGAACTCAAATGAGAGACTGAACCACATGATTGAGAATCATGTATAATGGTGACGTCGTTATTCTCAAGGTTGCTTCTATGGATAACATATAGATATCCATTGTCTAGGCCTACTACTTAGCCAATTTTGAAATGACTAAAGAAGAGGTATCATCACTGATGACCAAGCTGATTGGCTCTAGTGCAAGTGTGAAATTGTTGGAAATGTGCCCTAAAACCAATCATGTGATGATACTTGACGGACATTTCACATGTTAAACTAATCTAGTTTAATATCAAGGGCAAAGATTATTGTTTTAAGCCGTCTCATATAAATGTTATATGCTTAAACAATAAGTCCAAGGAATATGTAATTAGGAGAATGTAATTTAAACAAGTTAGATTTATGAGACCATTCTCTTTCGTATACATATCCTAAATGTTCTTGATCATAGGATTGCCAATTGGGCATTGACAGTCCGTTAAGATCAGTACGTGCTGTGTCTTCTCTTATGGAGAGTGACTGGTCTCGAGTCATTGGTGTGATTGACACCAAGACAAGCATGTAGGTGCTCAATAGCGAATGAGTCCACTGAACACGATCAACGAGAAGTTCTCATACTCATGTCACATGAGAACTCATAGTTGGGATAATGCAAAGTAGTCCTTTGACCTGAGGCATCATAGTTGTCTTTGAAGGGAAATCTATGAGATTCATGTATGGGATTTCTAAATGACTATCATGCATATCCAAAACAATTATGATATACGAAAGCAGCGGAAGCATTTATAACATATTATCAAAGCTATAGTCATGCAAATCCCTTTCAAGGTTCATAGGTTTATATATAGGGGTGTGCTATCCACACATCCCTTTTTACTTCTCACACACCTTTTGTTAATTTCTGTCCGTTGATCTTCTTCAATTCATCCGATCCGACGGCTGAAAATAAAAAAGGTGTGAGAGAAGTAAAAAAGGGTGTGTGGATATCACACCCCTATATATAATGCATCAAAACAAATTATAGAATCAAGAACAAAGTGAAGGTTAGTCTCATACCTCTTGATCTAGACTTGAGACCAAGAATGGACCACCTCCAAGCCCTTTGCTCCTTGAAATCCTTGAGCCTAGCTTCCCTCCTTGCCTCTTCCACTTTGAAAGAATGAGTGCTCCTAGGTTCTCTTCAAGTTTCCAAAGTAGGAAACCTCTAAAGATCCTCACCCACTAGTGTAGTGAAAAGGATGAAGGAATAACCAAAAGGGTGAAAGATTGTTAGCTAAAACACCCCAATGGTGCCCGGCCCTTTGATGTGTTAGAGAGCTTTTTCTTTTGCCTCTTTGTTGTTTAAACACTTCAAAAAACCCTCTTGAACTTTATCACTATAAAGTTCCTTATATAGACAAAAGAAAACCTAGTCAACACTTGACTAAATATCTCTCCTTCCCCACATAATATGGCCGGCCCTCTTTGTGTTGTTTGGGCTTTGGGCTTTCATTTATTTCAAGTCATCCAATGCTTGAATAAAAGCCCAATGGGTTTAGGCCCAATGGGCCCAATTAAACCCGAACGTTTCTTTAAGCCCAAAACGATCTTTATCGCTTTTATGATTTCTTTAGACTTTTCTAAATTAATCACAACACATAATTAATGCAATTAATTGTTTCCATCATCCATTAGTTACTCACCACAATAGTGTTTTGGTGAACAATCTTTTAGGTTCTAATTAGCAAGGCAGTGAGGTGATTGGCATCAATCCAATTGCTTATATTTAATTCAATCACTTAGTGAATTAAAACTTCATTTTAATTCACCTTTCTTCTTTGACGACTACATTTAATCATCTAGAAGAACTCACAAGCTATGAGTGACTTCTAACCATATGTCATAGCTACCCAAGCTAATGTAGAAGTTTATTCGAAGAACCTAGTCAGTTGGAATTACAATGTAATTCAATCCTTCTCTAATACAATACTCTCAATCACATCATTAGGGTATGGATATATCATGTCAAACCCCTAATGTGATTATTCCTTCATATATGATTCATTTGAGTCGTATAGGAACGCTTTCCATTCAATACGCTAGATACTTCGGCCGAAGATTCCCGAATCATATCTTAGAGTATTCTTCCTCTCTTATCGAGATTTAGAGATTCCTTGTTGCGCATACACTTGCCTTCATGACTAAGTGGCTTAACCCCAATTATGCCGTGGACACCCTCGAATGGGGAGACTTTGACATAATCAAAGATTAAGTACTTAACCACAAGACAACGACGATGCCTCAGGTCTAAGGATTACTTACATCTTTCCAACCATTAGAGTTACTTGCTTGACATGTGAGTAGACCTCCATGCAAGTACTCTCGTTCGATTGTGTTCAGTGAACTCATTCCCCTAATGAGCACCTACATACTTGTCTTAGTGTCACAACACGAATGGGATGAGACTTTCCATCCTTCCAATTGAAGCAGACATAGTATGTACCGGTCTACGCATTGTCAGTATCCCTCCGACAATCCAACGACCAGGAACCTTTTGGACACAATGGTTATGTGAAGAAGGTCTCTGTAGTCTAACATCATTAGATTACTTCTTCAATCGATCCATTGTCCATGGATACACTATTTAGGACATATATCGTTAATTGAGATAGTCCTAATTCGTGTCTTTGCCATTTGATGTATAAGAATCATCCATACATTGATTCATTTGTCCTGAAAGATTTCTTCCAAAGATTGACTTTCAGGGCATATTTCCAACAGTCTTGTGGTTAAGTCCTTGATCTTTGACTATGTCAAAGTCACTCCATCAGAGGGTGTCCACGGCATAGTTGGGGTTAGGCCACTTAGCCATGGAGGCAAGTGAATGCGCAACAAGGGATCTCTAACCTTCAAACCGTTTAAGGGAGAATACTCTATGATATGATTAAGAATCTCTGGCCAGAGTATGAATAAACTATCAATCCAAACAATGTGGTCAACAGTATTGTATTAGAGAAAGACCGTATTGCATTGTAATCCTAAACTGAATAGGTTCTCCACCTCTTCTGATTTGCTAGGGTAACCATGACATACTGCTAGGTGTCACTCATGGTTTGTGGAAGCCCTAAACGTGTATAATCACTAAAGGGAGAATTGAAAGTAAGTTTGAATTCACAATCGATTTGAAAGAGTTCTAATTGCCCACTGCCTCGCTAAAAGGAACCTAATGGATCGTACACCATGTAAGGTAAAGATTGAAGAAACAATGGAGATGAGTACGAATAATTAAATGGTTTAATTATTTATGGCAATGATTAATTAATATGTTAATTAATCAAACGAATAAAGTTCATTAAAAGACCTAGGGTTAGTTTTGGACCTTAAGGCCCAATGGGCTTCGAACGTCAAGCCCATTGACTTAAGTTGTATGACAACTTAATGACTAAATATTCACAAAGGCCCAAACAACCCAATAACACCCTATGGCCGGCCATATTGATAATGGAGTGGGTTTTGGACTTATTACAAGTTTGCTACTCCAATGAAGGTAGGTATAAATATGACTTTATAGCCTTTTCTTCATTAGGGTTTCTTGTGGGAGACAAGATGAGAACAAAAGCTCTCTTTGCTCTCTAAGAGGCCGGCCACCCTAGAGGAACATAGCTAGCAATCTTACTTCCTCTAGGTCACTCATTTCTGCATTAATCCTTCCTTGGTGTGGAGACTTAGAGGTTCTCAACTTTGAGAACTTGGAGAAACCAATTCTTCCATCCAAATCCATGGAGCTAAGAAGCAAGGAATGAAGGCCCTATCTCTTGGGTGATTATCCTTTGCTTATGCAAAGAGGAATCAACAAAGGTATAAATTTCTCAACTCACTTTGTTTTGAGTTAAGTCTTGGTTCACCTAACTACTAGGCTTTGAATTTCATGGGTAATGTTTTATTTTTGAGTGCATACAAGCATGATTCCGCCTTTAATTTGTTAATTGCATGCTATAGATGTTGCTCAAAAGAACATGTTTTTCACAAAATTTCCTTCAAACAGCACCTAGTGCATAGTTGGATGCATCACACATAAGCTTGAAAGGAAGGCTCCAATCGGGAGGAACAATGATAGGGGTTGAAGTTAGCTTCTCCTTGAGTTGCTTGAATGCCGATTCAAACTCCTCATCAAACTTGAAGGGCACATCTTTCTGAAGCAATCGGCAAAGGGTTGGAAATCTTGGAAAAATCCTTGATGAAGTGCCTATAGAACCCTGCATGGCCAAGAAAAGAACGAACCTTTCTAACCGAAGTAGAAGAGCGTAAGTGATGTACAAGGTCTATCTTTGATTTATGTACTTCAATTCCTTTTTCTGAAACAATGTGGCCTAAAACTATACCTTGTTTAACCATAAAATGACATTTTTCCCAATTCAAAACAAGGTTAGTGTCAACACATCGTTTCAAGATCAAGGTCATATTATCCAAATAATTATCAAAAGAATCCCCAAACACACTGAAATCATCCATAAATACCTCAATAATCTTCTCAACAAAATCGGAGAATATACTTTGTTGGAAGTATGCCCACAAAGCCACTCATTTGATGTAATAGCTTTTTGGAATACTTAATGTATTAAACTTTTATACGTTTAATGAAGGGCAAAGATTATTGTTAATCACTATTTATTGTATCATGTGTTTAAGCAATAAGGGAATCCTAGGGATGTATTTGATCTAAGAGACAAGTGATCTAAGTGAGTTAGATTATCGAGACTATTCTCTTATGTTCATTCCTAAAACGTTCCTAGCCATAGGATTGCCAATTGGGCATTGACAATCCGATAAGGTTAGTATGTGTTATGTTGACTCAAGCGTGAGTATGACTAGTCTCAAGTCATTTGGTGTTGGACACTAAGACAAACACATAGGTGCTCGAAAGAGTAATCGAGTACACTGAACAACGATCGAAAGAGAGTTCGAACATACATGTCATGTAAGAACTCGAAAGTTGCAATATGCAAAGTAGTCCTTTGACCTGAGGCATCATAGATGTCTAATGGTTAGGTCCTTGATCTTTGATCATGTCAACGGCATTCCATCGGAGTGTCCACGGCATTGTTGGGGTCGAGCTATCTAGTCATGTAGGCATATGAATGCACAACAAGGGATCTCTAACCTTCCATGGTGGAAGGAGTATACTCTAAGATATGATTCTAAAGACTTTGGCCAAAGCATATGAATATGACTTAGGAAGTTTGTTCCAAATCATATTCAAGGGAATCATATAGATATGTATCACATTGGATAGTTGACATGAAACAAACTATCACTCAAACAATGTGATTAAGAGTATTGTATTAGAGAAGGACCGTATTGCATTGTAGTTGTAACTGGATAGGTTCTCCAACCAATTCTACTTAGCTTGGGTAACCATGACATACTGATTGGATCATATTTATATATATTTTTACTTCGAATTCACTCGTCTTTTCTAAGTTAGTTCCTTATATTTTTGAGCTATTTACGTATTTTTGTGTTTATAGGATTTGTTATGCAAAGAAAATAAAAATAGAACAAGTGAAATTTTATGTAATAAATTCGTCAAAACTGTCTGTGTAAATCAGCTTTTAAATAAAATTAAAAAAAGAAAAATAATCATGATTTATGTTTTGTTAAAAGAATGAGGGAGAGTCGGTCAAAGAGGAAGTGGAGTGCACACTGATAAAAGGAAGAATAATAAAGGAAAGCAGAAGGAGTGCGGGACTGAGTGGAAATAATAAAAGAGACAGCGTGCAGGAAATGGGAGACACGGACTGGTGGCATAAAAGCAAGAAAAGAAGAAAAAGAAGAAGTGGATGGTGCACTGGCGGGAAGAGACTGACAGAAAAGAAAAGAATAAGCAGAAACCTTGGGGGAGAATAAAGAGGGAAGGCTGCTTTGAGCAGCGCGAACACGGTCAGAGAGAGAAGCAGCTTAGCTGCGGGCAGAAAACCAACGAAGAGAAGCGGAAAGAAAGAAAGCTGCCCTTGGCAGCGTGAGAAAGGACAGAGAGCAGTGAGAAGAGAGACTGTCAGAGGCAGGACAGAGGGGATAGAGAGAGCACAGTGCACTGTGCGAAAGAAAAGAAAAATAAACAAAAGGAGGTCAGAGGCGCGCGCAGGAAGGGAGAAAACACAGAAAATAAGGAAAGAGCGCAGAGAGAGAGGACAAGAAACAGAAGCAGCAAGCTGCCTTCTCTCTCGGTTAAATCTTTCCAAACTTATATTTTATTTCTGTTTTAATAATGTGTAACTAAATTTATTTTGGCTAGAGGTTAATTCAAAGCCATGAATATATTTGTAATATGAATTGATTACCTTCAGTTGTGATTTAATTTGCTTAACTGCTTGATTGATAACTTATTTTTGTATGTCGATTAAGAATGCATACTTAATTTACATGCATGAATTTGATTCTAGAATATAAGTGAATTTCACCTAATCGTTATGAACTTATATTCACAAGTAGTGAAGGTTGTTATCCACAATGGTGTTAAGTGAATTCTAGGCTGGATTAACATGCGTTTTCCATAGTTATGAATGCCTAGTCAATGTTTATGATTTCCATTGAACTTAATGATCTTTGTTGAATGTCTCTATCATGCATATTCCATAGTTAGGGATTTTGATGAGGAATAATTTGGTTGTAATGCGTATTCCATTCAATCCAATGAATCTAGGGAAATCTAAGAGTTAATTTAAGCGGACCTAATTAACTTGGAACATTGTCATTCACAATTTATTGAAAGAACAACTGAAAAATCAATTTAGGTTGCATATGTATCATGTGTGGAGAAGAACCCTCTAGCTAGTCCGTCACCTATCCTTTCACCTTAATTTCATGCTTTTGTCAATTCTGTAATTTATTTAAGTTTAATTTACTTCTCGTCAAAACCAATCCCCCCCCATTATTAAATTATATTATTTAGTTAGTTTTCATTGTTGTTAGTCTTTTAATTCAATTTCCGTCCATTTCAATTCCTAGTGTCTAATTTGATTGTTTTCATTATTTTGAGTCATTCTAAGTGTGTTTCGAGTTATTAGAGTTTTTAGCCTAGTTTTGTGTCCTTGAGTCTTGTTTAATATTTTTAAATTAATTTAGAATAGATTAGCAATCCCTCCTAATCCCCGGCCTAGAACGATACCCTACTTACATCTATACTACAATTGTCAAAAAGAGGGTTTAATTTGTGTGTCAAGTAATTCTCACATCAAATTTTGGCGCCGTTGCCGGGGATTAGCAACTTTGCTAATCCCTTTATTTTTGTTTTTGTTTATGTTTATATTGGTGTTTGTGTATTTTACTTTTGATATTTGATTTATTTTTCTTTCTTTGATTTTAGGTACAAATGGAGCAAGACATGGCACTTGCGACCATTCAAGCTCAATTGGCACAGCTCACTGCTCAATTGACTCATGATGCCGAACGGACCACAATGCAAAGTGTCCCTACATTTGATGTGCCCTATGGGCAAGGATATCAACATCCTCAATTCACTGTGAACGAAGATGCTTGGGGTTATCAAGGCTATGATCAACCAAGCAACAACATGTTTTCCAACGCTTACAATTCGGCTTGGAGAGATCATTCAAATTATATGTGGGGGAACCTCAACAATTCCAACAAGATGGATATTGGCAGCAAGAGGAGGAGTTCTATTCAAGACCTATGCAGCCACCACAGCATCCCCCACAACAAT
Source organism: Malus sylvestris (assembly GCF_916048215.2). Taxonomy (NCBI): domain Eukaryota; kingdom Viridiplantae; phylum Streptophyta; class Magnoliopsida; order Rosales; family Rosaceae; genus Malus; species Malus sylvestris. The sequence goes on from NC_062269.1 coordinate 16,297,128, forward strand.
TCCAATCAAATCAAAGTATGCCCGTGAATTATAATGAAATTCTTGAAGGACTAATTTCTTTGGCGCAGGGTTCACAAAAAGAAGAACAATTGCCGCCATCGGAAGAGTTCTATCAGTGGCCCTATGAACCGTCACAGCCACCACAACAATCAACCCAATTCAATTCAGGTATGTCCTTGGATAATGATACACTTAATAAGTTACTCACCTCTTTGAATCAGGGAGTAGAAAATCAAAACCAGGAGATGCAAGACCGAGTCAAAAGAGTGGACGAATTGGAGAAACAAGTTGGGCAGATTGTGGAATTCATGGCACAGATTCGAGATCAAAGTGAACTTTCCAACTCAAACATTGCAAATTCAAAAGCAGAAAGTGAAATCGATGAAGCCATCACTTTGGAAGGTGACATGAAGGATGAAGCTGTCCCAGAACCATCCAAACACAGCCCGACCATGGATGAATTGCTGCTGCAAGCAGAAGAGGAGGAGGACGACCTGGGCAGTTTAGAAGAATTCTTGCTGCAAGCTCCTCAAATCCCTATGTCATCCAACTCAGGTGAGGAAGTTCTAAATTCACTTCATTCTAACATTATTCCACCGAACGTCCTTTGTCCTTGCAGGTTTTTGATTCCAAATATCAAAGAGAGTGAAAAAGACATTGTGGAAGCTCTTCCAAAGGTGCAAAGTGATATCCCAATTCTTGGTGCACCAAAACAAGTTCCTGATGGTATTGAAACGTTCAAAGAACCTTGCACACCAAGAAAAGGGATTCAAGAAAATGAAGTGGTTGAAGCATATCAAGAATACATCCAAGAGGTTGTGCATGAGACAATCAAGCCCAAAGCAGTTGAGTTTGATGACACGGGACAAGCCACAACCATCATAGTAAACCTGGCCAAGTTCAAAGTCCCGGAAATGTTCAAAAATGTGGTGTTTGTCATTGAGTTTGTGTCGGAAAAAGAAAGTAAGCCATCTTCTCCAATTTTAATTTTAATTTATACTAACATGTTTCTGATTTTGATGATTCAGGCACCCACTCTTGAATTTAAACCATTGCCGAATCATTTCAAGTATCACCTCCCATTAAAAGATAAATTCCATGCTTTGGAGCCGAGTGGAGTTTAAAGGAAAGATTCGTCCGGCTAAAGACGTTAAATCAAGCGCTTCTTGGGAGGCAACCCAAGCATTCAACGAAGGGAGACTTTGGAATCGCTAACCAAATCAGATTTGCATTCTTACACCCTTATCTTTACTGCTTTCATTTTGTTTTGTTCAGTTAGTTGTGTTATTTGGTTGATTTCTGTGAGTTTGTGTTATTTAGTTTAAGTGTGGGGGAAGGTTAAACAAAGTCTTTTTACATTGATTTACATATTTTACATTGATTTAAAAAAAAAAAAACAAAAAAAACAAAACACACCTAAAAAAAAAAAAAAAAAAACATAAAAGTAAAAATATTTTACAATGATGTGTAAACTAATAGCATTCATTGGTCAGGTGGTGCTTCAGTAGTCGGCGGTGCTTCAGCAGTCGACGGGGCCACGGAAGGAGGAGGTATTGGAGGTTGATCAGTTGGAGCTTCACTACGCGGTGCCGCCCCAGAAGAAGAAGGCAGATGCGGTTGGAACAAACCCACAAACCTTCGGTGATCAAGTAAAATCTGACCATCATTTTCCTGCAGCTGGTCAATTTTCCTCTTCATGTTTGTGGCATAATTGTGTGCAAGCTTGTGCAATTGTTTATTTTCATGCTTGAGTCCTCTAATCTCCTCTTTGAGACTCTGTATTTCAGCCACCAACGATTCAACGTGACGGGTTCGAGCAAATAGGCGTTGGGCCATGTTGGACACAGAACCCGCACACTGCACGCTAAGAGCCAGAGACTCCTTAACCGCCAATTCATCAGACCGTCTAGCGAGCAGTCTGTTATCTCTTGGGGTGACAAGGTTCCGGGCCACCACCGCAGCGGTCATGTCATTTTTCATCACCGAATCCCCCACGGTAAGGGGACCGGTAGGGGATATGAAGGATGGGCGCCATATGTTGTCTGGTGAAGGCGGAGCTGCCTCTTCACCAATGTTCAAGTCAAAACGACGATCGGAAGGGCCAGACATTTTTCAGAGGTGGTGAAGAAAGAAGAGAGTCGGACTGATTAAGATTTTGGAAGTGCAAGAAGGGAGTGTTTACAGGAGGGAGCTCAAGTGTGTTGTGGAACAAAATTAACGCCTCTATAAAAAGAAGAAATCAAATAGGCGCTCCTCAGAAAAGCGTCCTCTCGCAAATCGAAGAGTCGGGGCTCCTTTCTCAAAAGTTGGATTCTTTTCTCAAAAGAGGCGTTTCATTACTTAAAATTTGGGCTTGCTCAGAAACCACGAGCCGAACCCCGGATTTCAAAAGATCAATTTGTCCAGACGTGTCGTCACTCGTCACATGCAACTGGCAGCTTTACGGAAATTACGGGCAGCTTTGTCAGAAAGCGCGTAATTTGTACTATTCATCCATCCACCGGCTGCTGACAATGAGTGAGGGAATAGTTCCGGTTGTGAAGAAAAGTCCTATAAGTATCTACCTTCGCCTTCCACAGCAAAGGCACACCCTCTCAGCACTTCTTCATCTCTGAAATGGCTTTCCAACAAACCCTCTCAAGTCACTCTGTATTTTTCATCCCCTGGGATACCCCTGCAAACAACCCATCCGAAGCAAAAGTATTTCATATCATGAAGGTTGAAAGCAAGAGTATCTCATATCATGCTTTCTCCCTGTCCTTTCTCTAGCCAGCCCTTGCTCTCGAGTACTCATCATCTTATGCTTTCGCTTTGTTTCTCACTTATAAGGGAAGTGAAGATGATACCTCGAAGCATGTGGAGACAACGTGCTGATTCATCCTCAACTAAGGACAAGGAGAAAGAGAGCAAGAGGTGGGCACTTGGAAAGATTGAAGAAAGAAACAGACCAACACCTCTCCTTCGTGCCTGCCCGTCGTGCAGAAGAAACAAGCAGAGAAGAATGCAGCTTGCACAATCATCCCAGCAGAAGGAGTCTGAGATGAAGAACTAGAGAAGCTGCCACATCTGCTTGGAGAACAAATAAGGAACTGCAACATCACCAAAGAGCAAAGCTTCGCCGTACAATATCATCAAATCATCACTTGCAAGTAAAAAACTAAGTGTCACCCCGTTCAAGAGGAAAGCTGTGGAAAGTCAACAAGCACGACCAATGATCACTTATTAGTTCTATTCATTGGCTTTTATCGTGATTTTCAATTTTTCGTTTGCAATTTTTTTTACATTTTGTTGCGTTACTTAACTGAATTATTTCTTTTCTTTGCAGGAATTTTTGGTTATTTCCACCCTTGAAGTTGATTGCAGAATTTTAGCTTGGGGGGGTCATCGCTTGATTTTACTGCAAACTAGGGAAGTTTTCAGTCCAATTGCTTTATTTTGTTTCTTATTATTTATTTATTTCATTTTTATTTGCATTATAGTGTTTTCTGACATTGGGGACAATGTCCAGTTTAAGTGTGGGGGTAGATATCTCTAGAATTTCATATGTTTCCGTGTTGTTGCTTTTTGTTTTCTCTATTAGTTTTGTTTTCTCTAAAAAAAAAAAAAAAAAAAAAATTAAAAAAAAATCGGAAATTTTAAAAAAAAATCCAAAAATATTGTCTTGTTTCCCTTATTGTTTTGATTTAGATTTTTGTTAGTTTCCCGACCCAATGATATAATTAAGATCAAATTTGAATCATGATTATCAAGAACTTAGTTAACATGTGTTTTGTGAAATTCCTAATTCTCTTGTTAGTTTTGTACATGTTTGACCATCTTTGAAAAACCAAATGCACATAGCCTTGTTAATGTGAAACTAAAGTATGAATTAAAGCTTCATATGTGAATTTAGTGACCATATATATCCTATGTGAGTTTTTGAGCCTATTGAAAGTGTGTGCATTTTTCATACACTCCTATTCATTCATGTGTGATGAACTTATGTGAGATACATCTCTAGAACTTGCGTAACGATCTTTCGAAATGTTTGTCATTGATTGCATGAATTTGGAAATGATAGAGGCATTAGGTTTACCACTATGGCCCAAATAACCATGTTTCCCAAAGAAAAATGATATCATTAGATTGCCAATTTGAGCCGTGTATGTTGAGCCTTTTATTTCTTATCACCAGATATGTCTACCCTTATACCTGAAACATGTTTCCTTACCCTTTCCAAGCAAGCAATGCGAGATTGTCTTTTGAGAAACGTTTGTGAAGTACTTTGAAGGTGTTTGGCAAAAGAATAAGTGTGGGGGTATTTCATGTTTGTATTTAAAAAAAAAAAAGAGAAAAGAGAAGAAAAGAAAAAGAAAAAGAAAGATTGTACACAAAGAAAATAAAAAGTTGTTCAAGTTTCAGTTTAAGGGTGTGGTTGGAGGTGCTAAAAGAATCATTGGAAAGAGTGAGTTCTTATAAATCTAAAGAAAAGAATTGCTTGCAATGTAGCTTGGAACTTGTGTTTTCCTATTCTTTCATTTCAATAACCCTCTCCCTAAACCTCATTACATCCAATAAAAGTCCTCTTGATTTAAGTTTTGCAATTATGATTGTGGAGATGAGATCTTTATGCAAGCTTATGGTAGAACTTTCACATTTGATTCTTTGAGCGAAACACATTAAAACTAAACACATGTGTGATTGAGTGCATATCCCGTGAGAAGGTCGTTAGTTTGCATATGATGATTTTAAAAATAAGAACTTGAAATTACATTAGTATGGCTATCTCACACACTACACTTCAAGGATGATTTAAAGATTACTGCTAATATTTGAATTAGGAAGATGAACTTGGATTAGTTCCTTGATGCTAGCTATGGTTCTTGATGATTTGTTTTCTTAAATGAAATTCTATGAGGGTCACATAGGGGGAAGCTAATGTTTTTCTTGTTCTTGTTCTAGTTTTCTTTGTTTTGCTCGAGGACTAGCAAAAGTTAAGTGTGGAGGTATTTGATCGGATCATATTTTTATATATTTTTACTTCGAATTCACTCGTCTTTTCTTAGTTAGTTCCTTATATTTTTGAGCTATTTACGTATTTTTGTGTTTATAGGATTTGTTATGCAAAGAAAATAAAAATAGAACAAGTGAAATTTTATGTAATAAATTCGTCAAAACTGTCTGTGTAAATCAGCTTTTAAATAAAATTAAAAAAAGAAAAATAATCATGATTTATGTTTTGTTAAAAGAATGAGGGAGAGTCGGTCAAAGAGGAAGTGGAGTCCACACTGATAAAAGGTAGAATAATAAAGGAAAGCAGAAGGAGTGCGGGACTGAGTGGAAATAATAAAAGAGACAGCGTGCAGGAAATGGGAGACACGGACTGGTGGCATAAAAGCAAGAAAAGAAGAAAAAGAAGAAGTGGATGGTGCACTGGCGGGAAGAGACTGACAGAAAAGAAAAGAATAAGCAGAACCCTTGGGGGAGAATAAAGAGGGAAGGCTGCTTTGAGCAGCGTGAACACGATCAGAGAGAGAAGCAGCTTAGCTGCGGGGAGAAAACCAACGAAGAGAAGCGGAAAGAAAGAAAGCTGCCCTTGGCAGCGTGAGAAAGGACAGAGAGCAGTGAGAAGAGAGACTGTCAGAGGCAGGACAGAGGGGATAGAGAGAGCACAGTGCACTGTGCGAAAGAAAAGAAAAATAAACAAAAGGAGGTCAGAGGCGCGCGCAGGAAGGGAGAAAACACAGAAAATAAGGAAAGAGCGCAGAGAGAGAGGACAAGAAACAGAAGCAGCAAGTTGCCTTCACTCTCGGTTAAATCTTTCCAAACTTATATTTTATTTCTGTTTTAATAATGTGTAACTAAATTTATTTTGGCTAGAGGTTAATTCAAAGCCATGAATATATTTGTAATATGAATTGATTACCTTCAGTTGTGATTTCTGAGTTGTGATTTAATTTGCTTAACTGCTTGATTGTATTTTTGTATGTCGATTAAGAATGCATACTTAATTTACATGCATGAATTTGATGCTAGAATATAAGTGAATTTCACCTAATCGTTATGAACTTATATTCACAAGTAGTGAAGGTTGTTATCCACAATCGTGTTAAGTGAATTCTAGGCTGGATTAACATGCGTATTCCATAGTTATGAATGCCTAGTCAATGTTTATGATTTCCGTTGAACTTAGTGATCTTTGTTGAATGTCTCTATCATGCGTATTCCATAGTTAGGGATTTTGATGAGGAATAATTTGGTTGTAATGCGTATTCCATTCAATCCAATGAATCTAGGGAAATCTAAGAGTTAATTTAAGCGGACCTAATTAACTTGGAACATTGTCATTCACAATTTATTGAAAGAACAACTGAAAAATCAATTTAGGTTGCATATGTATCATGTGTGGAGAAGAACCCTCTAGCTAGTCCGTCACCTATCCTTTCACCTTAATTTCATGCTTTTGTCAATTCTGTAATTTATTTAAGTTTAATTTACTTCTCGTCAAAACCAAACCCCCCCCCATTATTAAATTATATTATTTAGTTAGTTTTCATTGTTGTTAGTCTTTTAATTCAATTTCCGTCCATTTCAATTCCTAGTGTCTAATTTGATTGTTTTCATTATTTTGAGTCATTCTAAGTGTGTTTCGAGTTATTAGAGTTTTTAGCCTAGTTTTGTGTCCTTGAGTCTTGTTTAATATTTTTAAATTAATTTAGAATAGATTAGCAATCCCTCCTAATCCCCGGCCTAGAACGATACCCTACTTACATCTATACTACAATTGTCAAAAAGAGGGTTTAATTTGTGTGTCAAGTAATTCTCACATCACATACTGCTAGGTGTCACTCATGGTTTGTGGAAGCCCTAATGACTAGCAAACACTAATCATAAAGGGAGAATTGAAATGTGGTTTCAATTCACAATCGATCGTTAAGAGTAACAATCGCCCACTACCTCGCTAATTGGAACCTAATGGATCGTACACCGAGTAAGGGTGATAGTGAAGAAATTAAATGAAATGGATATGCAATTAAATGGTTTAATTGAATAATGGTCAAGATTAATTAATTAGTTAATTAATTATACGAAAGGTTCGTATTGGGCTTTTAAGTTGGTTTTGGGTATCGGGGCCCAAAAGTGTTTTGGTCCATAAGGCCCATTATGTTTAAGTTGTATGACAACTAAAACAAAATGGGCAATGAGCCCAATCACAACATATAGGCCGGCCATGGTGAGGAGATGGTGAAAGTTTGCTTAATTGCAAGTTTGCCACTCACCAAAGAAAAGTGTTATAAAAGCAACTTTATAGCTATTTTCTCATTAGGGTTTTTTCTTTGAGGCAAAGAGGTGAAACATTTTCTCTCTTTCTCTCTACAAAGAGGCCGGCCACTTAGGGAGATTAATCTAGCAATCTCTTCTTCCCTAAGCAATCCCCTCCTCATATACCTCCTATGAAACTAGCTTCAAAGGAGGAGTGTCAAAATGATGTTAGACACTATGAGGATGATTTACAAGCCAAATGCTTAATCCTTACTTCACTTAGTGAGGAGCTTATGAAGCTACATAAGCACATGGATACTTCTTGTGCCATGGTTGAAAGTTTGCATAAGATGCATGACATTGAGACTAGTAATGTACGATTCTCAAATGTTTGTAGTCTAATGAATGCCAAAATGGCAAAGGGGACATCGGTCCATAAACATGGACAAAAGATGGAAAAGATATTTAAAGATCTTAAAAGTATAGGAACTTCCATCGATGGGAAAATGGCCCAAGACTTTTTCCTTGCATCTCTCTCGGATGATTTCACTAAGTTTATTGTAAACTATAAAGTGAATAGATTTGATCATGCTTTAAGGGAGATGATTGACATGTGCTGTAAATTTGAAAAAGGTTTCAAAATGGACAGTGGGAGTGAGAATGCAAACACAAGGAAAAAGTTGCATAAGAAGAAGGCAAAGAAATCCAAAGGAACATGCTTTCATTGTGGAAAGGATGAACGTTGGAAGAAGAAATACAGGGTGCGCATTGCGAGCCTTATGACACGAACTTTTGAAGAGACTATTTCTGTCATAGAGAGTGCTTTTACAGTGAGCTCCAATTCCTGGATATTTGATTCAGGCGCTAGTCAACATATCTGTAATACGATGCAGGGACTAGCGGGGAGCAAGTCACTGCGCAATGGGGAGATGGTTGTGCGATTTGGGAACGGCACTAAAATCTCTGCAAAAGCAATAGGCACCTACATGCTTAACCTCTGGGGAAGTCCTGGAACTTAAAAATTGTTTATATTTTCCTTCATGTATAAAGAATTTGATTTCCATCTCTAAACTTTTACGAGATGGGCACTCAGTATTGTTTGACAAAATGAGTTGCACTTTATACTTGAACGGTCGTATTATCTCTCATGGTAATATGATAGAGGGACTTTTTCACCTAGAGACGAATAGTGGGATGCACTGTATTGAAAGCGGGAATACCTCAAAACCCAAAAGGGCTAGAGAAGAAGTTAACCAAGAAAAGATGTGGCATCTTAAACTTGGACATGTGAACCTTGATAAGATTCGCAAGATGTCGAAAGACGGATATATCCGCCCATTAGATAATGACCAGATGGGTACTTGTGAATGTTGCTTGAAAGGGAAGATGACCAAATCTCCATTTACTGGAAAAGGAGAGCGTGCAACTGAAATTCTAGGGTTAATCCACACTGACGTATGTGGACCTATGTCTACTACGTCGAGAGGAGGCTTCTCCTACTATATCACATTCACCGACGATCACTCTCGGTTTGGCTATGTGTATCTTATGAAGTACAAGTCAGAATCCTTTGAAAGGTTCAAAGAATTCAAGAATGAAGTTGAGAAGCAAACTGGGAAACAGATAAAGACCCTAAGATCGGATCGAGGGGGTGAATATCTAAGTAACGAGTTCCTAGATTATCTCAAAGAGTGTGGATTAGTATCACAGTGGACTCCACCAGGAACTCCTCAGCATAACGGAGTTTCTGAACGGAGAAATCGAACCTTGATGAACATGGTTCGTTCTATGATGAGTTCCGCTAATCTACCAGTAACATTCTGGGGATACGCTCTATATACAGCAGCTTACTTGCTTAATAGAGTACCTTCCAAGTCAGTTTCACAAACGCCATATGAGATATGGCATGGCAAAAGCATAAATCTTAATCATATTAGGATTTAGGGTTGTCCGGCTTACGTTAAAAGGCTTGAAGCTGACAAGTTTGAAGCAAGATCTGTTAAGTGCTACTTTGTGGGGTATTCCAAACAGACTTTGGGATACGAATTCTATAACCCTGACGACAAGAAAGTCTTTGTCGCCAGAACTGCTATGTTCCTTGAGGACGAATTCGTTCTCAATGGAAGTAGCAAGAAAACGATAGAATTGAAGGAAATTAATGAGATTAATGATGAACCACAAACAAGCACTCAACAGGTTGACAACCCTGTTCCTGAACCCCTAGCTCCACGTAGATCTGAACGGGTTAGTAAGCCACCTAAGAGGTATGGCTTAGACAATGACTTTGCGGAATTGCACCTTCTAGGTGACAATGACACAAAGGAGGACCCTAAGGACTACACTGAAGCAATGTCCGACATTGATTCAAAGAGATGGCAAGAAGCCATGAAATCCGAGATGGATTCCATGTATCAAAATCAGGTCTGGACTCTTGTAGACCCTCTAGAAGGTATAGTACCTGTTGGAAACAAATGGGTCTTCAAGAGGAAGATAGACGTTGATGGGAACGTGGAGACTTATAAGGCTAGACTAGTAGCCAAGGGTTACAGGCAAAGAGAAGGGATTGACTATGAAGAAACCTTTTCTCCTGTAGCCATGATTAAGTCCATTCGGATTTTGCTTGCTATAGCTGCGTACCATGATTATGAAATCTGGCAAATGGACGTGAAGACGGCCTTTCTGAATGGCTACCTAGAGGAAGAGCTTTATATGGCTTAACCCGAAGGTTTCGTGTCCAAGTTTGAAAAGACTAAGGTATGCAAGCTTCAGAGGTCCATTTATGGACTTAAGCAAGCCTCAAGGAGCTCAAACATTCGTTTCGACACTGAAATCAAAAAGTTTGGTTTTACTCAAAACGAAGACGACAATTGTGTTTATCAAAAGGTCGTTGGCGATGCAGTAGTATTCCTAGTGTTATATGTAGATGACATATTACTATTCGGGAATGACACTGCAGTACTTTCTTCTGTAAAAGTGTGGTTGTCCAAAACCTTCCACATGAAAGATTTAGGAGATGCATCTTATGTACTTGGGATAAAGCTCTATCGTGATAGATCCAGAAAATTAATTGGATTATCCCAATCTATGTACATTGATAAGGTGCTAAGTAGGTTCCAGATGGAACAATCTAAGAAAGGTTTTCTTCCTGTTAGACATGGAATTCACCTTTCTAAGTCCATGAAACCTAAGACTCCTGAAGAGATACGGCAAATGAATATGATTCCTTATGCTTCCGCCATAGGGAGTCTCATGTATGCCATGATATGCACAAGGCCTGATATCGCATTTGCTGTGAGCATTACTAGTCGATATCAATCTAACCAGGATCAGAACACTGGGCAGCTGTCAAGACGGTCCTTAAGTACTTAAGAAGAACTAAGGACATGTTCCTCGTTTATGGAGGAGCATCAGAGTTGCGAGTGGAAGCCTATACAGACGTAGATTTCCAATCTGACGTCGATGATAGGAGTTCCAACTCCGGATATGTATTCACTCTAAATAATGGGGCTGTCAGTTGGAAAAGCAAGAAACAAAGTGTAATTGCTGATTCCACGACAGAGGCTGAATATGTCGTTGCAGTTCAAGCCGGCAAAAAAACGTTCTGGATGAAGAAGTTCATCACTGAACTTGGGGCGGTTCCAACCATTACATCACCAGTAACTTTGTACTGTGATAATAGTGGGGCGATAGCTCAAGCCAAGGAACCCAAGGCTCATAAAAAAAACAAGCATTTTGACAGGCGCTTTAATATCATTAGAAGATATGCTGCCGAGGGGAAAGTCAACATCCTCAAAGTTGCCTCGGCCGATAACGTAGCAGATCCACTGACAAAGCCAATGTCTCAAATCCAGCTTGACCGTCATATGGAAAAGATGGGTATTAGATACATGGGAAGGTGGCTTTGAGTGCAAGTGGGAGATTGTTGGAAGTATGCCCACAAAGCCACTCATTTGATGTAATAGCTTTTTGGAATACTTAATGTATTAAACTTTTATACGTTTAATGAAGGGCAAAACTTATTGTTAATCACTATATATTGTATCATGTGTTTAAGCAATAAGGGAATCCTAAGGATGTATTTGATCTAAGAGACAAGTGATCTAAGTGAGTTAGATTATCGAGACCATTCTCTTATGTTCATTCCTAAAACGTTCCTAGCCATAGGATTGCCAATTGGGCATTGACAATCCGCTAAGGTTAGTATGTGTTATGTTGACTCAAGCGTGAGTATGACTAGTCTCAAGTCATTGTTGGAAATATGCCCTGAAAGTCAATCTTTGGAAGAAATCTTTCAGGACAAATGAATCGATGTATGGATGATTCTTATACATCAAATGGCAAAGACACGAATTAGGACTATCTCAATTAACGATATATGTCCTAAATAGTGTATCCATGGACAATGGATCGATTGAAGAAGTAATCTAATGATGTTAGACTACAGAGACCTTCTTCACATAACCATTGTGTCCAAAAGGTTCCTGGTCGTTGGATTGTCGGAGGGATACTGACAATGCGTAGACCGGTACATACTATGTCTGCTTCAATTGGAAGGATGGAAAGTCTCATCCCATTCGTGTTGTGACACTAAGACAAGTATGTAGGTGCTCATTAGGGGAATGAGTTCACTGAACACAATCGAACGAGAGTACTTGCATGGAGGTCTACTCACATGTCAAGCAAGTAACTCTAATGGTTGGAAAGATGTAAGTAATCCTTAGACCTGAGGCATCGTCGTTGTCTTGTGGTTAAGTACTTAATCTTTGATTATGTCAAAGTCTCCCCATTCGAGGGTGTCCACGGCATAATTGGGGTTAAGCCACTTAGTCATGAAGGCAAGTGTATGCGCAACAAGGAATCTCTAATCCTCGATAAGAGAGGAAGAATACTCTAAGATATGATTCGGGAATCTTCGGCCGAAGTATCGAGCGTATTGAATGGAAAGCATTCCTATACGACTCAAATGAATCATATATGAAGGAATAATCACATTAGGGGTTTGACATGATATATCCATACCCTAATGATGTGATTGAGAGTATTGTATTAGAGAAGGATTGAATTACATTGTAATTCCAACTGACTAGGTTCTTCGAATAAACTTCTACATTAGCTTGGGTAGCTATGACATATGGTTAGATGTCACTTATAGCTTGTGAGTTCTTCTAGATGATTAAATGTAGTCGTCAAAGAAGAAAGGTGAATTAAAATGAAGTTTTAATTCACTAAGTGATTGAATTAAATACAAGCAATTGGATTGATGCCAATCACCTCACTGCCTTGCTAATTAGAACCTAAAAGATTGTTCACCAAAACACTATTGTGGTGAGTAACTAATGGATGATGGAAACAATTAATTGGATTAATTATGTGTTGTGATTAATTTAGAAAAGTCTAAAGAAATCATAAAAGCGATAAAGATCGTTTTGGGCTTAAAGAAACGTTCGGGTTTAATTGGGCCCATTGGGCCTAAACCCATTGGGCTTTTATTCAAGCATTGGATGACTTGAAATAAATGAAAGCCCAAAGCCCAAACAACACAAAGAGGGCTGGCCATATTATGTGGGGAAGGAGAGATATTAAGTCAAGTGTTGACTAGGTTTTCTTTTGTCTATATAAGGAACTTTATAGTGATAAAGTTCATGAGGGTTTTTTGAAGTGTTTAAACAACAAAGAGGCAAAAGAAAAAGCTCTCTAACACATCAAAGGGCCGGCCACCATTGGGGTGTTTTAGCTAACAATCTTTCACCCTTTTGGTTATTCCTTCATCCTTCTCACTACACTAGTGGGTGAGGATCTTTAGAGGTTTCTTACTTTGGAAACTTGAAGAGAACCTAGGAGCACTCATTCTTTCAAAGTGGAGGAGGCAAGGAGGGAAGCTAGGCTCAAGGATTTCAAGGAGCAAAGGGCTTGGAGGTGGTCCATCCTTGGTCTCAAGTCTAGATCAAGAGGTATAAGACTAACCTTCACTTTGTTCTTGATTCTATAATTTGTTTTGATGCATTATATATAAACCTATGAACCTTGAAGGGGATTTGCATGACTATAGCTTTGATAATATGTTATAAATGCTTCCGCTGCTTTCGTATATCATAATTGTTTTGGATATGCATGATAGTCATTTAGAAATCCCATACATGAATCTCATAGATTTCCCTTCAGTCATTTGGTGTTGGACACTAAGACAAACACATAGGTGCTCGAAAGAGAGTTCGAACATACATGTCATGTAAGAACTCGAAAGTTGCAATATGCAAAGTAGTCCTTTGACCTGAGGCATCATAGATGTCTAATGGTTAGGTCCTTGATCTTTGATCATGTCAATGGCATTCCATCGGAGTGTCCACGGTATTGTTGGGGTCAAGCTATCTAGTCATGTAGGCATATGAATGCACAACAAGGGATCTCTAACCTTCCATGGTGGAAGGAGTATACTCTAAGATATGATTCTAAAGTCTTTGGCCAAAGCATATGAATATGACTTAGAAAGTTTGTTCCAAATCATATTCAAGGGAATCATATAGATATGTATCACATTGGATAGTTGACATGAAACAAACTATCACTCAAACAATGTGATTAAGAGTATTGTATTAGAGAAGGACCGTATTGCATTGTAGTTGTAACTGGATAGGTTCTCCAATCAATTCTACTTAGCTTGGGTAACCATGACATACTGCTAGGTGTCACTCATGGTTTATGGAAGCCCTAATGACTAGCAAACACTAATCATAAAGGGAGAATTGAAATGTGGTTTCAATTCACAATCGATCGTTAAGAGTAACAATCGCCCACTACCTCGCTAATTGGAACCTAATGGATCATACACCGAGTAAGGGCGATAGTGAAGAAATTAAATGAAATGGATATGCAATTAAATGGTTTAATTGAAGAATGGTCAAGATTAATTAATTAGTTAATTAATTATACGAAAGGTTCGTATTGGGCTTTTAAGTTGGTTTTGGGTATCGGGGCCCAAAAGTGTTTTGGTCCATAAGGCCCATTATGTTTAAGTTGTATGACAACTAAAACAAAATGGGCAATGAGCCCAATCACAACATATAGGCCGGCCATGGTGAGGAGATGGTGAAAGTTTGCTTAATTGCAAGTTTGCCACTCACCAAAGAAAAGTGTTATAAAAGCAACTTTATAGCTATTTTCTCATTAGGGTTTTTTCTTTGAGGCAAAGAGGTGAAACATTTTCTCTCTTTCTCTCTACAAAGAGGCCGGCCACTTAGGGAGATTAATCTAGCAATCTCTTCTTCCCTAAGTCATCCATTTCATCTTCACACTTAACCCTTGGTGTGGAGACTTAGAGACATCAAACTTTTGGTGTTTTGGAGAACAAATTCTTAAATCCTCAAAGAAGCAAAGGAGCACTAAAAGGAGGAAAATCACAAGGAATATCCAAGGAGCTTGGAGGTGACTTGAAGGCCCTCCACTTGGTGAATCCCTTGTGTAAACAAGGATGAGCTTCAAGGGTAAAGAAACTCTAAATCTTTACTTCTCTTTAATGTTGTTAAAGAGTTTATTGGTTCACCATATACTAGGCTTTGAAAGTCATGGGTTTTATGAATTGTTTTTTGAATGCATGCCTACTTTAAAGTGTTAATAGTTTGCATATGTATTCAAATGTTCTTACTTGTTCTTAGCTAGGACAAAATTTTTCCTTCATACTTACCATACACCTTTGGAAAGTGGCAGGTGCGTTGCATAGGCCGAATGGCATGCGACGATAAGCAAAAGTTCCAAAGGGACACATGAATGTGGTCTTCTCTTGGTCATCGGGGGCTATCACAATTTGGTTATATCCAGAATATCCATCAAGAAAACAATAAAAAACATGACCGGTTAACCTTTCAAGCATTTGGTCGATGAATGGTAAAGGGAAATGATATTTCCTTGTTGTGGCGTTAAGCTTCCTATAGTCGATGCAAACTCGCCATCCAGTTTGAACTCGTGTTGGCACAAGCTCATTTTCTTCATTTTTCACACAGTGACTTCAGACTTCTTGGGAACGACTTGAATTGGTGAAACCCATCGGCTATCGGAAATGGGATAAATCACTCCACAATCTAGGAGCTTGATTATCTCATTCTTCATAAGTTCCATCATGGGAGGGTTGAGACAGTGTTGAGCCTCTCGAGATGGTTTAGTCCTCTCCTCAAGAAGTATACGGTGCATGCAAGTGGTAGGGCTAATTCCCCTAATATCGGCCAAGGTCCACCCTATGGCTATTTTGTATTCCCGTAACACCCTTACAAGCTTCTCTTCCTCTTGTGCCGTGAGAAGTGAAGAAACAATGACGGGCAAAGTCTCGTCATCTCCCAAAAACACATACTTTTAAATGGTCCGGCAACAGCTTAAGTTCAAGAGAAGGTGCCTGAATAACAGAAGGTAACAACTTAGTAGAAACTGAACTTGAAATTGGGAGCAGAACCTTACCATAGTGTCGTGGTAGTGACTCAAAGGCAGCCACAACCTCTGCAACTTCTTCATTAAAGGGCACGACAATGGTTTCCACAATCTGGCCGTGGGGGTGCAAGGCTCCAATGTCTTGGTTTCTGAGTTCTATGCCCTTCATAATGGTTGTTTCAAGGGTATCATCGTTCAATTTCTCAAGATACTCTTACGCCAAAGAATCAATGATATCAATAGAAAAACAAGAATGATCATCAACAGGATATCTCATAGTTTCAGAAATATTAAAATCGATAACTTCCCCATCAAATTCCATCGTCAAAGTGCCCTTGAACACATCTATCTTTGTGTGGGCTGTCTTCATGAATGGCCTTCCAAGGATAATCAGCAAAGATGTGGAATGGGCTAAATCTTCCATGTTAAGAATGTAAAAATCAGCCGGGAAGATCAAATGGTTCACCTGCACTAAAACATCCTCCAATACTCCTTTTGGATAAGCATTAGATGCATAAATAGAATAAGGCATGACATTTATAGATGCACCTAAGTCGAGCATTACATGTTCAAATCGATTAGTCCCAATTACACAAGGAAACGTAAAACTACCAGGGTCTTTGCATTTAGTGGGCAGTTTACGTTGCAAGATGGCTGAAACATTTTCACTTACCTTAACCACCTCTTTGTTCGACATTCTTCTCTTGGTTGTGCACAGCTCCTTGAGAAATTTGGCATATTTCGGGACTTGTTTAATTGCCTCAAGGAGTGGAATATTTACTTGCACTTTCCAGAATGTTTCAAGTGAAGGAAATTTTGTGAAAAACATGTTCATTTAAGCAACATCTATAGCATGCAATTAACAATCAAAAGGCGGAATCATGCTTGTATGCACTTAAAAACAAAACATTAACCATGAAATTCAAAGCCTAGTAGATTGGTGAACCTTGACTCAACTTAAAACAACATTTGTTAGTTGAGAAATATTATACCTTTGTAGATTCCTCTTTGCATAAGTAAAGGCTAATCACCCAAGGAGAGGGCCTTCATTCCTTGCTTCTTAGATCCATGGATTTGGATGGAAGAATTGGTTTCTCCAAGTTCTCAAAATTGAGAACCTCTAAGTCTCCACACCAAGGAAAGATTGATGAAGAAATGAGTGACCTTGGAGGAGAAAGATTACTAGCTAATCCCCTCCAAGGGGGCCGGCCTCTTAGAGAGAAAAGGGAGAGATATGTTCTCTCCAATTCTCTAAAAGAAACCCCTAAATGAATTTTGGCTATAAAGTCATATTTATACCTTAATTCATTGGAGTGGCAAACTTGTAAATAAGTCCAAAACCCACTCATTTAACTAAATGGCCGGCCATAGGGTTTCATTGGGCTTTTAAGGCCTTTGTGAATTATTTTTCATTAAGTTGTCATACAACTTAAGTCAATGGGCTTGATGTTCGAAGCCCATTGGGCCTTGAGGCCCAAAACTAACCCGTGGTCTTTTAACGAACTTATTCGTTTGATTAATTAACATATTAATTAATCCTTGCCATAAATAATAAAACCATTTAATTATTCTTACTCATCTCCGTTGTTTCTTCAATCTCTACCTTACACGGTGTACGATCCATTAGGTTCCTTTTAGCGAGGCAGTGGGCAATTAAAACCATTTCAAATCGATTGTGAATTGAAACTTACTTTCAATTCTCCCTTTAGTGATTATACACGTTTAGGGCTTCCACAAACCATGAGTGACACCTAGCAGCATATCATGGTTACCCAAGCTAATCAGAAGAGGTGGAGAACCGATTTAGTTTAGGATTACAATGCAATACGGTCTTTCTCTAATACAATACTCTTGACCACATTGTTTGGATTGATAGTTTATTCATGTCTACTATCCAATGTGATACATGTGCTTATATGATTACCTTGAATGAGATTTGGAACGACTTCCTAAATCTCATTCATACTATGGCCAGAGATTCTTAATCATATCATAGAGTATTCTCCCCCAAACGGTTTGAAGGTTAGAGATCCCTTGTTGCGCATTCACTCACCTCCATGGCTAAGTGGCTTAACCCCAACTATGCCGTGGACACCCTCGAATGGAGTGACTTTAACACAATCAAAGATCAATGACTTAACCACAAGACAACTATGATGCCTCAGGTCAAAGGACTACTTTGCATTATCCCAACCATGAGTTCTCATGTGACATGAGTATGAGAACTCCTCGTTGATCGTGTTCAGTGGACTCATTCGCTATTGAGCACCTACATGCTTGTCTTGGTGTCAATCACACCAATAACTCGAGACTAGTCACTCTCACTAAGAGAAGACATAGCATGTACTGATCTTAACGGACTGTCAATGCCCAATTAGCAATCCTATGATCAGGAACGTTTAGGATATGTATACTAAAGAGAATGGTCTCATTAATCTAACTTGTTTAAATAACATTCTCCTAATTACATATTCCTTGGACTTATCGTTTAAGCATATAACATTTATATGAGACGGCTTAAAACAATAATCTTTGCCCTTGATATTAAACTAGATTAGTTTAACATATGAAACGTCCATAAAGTATCATCATATGATTGGTTTTAGGGCACATTTCCAACAATCTCCCACTTGCACTAGAGCCAATCGGCTTGGTTATCAGTGATGATACCTCTTTTGTAGTCATTTCAAAAATGGCTGAGTAGTAGGCCTAGGCAATGGATATCTATATATTATCCATAGAAGCAACCTTGAGAATAACGACGTCACCATTATACATGATTCTCAATCATGTGGTTCAGTCTCTCATATGAGTTCAGATCTTGATGAGACCTTGATTCCCTGGCTTGAGCTATCGCCCCATTAGTGTCGTAGTGTCGATACACTAGAGACACTTTCTGGTTGGAACCGAATAGAGAGTTCATGAATGAACTTTCCCATCCAAACAACATTGTTGTAAACTTCTATATGGCAATATATTTGCATTCATAATGGAACATACTAAAGTCATTACTTTTAATGTTTCCATCCAACTATCTCTTTAGTCATAATAAAGAGATATCTGATTATCTCTTCATTCATAATGAAGAAACATCCAATGATGGATTAGATTCATAATCTAATACATTTACGCTTCCTTTACGTTACTCTAATTCTTCCTCATTCTTTGAGGAATCTATCCTTTAGTATTTCTTAAATACGTAAGGATTCACTTGACAGTTGCCGTGGTTCTGATCCTGGGCTTGCATTGATATTGTCTTGTACCTATCTAGGTACAACTCATATCAATGTTTTCATACAATATGAAATTCATAAATCACCTTTCTACGTATGCATAAAGGATTCTATTTACGCATTATTTCTTTGGGAGTCAAAGGGCACGTTCCCTTTGAGAAGGGCAACTTTCTAGTCTCACTAGAGTCGTCCTTCTAATTGAAGTTTATCATCATATGAGAAACTTCCCAGCATCTATTGTCTATTATTAGGGATTGATATAATCAAATTATATCTTAAAATCTATCAATATAGATTTCCATCCCATGTATATAGATTATGTCTCCCATATACATTCTATCTTCATACAATGTTTTAAAGTCATAACTTTAACAAAGAAGTATTCTTTTGATTTCCAAAATTAATATACCATATATTTGTATATATATATATATATATATATTCAAATTTAGGAACATGATTAACTCCCACTAATCTTTTGTAAACCTAGTAAACAAAAGATTCATTTAGATCTTTATGAGAAATCAAACGTTTTGATCTTTTTCTCATAAGACGTTTATAGCTCCCACTAGCTTGCTAAGATCCATGATGGTTGGATCTCTACAACTTACATGTCTTGTGATTCATAGTTTTAGACATATATTATCAAGACTATCTTAATAATGGTTTCAGAAACCTATATTCTATCCAAACATTGAATCACCATTTAGTTGTAGCTAGCAATCTTCAAATTAATTGAAACCAAGACTATCTCAAAGATGGTTTCTTCAAAGTCAACCATTCTCTTTGATTGTAGTCACCTTAAGCTACCAATTAGCTTATGAAGGTTTCATTATTTCGGGTCAAATGGTACTTTACCATTTCCTTGAGTATATATCATATATACACTCAATGTAGTCATAAGGATTTTCATTCTTATTTCTTTCGAATTAAGAGGTGCAACTCTATGACATAGTCATAAAGTTCAAACCATTCAACTGAGACGGTTTATAAATCCTTCTCGACTACCTTGGAGCTTTTGGTATAGGAACTAGGTTGTTATATTTGTTGATTATTATCTTGTCTCTCAAAGAACCCATTCTTTGAGTTCTATCTCTCATTCATTTGCACTTAGGCAAATCATATTGTAAGATTAAAATGAACTACCCAACAAAACAACATTTGTTAGTTGGTTTATAGAAGTGATATCCAAAAGTTAGTTTAAGGATATCCTACAAGATTTTTATCAAACAAATATTGCTTATTAGCACACAACCCCAAATCTTAACATGCTTGAGATTTGCCTTTCTTTCCAACTACATCTTATGGAGTCATGAAAATCTTGGAAGATCTTCTAATTGACAATCATATTGTCTTAGAAGTATATATCCTATTTATGGGTAATTGATAATATCCAACGAACTAAATCTTATTCAAGTTCGTTCTTCTCTTAATGGAGAAATCCATTAGCTTATGATGCTTCTTTCCTTGATATCTTTCAAGGAAACTATTCTAAAGTGTTACCTTATCTTGGATCAAATCTAAGAAGCTAAATACTTTAGACGTCTTACTCATCAACTTACATTTCTTGAATTCTTTGAAACCTTTTGCAAAGTATTCGAACTTGTGTTTATTCAAAATAAACTATAGTCCAACCGAGAGTGATCTTCGGTGAATATCATATAACATGAGTAGTATTATGTTGTGGACAAGTGCCACTAACATCTAAGTGAATTAACCTCAACAACTTTGTGATTCTTTCTTCTTTCCAAAAGAATAAAGATTCGAACATTTCGCCTCTATACAATTTTAACAAGAAGGTATTGGATCTGGATCTAACGATCCAAAGCATCCATCTATGACCAACTCGTATTTTATGTTTTTAGAGGTATCACAACTCAGTTGGGATTAGTCACTATCTTGCAACCTTTTGGGTTTTAAGCATCCTTATATTCTAAACAGTTAACACTACCATATCATCCCTACTATAGAGACAATCAATTAGATTACTATAATCCAATCATTGATTAATAAAGAACAATGTTTTGTCAAACAAAACATTCATCCATCTCTACTATAGTGACGGAATTAAGTTCCTTAAAATTGGAATGTATAGACAATCTTTGGTTTTTCCAATTTCTTTGGTAGTTCTTATGAGGAAGTAAGTACTATATGCTTTCGCAGAGATCTATATTTTATTCACGTTCCGAATGTGAAGCACATTTTTCTTGTCTCATATATCTTCTACTTCTTATTAGTCACACTTTTACAACGATTGTAAAACATAGTTACTAATACGGAATCAAGCATTCAAGTAGAAGAACCAACTGTTTTGAACTATTTAAGAACAATTTACAACACCTTCGAAAGGTGTGTTCTTGACACTTGCAAGACATTTCTTGCAAATACCCCTTCCAATGTCCATCATTTCATAAAGAAAGTTTGTTCCCTTGGAGTTAATTTTATCTTCTTTATTTGACTTCTCCTTTGACTACAATAGTCATGGTCCCTAAACTCCCACTATCTCTCTTGAAACTTATTTCAATTGTGTTATACACATCAAACATTTTGGAGAGCATGTGTTTATTGTTCACTACATACTTTACAATAAACTTAGTGAACCATTAGGATAGGGACATAAAGGTGAAGTCCTAGCCTAGTTTCCATCTCGTTAAGTGGTTTAACACTTCAACACTCAATGATTCAAAATCATCATAAGTCCATGTTGATGGACTATTTTTGTCAACCAACCATTATGTTCTAAACATAATTACAAACTTTCAAGAGTTGTCCAAGGCAACTCTCATTTCTTCATACAACAATTTGTAAGTGAAGAATCATGGCACATAAAGTGTCCATGCCCTTGTGCTTTCTTCTCAAGTTCTTTGTTCATTTAACAAAGAAACAAGCACTAGTGTTTGCATTGACTAAGGGTTGTTCAAAGCAACTCTTATTTCTTCATACAACAATTTGTAATTGAAGAATTATGACATTAAAAGTGTTATCCTCTTTATGATAGACTTTTTTCTAACATATTCTTCTAATGATACATTATCAATAGGAAGATTGTGAGGAGGAGACTACTTAGGTACATTTACAAGCCATTAAAGACAATCTATGGTTTTGTAGTACCAAGTCCGGAAACTAAAGTTTCGGCTTTTATTTGTCAAGTGTTGGATAGCGTTTGCAAATATATTGGTAAATAAATACATAACGAATATAAATCGATTGATTTTAAGCCATTTGATCCGGGTCTTTAAATCAAATAGCACCACCCACTATTTTTGGCAAATTCCATATCCCTCATTGGAATTCGAGAGTTTTGGAGGAAACTCTTATTAGGGTATGGGAGACTCACTACTACCAAGCCCACCTCACAATGATATGATGTTGGCTAGCATTAATAATAATGAGAGAGTACGCTTACTCATTTGTATCTCTTGCAAGTACCCATCTTATTTGGCCTCTAGAGAATGTCACCTCACAATGATATGATGTTGGCTCCATTGCACTTAGTTAAGTCATTCCCACCATGCAAGTTCGGGTAGGGGTTCAAGAACAACCTCACAATGATATGATGTTGATCATTCTCGTTGCCTACGCTTCACAACATCAAGTATGCATATAGACTCCTCCTAAGTGTAAGCACGCACTTTGTACTCCCCCATAATAGGGTGAAGCCGGTGCATGAGTCACAAACGATCGGAGCCTACCACGATGGAAGGCCTCGAAAGAGTGTTTAAAGCACTCTCACGCTTATCAACTTAATAATGGTTTGGTTGAGGGTTTTTAGGTCTCATCACATATAAATATTCATTTTAATCTTTATTAAAACAATTTTGGTCCTATTACAACTATTGGTCCATTTGATTGAATTTAGTTGTATATAATACTCCCACTATGCTTATAAAACGGTTTTTAAAGCAAGAGTATATGATACTACTAACATAAACTTTGCATTCATTTGATGGACTATATAGTTGCCTTAGGGCCTTAGGATGACTATGAACCTTTGTTTAGATTCAACACGAGCCTAGTGTTGAATCTCGGTCTAGGGATGGTGATTGATTTTAGTTACACGTTTAATCACATTAAGGCATGTTGTCTTAGGGGCGTTGGACCCTCTACTCCATTTTCATGCATATCAAATAAAACAAGAAAGGAGTACTTCAAAGTAAAGATGAGCTTATGCTCTTTACAACATTTGAATAATACAAATTACTTTAAAGTAAAGAAGAGCTTATGCTCTTTTACAACATTTGATCAAATCAGATTTCAACCAAAATCTAATCTACACATTCCCATGGTTCAAACAAATTTGAAACGGCCTTTCATATAGCTCAATTATCGTAGGCTTAGGTTCATAATCACCCTTTAATTAATTAACGCTTTAACTAATTAAACTTGAATGCAACATTTTCATTTGGTTTTTGTATCCATAAAATTGATTTAAATGGAGCTAAATGAAATGAAAATCCAATTCTCATTTGAAGAGACAAAACAATTTTGTTCTCAACTTAATTTGGGCCAAAATGCAATAACCTCAACTTTTGGGCCATATTGCAAAAACACAAACTTTTGGGGTCACTTTGTAAAAACACAAAAGTCCACAACTTCATGTAATTACAACTAGAACCCAAAAATTTCAATAAATATAAAAACTTCATTAAAGGAGCAAAACAATTTGTCCTTTAGCATTTTTAGGCCTTAACGTCAAAACGTAAACTTTCGGATCAAAATACAAATACACAAAAGTATCAAAACTTTATGTAATTGCATAAAAGCCCCAAAAATACCCTATTTTAATAGGGTGGCCGGTTTTAGGGAGAAAAGAGAGAAAAGATAAGTCCACAAAAATTTGGAAATTGTTTCAACAAATTCATAAAGCCATGCAAGTGGAACCATGCAAGTGGAAATAAGTTGGTGTGTGTGTAAGAGAAGTACTTCTTACACATCCATCAACATTTCTATCACCTTACACAATTTCAATCACATTAAACATTTGATAAATCACAAAACAAAGACTTTATGAAATAAATCAAAACTTTGAGTCAAAACACCAAACTTTTTGTTCTTGGCTAAAATGTCAAGAACAATGAAGAACATTCATGAAAAACCCATAAGAGCTCCATGAACATTTTTCATCCAAAGAAATCCCAAAACCACTTAAACTTAAGGGAAATAACATATAACCATACTAGGGTACATAGGGGTTCCAAAAGTCACCTTAAAACATGAAGGAAATATTTTGTCCTAGCTAAGAACAAGTAAGAACATTTGAATACATATGCAAACTATTAACACTTTAAAGTAGGCATGCATTAAAAAACAATTCATAAAACCCATGACTTTCAAAGCCTAGTATATGGTGAACCAATAAACTCTTTAACAACATTAAAGAGAAGTAAAGATTTAGAGTTTCTTTACCCTTGAAGCTCATCCTTGTTTACACAAGGGATTCACCCAAGTGGAGGGCCTTCAAGTCACCTCCAAGCTCCTTGGATATTCCTTGTGATTTTCCTCCTTTTAGTGCTCCCTTGCTTCTTTGAGGATTTAAGGATTTGTTCTCCAAAACACCAAAAGTTTGATGTCTCTAAGTCTCCACACCAAGGGTTAAGTGTGAAGATGAAATGGATGACTTAGGGAAGAAGAGATTGCTAGATTAATCTCCCTAAGTGGCCGGCCTCTTTGTAGAGAGAAAGAGAGAAAATGTTTCACCTCTTTGCCTCAAAGAAAAAAAAACCCTAATGAGAAAATAGCTATAAAGTTGCTTTTATAACACTTTTCTTTGGTGAGTGGCAAACTTGCAATTAAGCAAACTTTCACCATCTCCTCACCATGGCCGGCCTATATGTTGTGATTGGGCTCATTGCCCATTTTGTTTTAGTTGTCATACAACTTAAACATAATGGGCCTTATGGACCAAAACACTTTTGGGCCCCGAAACCCAAAACCAACTTAAAAGCCCAATACGAACCTTTCGTATAATTAATTAACTAATTAATTAATCTTGACCATTCTTCAATTAAACCATTTAATTGCATATCCATTTCATTTAATTTCTTCACTATCGCCCTTACTCGGTGTACGATCCATTAGGTTCCAATTAGCGAGGTAGTGGGCGATTGTTACTCTTAACGATCGATTGTGAATTGAAACCACATTTCAATTCTCCCTTTATGATTAGTGTTTTCTAGTCATTAGGGCTTCCACAAACCATGAGTGACACCTAGCAGTATGTCATGGTTACCCAAGCTAAGTAGAATTGGTTGGAGAACCTATCCAGTTACAACTACAATGCAATACGGTCCTTCTCTAATACACTACTCTTAATCACATTGTTTGAGTGATAGTTTGTTTCATGTCAACTATCCAATGTGATACATATCTATATGATTCCCTTGAATATGATTTGGAACAAACTTCCTAAGTCATATTCATATGCTTTGGCCAAAGACTTTAGAATCATATCTTAGAGTATACTCCTTCCACCATGGAAGGTTAGAGATCCCTTGTTGTGCATTCATATGCCTACATGACTAGATAGCTTGACCCCAACAATGCCGTGGACACTCCGATGGAATGCCGTTGACATGATCAAAGATCAAGGACCTAACCATTAGACAACTATGATGCCTCAGGTCAAAGGACTACTTTGCATATTGCAACTTTCGAGTTCTTACATGACAAGTATGTTCGAACTCTCTTTCGATCGTTGTTCAGTGTACTCGATTACTCTTTCGAGCACCTATGTGTTTGTCTTAGTGTCCAACACCAAATGACTTGAGACTAGTCACACTCACGCTTGAGTCAACATAACACATACTAACCTTAGCGGATTGTCAATGCCCAATTGGCAATCCTATGGCTAGGAACGTTTTAGGAATGAACATAAGAGAATGGTCTCGATAATCTAACTCACTTAGATCACTTGTCTCTTAGATCAAATACATCCCTAGGATTCCCTTATTGCTTAAACACATGATACAATAAATAGTGATTAACAATAAGCTTTGCCCTTCATTAAACGTATAAAAGTTTAATACATTAAGTATTCCAAAAAGCTATTACATCAAATGAGTGGCTTTGTGGGCATACTTCCAACAAAACACTTTTAACAAGTCAAACAAGAACCCAAAAATCCACCCTTTGGATTTGGCCGAATTTTCCCAAAAACATGGCACCAAATTTTAGC
The DNA here is from genome assembly GCF_916048215.2 of Malus sylvestris. Lineage (NCBI taxonomy): Eukaryota > Viridiplantae > Streptophyta > Magnoliopsida > Rosales > Rosaceae > Malus > Malus sylvestris. The sequence continues at coordinate 16,323,192 of NC_062269.1, forward strand.
TCCAATATTCATGCTCATATGAACTACATCTACAACATTTGAGATGGCAAATTTTCCAACAAAATTTACATTCAAAGAAACAAGAATAAAGCTTGTAACATATTACAACATTTAAATCAAAACTATGAACTACAAAACCCAAAAGGATTCACCAACTACTAGACCTAGGCTCTGATACCACTTGAAGGAAATTTTGTGAAAAACATGTTCATTTAAGCAACATCTATAGCATGCAATTAACAATTAAAAGGTGGAATCATACTTGTATGCACTTAAAAACAAAACATTAACCATGAAATTCAAAGCCTAGTAGATTGGTGAACCTTGACTCAACTTAAAACAACATTTGTTAGTTGAGAAATATTATACCTTTGTAGATTCCTCTTTGCATAAGCAAAGGCTAATCATCCAAGGAGAGGGCCTTCATTCCTTGCTTCTTAGATCCATGGATTTGGATGGAAGAATTGGTTTCTCCAAGTTCTCAAAATTGAGAACCTCTAAGTCTCCACACCAAGGAAAGATTGATGAAGAAATGAGTGACCTTGGAGGAGAAAGATTACTAGCTAATCCCCTCCAAGGGGGCCGGTCCCTTAGAGAGAAAAGGGAAAGATATGTTCTCTCCAATTCTCTAAAAGAAACCCCTAAATGAATTTTGGCTATAAAGTCATATTTATACCTTAATTCATTGGAGTGGCAAACTTGTAAATAAGTCCAAAACCCACTCCTTTAACTAAATGGCCGGCCATAGGGTTTCATTGGGCTTTTAAGGCTTTTGTGAATTATTTGTCATTAAGTTGTCATACAACTTAAGTCAATGGGCTTGACGTTCGAAGCCCATTGGGCCTTGAGGCCCAAAACTAACCCGTGGTCTTTTAACGAACTTATTCGTTTGATTAATTAACATATTAATTAATCCTTGCCATAAATAATTAAACCATTTAATTATTCTTACTCATCTCCGTTGTTTCTTCAATCTCTACCTTACACGGTGTACGATCCATTAGGTTCCTTTTAGCGAGGCAGTGGGCGATTAAAACCATTTCAAATCGATTGTGAATTGAAACTTACTTTCAATTCTCCCTTTAGTGATTATACACGTTTAGGGCTTCCACAAACCATGAATGACACCTAGCAGCATATCATGGTTACCCAAGCTAATCAGAAGAGGTGGAGAACCGATTCAATTTAGGATTACAATGCAATACGGTCTTTCTCTAATACAATACTCTTAACCACATTGTTTGGATTGATAGTTTATTCATGTCTACTATCCAATGTGATACATGTGCTTATATGATTACCTTGAATGAGATTTGGAACGACTTCCTAAATCTCATTCATACTCTGGCCAGAGATTCTTAATCATATCATAGAGTATTCTCCCCCAAACGGTTTGAAGGTTAGAGATCCCTTGTTGCGTATTCACTCGCCTCCATGGCTAGGTGGCTTAACCCCAATTATGCAGTGGACACCCTCGAATGGAGTGACTTTAACACAATCAAAGATCAAGGACTTAACCACAAGACAACTATGATGTCTCAGGTCAAACGACTAATTTGCATTATCCCAACCATGAGTTCTCATGTGACATGAGTATAAGAACTCCTCGTTGATCGTGTTTAGTGGACTCTTTCGCTATTGAGCACCTACATGCTTGTCTTGGTGTCAATCAAACCAATGACTCGAGACTAGTCACTCTCACTAAGAGAAGACATAGCATGTACTGATCTTAACGGACTGTCAATGCCAAATTAGCAATCCTATGATCAGGAACGTTTAGGATATATATACGAAAGAGAATGGTCTCAGTAATCTAACTTGTTTAAATCACATTCTCCTAATTACATATTCCTTGGACTTATCGTTTAAGCATATAACATTTATATGAGACGGCTTAAAACAATAATCTTTGCCCTTGATATTAAACTAGAATAGTTTAACATGTGAAACGTCCGTAAAGTATCATCATATGGTTGGTTTTAGGGCACATTTCCAACATCAAGAAGGTCCTTCTCATTCTCATCCTTCTTCGATTATATGAATCTATGGGGAAAAGGAACATGGGTCAGATTAGTATTACCTGAATTTGAACCTAACTTACCTTGTTTGGCTGAATTAGGAGTGATGGGGGCTTGCGGCAATGGTGTTTCACTCTTGCTGTGGGTGTGCTAGTGCTTCCTTCCTCATTTTGCAGCTTTTCATCCTCTTTCTGGGCAAATTTGGGAATGTTGGACTCAATTCCAACTTCTTTTCCATTACACAAAGTGATGGCTTTAGCAAATTTGAATCCTCCCTTCGGATTCACATTTGTTGAACTAGGTAACTTACCTTGTTCTCTACTGAATTGCCCCATGAATTCAGCCATTTGTCCCACTTGTTTCTTCAAGTCTTCCACCTCATTCGCTTGATTTTGCATGCCCTGCGCCACATTGGTTAATAATTGAACAAGTTGATCATTATCCATAGACGAACCTGTTTTAAATTGGGCTGGGGGTGGTTGATTTTGTTGATAGGGTTGTGGAAACCCAGGGGGGTTTTACCGAAATCCCCCTTGTTGTGCAGGTTATTGGGGCTCTCTCCACTTCATATTAGGTTGATCTCTCCATCCGGGGTTGTATGTGTTCGAGTATGGATCGTATTTGGTTTGGTTTTGGCTTTGGAATCCAATCGCATTGGTAGATTCCCATCCTCCATTCTCGATCAACTGAGGGCACTTCTTGGATAGAGGCCCTTGGATGGAGCACATGGTGCAAACCTGATTTTCTTGTGCTTTTGACCCAATTACAACATGAGACAGAAGCGAGGTAAGATTAGCTAATTGTGATTGAATTTCAGAAATTGCACTTACCTCATTCACACTATGTTGCCGTGGGCATTCTCTTTGTCCAACACTCTCATATTGTTGTGCATTATGGGCTCGGTTTGCAATTAGAGTCTTGGCAGCCACCGAAGTCTTGTCTACCAATGCGCCACCCACTGAGGCATCTAGCATTTGACGTTCAATGGGGATGAGTCCTTCATAGAAGTGTTCAATGAGCAGCTCCTCCTTCATTTGGTGTTGTGGACACGAAGTTACAAGAGTTTTAAAACGTTCATAATACGTTGGAAACGATTCACCTTGATTTTGTTAGATGCCACTAATCCGTTTCCTCAAAAGAATGACTCTTGAGGTTGGAAATAACTTCTCTAAGAACGCTCGTTTCATGCTTTCCCAAGATGTAACCGTCCCAGGTGCTAGTTCATACAACCAATCTTTAGCTTTGTCCATTAGAGAGAATGGAAAAGCCTTCATCTTCAAAATGTTGCCATTGACATTCACCGGGGTCATGCTCGAGCAAACTACTTCAGACTCCTTTAAGTGCTTGTTTGGATCCTTCATGGACAACCCATGGTACTTCGAAATGTGATGTAACAAGCTTGACTTCAATTCGAACTCTTCTGTCTTCGCTTGGGCTGCCGTGGGGTATTGGATGCATAAAGGCATTGCATTGTCCACACCCGGGGTAGAAAGCTCTTTGATGATTCGATTGTCCGCTGCCATGTTTAGCACTTCCTCAACAACCTGTGTCGTGGGGTCTTCTTCCTCCTCTACTACTTGTTCTTCAAGTTTAGGTTCAGGGCTAGGTGGATTGGACTCTTGTTGATTCCTCCTCCTTCTCAAAGTCCTCTCAAAATCGTCGTCAAAGTCTAAGATATGCTCACAAACTGGTTGAGAGTCATAAACTAGTACCTAAAAACAAGAAAACAAAACAAGGTCAACAACTAAAACAAAAACTCATGAAAATAAACAAAAAGAAATAACAAGGGATTAGCAAAGTTGCTAATCCCCGGTAACTGCGCCAAAATTTGATGTGAAAATTAACTTAACACACAAATTAAACCCTCTTGTTGACAATTGTAGTATGGTTAAGTAGAGATCGTTCTGGACCGGGGATTAGGAGGGATTGCTAATCTACTCTAAATTAACTCAAAAACATAAAAATAAACTTAAAAACACTTAACTAGACTCAAAGAACTCAAAACAAACTGAAAAGACTCAAAACTAACTAGAATGATTCAAAACAGCTTAAAACAACTAGATAGACTCAAACTAGACACTAGGAAGTGATTTAGACGAAAATTGAATTAAACTTAACTCAAAACACTTAAAAACACAAACTAAGACAGATTCTAACTAATTTGACACACTAAAGTAAAGGGGATTGGGTTTTGGACGAATTTAAAGTAAAACAAGTAACTAAAAACTTAAGACAGATTTTGGATGAATTTGGGATAAAACTATGGATGATGGGCTAGCTATGAAGGATTATTTTGTGAAAACATGTTCATTTAAGCAACATCAATAAGCATGCAATTAACAATTAAAGGCGGAATCATGCTTGCATGCACTTAAAAACAAAACATTAACCAAGAAATTCAAAGCCTAGTAGATTGGTGAACCATGAATCAACTCAAAACAAAGTGAGTTGAAATTTATACCTTTGTAGATTCCTCTTTGCATAAGCAAAGGCTAATCACCCAAAGAGAGGGCCTTCATTCCTTGCATCTTAAATCTATGGATTTGGATGGAAGAATAGGTTTCTCCAAGTTCCCAAAATTGAGAACCTCTAAGTCTCTTCACCAAGGTTAGATTGGAGAAGAAATGAGTGACCTTGGAGTAGTGGGATTGCTAGATGCACCCTCCAAGGGGGCCGGCCTCTTTAGAGAGAAATGGAGAGACATGTTCTCTCCAATTTTCTCCAAAACAAACCCTTAATGAATTTTGGCTATAAGGTCATATTTATATCTTTATTCATTTGAGTGGCAAACTTGTAAATAAGTCCAAGTTCACTACCCTTAACCATATGGCCGGCCTTAGGGTGTTGTTTGGGCTTTTGTGAATTAAGTTGTCATACAACTTAAGTCAATGGGCTTGACGTTCGAAGCCCATTGGGCCTTAAGGTCCAAAATTATCCCGAGGTCTTTAACGAACTTATTCGCTTGATTAATTAACATATTAATTAATCCTTGCCATAAATAATTAAACCACTTAATTATTCTTACTCATCTCCATTGTTTCTTCAATCTCCACCTTACACGGTGTACGATCCATTTGGTTCCTTTTAGCGAGGCAGTGGGCGATTAAAACCATTTTACATCGATTGTGAATTGAAACTTACTTTCAATTCTCCCTTTAGTGATTACACACGTTTAGGGCTTCCACAAACCATGAGTGACACCTAGCAGCATATCATGGTTACCCAAGCTAATCAGAAGAGGTGGAGAACCTATTCAGTTTAGGATTACAAATGCAATACGGTCTTTCTCTAATACAATACTCTTGACCATATTGTTTGGTTTGATAGTTTATTTATTCATGTCTACTATCCAATGTGATTCGTGTGCTTATATGATTACCTTGAATGTGATTTGGAACGCATTCCTAAATCTCATTCATACTCTGGCCAGAGATTCTAATCATATCATAGAGTATTCTCCCTCAAACGGTTTGAAGGTTAGAGATCCCTGGTTGCGCATTCACTTGCCTCCATGGCTAAGTGGCTTAACCCCAACGATGCCGTGGACACTCCAATGGAATGACGTTTGACATAATCAAAGATCAAGGACTTAACCACAAGACAAACGTGATGCCTCAGGTCAAAGGATTACTTTGCATTATCCCAACCATGAGTTCTCATGTGACATGAATATGAGAACTCTTCGTTGATCGTGTTCAGTGAACTCATTCTCTATTGAGCACCTACGTACTTGACTTGATGTCACACACACCAATGACTCGAGACTAGTCACTCTCCCTGAGAGAAGACACAGTACGTACTGATCTTAACGGACTGTCAATGCCCAATTGGCAATCCTATGATCAGGAACGTTTAAGATGTGTCTATGAAAGAATGGTCTCATGTATCTAACTTCTTTAGATCGCATTCTCCCAATCACATATTCCTTGAACTTTATCGTTTAAGCATATAACATTTATATGAGACGGCTCAAACAATAATCTTTGCCCTTGATATTAAACTAGATTAGTTTAACATGTGAAATATCCGTAAAGTATCATCATATGATTGGCTTTAGGGCACATTTCCAACAATCTCCCACTTGCACTAGAGCCAATCAGCTTGGTCATCAGTGATGATACCTCTTCTGTAGTCATTTCATAAATGGCTGAGTAGTAGGCCTAGACAATGGATATCTATATGTTATCCATAGAAGCAACCTTGAGAATAACGACGTCACCATTATACATGATTCTTAATCATGTGGTTCAGTATCTCATTTGAGTTCGGACCTTGATGAGACCTTGATTCCCTGGCTTGAGCTATCGCCCCATTAGTGTCATAGTGTCAGTACACTAGATACACTTTCTGGTTGAACCGAATAGAGAGTTCATAAATGAACTTTCCCATCCAAACAACATTGTTGTAAACTTCTATATGGCAATATATTTTGCATTCATAATGGAACACACTAAAGTCATTACTTTAATGTTTCCATCCAAATATCTCTTTAGTCATAATAAAGAGATATTCGTTTATCTCTTCATTCAAAGTGAAGAAACATCCAATGATGGATTAGATTCATAATCTAATACATTTACGCTTCCATTACGTTACTCTAATTCTTCCTCGATCTTTGAGGAATTTATCCTTTAGTATTTCTTAAATACTTAAGGACTCACTTGACAGTTGCCATGGTTCTGATCCTGGGCTTGCACTGATATCGTCTTGTACCGTTCTAGGTACAACTCATATCAATGCATTTTCATACAATATGAAATACATAAATCACCTTTATGCGTATGCATAAAGGATTCTATTTACGCATTATTTCTTTGGGAGTCAAAAGGGCACGTTCCCTTTGAGAAGGGCAACTTGCTAGTCACACTAGAGTCATCCTTCTAATTGAAGTTTATCATCATATGAGAAACTTCCTAGCATCTTTTGTCTATTATTAGGAATTGATATAATTCAATTATATCCTAAAAAATCTATCATTATAGATTTCTATCCCATGTATATAGACTATGTCTCCCATATACATTCTATCGTTATAGAATGTTTAAAGTCATAACTTTAACGAAGAAGTATCCTTTTCATTTCCAAAATTAATATATCATATATATATTCATATATATCATATATATATTTATATATATATACAAATTTAGGAATATGATTAACTCCCACTAATCTTTTGTAAACCTAGTAAACAAAAGATTCATTTACATCTTTATGAGAAATCAAACGATTTGACCTTTCTCTCATAAGACGCTTATAGCTCCCACTAGCTTGCTAAGATTCATGATGGATGGATCTCTACAACTTACATGTCTTGTGATTCATAGTTTTAGACATATATTATCAAGACTATCTTAATAATGGTTTCGGAAACCCATATTGTGTCCAAACATTGAATCACCATTTAGTTGTAGCTAGCTATCTTCGAATTTAATTGAAACCAAGACTACGTCAAAAATGGTTTCTTCAAAGTCAACCATCCTTTTGATTGTAGTTACCTTAAGCTACCAATTAGCTTATGAAGGTTTCATTATTTCGGGTCAAATGGTACTTTACCATTTCCTTGAGTATATATCATATATATACACTTAATGTAGTCCTAAGGATTTTCATTCTTATTTCTTTCGAATTAAGAGGTGCAACTCTATGACATAGTCATAAAGTTCAAACCATTCAACTTTGATGGTTTATAAATCCTTCTGGACTACCTTGGAGCTTTTGGTATAGGAACTAGGTTGTTTATATTTGTTGATTACTTTCTTGTCTCTCAAAGAACCCATTCTTTGAGTTCTATCTCTCGTTCATTTGCTTTAGGCAAATCACATTGTAGGATTACAATGAACTACCCAACAAAACAACATTTGTAAATTGGTTTATAGAAGCGATATCCAAAAGTTAATTTAAGGATATCCCACAAGATTTTTTATCAAACAAATATTGCTTACAAGCACACAACCCCAAATCTTAACATGTTTTAAGATTTGTCTTTCTTTCCAACTACATCTTATGGAGTCATGAAAATATTGGAACATCTTCTAATTTACAATCATATTGTTTTAGAAGTATATATCCTATATATGGGTAATAGATAACATCCAACGAACTAAATCTTATTCGAGTTCGTTCTTCTCTTAATGGAGAAATCCAATATCTTATGATGCTTCTTTCCTTGATATCTTTCAAGGAAACTATTCTAAAGTGTTACCATTCCTTGGATCAAATCTAAGGATGTAAATACTTTAGACGTCTTACTCATCAACTTACATTTCTTGAATTCTTTGAAAAAACTTTTGCAAAGTATTCGGACTTGTGTTTATTCAAAATAAACTATAGTCCAACCGAGAGTGATCTTCGGTGAATGTCATACAACATGAGTAGTATTATGTTGTGGACAAGTGCCACTTAACATCTAAGTGAATTAACCTCAACAACTTTGTGATTCTTTCTTCTTTCCAAAAGAATAAAGATTCGAACATTTCGCCTCTATACAATTTTAAAAAGAAGGTATTGGATCCGGATCTAACAATCCAAAGCATCCATCTTTCACCAACTCATAACTTATGTTTTTAGAGGAATCACAACTTAGTTGGGATTAGTCACTACCTTGCAACCTTTTGGGTTTTAAGCATCATTGTATTCTAAACAGTTAACACTACCATATCATCTCTACTATAGAGACAATCAATTAGATTACTATAATCCAATCATTGATTAATAAAGAACAATGTTTTGTCAAACAAAACATTCATCCATCTCTACTATAGTGACGGAATTAAGTTCCTTAAAATTGGAATGTAAAGACAATCTTTGGTTTTTCCAATTTCTTTGGTAGTTCATATGAGGAAGTAAGTACTATCTGCTTTCGCAGAGATCTTTATTTTATTTATGTTCCGAATGTGAAGCACCTTTTTCTTCTCTCATATATCTTCTACTTCTTATTAGTCACACTTTTACAACAATTGTAAAACATAGTTACTAATACGGAATCAAGCATTCAAATAGAAGAACCAACTGTTTTGAACTATTCAAGAACAATTTACAACACCTTTGAAAGGTGTGTTCTTGACACTTGCAAGACATTTCTTGCAAATACCCCTTCCAATGTCCATCCTTTCATAAAGAAAGCTTGTTCCCTTGGAGTTAATTCTTATCTTCTTCATTTGACTTTCACCTTTGACTACATTAGTCATGGTCCCTAAACTCCCACTATCTCTCTTGAAACTTATTTCAATTGTGTTGTACACATCAAACATTTTGGAGAGCATGTGGTTATTGTTCACTACATAGTTTACAATAAACTTAGTGAACCATTAGGATAGGGACACTTAGGTGAAGTCCTTGCCTAGTTTCCGTCTCGTTAAGTGTTTTATCACTTCAACACTCAATAATTCAAAATCATCATAAGTCCATGTTGATGGACTATTTTTGTCAACCAACCATTATGTTCTAAACATAATTACAAACTTTCAAGAGTTGTACAAGGCAACTCTTATTTCTTCATACAACAAATTGTAAGTGAAGAATCATGGCACATAAAGTGTCCATGCCCTTGTGCTTACTTCTCAAGTTCCTTGTTCATGTAACAAAGAAACAAGCACTAAGTGTTTGCATTGACTAAGGGTTGTTCAAAGCAACTCTTATTTCTTCATACAACAATTTGTAATTGAAGAATTATGACATTAAAAGTGTTGTCCTCTTTATGATAGACATTTTCTAACATATTCTTCTACTGATACATTATCAATAGGAAGATTGTGAGGATGAGACTACTTAGGTACATTTACAAGCCATTAAAGACAATCTATGGTTTTGTAGTACCAAGTCCGGAAACTAAAGCTTTCGGCTTTTATTTGTCAAGTGTTGGATAGCGTTTGCAAATATATTGGTAAACAAATACATAACGAATATAAATCGATTGATTTTAAGCCATTTGATTCGGGTCTTTAAATCAAATAGCACCACCCACTATTTTTGGTAAATTCCATATCCCTCATTGGAATTCGAGAGTTTTGGAGGAAACTCTTAGTAGGGTATGGGAGGCTCACTATTACCAAGCCCACCTCAGAATTATATCATGTTGGCTAGCGTTAATAATAATGAGAGAGTACACTTACTCATTTGCATCTCTTGCAAGTACCCATCTAATTTGGCCTCTAGAGAATGATTCCTCAGAATTATATCATGTTGGCGTCATTGCACTTAGTTAAGTCATTCCCACCATGCCTAGTTCGTGTAGGGGTTCAAGCATAGCCTCAGAATTATATCATGTTGGCTAAACTCGTTGCCTACCTCACTTCATCATGTATGCATATAGAACTCCTCCGAGTGTAAGCACGCACTTTGTACTCCCCCATTATAGGGTGAAGCCGGTGTACGAGTCACAAACATCGGAGCCTACCACGGTGGAAGGCCACGAAAGAGTGTTCAAAGCACTCTCACGCTTATCAACTTAATAATGGTTTGGTTAAGGGTTTTAGGTCTCATCACATATAAACATACATTTTAATCTCTATTAAAACAATTTTGGTCCTATTACAACTATTGGTCCATTTGATTGTTTTAGTTGTATATAATACTCCCACTATGCTTATAAAACGGTTTTTAAAGCAAGAGTATATGATACTACTAACATAAGGTTTGCATTCATTGATGGACTATATAGTTGCCCTAGGGCCTTAGGATGACTATGAACCTTTGTTTAGATTCAACACGAGCCTTGTGTTGAATCTCGGTCTAGGAATGGTGATTGGTTTTAGTTACGCGTTTAATCACATTAAGGCGTGTTGTCTTAGGGGCGTTGGACCCAACTACTTCATTTTCATGCATATCAAATAAAGCAAGAAAGAAGTACTTCAAAGTAAAGGTGAGCTTATGCTCATTACAACATTTGCATAAAACAAATTACTTTAAAGTAAAGAAGAGCTTATGCCCTTTTACAACATTTGATCAAATCAAATTACAACCAAAGTCTAATCTACACATTCCCATGGTTCAAACAAATTTGAAACGGCCTATCACATAGCTCAATTATATTAGGCTTAGGTTCATAATCACCCTTTAATTAATTAACACTTTAACTAATTAAATTGAATGCAACATTTTCATTTGGTTTTTGTATCCATAAAATTGATTTAAATGGAGCTAAACAAAATGAAAATCCAATTCTCATTTAAAGAGACAAAACAATTTTGTTCTCTATCTAATTTGGGCCAATATGCAATAACCACAACTTATTTGGGCTATCTTGCAATTAACCTCAACTTTTGGGCTATATTGCAAAAACAAAAAACTTTTGGGGTCACTTTGTAAAATCACAAAAGTCCACTACTTCATGAAATTACACTAGAACCCAAACTTTAAACAATGTAAAAACTTCATTAAAGGAGCAAAACAATTTGTCCTTTAGCGTTTTTGGACCTAAACGTAAAAACGTAAACTTTTGGGCCAAAGTGCAAATACACAAAAGTATCAAAACTTTATGTAATTGCATAAAAGGCCCCAAAAGTACCCCCACTAGGGGGTGGCTGGTTTTGGAAGAAGATAGAGTGATGTGTGTGTTGATTTGTGAGTTTTAGACATAAAGCAACAAGTGGTGCAAGTGGTGTGTGTGAAAGGAAATTAATCCTTACACACCCATCACCATTTCCATCACCATTCAAATAAATATCTAATGCAATAAATCATTTGAAAAACATAAAACATAAACTTTATGAAATAAATCAAAACTTTGAATCAAAACACAAACCTTTTTGTTCTTGGCAAAAATGTCAAGAACAATGAAGAACACTCATGAAAAAACTCAAAATTTTCCATGAACATTTTTCACCCCAAAACATTCAAAAACCATTCAAACTTTAGGGAAATAACATCTAACCAAACTAGGGTACATAGGGGTTCCAAAAGTCACTTGAAAACACTTTTAACAAGTCAAACAATAACCCAAAAATCCACCCTTTGGATTTGGCCGAAAATCCCCAAAGTCATGGCACCAAATTTTAGCTCCAATATTCATGCTCATACGAACTACATCTACAACATTTGAGATGGCAAATTTTCAAACAAAATTTACATTCAAAGAAACAAGAATAAAGCTTGTAACATATTACAACTTTTAAATCACAAACTATGAACTACAAAACCCAAAAGGATTCACCAACTACTACACCTAGGCTCTGATACCACTTGAAGGATTATTTTGTGAAAACATGTTCATTTAAGCAACATCAATAAGCATGCAATTAACAATTAAAGGCGGAATCATGCTTGCATGCACTTAAAAACAAAACATTAACCAAGAAATTCAAAGCCTAGTAGATTGGTGAACCATGAATCAACTCAAAACAAAGTGAGTTGAAATTTATACCTTTGTAGATTCCTCTTTGCATAAGCAAAGGCTAATCACCCAAAGAGAGGGCCTTCATTCCTTGCATCTTAAATCTATGGATTTGGATGGAAGAATAGGTTTCTCCAAGTTCCCAAAATTGAGAACCTCTAAGTCTCTTCACCAAGGTTAGATTGGAGAAGAAATGAGTGACCTTGGAGTAGTGGGATTGCTAGATGCACCCTCCAAGGGGGCCGGCCTCTTTAGAGAGAAATGGAGAGACATGTTCTCTCCAATTTTCTCCAAAACAAACCCTTAATGAATTTTTGCTATAAAGTCATATTTATACCTTTATTCATTTGAGTGGCAAACTTGTAAATAAGTCCAAGTTCACTACCCTTAACCATATGGCCTGCCTTATGGTGTTGTTTGGGCTTTTGGGCTTTTGTGAATTAAGTTGTCATACAACTTAAGTCAATGGGTTTGACGTTCGAAGCCCATTGGGCCTTAAGGTCCAAAATTATCCCGAGGTCTTTAACGAACTTATTCGCTTGATTAATTAACATATTAATTAATCCTTGCCATAAATAATTAAACCATTTAATTATTCTTACTCATCTCCATTGTTTCTTCAATCTCCACCTTACACGGTGTACGATCCATTTGGTTCCTTTTAGCGAGGCAGTGGGCGATTAAAACCATTTTACATCGATTGTGAATTGAAACTTACTTTCAATTCTCCCTTTAGTGATTACACACGTTTAGGGCTTCCACAAACCATGAGTGACACCTAGCAGCATATCATGGTTACCCAAGCTAATCAGAAGAGGTGGAGAACCTATTCAGTTTAGGATTACAAATGCAATACGGTCTTTATCTAATACAATACTCTTGACCACATTGTTTGGTTTGATAGTTTATTTATTCATGTCTACTATCCAATGTGATTCGTGTGCTTATATGATTACCTTGAATGTGATTTGGAACGCATTTCTAAATCTCATTCATACTCTGGCCAGAGATTCTAATCATATCATAGAGTATTCTCCCTCAAACGGTTTGAAGGTTAGAGATCCCTTGTTGCGCATTCACTTGCCTCCATGGCTAAGTGGCTTAACCCCAACGATGCCGTGGACACTCCAATGGAATGACGTTTGACATAATCAAAGATCAAGGACTTAACCACAAGGCAAACGTGATGCCTCAGGTCAAAGGACTACTTTGCATTATCCCAACCATGAGTTCTCATGTGACATGAATATGAGAACTCTTCGTTGATCGTGTTCAGTGAACTCATTCTCTATTGAGCACCTACGTACTTGACTTGATGTCACACACACCAATGACTCGAGACTAGTCACTCTCCCTGAGAGAAGACACAGTACGTACTGATCTTAACGGACTGTCAATGCCCAATTGGCAATCCTATGATCAGGAACGTTTAGGATGTGTCTATGAAAAAATGGTCTCATGTATCTAACTTCTTTAGATCGCATTCTCCCAATCACATATTCCTTGGACTTTATCGTTTAAGCATATAATATTTATATGAGACGGCTCAAACAATAATCTTTGCCCTTGATATTAAACTAGATTAGTTTAACATGTGAAATGTCCGTAAAGTATCATCATATGATTGGCTTTAGGGCACATTTCCAACAAGCTAGAGGTCCATTCTTCACACATGACACACTTGTACATGAATCGATTTCCAATTGCTTTTCAATAAATTATGAAGCTCAACACTCCAGATTAACCGTGATGTACTAATTAAGCCTCAGATTTTCCTTTACTAATTGAATTGGATGAATGCATGCGACAACCCAAATTATTCTCCAAAAGTCCCCTACATGAATGTATAATATAGATACAATCAGAGATCATTACGTTCCATGAAAATCATATGTGTTGACGAGACATTTGTAACTATGAATGCATGATGCATTTGCCAAGAATTCAATTAAGGCAATTGTAACTAGCAACCTTCACTACTCATGAATATAAATTTGTAACGATTATGTGAAACTCATTTATATTCTAGTATCAAATTCATGCATGAAAACTAAGTATGCATCCTTAATCAACATACAAGAATCAGTTTTAAAGAAAACAGTTAATTGAATTGCATTCACATCTTATCAAATCACAATTGGAAGAAATCAATTCATATCTCAAGGATGTTCATGGCTTTGAACTTCCCTCTAGCTAAGTAGGGGTTTAGTTCCTCATACTTGCAATTAAACAGAAACAATTGAAATTAAACATTGAAAACCAAAGTAGAATACACCTAGAATGCTCTAGCAATCCAAATTGAATGGCTAGCACAACTTCAAGCAATCCTTCTTCCTTGCAAACATGTGGCACAAAGATGTGAGTGGTGGTTTGTATGGGAGAATGGCTGAAAGTATGTATGGTGGTGAATGGGTGAGATGATGGCTGCAAGAAAGATGTTTGTGTATGGATTTCTGGTTGTGTGAATGGTGGTGAATGGTGTGTATGGAACTGGATGAATGATGAATGCCCAATGGCTGTTACACACACTTACTTAAATAGCAAAATATGTCAAAACACTAGGGAAATACAGCTAGGGTGTGGCAGGAAAACCAAGGGAAAGAAAGTAATGATAGTAGAAGGATTTTTAACTCTAAATCAAATCAGAATCCAAGGAAAAAGTTAAGGGGACAAGGTAGCAGCTGTGGAGAATTGGGAACAACCACGAACCGTCACTCAGGTACGGAGTTTTCTTGGCCTAGCAGGCTATTATAGACGATTTGTTAAGGATTTTTCAGTCATTACTTTGCCATTAACGAGGTTCACTAGAAAAGAAGTTAAGTTTGAGTGGGATGATAATTGTGAGCAAAGTTTTCAGTAGTTGAAGTATTATCTCACTCATGCACCTGTTTTGGCACTCCCAGATGACAGTGGTAATTTTGAGGTTTATAGTGATGCTTCCTTGAATGGCCTGGGTTGTGTGTTGATGCAGCATGGTAGGGTGATTTCTTTTGCTTCGAGACAATTGAAACCTCATGAAAAGAATTACTCTACTCATGATCTGGAGTTAGCAGCTATCATCTTTGCTTTGAAGATTTGGAGACATTACCTTTATGGTGAGAAATGTAAGATTTTCACATATCATAAGAGTCTTCAGTATCCTTTTACTTAGATGGATCTTAATCTTTGGCAGCGAAGGTGGATTGAGTTGCTAAGTGATTATGATTGCACGATCGAGTATCACCCTGGTTGTGCGAATGTAGTGGCTGATGCTCTTAGTAGGAAAACTCCAATTAGACTTAATGCTTTGTATGCTTGTCACATTCCGCTTCTTGCGGATTTAAGGTTCACTGGAGTGTTGTTAGGAGTGGAAGATCGAGAGGAAGCTTTACTTGCAAATTTTCAAGTAAAGCCAATTGTAATTGATCGTGTACTTGAAGCCCAGATGGATGATGAAAAGACCCAGGAAATAATTCAAGCGAGGAATCAGTGGAAGAAGAATGACTGCAAAATTCGAGAAACTGATGGCATGCTTATGCAAGAGAGTAGGATGTTTGTGCTGAATAATGTGGAATTAAAGAAAGCAATTCTTGATGGAGCACATATTTCAGCTTATGTTATGCATCCAAGAGGTACAAAAATGTATCATACCATTCAACAATTTTATTATGGGCTAGGTATGAAAAGAGAAATTGCTGAATATGTGAGTAGGTGTGTCATTTGTCAGCAAGTCAAAGCAGAAAGAAAGAAGCCTTTCGAATTGATGCAGCCACTTCCCGTTCCACATTGGAAATGGGAAAATATTACTATGGATTTTGTGTACAAGCTTCCTCGTACACAAAACGGTTATGACAGCATTTTGGGGATAGTGGATCGGCTTACTAAGTCATCACATTTTATTCCGGTGAAGAAGAAATGTCCTTTAAGCCGATTAGCTAAATTATTTATATCAAAGATCGTGAGGTACCATGGGATTCCAGTTAGTATTATCTCGGATCGGGACCTTAGATTCACTTCCAATTTCTGGATAGCATTCCAGGAAGCTCTTGGTTCGAGATTATTTTATAGTACAGCATACCATCCTCAGATAGATGGTCAATCAGAGAGGACTATTCAGACGTTGGAAGATATGCTGAGATCTTCAGTATTGCAGTTTGATGACGCTTGGCATAAGCGGTTGGATTTGATGGAATTTGCCTACAACAACTGCTTTTATTCCAGTATTGGTATGTCACCTTTTGAGGCTCTTTATGGTAAATCTTATCGCACACCCCTATGTTGGTCAGAGGTTGGTGAAAGAGTTTTGGTGGGTTCTGAGACAGTGGAGGAGACTACTCAGAATATTCAGGTGATTAAGTCTAACCTGAAAGCGGCCCAGGATCAACAAAAGAGTTTAGCAGACAGACATGCAACTGACCAGGTGTATAATGTAGGTGATTGGGTATTCCTGAAGCTGTCACCATGGAACGGTGTTGTGTGGTTTGGAAAGAAGGGCAAGTTGAGTCTTAGGTACATTGGACCATATATGATTGATAGACGCATATTTATGTGACTTAGTTAACTAGTTTTCTTGCATTTACGTTATTAGTTCTTAGTTATTTTAGTACTTTAAGCCATTTTCGTGTGTTTGTAGGTCCAAAGGGCTAAGGTAGCAAGAAAGTGCATTTTGGTGCATTTTGGAGCAGTTTTGAGCTTGTAATGGATTACATATGATATGAGCAAGATGGATGGACGAATTTGAAGACAAAAGAGGCTAAGAACATGCTAAAAATCTGGTGAAACAAATACAAGTTGCAAGAAGGGATAAATTTCTAGAAGGATTGGCCAAAACTTCACTCAAAACACATCAATGCCGTGGCTTTTACTTCCACCTCCACCAGAAATTTGAGTAATGATGCAATGCTTAACTCACCATGACATGTGAGTGGATGATGCAATGCTTAGCTCACCATGACATGTGAGTGGATGATGCAATGCTTAGCTAACCATGACATGTGAGTGGATGACTCAATACCTAACCCACCAACAATTCCCACTCTTTGCCATGCTCACCTACTCAATTCCACCAACATTTTGTGTTAAACAAGTCCATCCTCTTCCTATAAATACCATGGCATCAACCTCATTCAAATCATCCAGAAATTAACCATTCTCCAAGCCTTTCCTTGCCTCTCCTACATATCTAAACCCCTTCCCATCCATTCCTCCAAATAACCAACCCTTCAACATCATTCCAACCTTGTTGTTGCGGCAAAGAGAAGGAGAAAAGTCCTTAGACGCACTTGCTATCCAACATGGATCGTTGGAACGTTTAGGTGCTTTCTTTCCTTTGTTTTTCAATGTTTAAATTTGTTTATCTTTGTTTTGTAATAATGAGGAACTAAACCCCCCTTGGCTAGGGGGGGATTCGAAACCATGTTAATGCTTGCAATATGATTTGATTACTTTGAATTGCGTTTCATAAGTTATGAATTCGATTTACTTATCTATTTGATTGATAACATGTTTATGTATGTTGATTAGGGATGCATACTTAGTTTGCATGCATAAATATGATGCTAGAGTATAAGGGAATTTCACCTAATCATTATGAACTTATATTCATGAGTAGTAAAAGTCGCTAGTCACGATTGTGTTAAGTAAATCCTTGGCATAAGTTTCATGCAAATCATAGTAACGAGTGCCTCGTCAATGCTTATGTTTTTCATAGAACTTAATGATTCTTGCTTGTATCTCTATTATGCAATTCATGTAGGGAACTTGTAGGGAATGTTTTGGGTTGTCGTATGCAATCATCCAACCCAATAACTTGTGGAAAAACTGAGGGTTAATTAGTGCAATTCACGGTTAATTTGGGGCGTTGAGAATTAATAAGTTATTGAAATGCAATTGGAAATCATTTTGTATGCAAGCAAGACATGTGTGGAGAAGAACCCCTTAGCTAGCCTTCCATTATCCATTCAACCCAAATTTGTTTAAAATCTATTTAAGTTTTTAGTTTATTCGTTTTTACTTTCAACTTCACCAAACTCAAATCCCCCTTTTACTTTCTTGTTTTAAAATCTTTTGTTTACATTTTTAACTTTGTTTTTATGTTTTTAAATTAGTTTTCAAGTGATTTAGCAATATTCAGACGTTGGAAGATATGCTGAGATCTTCAGTATTGCAGTTTGATGACGCTTGGCATAAGCGGTTGGATTTGATGGAATTTGCCTACAACAACTGCTTTCATTCCAGTATTGGTATGTCACCTTTTGAGGCTCTTTATGGTAAATCTTATCGCACACCCCTATGTTGGTCAGAGGTTGGTGAAAGAGTTTTGGTGGGTTCTGAGACAGTGGAGGAGACTACTCAGAATATTCAGGTGATTAAGTCTAACCTGAAAGCGGCCCAGGATCAACAAAAGAGTCTAGCAGACAGACATGCAACTGACCAGGTGTATAATGTAGGTGATTGGGTATTCCTGAAGCTGTCACCATGGAACGGTGTTGTGTGGTTTGGAAAGAAGGGCAAGTTGAGTCTTAGGTACATTGGACCATATATGATCACCGAGAGAGTCGGTGAGGTTGCTTACAAGCTTGAGTTGCCTCCTGAGTTACCCAAGGTGCACGATTTTTTCATGTTTCTATGCTTCGTCATTATGTCTAAGATCCTTCTCATGTGATACCTCCTCAACCGCTAGAAATTAATTCAGATTTGACTTATAATGAGGAGCCAGTGACTATTTTGGATTGGAAAGATAAGGTTCTGAGAAATAAGACAATACACCTAGTGAAGGTTTTGTGGAGAAATCAGTCGGTGGAAGAAGCCACTTGGGAGACGGATGAGCGTATGAAAGAGATGTATCCAAGGTTATTTTATGATTATTAGTGGATTGTAATTATTGTTTGAATTTCAAGGACAAAATTTTCTTAAGGGGGTAGGTTGTCACAGCCCTTCCCTAATTATTGTTATCGATGGCGTGAAATGACTAATTTGCCCTTGGATGTCTTGTACGTTATGTGGTGTTGGGGCTTGAGTTTGGGTTTTAAACTAAATTAGTTAGTTCCTAAGTTTTTGGAACTTAAAGTTAGTGATTTTGGTTGTGATTAGTGACCCAAAACTGGAACACAAACTCACACACACATCCAAACTCCCGTTGACCTTTCTCTCTCCTCCCTGTCTCGGATTTTCTTCCATTTCCATAGAACTTGTATGGATAACCCTCAAACCTTTTCAATCTTCACAGATCGAGGTTATGATTGCTATTTTTAGACTCTTTGCAAGCTCAGGAGTCGAATGGTGGTAGTTGTTGGATGTGAAGACCTCGAAAACCCGAGAACTTAGGATCTCAGATTTTGAGTATTGTTCATGCACTCATGATTTCAAAGTTTTTAGGAGATTTTAAGCCACTAGTGAGCTTTAGGACATCTTCACGAAGCTCGAAGAAAAAAAAATGAAGTGAATTGGACGTCAGGAAGTTGAGTTTGGCGAGTCTCAAGTTTGGTTGGATTATTGAGGTTCCTCTGTTGAAATCCCATGGATTTCAGGGCTTAAAATTGGTAAGGTTTTGTTCTACTCGTTGTAAGCTTCATTTTGGTACAAATTTCGTGAATTTTGGTTGAGAATCGAAGAACTTTCTGGGCGGGAGCACTAACACCGGGGTATATACGGAAAACCAAAAGCCCACTCACTTGTATGTCGAAGGGTCGTAGCCCTCGAGCCTCGATTGATGGCGCTCGTCCTCAGGATAGGTCTCACCTATATGCAAAATAACTAAATAAACGTTATTTAAAGCATATAGACAAAACTAGGAAATAACTTCTCATACAAGGCTCAAATAGGGTATTTGAATATACCACCATGATCTACTCAACCTCAAGAACATCCCTATATTTTTGGAAAAATTTTCCATGACCCCACACACCCTCATGCGCCGGCGAAGGTATGGCTAGACGCGCAGCTCATGCGCAGGCATGTGCCTGGCTTGGGAGACGGAATAGTCAACGCCGTTAGGGAATATTCTGTTAAAAACTAGAATATGCTGTTAATTATACCTGACGACGTCAGAATATTCTGTCAACTTTGATGGAATATTCTTCTCCTTCTTCCTTGGTTCGCCAGAGTCCGGCGCCAGTCACCGCTGCACTGGCATTCACGTGATGTTCACCTCCCGCACCATATGCTCACCTTGGATCCCAAGTTAGGTGCACAGGCTTGTCATACAGACCACTTTAGGTGGTTCCGACTCATAGGTGGCCCACGATCATTCGCATAGCCTTCACGTGATCGTAGCACTAGAACATATTTATTTTGCACCTAGTCTTGTCATACAGGCCACTTTAGGTGGTTCCGGCTCATGTGCAGGATTTGATTTGATATGATTGAGATTGGTTATGAGCTATATACTCAGCCGTGCATATTTAGCTAGTGGGATTTGGCTGATGCGATATTTGACTTTGATATATTTTGTCTGGATTACTTATAGCATTGCATTGAGATACTTTGGCATGGTATACTTCTTTGGATTTTCATCTTGAGTATGATTTCTGATACAAGTTATTATTATTATTTTTATGGGAAAATTATACAAGTTTTACGGCATGGGGTTAGAACTTTTGAGAAATGAAATGTTTTTAAGAGGTTAGAACTTTTGAGAAATTAAGACAGAGGTAGTAATTCAGAGGTTTTTTTTTCTTGTTTCTTTGTAGGGCCAATAGCCTCATTATTTTAACTGTACTTTTGTTGGGCCTTTTCTAATTGTAGGAAGACATCATTTTCTTTTTGACTTCTCAACTGAAGCTTGCTGACACCCATGTGATGAACAATATGTTTTCTTCTTTTCCCTCTCTATTTTCCATTTTCTACTTTTCTTGTGTAGAGTTTGCAATCTCCATTTTTTCTTATCTTTCAAATTCTAGACACAAAAGACTTTGGGTGGAACTCTCGAACAGTACGTTCTCTTCTTTTCCCTTTTGTCTTGTAGCATCTGTCAATTTTACTCACTTTTCCTCTGCAAACCTTCTTGACCATTTTTTCTTATCTTTCAAATTCTTGACACAAAAGACTTAGGGTGGAACTCTTGAACAATACATTCACTTATTTTCCCTTTTGTCTTGTAGCATCTGTGATCGGATGATATTTATATATATTTTTACTTCGAATTCACTCGTCTTTTCTTAGTTAGTTCCTTATATTTTTGAGCTATTTACGTTATTTTTGTGTTTATAGGATTTGTTATGCAAAGAAAATAAAAATAGAACAAGTGAAATTTTATGTAATAAATTCGTCAAGAGCAATTTAAATTACAATATTGCTAACCCATTGTGACGCTAATTGATAAACCAATATTTAAACTATATATTTTATCCTTTTATATTTCTTTTCTTGTCTAATTTAATAGGAAGCTTTAAGTATTTATGATACTTTTGATTTATTGTGTTTGTAGGAGAAGAATAGGGGAGTAAAGTAGAGAGAGGCTGGCGCATGAGGGGAGGCTGCCCTTTGGCAGCTGAAAAGAAAAAAATAAAAAAAAATAAAAGAAAGAAGAAAAGAAATGAAAAAAAAATATAAAGAAAGCTAAAGGAAAGAAGGATCCAAGGTGGAAAACGTGGGATTAAGCAGAAATAAAGGGACAGCTACGGAACAAGGAGAATCCAAGGCATGTTAGAAAAGGAGCTGTAGAGAGGATTGGTCAGCACGGGTAATGAAAGCAGGTGAAAGAGAGAGTAAAAAGAATAAAATAATGAGGAGTGGGCTGCCTTTGGCAGCTGTGAGGATAGCTGGAGAAAACGTGCGTGAGGATGATGATGCTCTGGCATCTGTAGGAGAGACAGCGAGACAGTTACAGAAAGTAAGGAGGAATAAAAAAAAAGAAAGAAATAGAATAAAAGAGGGAGTGAGACAGGAGCAGGAGGAAGGCGCGCAAGTCAAAAAGGAGTGGTGACTGACGCGGGAAGAGGACTGACACGGGTAGGGGGAGAAGTGGAAGGCAGGAGGCTGCCAAAAGGAAAACGGAAAAAAATAATAGGGAGAGAGGGATTGGTGGAAGGCAGAGGCTGCCCTTTGGCAGCAAAAGAAACGTGAGGAAGGAGAGTGCGCACGGGGTCTGGGAGCGAGAGAAGGGAGCTGCCCTTTGGGCAGCTCGCAGAGACGCAGGAAGAGGACCGAGAGGAGAGTGCTGCCATTGGGCAGTTTGAGGAAGGGAAGTCAGTGGCGAGGAGGACAGGAGGTCAGCATGAAAATGCAGTTCAGAGTCCAAGCAGCAGATCCTTTCTTTCGGTTTAATCTTTCCAAACTCCTATTTTATTTTTGTTTTAATAATGTGTAATTAATTTTATTTTGGCTAGAGGTTAATTCGAAACCATGAATATATATTTGTAATATGAATTGATTACCTTCGGTTGTGATTTCATAAGTTGTGATTTCAATTTACTTATCCGTTCGTATAAAAACTGATTTGTGTATGTTGGTTGAGAGTGCACGCTTAATTTACATGCATGAATTTGATGCTAGAATATAAGTGAATTTCACCTAATCGTTATGAACTTATTTTCACAAGTAGTAAAGGTTGCTAGTCACAATCACGTTAAGTAAATTCTTGGCAAGAGTATCATGCTTTTCATAGTTACGAATGCCTCGTCAATGCTTATAGTTTTCACAAAGTTTAATGATCTTTGATTGTATCTCTATTGTGCTTTTCACGTAGGGGACTTTTGAAGAATGTTTTGAATTGTTGTATGCGTTTTCCCGTCCAATTCAATAACTTAAGGAAAACTTGAAGATTAAAAAAGTGCTGTTCACGATTAATCTGAAGTGTTGAGATTCACAATTTATTAAATGAACAACTGGAAATCATTTTGTATGCAAGTATAACATGTGTGGAGAAGAACCCTCTAGTTAGTCCGTCATTTATCATTTTACCTTAATTTTATGTTTTTGCCAGGAGAAGAACCCTCTAGTTAATCCATCACTTATCCTTTCACCTTAATTTCATGTTTTTGTCAATTCTGTAATTTAATTAAGTTTAATTTACTTTTCATCAAAACCAAACACCCATCCATTATTAAATTATATTATTTATTTAGTTTTCTTTATTGTTAGTCTTTTAATTTAATTTCCGTCCATTTCAGTTTCTAGTGTTTAATTTAATTGTTTTCATTATTTTGAGTCATTTTAAGTGTGTTTCGAGTTATTAGAGTTTTTAGCCTAGTTTTGTGTCCTTGAGTCTTATTTAATATTTTTAAGTTAATTTAATAGATTAGCAATCCCTCCTAATCCCCGGCCTAGAACGATACCCTACTTACATCTATACTACAATTGTCAAAAAGAGGGTTTAATTTGTGTGTCAAGTAAATTCACGCATCAAATTTTGGCGCCGTTGCCGGGGATTAGTAACTTTGCTAATCCTTTTATTTTTGTTTTTGTTTATGTTTATATTGGTGTTTGTGTATTTTACTTTTGATATTTGATTTATTTTTCTTTCTTTGATTTTAGGTTCAAATGGAGTCGAGGGAAATTTAAAGGAAAGATGCATCCGGCTAAAGACGTTAAATCAAGCGCTTCTTGGGAGGCAACCCAAGCATTCAACGAAGGGAGACTTTGGAATCGCTAACCCAATCAGATTTGCATTTTTACACCCTTATCTTTAATGCTTTCATTTTGTCTTGTTTAGTTAGTTGTGTTATTTGTTTGATTTCTGTGAGTTTGTGTTATTTAGTTTAAGTGTGGGGGAAGGTTAACCAAAGTCTCTTTACATTAATTTACATATAAAAAAAAAAAAAAATAAAAATAAAAAATAAAAAAAAAAGATAAAATTTAAAATTAATGAAAAAAAAAAAAAAATTACATAAAAAAAAAAATTTTAAAAAAATTTTAAAAAAATAATAAAAAAAAAAAAGTACAAATATTTTACAATGATGTAAACTAATAGTATTCATTGGTCGGGTGGTGCTTCAGTAGTAGGCGGAGCTTCAGCAGTCGGCGGGGCCATGGAAGGAGGAGGTATCGGAGGTTGATCAGTTGGAGCTTCACTACGCGGTGCCGCCCCAGAAGACGAAGGAAGATGCGGTTGGAACAAACCCACAAACCTCCGATGATCAAGTAAAATTTGACCATCGGTGTCCTGCATCTGGTCAATCTTCCTCTTCATGCTGGTGGCATAGCTGTGTGCGAGCCTGTGCAATTCCTTATTCTCATGCTTGAGCCCTTTAATCTCTTGCTTGAGACTCTGTATTTCAGCCACCAAGGATTCAACGTGACGGGTTCGGGCATATAGGCGTTGGGCCATGTTGGATACGGAACCCGCACACTGCACACTGAGAGCCAGAGACTCCTTGACCGCCAATTCATCAGACCGCCTTGCGAGCAGTCTGTTATCTCTGGGAGTGACAAGGTTTCGGGCCACCACCGCAGCGGTCATGTCATTTTTCATCACCGAATCCCCAACAGTAAGAGGACCAGTTGGGGATATGAAAGATGGGCGCCATATGTTGTCTGGTGAAGGCGGAGCTGCCTCTTCACCACGGTTCAAGTCAAAACGACGATCGGAAGGGCCAGACATTTTTCAGAGGTGGTGAAGAAAGAAGAGAGTTGGACTGATCAAGATTAAACAAGTGCAAGATGGGAGTGTTTACTAGAGGGAGCTCAAGTGTGTTGTGGAACAAAATTAACGCCTCTATAAAAAGAAGAAATCAAAGAGGCGCTCCTCAGAAATTGAAAAGGCGTCCTTTCGCAAATCGAAGAGTCGGGGCACCTTTCTCAAAAGCCGGATTCTTTTCTCAAAAGAGGAGTTTCCGTTCTCAAAAGCCGGATTCTTTTCTCAAAAGAGGCGTTCATTTCTTAAAAGTTGGGCTTGCTCAGAAACCACGAGCCGAACCCCGGATTTCGCAAGATCAATTCGTCCAGACGTGTTGTCACCCATCACACGCAAACTCAGCTCTGCGAAAATCACGGGCAGTCTGTCGAAGTGCCGATTCCAACCATCTGTCTCTCTCAGCCTAGTCAGCATTTGTCACATGCAACTGGCAGCTTTGCGGAAATTACGGGCAGCTTTGTCAGAAAGCGCGTAATTTGTACTATTCATCCATCCACCGGCTGCCGACAATGAGTGAGAGAACAGTTCCGGTTGTGAAGACAAGTCCTATAAGTTTCTACCTTCGCCTTCCACAGCAAAAGCACACTCTCTCAGCACACCCTCTCAACACCTCTTCATCTCCGAAAATGCATTCCCAAAGAATCCTCTCGAGTCACTCTGTGTTCCTCATTCCTTGGGATACTCCTGCGAACAACCCATTCAAAGCAAAAGTATTTCATATCATAAAGGTTGAAAGCAAGAGTATCTCATATCATGCTTTCTCCATGTCCTTCTCCTTGTCTTTGTTTTCCGACAAGGAGAAAGAGAGCAATCAGCCAGCATTTGGTATCAATCTTCCGATCTGGAGCCAACTGCCTGGAACCCCTTCCTGATTGCTTACCTAGCCTTGCTCTCGAGTACTCATCTTCATCATTTTATGCTTTCTCTTCGTCTACCACATCTGCCTAGGGGACAGTAAGGGAAGTGAAAATGATACCTCGAAGCATGTGGAGACAATTCAGCTAGGGACAAGGAGAAAGAAAGCAAGAGGTGGGCACTTGGAAAGATTGAAGAAAGAAATAAGGACCAACACCTTTGCCTCGTGCCTGCCCGCCGTGCTGAAGAAACAAGCAGAGAAGAATGCAGCTCGTACAATCAACCCAGCACAAGGAGTCCGAACTGAAGAACTAGAGAAGCTGGCACATCTGCTTGGAGAACAAATTAGGAACTGCAACATAACCAAAGAGCAAAGCTTCGCCATACAATATCATCAAATCATCACTTGCAAGTAAAAAGCTAAGTGTCACCCTGTTCAAGAGGAAAGCTGTGGAAAGTCAACAAGCACGACCAATGATCACCTATTAGTTCTATTCATTGTCTTTTATCGTGATTTTCAATTTTTCGTTTGCAATTTTTTTTAATTAATTTTCTTGCGTACTTAACTGAATTATTTCTTTTCTTTGCAGGAACTTTTGGTTATTTCCACCCTTGAAGTTGATTGCAGAATTTTAGCTTGGGGGTCATCGCTTGATTTTACTGCAAATTAGGGAAGTTTTCAGTCCAATTGCGTTATTTTGTTTCTTACTATTTATTTTTTTTATTTTTTATTTTTTTATTTGCATTATAGTGTTTTCTGACATTGGGGACAATGTCAAGTTTAAGTGTGGGGGTAGAAATCTCTAGAATTTCTTTTGTTTCTGTGTTGTTGCTTTTTGTTTTCTTTAAAAATAAAAAAATAAAAAAATAAAATCGGAAAATTTAAAAATCCAAAAATATTGTCTTGTTTCCCTTATTGTTCTGAATCAGATTTTTGTTAGTTTCCCGACCCAATGATATAATTGGATCAAAAATTTGAACCATGATCATCAAGAACTTAGTTGACATGTGTGTTTGGTGAAATTCCTAATTCTCTTGTTAGTTTTGTACATGTTTGACCATCTTTGAAAAACCAAATGCACATAGCCTTGTTAATGTGAAACTAAAGTATGACTTAAAGCTTCATATGTGAATTTAGTGACCATATACATCCTATGTGAGTTTTTGAGCCTATTGAAAGTGTGTGCATTTTTCATACACTCCTATTTTTTTTATGTGTGATGAACTTATGTGAGATACATCTCTAGAACTTGCGTAACGATCTTTCGAATTGTTTGTCATTGATTGCATGAACTTGGAAATGATAGAGGCATTAGGTTTACCACTATGGCCCAAATAACCATGTTTCCCAAAGAAAAATGATATCATTAGTTTGCCAATTTGAGCCGTGTATGTTGAACCTTTTATTTCTTATCACCAGATATGTCTACCCTTATACCTGAAACATTTTTCATTACCCTTTCCAAGCGAGCAATGCGAGATTGTCTTATGAGAAACGTTTGTGAAGTACTTTGAAGGTGTTTGGCAAAAGAATAAGTGTGGGGGTATTTCATGTTTGTATATAAAAAAAAAAAAGGAAAAAAGAGAAGAAAAGAAAAAGAAAAAGAAAAATTGTACACAAAGAAAATAAAAAGTTGTTCAAGTTTCAGTTTAAGGGTATGGTTGGAGGTGCTAGAAGAATTGTTGGAGAGCTTGAGTTCTTATAAATCTAAAGAAAAGAATTGCTTGCAATGTAGCTTGGAACTTGTGTTTTCCTATTCTTTCGTTTCAATAACTTTATCCCTAAGCCTCATTACATCCAATAAAAGTCCTCTTGATTTAAGTTTTGCAATTATGACTGTGGAGAAGTGATCTTTATGCAAGCTTATGGTAGAAATTTCACATTTGATTCTTTGAGCGAAACACATTAAAACTAAACACATGTGTGATTGAGTGCATATCCCGTGAGAAGGTCGCTAGTTTGCATATGATGATTTTAAAAATAAAAATTTTGAAATTACATTAGCATGGCTATCTCACACACTACACCTCAAGGATGATTCAAAGATTACTGCTAATATTTGAATAAGGAAGATGAACTTAGATTAGTTCCTTGATGCTAGCTATGGTTCTTGATGATTTGTTTTCTTGAATGAAATTCTATGAGGGTCACATAGAGGGAAACTAATGTTTTTCTTGTTACTTCTTGTTCTTGTTTTCTTTGTTTTGCTCGAGGACTAGCAAAAGTTAAGTGTGGGGGTTTTTGATCGGATGATATTTATATATATTTTTACTTCGAATTCACTCGTCTTTTCTTAGTTAGTTCCTTATATTTTTGAGCTATTTACGTTATTTTTGTGTTTATAGGATTTGTTATGCAAAGAAAATAAAAATAGAACAAGTGAAATTTTATGTAATAAATTCGTCAAGAGCAATTTAAATTACAATATTGCTAACCCATTGTGACGCTAATTGATAAACCAATATTTAAACTATATATTTTATCCTTTTATATTTCTTTTCTTGTCTAATTTAATAGGAAGCTTTAAGTATTTATGATACTTTTGATTTATTGTGTTTGTAGGAGAAGAATAGGGGAGTAAAGTAGAGAGAGGCTGGCGCATGAGGGGAGGCTGCCCTTTGGCAGCTGAAAAGAAAAAAATAAAAAAAAATAAAAGAAAGAAGAAAAGAAATGAAAAAAAAAATATAAAGAAAGCTAAAGGAAAGAAGGATCCAAGGTGGAAAACGTGGGATTAAGCAGAAATAAAGGGACAGCTACGGAACAAGGAGAATCCAAGGCATGTTAGAAAATGAGCTGTAGAGAGGATTGGTCAGCACGGGTAATGAAAGCAGGTGAAAGAGAGAGTAAAAAGAATAAAATAATGAGGAGTGGGCTGCCTTTGGCAGCTGTGAGGATAACTGGAGAAAACGTGCGTGAGGATGATGATGCTCTGGCATCTGTAGGAGAGACAGCGAGACAGTTACAGAAAGTAAGGAGGAATAAAAAAAAGAAAGAAATAGAATAAAAGAGGGAGTGAGACAGGAGCAGGAGGAAGGCGCGCAAGTCAAAAAGGAGTGGTGACTGACGCGGGAAGAGGACTGACACGGGTAGGGGGAGAAGTGGAAGGCAGGAGGCTGCCAAAAGGAAAACGGAAAAAAATAATAGGGAGAGAGGGATTGGTGGAAGGCAGAGGCTGCCCTTTGGCAGCAAAAGAAACGTGAGGAAGGAGAGTGCGCACGGGGTCTGGGAGCGAGAGAAGGGAGCTGCCCTTTGGGCAGCTCGCAGAGACGCAGGAAGAGGACCGAGAGGAGAGTGCTGCCATTGGGCAGTTTGAGGAAGGGAAGTCAGTGGCGAGGAGGACAGGAGGTCAGCATGAAAATGCAGTTCAGAGTCCAAGCAGCAGATCCTTTCTTTCGGTTTAATCTTTCCAAACTCCTATTTTATTTTTGTTTTAATAATGTGTAATTAATTTTATTTTGGCTAGAGGTTAATTCGAAACCATGAATATATATTTGTAATATGAATTGATTACCTTCGGTTGTGATTTCATAAGTTGTGATTTCAATTTACTTATCCGTTCGTATAAAAACTGATTTGTGTATGTTGGTTGAGAGTGCACGCTTAATTTACATGCATGAATTTGATGCTAGAATATAAGTGAATTTCACCTAATCGTTATGAACTTATTTTCACAAGTAGTAAAGGTTGCTAGTCACAATCACGTTAAGTAAATTCTTGGCAAGAGTATCATGCTTTTCATAGTTACGAATGCCTCGTCAATGCTTATAGTTTTCACAAAGTTTAATGATCTTTGATTGTATCTCTATTGTGCTTTTCACGTAGGGGACTTTTGAAGAATGTTTTGAATTGTTGTATGCGTTTTCCCGTCCAATTCAATAACTTAAGGAAAACTTGAAGATTAAAAAAGTGCTGTTCACGGTTAATCTGAAGTGTTGAGATTCACAATTTATTAAATGAACAACTGGAAATCATTTTGTATGCAAGTATAACATGTGTGGAGAAGAACCCTCTAGTTAGTCCGTCATTTATCATTTTACCTTAATTTTATGTTTTTGCCAGGAGAAGAACCCTCTAGTTAATCCATCACTTATCCTTTCACCTTAATTTCATGTTTTTGTCAATTCTGTAATTTAATTAAGTTTAATTTACTTTTCATCAAAACCAAACACCCATCCATTATTAAATTATATTATTTATTTAGTTTTCTTTATTGTTAGTCTTTTAATTTAATTTCCGTCCATTTCAGTTTCTAGTGTTTAATTTAATTGTTTTCATTATTTTGAGTCATTTTAAGTGTGTTTCGAGTTATTAGAGTTTTTAGCCTAGTTTTGTGTCCTTGAGTCTTATTTAATATTTTTAAGTTAATTTAATAGATTAGCAATCCCTCCTAATCCCCGGCCTAGAACGATACCCTACTTACATCTATACTACAATTGTCAAAAAGAGGGTTTAATTTGTGTGTCAAGTAAATTCACGCATCAATCTGTCAATTTTATTTCAATGCTTTTGGTTAGTACTTTTGACCCAATACTTGATCAAGATGATAACCACGTTTAAGTCATTTGAAAGACATCATTTTCCTCCTTTCTAGTCAATTATTTGAAGAATGAAGCAGCAGCAACACGCCAAATTTTTTTAGTCATATTCCTCTTTTTTTTTATTTGAAGTTTCTCAATGAGCTCCTAAAACGGACCAGCATCAACCATTCCAACTCCACATGTGGCAGCCACTGCGGACTTCTGTCGCATTTCAGCATCTCAGACATGTTGTAGCAGTTCAGAGGAATTGGTGCAGAACATTTGTTGGGCATCACAGCTTGCAGAGTGTTGATGACCACAAAGACGCAATGACAGTAATGCTTTTTTTTGCCGATGCAGCTGCTGGTACTAGGATTTTGGCGAAGGATTGTAGAGAAGTCGAAGGTGTTTGGTGACTGCAGGCTGCTGCCAAAATCCAAGCGAGAAGGTCGTCTTGCTCTTCCAGTTTGCTACGAAAAGAAAAAGCGCTTTGGAGCCATCACTGGGCACAGTGGGTTGGCGCCATTCTTCCACAGGAACCTGACTCCCGTTGGCGGTATGGCAGCGAAAGAAAGGAAGGCCTCTGTATTTGCCAATTCGACATCCGAGCGGTACAGTGATGGGTTTTGCAAAATTCTTTTCTTCCTCATGCAAATTAGAGAGAAACTATTAGCAAGAAACTTAAAAAATGGATCTTTACCTTTTAAATGCTTTGTTGGTTTTCCCCTTGCTTTCTTGCTTTGTTCTTCTTTGCCGTCCGTTCTATGCCATCGTCTCTTAATTTTTGCAGCATTATTTTGTCTCTCAATTTCTCTCTTAATTTCTGCAGGGTCACTTTCTTCTACTTTTTGTGTCCTCTCCCCCCATTTGCTTTGTTTTGATGCCCGTTTTTAGGCGAATGGTGGACATGGCAGTTGAAGTTAGTGGGATGCGTGTGGAGATGCTGAGAGAAAGCCATCACTTGAGTGGAGAACATGGGAGTTTTGGAGAGTTCTAGACAAACATGATCTCTATATTTGGTTGCCACGTAGATGACAAACTCCATCAGACTTGTCATAGTCCACGTACATGCGGGTGTATAGTTTTTTTTTTTTTATTATTATTATTATTTTCTCTAAGTCTCCCTGTTTTTAATAAGACTTGCTAATATATTTTGTTTGTGAAAATATATAGCTCAATAGTTGCCTCCTCAAGCATCGTGCGTGGAAATGGCTTTGACATGTGCGATGCTTGAAATTTTTTATCTTCTCTAGCTCCATTTATGTTTTGATTTGATAGTGGTTTGACATCCCAATAGTGCTTTTTTTTTCATTTTCTGAGTCACTTGAGTTGGCCAGGAATTCTAAGATATAGCAGTTTATCCACGTGCAATACAATTGGTCGAGGACTTCTTGTGCCAATATTTATGCTATCTTCAATAAACATCCCTTCAATAAAAAAAGACAGTTTTTATTGTGTCAGTCTTGAGAGACATATCCCTAGGTCTAAGAAGAGAAGTTTTGCTTTCTGACATGGGAATTAAGAAGTCACATAGCTTGCGACGAGTTGGTGAGAGTTCTGGTTTGCGACAAGCTGGTCAAAGTTTTGGTCTTTCTAAAAAATGGGAATACGATAGCTAACAAGAAATGCAATGTTATCCTGAGGTCTTCTTCACCAAGGTCTTCTTTAGGGAGAAGCCATGATGTGAATTTTAAGCGTTGCTCATTATGAGAAATGAAGGCATCTTTTCCTTCATGCTAAAAAGGTTTAATACGGCATGTTTCCTTATACCTAGCTGCACCATTTTTCGAACATGACTATTGCTTTTGACTTTTTAGTCAAGTATAGCTGCTGTTAGTGCTCATGAGCAAATACAAATTTGATATTTGGGCTGAGCTCCCCGTAATCGAGTATGCATGATAATTATTGTTTTCAATGCATTAGACTCATCCTCTTTCGTGGCATTTGCCTTGATTTTTTTTATTCTTCATAAGGGAATACTACCTCAACCTAGATGCTCCACTCACAAAGCTTCAACATACAAGCTTCAACAAAAGAAAATTCAGAGAACTTAGCGAAGAAGGCTTTGGTGTATTTAACACAATACGTTGAAATGAAGGAAAGCTATTTATTGATATCCCCGATAAGTCACAAATATGTACATATACATGAGTCAAAATAAACAAACAAGAGGGAGCCTTCACAAAGGTTGCTTAGGAGAAGTCTCAGCAGTCGGTAGAGCCCCAGAAAGAGCAGGCACTGGAGGGGGATCATTTGGAGCCTCAGTACTAGACAGAACCCTAGAAGGAGGAGGCAGCAGAGGTTGATCATTTAGAGCTTCATTACGCGATACAGCCCCAGAAGACGAAGGCAATAAATGCCTTTGGAACAAACCCACAAATCTCTGATGATCAAGTAAAACCTGACCATCAGATTCCTTCATCTGGTCAAGCTTCCTCTTCATGTTTGTAGCATAGTCATGTGCGAGCCGGTGCAACTGTTTATTCTCATGCTTGAGCCCTCTAATCTCCTGTTTGAGACTCATCACTTCAGCCGCCAATGATTCAACTTGGCAGGTTCGAGCAAATAGGCGTTGGGCCATGTTAGACACAGAACCTGCACACTGAACACTGAGAGCCAGAGAATCCTTAACAGCCAACTCATCAGACCGTTTGGAAAGTAGTCTGTTATCTTTGGGAGTGAGAAGGTTCCTGGCCACTACCGCAGTGGTCATATCATTCTTCATCACGGAATCCCCAACGGTAAGAGGACCAGTAGGGGAGACAAAGGATGGGCGCCATATGTTGTTTGGAGAAGGCATGGCTGCCTCTTCAACAAGGTTCAAGTCAAAACGACGGTCGGAGGGGCCAGACATTTTCAAAGGTGTTGAAGAGAGAAGAGGTCGGACAAATCAAGATCTTAGAAGTGCAAGAATGGAGCTTCTACTGGTGGAGATTCAAGTGTGCTTTGGAACTTAATGCTAGCCTCTATAAAAATCTACACTCGACGGAGCTTCAGAAATCGAAGAGGCGTTTGCTTTCTCAAAAGCTGGGCTGCTAAGAGACCACGAGACGTTTGCTTTCTCAAAAGTTGGGCTGCTTAGAGACCACGAGGGCCGATCTCAGAAATCAAAGAGGCACCTACCTTTCCAGCCTTGTCAGCACCTGTTGATCGGATCATATTTATATATATTTTTACTTCGAATTCACTCGTCTTTTCTTGGTTAGTTCCTTATATTTTTGAGCTATTTACGTTATTTTTGTGTTTATAGGATTTGTTATGCAAAGAAAATAAAAATGGCACAAGTGAAATTTTATGTAATAAATTCGTCAAAACTAACATCTCATTCATCCTTTCGACTAAGCAAATAAATAATAATAATAATAAATATATAAGCAGCATGATGTGGCAAGGCCACAAATCAAATGAACCGGATATTTAATATGGAAAAGGGTTAGTGAAATGGGATTAGTAGTGGAATGGTGGGAACTTGCTTTTTGTTAAAAGCAACGGACAAGAGTTGTTGTGGGGGTTGAAAGGAGAAAAGAAAGCAGCATTTAAAGAGTATAAAAAATGATCATTCTGCATGTGCTTATTGGAGACTTCTGTTATTCTAACATATATTGAAATTTCTTGAAGGGTCAATTTAAAATAATTCAAATGTCTGGGACGTTTATGATACATGACAAGGATGAGAGAATAGAAAAAAAGCGAGTGCCTCTCGCAGCGCCTAAGGAGAGCTGCCCCGTGGCAGCTGTAGAAAAAAATAACGCTGCCTCTTGCAGCAAGTGAGAGGGCATGAGAAAAACAGAAGCACGGAAACAGAACAAGCGTCAGAGGGAGAGTAGGTGAGAGAGGAGGAAATAAATGGGGAATCAAGAGAGCAGCAAAGCTGCCAGGGAAAGAAAATAATAAAAAAAAAAGGGGATTGGCAGACAAAGGCATGAGGGCAAGAATAAAATAAGAAGAGAAAGTGAGGTGGATGGTGCACTTGGGGGGTCAGAAGAATAAACGGGGGAGAGAAGTGCGGATAAGAAGGCTGCCTTTGGGCAGCGTGAAAGGGGAAGAAAAGGACGGGAGTAGGGCGCAGGAAATTGGGGGAGCAGGACGGACAGAGTCAGACGCGGGGAGAGAGGGAGCTGCCTTTGGCAGCGTGAAGGTCAGGAGGAAACAGCGCAGAAATCAGCACGGGGGAGATCAGAGAGCACAGAACCAAGCGTGAGCAACACAGAGAGCAAAGTTTCACTCCATTCTTCTTGGTTTTATCTTCTCAAACCCATGTTTTACTTTTGGTTTAATTTGAAAATAATGTGTAACTAAATTTATTTTGGCTAGAGGTTAATTCAAAGCCATGAATATATTTGTAGTATGAATTGATTACCTTCAGTTGTGATTTCTGAGTTGTGATTTAATTTGCTTAACTGCTTGATTGATAACTTATTTTTGTATGTCGATTAAGGATGCATACTTAATTTACATGCATGAATTTGATGCTAGAATATAAGGGAGTTTCACCTAATCGTTATGAACTTATATTCACAAGTAGTGAAGGTTGCTAGTCACAATCACGTTAAGTAAATTCTTGGCATAAGTTTCATGCAAATCATAGTAACGAGTGCCTCGTCAATGCTTATGTTTTTCATAGAACTTAATGATTCTTGCTTGTATCTCTATTATGCAATTCATGTAAGGAACTTGTAGGGAATGTTTTGGGTTGTCGTATGCAATCATCCAACCCAATAACTTGTGGAAAAACTGAGGGTTAATTAGTGCAATTCACGGTTAATTTGGGGCGTTGAGATTTACAATTTATTGAAAGAACAACTGAAAATCAATTTAGGTTGCATATGTGTCATGTGTGGAGAAGAACCCTCTAGCTAGTCCGTCACCTATCATTTCACCTTAATTCATGCTTTTGTCAATTCTGTAATTTATTTAAGTTTAATTTACTTTTCATCAAAACCAAACCCCCCATTATTAAATTATATTATTTAGTTAGTTTTCATTGTTATTAATCTTTTAATTCAATTTCCGTCCATTTCAGTTCCTAGTGTCTAATTTGATTGTTTTCATTATTTTGAGTCATTCTAAGTGTGTTTCGAGTTATTAGAGTTTTTAGCCTAGTTTTGTGTCCTTGAGTCTTGTTTAATATTTTTAAATTAATTTAGAATAGATTAGCAATCCCTCCTAATCCCCGGCCTAGAACGATACCCTACTTACATCTATACTACAATTGTCAAAAAGAGGGTTTAATTTGTGTGTCAAGTAATTCTCACATCAAATTTTGGCGCCGTTGCCGGGGATTAGCAACTTTGCTAATCCCTTTATTTTTGTTTTTGTTTATGTTTATATTGGTGTTTGTGTATTTTACTTTTGATATTTGATTTATTTTTCTTTCTTTGATTTTAGGTACTAGAGAAGTAAGACATGGATTTTGCTAGCATTCAAGCTCAATTGGCAAATCTTACTTCTCAAATGTCGCAGTATGCCGAAAGGACCACAATGCAAAATGTCCCTATATTTGGTGCATCTTATAGGCAAGGATATCAAGCCAATCAATGTTCACAAAAAGATTGGAGTGATCATTCAAACTCTATGTGGTGGGAAGCTCAACAAGTTCAACATGAAGGATATTGGCAGCCATATGAGGAGTTCTATTCAGGACCTATGCAGCCACCACAACCTCATATACAATATGCCCAATCAAACTCAGATTCGTCAATAGATTACAATCAAATTTTTGATGAATTAAATTCTTTGGTGCAGGGCTCACAAAATCAAGCCAAGAAGTTGGATAAATTGAAGAGTCAAATGGGAGAGATTATGGAATTCATGGTACAAATTCAAGAGCAAAGTGAACTCTCCAGCTCAACTGTTGAAAATTCGAAGGAAGATTTTGAAATCCACGATGCTATCACTTTGGAAGGTGACATGAAGGATGAAGCTGTCCCAGAACCATCCAAACACATCCCGAACATGGATGAATTGCTGCTGCAAGCAGAAGAGGAGGAGGACGACCTGGGCAGTTTAGAAGAATTCTTGCTGCAAGCTCCTCAAATCCCTATGTCATCCAACTCAGGTGAGGAAGTTCTAAATCCACTTCATTCTAACATTATTCCACCAAATGTCCTTTGTCCTTGCAGGTTTTTGATTCCAAATATCAAAGAGAGTGAAAAAGACATTGTGGAAGCTCTTCCAAAGGTGCAAAGTGATATCCTAATTCTTGGTGCACCAAAAGAAGTTCCCGATGGTATGGAAACGTTCAAAGAACCTTGCACACCAAGAAAAGAGATTCAAGAAAATGAAGTGGTTGAAGCATATCAAGAATACATCCAAGAGGTTGTGCATGAGACAATCAAGCCCAAAGCAGTTGAGTTTGATGACACGGGACTAGCCACAACCATCATAGTAAACCTGGCCAAGTTCAAAGTCCCTGAAATGTTCACAAATGTGGTGTTTGTCATTGAGTTTGTGTCGGAAAAAGAAAGTAAGCCATCTTCTCCAATTTCAATTTTAATTTATACTAACATGTTTCTGATTTTGATGATTCAGGCACCCACTCTTGAATTTAAACCATTGCCGAATCATTTCAAGTGTCACCTCCCATTAAAAGATAAATTCCATGCTTTGGAGCCGAGGGGAATTTAAAGGAAAGATTCGTCCGGCTAAAGACGTTAAATCAAGCACTTCTTGGGAGGCAACCCAAGCATTCAACGAAGGGAGACTTTGGAATCGCTAACCCAATCAGATTTGCATTCTTACACCCTTATCTTTACTGCTTTCATTTTGTTTTGTTTAGTTAGTTGTGTTATTTGGTTGATTTCTGTGAGTTTGTGTTATTTAGTTTAAGTGTGGGGGAAGGTTAACCAAAGTCTTTTTACATTAATTTATATTTAAAACAAAAAAAAAAAAAAACACTTAAAAAAAAAAAAAAAAACATAAAAGTAAAAATATTTTACAATGATGTGTAAACTAATAGCATTCATTGGTCAGGTGGTGCTTCAATAGTCGGCGGTGCTTCAACAGTCGGCGGGGCCACAGAAGGAGGAGGCAACAGAGGTTGATCAGTTGGAGCTTCACTACGCGATGCTGCTCCAGAAGACGAAGGCAGATGCTGTTGGAACAAACCCACAAACCTCCGATGATCAAGTAAACTCTGACCATCAGATTCATGTATCTGGTCAATTTTCCTCTTCATGGTTGTGGCATAGTTGTGTGCAAGCTTATGCAATTGTTTATTTTCATGCTTGAGTCCTCTAATCTCCTCTTTGAGACTCTGTATTTCAGCCACCAACGATTCAACGTGACGGGTTCGAGCATATAGGCGTTGGGCCATGTTGGACACAGAACCCGCACACTGCACGCTAAGAGCCAGAGACTCCTTAACCGCCAATTCATCAGATCGTCTAGCGAGCAGTCTGTTATATCTGGGGGTGACAAGGTTCCGGGCCACCACCGCAACGGTCATGTCATTTTTCATCACCGAATCCCCAACGGTAAGAGGACCAGTAGGGGATATGAAAGATGCGCGCCATATGTTGTCTGGAGATGGAGGAGCTACCTCTTCACCAAGGTTCAAGTCAAAACGACGATCGGAAGGGCCAGACATTTTTCAGAGGTGGTGAAGAAAGAAGAGAAAGTGAGGTAGATGGTGCACTTGGGGGGTCAGAAGAATAAACGGGGGAGAGAAGTGCGGATAAGAAGGCTGCCTTTGGGCAGCGTGAAAGGGGAAGAAAAGGATGGGAGTAGGGCGCAGGAAATTGGGGGAGCGGGACGGACAGAGTCAGACGCCAGGGAGAATCAGAGGAAAGCTGCCCATGCAGCTGGGACTGACGCGGAAGAGGAGAGTGGACAAAGTGAGACGCGGGGAGAGAGGGAGCTGCCTTTGGCAGCGTGAAGGTCAGGAGGAAACAGCGCAGAAATCAGCACAGGGGAGATCAGAGAGCACAGAACCAAGCGTGAGCAACACAAAGAGCAAAGTTTCACTCCATTCTTCTTGGTTTTATCTTCTCAAACCCATGTTTTACTTTTGGTTTAATTTGAAAATAATGTGTAACTAAATTTATTTTGGCTAGAGGTTAATTCAAAGCCATGAATATATTTGTAATATGAATTGATTACCTTCAGTTGTGATTTCTGAGTTGTGATTTAATTTGCTTAACTGCTTGATTGATAACTTATTTTTGTATGTCGATTAAGGATGCATACTTAATTTACATGCATGAATTTGATGCTAGAATATAAGGGAGTTTCACCTAATCGTTATGAACTTATATTCACAAGTAGTGAAGGTTGCTAGTCACAATCACGTTAAGTAAATTCTTGGCATAAGTTTCATGCAAATCATAGTAACGAGTGCCTCGTCAATGCTTATGTTTTTCATAGAACTTAATGATTCTTGCTTGTATCTCTATTATGCAATTCATGTAAGGAACTTGTAGGGAATGTTTTGGGTTGTCGTATGCAATCATCCAACCCAATAACTTGTGGAAAAACTGAGGGTTAATTAGTGCAATTCACGGTTAATTTGGGGCGTTGAGATTTACAATTTATTGAAAGAACAACTGAAAATCAATTTAGGTTGCATATGTGTCATGTGTGGAGAAGAACCCTCTAGCTAGTCCGTCACCTATCCTTTCACCTTAATTCATGCTTTTGTCAATTCTGTAATTTATTTAAGTTTAATTTACTTTTCATCAAAACCAAACCCCCCATTATTAAATTATATTATTTAGTTAGTTTTCATTGTTATTAATCTTTTAATTCAATTTCCGTCCATTTCAGTTCCTAGTGTCTAATTTGATTGTTTTCATTATTTTGAGTCATTCTAAGTGTGTTTCGAGTTATTAGAGTTTTTAGCCTAGTTTTGTGTCCTTGAGTCTTGTTTAATATTTTTAAATTAATTTAGAATAGATTAGCAATCCCTCCTAATCCCCGGCCTAGAACGATACCCTACTTACATCTATACTACAATTGTCAAAAAGAGGGTTTAATTTGTGTGTCAAGTAATTCTCACATCACCTGTCAGCTTTGCGGAAATTATGGGCATTATGTCAAAGATTTCTGGTGAAGTAAAAAGCACATGAATCTTACTGTTCAATCACCCACTTCCCACACGCAACATTAGCTCAGGGGTACCACAGATAACTTTGCCAAAGTTCTCTGACAAAGTTGAGACACGTGAAGCTTGCAGCTCCCACTACACCGCTCTGACCAAGAAGGGTAAAAGAATAGCAAAGAAACAGCACTCACAAAGTTTAGACATATAAATTTTGAAGGTCTAGCTACCATATTATTACCCACAAGGGTAAAGGAACAGTACCACTGCTGGATAATTGGAAAGTCCCTGTGTGTCAACCTCTGTGCTTCGTGGCAAGATAGACTAGCAAACATGCCCAACCTTTTCTCACATTCGAGAAAACACTCCCGACAAGATTGCTTGCTCCAAAATCGAAGAGGCACCGCCCTCCGAATCTCGAGAGCCAGACTCCCAACATTATTACTTTCTCAAAAATCGAAGAGACACCGCTCTCCGAATATCGAGAGCCAGACCCCTAGCAGGATTGCTTTCTCAAAAATCGAAAAGGCATCGTTCTTCAAATCTCGTCAGCCAGATCTCCGACAGGATTGCTTGTTCGAAAACCGAAGAGGCACCACTTTCCCAACTTCAAGAGCCGGATCTCCTTGGATAAAGCTTGTCTGTAATCTTTACACGCAACATCAGCTTTCTAGATACCACAGACCATTTTTCAAAGTGCTCTGACAGAGTTAAAAAATGTGAAGCTGGCAGCTCCCACTACCGTGTTATGACCAAGCAGGGTAAAGGAATAGCATTACTACTTGTTGTTAGGGAGACTCCTATATATGTTGACCTCCATCCCCAACAGACAGGCAGACCTGCAAAAATGCTCAACCCTTCCTCATATCTGAGAGGGCACTCCCAAAGAAGCCTTTCGAAATATTCAGCTTTCTTTCCCCCCGATAATACCTCTGCAAACAAGCTATACTAGAGCAAGAATATCTCATATCATCAGGGTTAAAAACAAGAGTATCCCATATCATGTTTTTTCCCTGTCTTTTCCTGTGGCCTTGTTCTTACCTGCAAGACAAGGAGAAAGAGAGCAATCAGTCAGCACTTGGAATTAAGCTTCCAGTCAGGAACTGACTACCTGGAACCCCTTACTTGATTACTTACCTGGCATTGCTCTCGAGTACTCATCTTTAACATCTTATGCTTCCAGGGAAGATACCGCATCTGCCTGAGGAACAGATAGGGCAAGTGAGAAGGATACAAGGAAGCATGTGAAGACAAGCGTAACAGCACATGTGCCGATACATCCACTACTCTGTCAAAAGCAAAAGTATCCCATATCAGCAGGGTCGAACGTACTATAGATTTGATGGACTTGTTTTGACCCTCAAATTCTTCAGTCGGCCTTATACTCTGGAGGAAACCAGAAAACCCTCCAGCCCAGTTCAAGAATAAGCCTGTGGAAAGTTACTTCTTCAAAAGCAAAAGTATCCCATATCATCTCTTCTCATTTTTCTTCTCTTTATCCTTCATGCTGCCTGCAAGATAGGGAGAATGTGAACAATCAGCCGGAACTCGAAATCAAAGTTCTGATCTGGGAATGATTGCTTGGAGCTCTGATTGCTTACCTTGTCTGTCACCTCTTTCAGCAGATCCCCTAGCTCGGCGACTTGGATGACTCCTACTACATGGTTTGTATCGCGCTTGACCAAGCCTGAAACTACAAGTAAGCTTCAAGGGAAATTGATACATTACCTTGTGAATCTCCACCAGTTAAAGATACCACCCCTAGATGGAGGAAGAGTACTTCCAGAGAAGATGCCACATCTACCTACGAGACAGATAAGGCAAGTCAAGACGATACCACACTCCGATACTTAGAAGTTTCATGATTACGAGATCATTCTCCCACAATATTTCCTAATGTCATTTGTACTAAATCATTCACTTGTACTCACTAAAAGAGAGCTTGAACCTATGTACTTGTGTAAACCCTTCACAATTAATGAGAACTCCTCTATTTCGTGGACGTAGCCAATATGGGTGAACCACGTACATCTGGTGTTTGCTTTCCTATCTCTATCCATTTATATACTTATCCACACTAATGACTGGAGCAATCTAGCGAAGATCACAAAAAGCGACCGTTTTCGCCACCTAGGATCTATCTTGCAAGAGAACGGAGAATTAGATGGAGATCTCAACCATAGAATACAAGCTGGATGGATGAAGTGTAAGAGTGCATCCGGCGTGTTGTGTGACCGTCGTAGGTCACTGAAGCTCAAGGGAAAATTTTATAGGACGGTAATAAGGCCAGCGATGTTGTATGGCACAGAATGTTGGGCGGTGAAGCATCAACACGTACACAAAATGGGTGTAGCGGAGATAAGGATGCTTCATGGGATGTGTGGGCACACGAGAAAGGATAAGATTGTGAATGAGGATATCCGAGGTAAAGTAGGAGTAGCCGAAGTTGAAGGAAAGATGAGAGAAAATCGGTTACGGTGGTTTGGACATGTGCAAAGAAGGCCTACTGACGCTCCAGTTCGAAGATGTGACTACGGAACAGAGGTTCGGGGCCGAAGGGGTAGAGGAAGATCTATGAAAACTTTGGAAGAGACCCTAAGAAAAGACTTAGAGTACTTGGATCTAACGGAGGACATGACACAAAACCGAGCGCAATGGCGTTCTAGGATTCATATAGCCGACCCCACTTAGTGGGAAAAGGCTTTGTTGTTGTTGTTGTTGTATAAGTGAAAATCACCTATCCTTTACCAT
The DNA here is from genome assembly GCF_916048215.2 of Malus sylvestris. Lineage (NCBI taxonomy): Eukaryota > Viridiplantae > Streptophyta > Magnoliopsida > Rosales > Rosaceae > Malus > Malus sylvestris. The sequence goes on from NC_062269.1 coordinate 16,365,257, forward strand.
TCTCAGTTTAAACTCTTGCATGCGAAGAGTTCAAACATATGCTAGCATATGACAGTACAAACAAATGCTTTTGCCATTCTCAATTTAAAATCACCTTTTGCCTTCATAATTATTGAGAACGTTAGCATTGGCAATTTAAACAAATGCTAATTCCATTGGAGGAAAAATATATAATTTTTTATGAGTTATGGCTGCATCTAATTTTGGGGATTAGATTGCCTACGTACCCTGTGAAGGGATCAAGCCAAAGGTAGTTCATCCCTTGATTTCAGGAAAGTGGTTTTTACGGTTGCATCTAGTAATAAAACTAGACTACCTACGTACCCCGTGAAGGGATCAAGCTGAATGTAGTTCACCCCTTAATTTTCGAGATTTTTTCTTTTTTTTTTTACGATTGCACCTAGCTTTAATGCTAGGCTGCCTATGTACCCTTTTTGAGGGATCAAGTCATACGTAGTTCAGAGGAAATGATTTATCTTGACTGGCTTCCTCTGCACTTGCTTCCCTCCCGGAGTTCGTTTCGCATTGTTTATGCATAGAACCTGTTCATGACCTTTTCGTTGACGCATGGGTATATGCATTTCCCATTGGTGTTAGATAGTTCGTAGGCACCTTTGGTGAAGACTTTGGTAACAACATACGGTCCTTCCCATTTGGCTTTAAATTTTCCTTGCATCTTTCTAATGATGACGACGGGCCTTCGGACAATTACGACTAAATCTCCTACAGAGAACGATCTAAACTTAACCTTTTTGTTGAATGCACCTGCCACTTGAGCTTGATAGACTTTGAGTCTTTGTTGCACTCCAAGTCATTTTTCATCAAGTGCTTCAAGTTTCACTAGCCTAATTTTTATATTTTCTTCAAGATTTGTCAGTTGTGTGGCTACCCTTAAGGAAGGTAGTTGAATTTCCAAAGGTAGCACAACTTCTGATCCATACACCAAACTATACGGAGTACATCTGATCCATGTACGGACGGTGGTCTTATAGGGCCATAATGCTTCGAGAAGGCGTTTGTGCCAGTCTCTTTTGTTCTTTGCCACCATTTTTTTTAGGATATTGCACAACACTTTGTTGAAAGCCTCTGTTTGACCATTAGCAGTTGGGTTGTAACTTGCGGAGAAGGCTTGTTGAATGTTGTACTTTTTGCAAAGATTGGCCATGGCCCTACACTTGAAATAGAAAGCATTGTCTTAGATTATTTTGGACGGGACTCCGTAGCGATATATTATGTTTTTCTTTATGAAATTTGTAACATATTCCGTTTTCACTTCTTTCAACGGTATTGCCTGAGCCCACTTTAAGAAATAGTCCGTGCCTGCTAAAATGTACTAATGCTGGAAGGACGATTTTGGGGTTATCATGCCTATCACATATAAACCCCATGCATTGAATGGCCAGGACAAAATGGTTGGATGAAGGGGCAATGGATTTTGGTGCTTGAAGTCTCCATGTTTTTGACATGCTCGACATGACTTCACATGTTTCATTGCATCTTGAACCATTGTAGGCCAGTTATACCCAAGTTTTTTCAATTGAGTTGCAAGCTTAGGTCTAGATTGATGGGCTCCACAAATATAGCATGAATTTCGGAGAGAGCATGGGCTGCTTCTTTTTTTTTATAAACACCTGAGCAATATTCCGTCAAAAGACCTTTTGTAGTGTGTCATTCTGATACACAAATCGGTTGGCCCTTCTTCGTACATCAACTTTTCCCCTGGGATTAGTTGGTAGTTTTCGATATTGAAGGTAGTCAATCAAAGATTGCCGCCAATATGAACATTCATCTACTTCCAGGACTATAACCACATTGACTTCATGGTTTTCTTCAATCCGCTCTAATGTTAAACGAAGTAAATGTCGTTCTCCAACTGTAATTTTAACTTCTCGTTCCTTAGGGAGAGTTAAAGATGCCGCTAGCTTTGCCAATGCATCGACTTTGTTATTTTCAGACCTTGGAATGTGAGCAATGTGAAGGAAAAATTTTGTCCTAGCCAAGAACAAGTATGAATATTTGAATACACATGCAAGCTATTAACACTTTAAAGTAGGCATGCATCCAAAAACAATTCATAAAACCCATGACTTTCAAAGCCTAGTATATGGTGAACCAAAATAAACTCTTTAACAACATTAAAGAGAAGTAAAGATTTAGTGATTCTTTACCCTTGAAGCTCATCCTTGTTTACACAAGGGATTCACCCAAGTGGAGGGCCTTCAAGTCACCTCCAAGCTCCTTGAATCCTCCTTGTGTTTTCCTCCCTTTAGTGCTCCTTTGATGATTTGAGGAAAAAAGGATTTGTTCTCCAAAACACCAAAAGCTTGATGTCTCTAAGTCTCTTCACCAAGGTTGTATCTTGTGAAGATGAATTGGATGACTAAGGGAAGAAGAGATTGCTAGATGTCCCTCCCCTTAGTGGCCGGCCTCCTTAGAAGAAAATGGAGAAAATGTTTCACCCAATTTCAACAAGAAAAACCCTAATTAGAAAATAGCTATAAAGTTGCTTTTATAACCTTTTCTTTGGTGAGTGGCAAACTTGTAATAAAGCAAACTTTGTCCATTCACCCTAATGGCTGGCCATCCTTTGTTATTGGGCTAATTTGCCCATTTTGTTTTAGTTGTCATACAACTTAAACATAATGGGCCTTGTGGACCAAAACGCTTTTGGGCCCCGAAACCCAAAACCAACATATAAGCCCAATACGAACCTTTCGTATAATTAATTAACTAATTAATTAATCTTTGACCATTCTTCAATTAAACCATTTAATTGCTTATCCATTTCATTTGATTTCTTCACATACATCCTTACTCGGTGTACGATCCATTAGGTTCCAATTAGCGAGGCAGTGGGCGATGTTACTCTTAACTATCGATTTGTGAATTGAAACCACATTTCAATTCTCCCTTTAATGATTAGTGTTACCTAATCATTTGGGCTTCCACAAACCATGAGTGACACCTAGCAGTATGTCATGGTTACCCAAGCTAAGTAGAATTGGTTGGAGAACCTATCCAGTTACAACTACAATGCAATACGGTCCTTCTCTAATACAATACTCTTAATCACATTGTTTACGTGATAGTTTGTTTCATGTCTACTATCCAATGTGATACTTTCCTATATGATTCCCATGAATATGATTTGGAACAAACTTCCTAAGTCATATTCATTTGCTTTGGCCAAAGACTTTAGAATCATATCTTAGAGTATTCTCCCTCCACCAAGGAAGGTTAGAGATCCCTTGTTGTGCATTCATATGCCTACATGACTAGATAGCTTGACCCCAACAATGCCGTGGACACTCCAAAGGAATGCCGTTGACAGGATCAAAGATCAAGGACCTAACCATTAGACATCGATGATGCCTCAGGTCAAAGGACTACTTTGCATATTGTAACTTTAGAGTTCATACATGACATGTATGTTCGAACTCTCTTTTGATCGTAGTTCAGTGTACTCGATTACTCTTTCGAGCACCTATGTGTTTGTCTTAGTGTCCAACACCAAATGACTTGAGACTAGTCATACTCACGCTTGAGTCAACACAACACATACTAACCTTAGCGGATTGTCAATGCCCAATTGGCAATCCTATGGCTAGGAACGTTTTAGGAATGAACATAAGAGAAAGGTCTCGATAATCTAACTCACTTATATCACTTATCTCGTAGAACAAATACATTCCTTGGATTCTCTTATTGCTTAAACACATGATACAATAAATAGTGATTAACAATAAGATTTGCCCTTCATTAAACATATAAAAGTTTAATACATTAAGTATTCCAAAAAGCTATTACATCAAATGAGTGGCTTTGTGGGCATACTTCCAACAATCTCCCACTTGCACTCAAAGCCACCTTCCCATGTATCTAATACCCATCTTTTCCATATGACGGTCAAGCTGGATCTGAGACATTGGCTTTGTCAGTGGATCTGCTACGTTATCGGCTGAAGCAACTTTGAGGATGTTGATTTTCCCCTCGGCAGCATATCTTCTAATGATATTGAAGCGTCTGTCAATATGCTTGTTCTTTTGATGTGCCCTGGGTTCCTTGGCTTGAGCTATCGCCCCACTATTATCACAGTACAAAGTTACTGGTGATGTAATGGTTGGAACCACCCCAAGTTCAGTGATGAACTTCTTCATCCATAACGCTTCTTTACCGGCTTCAGCTGCAGCGACATATTCAGCCTCTGTTGTGGAATCAGCAATTACACTTTGTTTCTTGCTCTTCCAACTGACAGCCCCACCATTCAGAGTGAATACATATCCGGAGTTGGAACTTCTATCATCGACGTCAGATTGGAAATCTGCGTCTGTATAGCCTTCCACTCGCAACTCTGATGCTCCTCCATACACGAGGAACATGTCCTTAGTTCTTCTTAAGTACTTAAGGACCGTCTTGACAGCTCCCCAGTGTTCTGATCCTGGGTTAGATTGATATCGACTAGTAATGCTCACAACATATGCAATATCTGGCCTTGTGCATATCATGGCATACATGATACTTCCTATGGCTGAAGCATAAGGAATACAACTCATTTGCCGTATCTCTTCAGGAGTTTTAGGTCCATGGATTTAGAAAGGTGAATTCCATGTCCAACAGGAAGAAAACCTTTCTTAGATTGTTCCATCTGGAACCTACTTAGCACCTTATCAATGTACATAGATTGGGATAATCCAATTAATTTTCTGGATCTATCACAATAGAGCTTTATCCCAAGTACATAAGATGCATCTCCCAAATCTTTCATGTGGAAGGTTTTGGACAACCACACTTTTACAGAAGAAAGTACTGCAGTGTCATTCCCGAATAGTAATATGTCATCTACATATAACACTAGGAATACAACTGCATCCCCAACGACCTTTTGATAAACACAATTGTCGTCTTCGTTTTTGAGTAAAACCAAACGTTTTGATCTCATTGTCGAAACGAATGTTCCAGCTCCTAGAGGCTTGCTTAAGTCCATAAATGGACCTTTGAAGCTTGCATACCTTAGTCTTTTCAGACTTGGACACGAAACCCTCGGGTTGAGTCATATAGAGCTCTTCCTCTAGGTAGCCGTTCAGAAAGGCCGTCTTCACGTCCATTTGCCATATCTCATAATCATGGTACGCAACTATAGCAAGCAAAATCCGAATGGACTTAATCATGGCTACAGGAGAGAAAGTTTCTTCATAGTCAATCCCTTCTCTTTGCCTGTAACCCTTGGCTACTAGTCTAGCCTTATAAGTCTCCACGTTCCCATCAACGCCTATCTTCCTCTTGAAGACCCATTTATTTCCAACAGGTACAATACCTTCTGGAGGGTCTACAAGAGTCCAGACCTGATTTTGATACATGGAATCCATCTCGGATTTCATGGCCTCTTGCCATCTCTTTGAATCAATGTCGGACATTGCTTCAGTGTAGTCTCTAGGGTCCTCCTTTGTTTCATTGTCACCTAGAAGGTACAATTCATCAAAGTCATTGTCTAAGCCATACCTCTTAGGTGGCTTACTAACCCGTTCAGATCTACGTGGAGCTAGGGGTTCAGGAACAGGGTTGTCATCTTGTTGAGTGCTGGTTTGTGGTTCATCATTAATCTCATTAATTTCTTTCAATTCTATCGTTTTCTCACTACTTCCATTGAGAACGAATTCATCTTCAAGGAATATAGCAGTTCTGGCGACAAAGACTTTCTTGTCGTCAGGGTTATAGAATTCGTACCCCAAAGTCTGTTTGGAATACCCCACAAAATAGCACTTAACAGATCTTGCTTCAAGCTTGTCAGCTTCAAGCCTTTTAACGTAAGCCGGACAACCCCAAATCCTAATATGATTAAGATTTGTGCTTTTGCCATGCCATATCTTATATGGCGTTTGTGAAACTGACTTGGAAGGTACTCTATTAAGCAAGTAAGCTGCTGTATATAGAGCGTATCCCCAGAATGATACTGGTAGATTAGCAGAACTCATCATAGAACGAACCATGTTCATCAAGGTTCGATTTCTCCGTTCAGAAACTCCGTTATGCTGAGGAGTTCCTGGTGGAGTCCACTGTGATACTATTCCACACTCTTTGAGATAATCTAGGAACTCGTTACTTAGATATTCACCCCCTCGATCTGATCTTAGGGTCTTTATCTGTTTCCCAGTTTGCTTCTCAACTTCATTCTTGAATTCTTTGAACCTTTCAAAGGATTCTGACTTGTACTTCATAAGATACACATAGCCAAACCGAGAGTGATCGTCGGTGAATGTGATATAGTAGGAGAAGCCTCCTCTCGACGTAGTAGACATAGGTCCACATACGTCAGTGTGGATTAACCCTAGAATTTCAGTGGCACGTTCTCCTTTTCCAGTAAATGGAGATTTGGTCATCTTACCTTTCAAGCAACATTCACAAGTACCCATTTGGTCATTACCTAATGGGCGAATATATCCGTCTTTCGACATCTTGCGAATCTTATCAAGGTTCACATGTCCAAGTTTAAGATGCCACATCTTTTCTTGGTTAACTTCTTCTCTAGCCCTTTTGGGTTTTGAGGTATTCCCGCTCTCAATACAGTGCATCCCACTATTCGTCTCTAGGTGAAAAAGTCCCTCTATCATATTACCATGAGAGATAATACGACCGTTCAAGTATAAAGTGCAACTCATTTTGTCAAACAATACTGAGTGCCCATCTCGTAAAAGCTTAGAGATAGAAATCAAATTCTTTATACATGAAGGAAAATATAAACAATTTTTAAGTTCCAGGACTTCCCCAGAGGGTAGGTTAAGCATGTAGGTGCCTATTGCTTTTGCAGAGATTTTAGTGCCGTTCCCAACTCGCACAACCATCTCCTCATTGCGCAGTGTCCTGCTCCCAGCTAGTCCCTGCAACGTATTGCAGATATGTTGACTAGCGCCTGAATCAAATATCCAGGAATTGGAGCTCACTGTAAAAGCACTCTCTATGACAGAAATAGTCTCTTCAAAAGTTCGTGTCATAAGGCTCGCAATGCGCACCCTGTATTTCTTCTTCCAACGTTCATCCTTTCCACAATGAAAGCATGTTCCTTTGGATTTCTTTGCCTTCTTCTTATGCAACCTTTTCCTCATCATTGCATTCTCACTCCCACTGTCCCTTTTGAAACCTTTTTCAAATTTACAGCACATGTCGATCATCTCTTTCAAAGAATGATCGAATCTATTCACTTTATAGTTTATAATAAACTTAGTGAAATCATCCGAGAGAGATGCAAGGAAAAACTCTTGGGCCATTTTCCCATCGATGGAAGTTCCTAAACTTTTAAGATTTTTAAATATCTTTTCCATCTTTTGTCCATGTTCATGGACCGATGTCCCCTTTGCCATCTTGGCATTCATTAGACTACAAACATTTGAGAATCGTACATTACTAGTCTCAATGTCATGCATCTTATGCAAACTTTCAACCATGGCACAAGAAGTGTCCATGTGCTTATGTAGCTTCATAAGCTCCTCACTAAGTGAAGTGAGGATTAAGCATTTGGCTTGTAAGTCATCCTCATAGTGTCTAACATAATTTTGACACTCCTCCTTTGAAGCTAATTTCGTAGGAGGTACATGAGGAGGGGATTGCTTAAGCACATACAATATGTCTTTCACCTTTGAGACATTCTCAATGTGGCGATACCAAGCAAGGAAACGTTGGCCCTTAAGGCCCCTTTTGTCAAGTATAATGGTGGGTATAATTTTAGGCATGTCGTTCACTACATAACATAACAGAAATCGTATTAGATTGTTTGTTTAAAACTATTTGATTGGGTCTTTGAATCAAATAGTACCACCCACTATTTTTGGCAAATTCCACATCCCTCAATAGAATTCGAGAGTTATATTGAACTCTTAGCGGGTTATGGGAGACTCACCATTACCAAGCCCACCTCAGAAGAACTCCATATTGGCTAGCAAAAATAATGATGAGAGGATAACGCATTATCCATTTACAACTTTTGTAATTACCCATCTATTTTGGCCTCTAGAGAATGATGCCTCAGAAGAACTCCATATTGGCACCATTGCACTTAGTTAAGTTATTCCCACCATGCTAGTTCAAGTAGGGGTTCAAGACTGACCTCAGAAGAACTCCATATTGGCCATACTCGTTGCCTACTTTCACTTCATCATATGTTTATGGGCTTCTCCTGAATGTAAGCACATACTTTGCATACCCCAGAACTGGACGAATACGGTGTATGAGTCACAAACGATTGAAGCCCACCACGGTGGAAGGCCTACGAAGAGATGTTCAAAGCATCTCTCGCTTATCAACTTAATATTCGGTTGTTGAGGGAGTAGTTTTGGGCTACATCAAAACATTTTAATCACATTAAAAGAACTTGGGCCTATCACAACTATTGGTCCAAGTTAATATGAATTAGTAGCATATAATACTCCCACTGTTTCGTTGAAACAAGCGAGACTATATGGAACTACTAACGAATGCATTGCATCCTCATATGGACCATATAGTTATATTAGGTTTTAGGATGATTATGAACCGATTGATTTGATCCAACACGAGCCTTGTGTTGGACCTTGGGTTTAAGGTAGATAGTTGTTGATTTTAGTTACGCGTTTAATCCAATTAAACCGTTATTTCCTATTCGGCGTTGGACCCAACTATTCCATTTTGCATACATATAAACAAAAAGGAATACATGAAATAATAATAAGGGCTTATGCCCTTTTACAACATAAATCAAATGATGGACTTATGTCCATTTACAACAAATTGAATTAATCAAATTACATTCAAATCTACACTACTAAAACCCAAACATTCATAATGTATATCGGCCAATCACATAGCTCAATTATCGTGGCCTTTGGTTCATAATCACCCTTTTCTTAATCAATCATATTAACTAAGAAAACAACTTTAAACAATTGGTTTTTGGATCCATAGAATTGATTTAAATGGAACTAAATAGAATGAAAATCCAATTCTCATTAAAGAGACAAAACAATTTTTGTTCTCATTTTATTTGGGCCAAAAGGAAACTATGACCACAACATTTGGGCCATAATGCAAATACAAAAACTTTTGGGGTCACTTTGAAAAACACGAAAGTCCACAACTTCATGTAATTTCAACTAGAACCCAAAATTTCATTAATGTAAAAACATCATTAAAGGATCAAAACAATTTGTCCTTTAGCGTTTTAGGGCCTTAACGTAAAAACGTAAACTTTTGGGCCAAAGTGCAAATACACAAAAGTATCAAAACTTTATGTAATTGCATAAAAGACCCCAAAAGTACCCCCACTAGGGGGTGGCCGGTTTTTAGAGGTGTGAATGAGTGTGAAAGGGTTTTATGCAAGTTGTGCATGCATGTGCAATATGCAAGTTGATTTTGGTGGGTGATGTGAAATTGATGGTTTGTAAGAAAATGTTTTGTAAAACATTTATGAGTTTTGACAAACATTAAATCCAATTTTAATGCTTCACCAATATCCATCACCCATCAAAATTAAACCAAAACTTTATGAAAAACATAAAACTTTAGAATCAAAACTTCAAACCTTTTTGTTCTTGGCAAGAACTTCAAGAACATTTGAAGAACACCATGAAAACTCATAATAGCTCCATGGATGTTTTCATTCACCAAAACTCAATTTTTCACCTCTTAAAAGAGGGCTAATATCCTAGGGTACTTAGGGGTTCCAAAAGTCACCTTAAAACCATTTTAACAAGACAAACATGAACCCAAAAAGTCACCCTAAGGATTTGGCCGAATTTCCCAAAACACATGGCACCAAATTTTAGTTCCAATATTCATGCTTAAATGAAATACATCTACAACATTTGAGATGCTAAATTTTCTAGCAAAATTTATATATTCAAAAGCAAGAACAAAGCTTGTAACATTTACAACATTTAAATCACAAAATATGAACATCACAAAACCCAAAAGGATTCACCATACACTAGGCCTAGGCTCTGATACCACTTGAAGGAAAAATTTTGTCCTAGCCAAGAACAAGTATGAATATTTGAATACACATGCAAGCTATTAACACTTTAAAGTAGGCATGCATCCAAAAACAATTCATAAAACCCATGACTTTCAAAGCCTAGTATATGGTGAACCAAAATAAACTCTTTAACAACATTAAAGAGAAGTAAAGATTTAGTGATTCTTTACCCTTGAAGCTCATCCTTGTTTACACAAGGGATTCACCCAAGTGGAGGGCCTTCAAGTCACCTCCAAGCTCCTTGAATCCTCCTTGTGTTTTCCTCCCTTTAGTGTTCCTTTGATGATTTGAGGAAAAAGGATTTGTTCTCCAAAACACCAAAAGCTTGATGTCTCTAAGTCTCTTCACCAAGGTTGTATCTTGTGAAGATGAATTGGATGACTAAGGGAAGAAGAGATTGCTAGATGTCCCTCCCCTTAGTGGCCGGCCTCCTTAGAAGAAAATGGAGAAAATGTTTCACCCAATTTCAACAAGAAAAACCCTAATTAGAAAATAGCTATAAAGTTGCTTTTATAACCTTTTCTTTGGTGAGTGGCAAACTTGTAATAAAGCAAACTTTGCCCATTCACCCTAATGGCCGGCCATCCTTTGTTATTGGGCTAATTTGCCCATTTTGTTTTAGTTGTCATACAACTTAAACATAATGGGCCTTGTGGACCAAAACGCTTTTGGGCCCCGAAACCCAAAACCAACATATAAGCCCAATACGAACCTTTCGTATAATTAATTAACTAATTAATTAATCTTTGACCATTCTTCAATTAAACCATTTAATTGCTTATCCATTTCATTTGATTTCTTCACATACATCCTTACTCGGTGTACGATCCATTAGGTTCCAATTAGCGAGGCAGTGGGCGATGTTACTCTTAACTATCGATTTGTGAATTGAAACCACATTTCAATTCTCCCTTTAATGATTAGTGTTACCTAATCATTTGGGCTTCCACAAACCATGAGTGACACCTAGCAGTATGTCATGGTTACCCAAGCTAAGTAGAATTGGTTGGAGAACCTATCCAGTTACAACTACAATGCAATACGGTCCTTCTCTAATACAATACTCTTAATCACATTGTTTACGTGATAGTTTGTTTCATGTCTACTATCCAATGTGATACTTTCCTATATGATTCCCATGAATATGATTTGGAACAAACTTCCTAAGTCATATTCATTTGCTTTGGCCAAAGACTTTAGAATCATATCTTAGAGTATTCTCCCTCCACCAAGGAAGGTTAGAGATCCCTTGTTGTGCATTCATATGCCTACATGACTAGATAGCTTGACCCCAACAATGCCGTGGACACTCCAAAGGAATGCCGTTGACAGGATCAAAGATCAAGGACCTAACCATTAGACATCGATGATGCCTCAGGTCAAAGGACTACTTTGCATATTGTAACTTTAGAGTTCATACATGACATGTATGTTCGAACTCTCTTTTGATCGTAGTTCAGTGTACTCGATTACTCTTTCGAGCACCTATGTGTTTGTCTTAGTGTCCAACACCAAATGACTTGAGACTAGTCATACTCACGCTTGAGTCAACACAACACATACTAACCTTAACGGATTGTCAATGCCCAATTGGCAATCCTATGGCTAGGAATGTTTTAGGAATGAACATAAGAGAAAGGTCTCGATAATCTAACTCACTTAGATCACTTATCTCGTAGAACAAATACATTCCTTGGATTCTCTTATTGCTTAAACACATGATACAATAAATAGTGATTAACAATAAGATTTGCCCTTCATTAAACATATAAAAGTTTAATACATTAAGTATTCCAAAAAGCTATTACATCAAATGAGTGGCTTTGTGGGCATACTTCCAACACAATGTTGATTTCTTGGAATTGTGACACCAAGTGTTTTGCTCTTTCATGATACAAGGTTTGGTTTTCATTTTTCACCGCATATTGACCATTCATTTGCTTGATGATTAATTGTGGATCACCATAAACTTGATGGCAATTAACATGCAGTTCGAGTGCAATTTCAAGTCCAATGATGAGTGCTTCGTATTTTGCCACATTGTTTGAACATAACTCCATGAGCGAAAATGAATACGGGATTAGGCCTCCACATGGTGTGATGAACACGATACCTGCCCCCGTGCCTTTTTTCTTACCTCTCCGTCAAAGTAAAGTTGCATTGAGAAATGTATGTCGAGAATACTTCTTCATCCGACAAATCGCTCGGTAACTCCATGTTGTCGGGAACAGGATGAGCTGCTAAGAAATCAGCTAGTGCTTGTCCCTTTATAGCTTTTTTGAGAGACATATTTGATTTCAAATTTCGATAGTAGCAAAGACCATTTTGCAAGATGACTAGATGGCACTGGTTTTGACATCAAGTATCTGAGCGGGTCCAATTTAGATATCAAAGTAATGTTATGTGACAGTAAGTAGTGTCGTAGTTTTTGCAAAGCGAAAACTAAGTAATTTCACGTAGTAATTTCAAGATTTATTTTTTTAAAGAATTTTATATATAGTTGGCAACCATGCATGAATCTATAATTTCCTTTCTTTATATGGTAGTGGATAAATTATTTTATGCTTTAAGGAAAAGAGGAAAAAAAGAAGATAGAAGGGCTGCCAAATGGCAGCAAAGGAAAAAAAATTATTGATTAAAGCTGCCTGATGGCAGCGAAGGAGAAAAAGAAGAAGGGAGTTTCAAGAGAGAAAGGGGAGAGTTTCGGTGATGTGAAAATTAACTTGACACATGATAGACGCATATTTATGCGACTTAGTTAACTAGTTTTCTTGCATTTACGTTATTAGTTCTTAGTTATTTTAGTACTTTAAGCCATTTTCGTGTGTTTGTAGGTCCAAAGGGCTAAGGTAGCAAGAAAGTGCATTTTGGTGCATTTTGGAGCAGTTTTGAGCTTGGAATTGATTACATATGATATGAGCAAGATGGATGGACGAATTTGACGACAAAAGAGGCTAAGAACATGCTAAAAATCTGGTGAAACAAATACAAGTTGCAAGAAGGGATAAATTTCTAGAAGGATTGGCCAAAACTTCACTCAAAACACATCAATGCCGTGGCTTTTACTTCCACCTCCACCAGAAATTTGAGTAATGATGCAATGCTTAACTCACCATGACATGTGAGTGGATGATGCAATGCTTAGCTCACCATGACATGTGAGTGGATGATGCAATGCTTAGCTAACCATGACATGTGAGTGGATGACTCAATACCTAACCCACCAACAATTCCCACTCTTTGCCATGCTCACCTACTCAATTCCACCAACATTTTGTGTTAAACAAGTCCATCCTCTTCCTATAAATACCATGGCATCAACCTCATTCAAATCATCCAGAAATTAACCATTCTCCAAGCCTTTCTTTGCCTCTCCTACATATCTAAACCCCTTCCCATCCATTCCTCCAAATAACCAACCCTTCAACATCATTCCAACCTTGTTGTTGCGGCAAAGAGAAGGAGAAAAGTCCTTAGACGCACTTGCTATCCAACATGGATCGTTGGAACGTTTAGGTGCTTTCTTTCCTTTTTTTTTCAATGTTTAAATTTGTTTATCTTTGTTTTGTAATAATGAGGAACTAAACCCCCCCTTGGCTAGGGGGGGATTCGAAACCATGTTAATGCTTGCAATATGATTTGATTACTTTTAATTGCGTTTCATAAGTTATGAATTCGATTTACTTATCTATTTGATTGATAACATGTTTATGTATGTTGATTAGGGATGCATACTTAGTTTGCATGCATAAATATGATGCTAGAGTATAAGGGAATTTCACCTAATCGTTATGAACTTATATTCATGAGTAGTAAAAGTCGCTAGTCACGATTGTGTTAAGTAAATCCTTGGCATAAGTTTCATGCAAATCATAGTAACGAGTGCCTCGTCAATGCTTATGTTTTTCATAGAACTTAATGATTCTTGCTTGTATCTCTATTATGCAATTCATGTAGGGAACTTGTAGGGAATGTTTTGGGTTGTCGTATGCAATCATCCAACCCAATAACTTGTGGAAAAACTGAGGGTTAATTAGTGCAATTCACGGTTAATTTGGGGCGTTGAGAATTAATAAGTTATTGAAATGCAATTGGAAATCATTTTGTATGCAAGCAAGACATGTGTGGAGAAGAACCCCTTAGCTAGCCTTCCATTATCCATTCAACCCAAATTTGTTTAAAATCTATTTAAGTTTTTAGTTTATTCGTTTTTACTTTCAACTTCACCAAACTCAAATCCCCCTTTTACTTTCTTGTTTTAAAATCTTTTGTTTACATTTTTAACTTTGTTTTTATGTTTTTAAATTAGTTTTCAAGTGATTTAGCAATCCCTCCTAATCCCCGGTTTAGAACGATCCCTACTTACATACTTTGCTACAATTGTCAAAAAGAGGGTTAAATTTGTGTGCTTATATATTTCGCATCAAAATTTTGGCGCCGTTGCCGGGGATTAGCAACTTTGCTAATCCCTTGGTTCTTTTCTTTTTGTTTAGTTTGTTTTTGTTTTAGTTTCTGACTTAGTTTTGTTTTCCTTGTTTTGTGTTACTTTTGATATTTGAGTTATTTTTCTTTCTTTGATTTTAGGTACAAATGGAGCAAGACATGGCACTTGCGACCATTCAAGCTCAATTGGCACAGCTCACTGCTCAATTGCCTCATAATGCCGAACGGACCACAATGCCAAGTGTCCCTACATTTGATGTGCCCTATGGGCAAGGATATCAACATCCTCAATTCACTGTGAACGAAGATGCTTGGGGTTATCAAGGCTATGATCAACCAAGCAACAACATGTTTTCCAACGCTTACAATTCGGCTTGGAGAGATCATTCAAATTATATGTGGGGGGAACCTCAACAATTCCAACAAGAGGGATATTGGCAGCAAGAGGAGGATTTCTATTCAAAACCTATGCAATATGCTCAATCAAACTCAGGTTCGTCAATAAATTATAATCAAATTCTTAATGAATTAAATTCTTTGGTGCAGGGCTCACAAAATCAAGCCAAGGAGGCTCAACAAGATGGATATTGGCAGCAATCTGAGGAGTTTTATTTAACGCCTATGCAACCACCACCGCATACCCCACAACAATTCCAATCAAATTCAAGTATGTCCATGGATAGTGATCAAATTCTTCAAGTACTAACCTCTTTGACGCAGGACCAACAAAATCAAGACAAGAAGTTGGATAAATTGATGAGTCAAATGGGAGAGATTATGGAATTCATGGTACAAATTCAAGAGCAAAGTGAACTCTCCAGCTCAATTGTTGAAAATTCGAAGGAAGATTTTGAAATCCACGATGCTATCACTTTGGAAGGTGACATGAAGGATGAAGCTGTCCCAGAACTATCCAAACACAGCCCGAACATGGATGCATTGCTGCTGCAAGCAGAAGAGGAGGAGGACGACCTGGGCAATTTAGAAGAATTCTTGCTGCAAGCTCCTCAAATCCCTATGTCATCCAACTCAGGTGAGGAAGTTTTAAATCCACTTCATTCTAACATTATTCCACCAAATGTCATTTTTCCTTGTAGGTTTTTGATTCCAAATATCAAAGAGAGTGAAAAAGACATTGTGGAAGCTCTTCCAAAGGTGCAAAGTGATATCCCAATTCTTGGTGCACCAAAACAAGTTCCCGATGGTATTGAAACGTTCAAAGAACCTTGCACACCAAGAAAAGGGATTCAAGAGAATGAAGTGGTTGAAGCATATCAAGAATACATCCAAGAGGCTGTGCATGAGACAATCAAGCCCAAAGCAGTTGAGTTTGATGACACGGGACAAGCCACAACCATCATAGTAAACCTGGCTAAGTTCAAAGTCCCGGAAATGTTCAAAAATGTGGTGTTTGTCATTGAGTTTGTGTCGGAAAAAGAAAGTAAGCCATCTTCTCCAATTTTAATTTTAATTTATACTAACATGTTTCTGATTTTGATGATTCAGGCACCCACTCTTGAATTTAAACCATTGCCGAATCATTTCAAGTATCACCTCCCATTAAAAGATAAATTCCATGCTTTGGAGCCGAGTGGAGTTTAAAGGAAAGATTCGTCCGGCTAAAGACGTTAAATCAAGCGCTTCTTGGGAGGCAACCCAAGCATTCAACGAAGGGAGACTTTGGAGTCGCTAACCAAATCAGATTTGCATTCTTACACCCTTATCTTTACTGCTTTCATTTTGTTTTGTTCAGTTAGTTGTGTTATTTGGTTGATTTCTGTGAGTTTGTGTTATTTAGTTTAAGTGTGGGGGAAGGTTAAACAAAGTTTTTTTTTTTTTTTTTTTTTTTTTTTTTTTTTTTTTTAAATTAATTTAAATATTTTAAATTTTTTTAAAAAAAAAAAAAACACACCTAAAAAAAAAATAAATAAAAATAAATTAAAAAAATAAAAATAATTAAAAAAAAAAAAAAAAAACATAAAAGTAAAAATATTTTACAATGATGTGTAAACTAATAGCATTCATTGGTCAGGTGGTGCTTCAGTAGTCGGCGGTGCTTCAACAGTTGGCGGGGCCACGGAAGGAGGAGGTATCGGAGGTTGATCAGTTGGAGCTTCACTACGCAGTGCCGCCCCAGAAGACGAAGGCAGATGCGGTTGGAACAAACCCACAAACCTCCGGTGATCAAGTAAAATTTGACCATCAGTGTCTTGCAGCTGGTCAATTTTCCTCTTCATGTTTGTGGCATAATTGTGTGCAAGCTTGTGCAATTGTTTATTTTCATGCTTGAGTCCTCTAATCTCCTCTTTGAGACTCTGTATTTCAGCCACCAACGATTCAACGTGACGGGTTCGAGCATATAGGCGTTGGGCCATGTTGGACACCGAACCAGCACACTGCACGCTAAGAGCCAGAGACTCCTTAACCGCCAATTCATCAGACCGTCTAGCGAGCAGTCTGTTATCTCTGGGGGTGACAAGGTTCCGGGCCACCACCGCAGCTGTCATATCATTTTTCATCACCGAATCCCCCACGGTAAGGGGACCGGTAGGGGATATGAAGGATGGGCGCCATATGTTGTCTGTTGAAGGCGGAGCTGCCTCTTCACCAAGGTTCAAGTCAAAACGACGATCGGAAGGGCCAGACATTTTCAGAGGTGGTGAAGAAAGAAGAGAGGAGGACTGATCAAGATTAAACAAGTGTAAGAAGGGAGTGTTTACAGGAGGGAGCTCAAGTGTGTTGTGGAACAAAATTAGCGCCTCTATAAAAAGAAGAAATCAAAGAGGCGCTCCTCAGAAATTGAAGAGGCGTCCTCTCGCAAATCGAAGAGTCGGGGCTCCGTTCTCAAACGCCTGATTCTTTTCTCAAAAGAGGAGTTTCCTTTCTCAAAAGCCGGATTCTTTTCTCAAAAGAGGCGTTTCATTTCTTAAAGGCTGGGCTTGCTCAGAAACCACGAGCCGAACCCCGGATTTCAAAAGATCAATTTGTCCAGACGTGTCGTCACTTGTCACACGCAAATTGCTTTGCGAAAATCTCGGGCAGTTTGTCGAAGCACCAATTCAGAAATCGAAGAGGGAAATTCAACAGTCAAAGACACGCTAGCTTTCTCAAAAGCTGGGCTTCAACCCACGAGCAAATCTTCTTTTCCAGATTTATCCGCACGTGTCACATGCTACCTCTACAATCGACGATGCTCAGAGCTCGAAGCGCCGATTCCAGATATCAATGAGGAATCTGCTTTGCGGAAATTACGGGCAACTTTGTCAGAAAGCGCGTAATTTGTACTATTCATCCATCCACCGGCTGCCGACAATGAGTGAGGGAATAGTTCCGGTTGTGAAGAAAAGTCCCATAAGTATCTACCTTCGCCTTCCACAGCAAAGGCACACCCTCTCAGCACTTCTTCCTCTCTGAAATGGCTTTCCAACAAACCCTCTCAAGTCACTCTGTATTTTTCATCCCCTGGGATACCCCTGCAAACAACCCATCCAAAGCAAAAGTATTTCATATCATGAAGGTTGAAAGCAAGAGTATCTCATATCATGCTTTCTCCCTGTCCTTTCTCCAGCCAGCACTTGCTCTCGAGTACTCATCATCTTATGTTTCCTCTTCGTCTCTCACGTATAAGGGAAGTGAAGATGATACCTCGAAGCATGTGGAGACAACGTGCTGATTCATCCTCAGCTAGGGACAAGGAGAAAGAGACCAAGAGGTGGGCACTTGGAAAGATTGAAGAAAGAAACAGACCAATACCTCTACCTCGTGCCTGCCCGCCATGCAGAGGAAACAAGCAGAGAAGAATGCAGCTCGTACAATCATCCCAGCGGAAGGAGTCCGAGCTGAAGAACTAGAGAAGCTGCCACATCTGCTTGGAGAACAAATAAGGAACTGCAACATCACCAAAGAGCAAAGCTTCGCCGTACAATATCATCAAATCATCACTTGCAAGTAAAAAGCTAAGTGTCACCCTGTTCAAGAGGAAAGCTGTGGAAAGTCAACAAGCACGACCAATGATCACTTATTAGTTCTATTCATTGTCTTTTATCGTGATTTTCAATTTTTCGTTTGCAATTTTTTTTATATTTTCTTGTGTTACTAAACTGATTTATTTCTTTTCTTTGCAGGAACTTTTGGTTATTTCCACCCTTGAAGTTGATTGCAGAATTTTAGCTTGGGGGGTCATCGCTTGGTTTTACTGCAAACTAGGGAAGTTTTCAGTCCAATTGCTTTATTTTGTTTCTTATTATTTATTTATTTTATTTTTATTTGCATTATAGTGTTTTCTGACATTGGGGTATAGATTTCATGGGTCCTTTCCCTCCATCTTTTGGTTTCACTTATATCTTGCTAGCTGTTGATTATGTTTCCAAATGGGTGGAAGCCAAAGCCACCCGGACTAACGATTCAAAGGTTGTTGCAGATTTTGTGAAAACTAATATCTTTGCTAGGTTTGGCATGCCTAGAGTTCTCATTAGTGATGGAGGCAACCCATGGAAATAAAGAAGACCTAGGAATTTCCGACTCCAAAACCAGGTGTTTGCGTTCTTTAACCCTCCTCTCTGTTGCTTTTACTTTGCCATGTTTATCATGTTTCCTCGTTGTTTGTTTGTTTGCTTTTGTGTGAGTTTATGTTTGAAACATTGAGGACAATGTTATATTTAAGTGTGGGGGGGTAAACAAGTTGCTGTTGCATGATTTTCGTGGGATTTTATTCACCTATCACTTACAATGTTGTTTCTTGCTGTTTTAAGTGTTTTTAGTGTGTTTTTAAGCATGTTAGTATGTTTTGATATAAAAATCCGAAAATTTGACAAAAATTTGAAAAAAAAATTGTTTTGAAAAAGCCAAAAAGAGTTGTTTTTGTGTGTTTGTTTGTGTCTTAGGGTACCTTCCAACACAAATAATGAGGATTTGGTTTTTAATTGCATGACTGTTAAAGAAAGTTATAAACATGGATGGAAGTTTGATATGCTCTTGATTTATGCTTGGTTATAGTTATAGTTTACGAATTCACATGTAATCACAAAGAAAAAAAATCAGTTTTTGTAACATGCTTGAAGGAAGGAACTCAAACTAACACTACAACCTTGAGAGACTTGAGCCTAATACGTTCTTTGGAGAGTTATTAATCTGTGCATTTTTGTTTTCTAAAGTCGTTGCATGATCTCATCATTCTTTGCTTGGTTGCTACTTAGAAGGCGTTTCATCATTTAGTTCCAAATACTAGAACTTATGCCCGTTCCATTCAAAGCATGACATTGATTTGCATAACACATATTCAAGATGAAGTTGTGTAGTGAACTAGAGCCAAAAAGCTTATCCCGTGCATATTTGTTTAAGTTTAACCCCGTTGAGCCTTATTTAGCCTGTTTTCTTTGTTAAACCACATTTCCCTTACCTAGCCTAGATTAGGACTATCCATACCCTTGTTTTTAAAGCATAATGAAGCATGACTTAAAATGAATTCCTTTTGATTGTCCTTATGCAGAAAACAAGTGTGGGGGAATGAGATTTTTGTGTTTTGTGTGCCAAAAGAAAATAATAAGGCATGGGTTAGAAAAGAAAAAGAAAAAAAAAAAAGAAAAGAAAAAGAGTTTGAAATAAGTGAGGAAAGGCTCACAAGTGTTGTTTGAAGTTGAAATCGGCCCTAAAAAGTTGAATGAATAACCCCATTGTGTTTAAAGTTAGTTGCTGCATTCAAAGGGAATTCTAAGCATCAATTTCATTACTTTGCTTATTATGCTTTAAAAACGTTTGTTTCCTTACCTTT
The DNA here is from genome assembly GCF_916048215.2 of Malus sylvestris. Taxonomy (NCBI): domain Eukaryota; kingdom Viridiplantae; phylum Streptophyta; class Magnoliopsida; order Rosales; family Rosaceae; genus Malus; species Malus sylvestris. The sequence goes on from NC_062269.1 coordinate 16,385,470, forward strand.
CATTGTTAGCCAATCACCCCTAACCCTGTTACAACCCTTAACTTCAATCTTGAGTGTTATGTGTTTCAATATGTGGAGTTTGGGATTGGTACGAGCATATGGTGTCCCTGGTTCTCGCATCTAAGTAGTAGCATTCCAGTCATGAGATCATATCTATACATGCTTAATAACTCCAGAAATTGCTTTCTTTGCTATAAACATATGTGAGTGTTCGTTTTCATGTTTACATCAATCTTCTCACATACATCTAGTGTAGGGTAAGTAGTCAGAAAATTAGAGTGAAAATAAGAGTGTATCTTGTAAGGAATTGAGCAAATTCTCTAAGGCATGTTACTACATTCAAAACATCGTTTTAATTGGTTATATGTGAACTAGTATGTGGTGACTTTGATTAAGTATGTGCTCAAGGGTAGGGAAGGCAAAAAAAAAATCTGTGGTTATGATGATCTTTTGCATGTCATGTTGCATTGAAAATCCCTAAGGTAATTGTTGGAAGGTTTAGGTTTTGTTTTGTTCTTATGTTTTGTTTCTTTGTTTTGCTCGAGGACTAGCAAAAGCTAAGTGTGGGGGAATTTGGTAGACGCATATTTATGCGACTTAGTTAACTAGTTTTCTTGCATTTACGTTATTAGTTCTTAGTTATTTTAGTACTTTAAGCCATTTTCGTGTGTTTGTAGGTCCAAAGGGCTAAGGTAGCAAGAAAGTGCATTTTGGTGCATTTTGGAGCAGTTTTGAGCTTGTAATGGATTACATATGATATGAGCAAGATGGATGGACGAATTTGAAGACAAAAGAGGCTAAGAACATGCTAAAAATCTGGTGAAACAAATACAAGTTGCAAGAAGGGATAAATTTCTAGAAGGATTGGCCAAAACTTCACTCAAAACACATCAATGCCGTGGCTTTTACTTCCACCTCCACCAGAAATTTGAGTAATGATGCAATGCTTAACTCACCATGACATGTGAGTGGATGATGCAATGCTTAGCACACCATGACATGTGAGTGGATGATGCAATGCTTAGCTAACCATGACATGTGAGTGGATGACTCAATACCTAACCCACCAACAATTCCCACTCTTTGCCATGCTCACCTACTCAATTCCACCAACATTTTCTGTTAAACAAGTCCATCCTCTTCCTATAAATACCATGGCATCAACCTCATTCAAATCATCCAGAAATTAACCATTCTCCAAGCCTTTCCTTGCCTCTCCTACATATCTAAACCCCTTCCCATCCATTCCTCCAAATAACCAACCTTTCAACATCATTCCAACCTTGTTGTTGCGGCAAAGAGAAGGAGAAAAGTCCTTAGACGCAGTTGCTATCCAACATGGATCGTTGGAACGTTTAGGTGCTTTCTTTCCTTTGTTTTTCAATGTTTAAATTTGTTTATCTTTGTTTTGTAATAATGAGGAACTAAACCCCCCTTGGCTAGGGGGGGATTCGAAACCATGTTAATGCTTGCAATATGATTTGATTACTTTTAATTGCGTTTCATAAGTTATGAATTCGATTTACTTATCTATTTGATTGATAACATGTTTATGTATGTTGATTAGGGATGCATACTTAGTTTGCATGCATAAATATGATGCTAGAGTATAAGGGAATTTCACCAAATGGTTATGAACTTATATTCATGAGTAGTAAAAGTCGCTAGTCACGATTGTGTTAAGTAAATCCTTGGCATAAGTTTCATGCAAATCATAGTAACGAGTGCCTCGTCAATGCTTATGTTTTTCATAGAACTTAATGATTCTTGCTTGTATCTCTATTATGCAATTCATGTAGGGAACTTGTAGGGAATGTTTTGGGTTGTCGTATGCAATCATCCAACCCAATAACTTGTGGAAAAACTGAGGGTTAATTAGTGCAATTCACGGTTAATTTGGGGCGTTGAGAATTAATAAGTTATTGAAATGCAATTGGAAATCATTTTGTATGCAAGCAAGACATGTGTGGAGAAGAACCCCTTAGCTAGCCTTCCATTATCCATTCAACCCAAATTTGTTTAAAATCTATTTAAGTTTTTAGTTTATTCGTTTTTATTTTCAACTTCACCAAACTCAAATCCCCCTTTTACTTTCTTGTTTTAAAATCTTTTGTTTACATTTTTAACTTTGTTTTTATGTTTTTAAATTAGTTTTCAAGTGATTTAGCAATCCCTCCTAATCCCCGGTTTAGAACGATCCCTACTTACATCTATACTACAATTGTCAAAAAGAGGGTTAAATTTGTGTGCTTATATTATTCGCATCAAATTTTTGTATTCCCGCCTGTCACGCGGGTGACCCGGGTTCGATCCCCGGCAACGGCGCCAAAATTTGATGCGAATAAAATAAGCACACAAATTAAACCCTGTTTTTGACAATTGTAGTATAGATGTAAGTAGGGATCGTTCTAAACCGGGGATTAGGAGGGATTGCTAAATCACTTGAAAACTAATTTAAAAACATAAAAACAAAGTTAAAAATGTAAACAAAAAGAGAGAAAAATGTTTCTCATCTTTGCCTCAAGAAAACCCTAATGTGGTAAAAGCTATAAAGATGCTTTTATATCTCTTTTCTTAGATGAGTGGCAAACTTGCAATTAAGCAAAACTTACCGCTCCCTCACTATGGCCGGCCTCTTTTAAGTGATTGGCAAATAGCTCAATCACTTAAACAAATATGGCTTTGTCAGTGGATTTGCTACATTATCGGTTGAGGCAACCTTAAGGATGTTGACTTTCCTCTCGGTAGCATATCTTCTAATGATATTAAAGCACCTCTCAAAATGCTTGTTCTTTTGATGAGCCCTGGGTTCTTTGGCTTGAGCTATCGCCCCACTATTATCACAATACAAAGTTACTGGTGATGTAATGGTTGGAACCACTCCAAGTTCAGTAATGAACTTTTTCATCCAGAACGCTTCTTTGCCAGCTTCAACTGCAGTGACATATTCTGCCTCCGTCGTGGAATCAACAATTACATCTTGTTTCTTGCTTTTCCAGCTAACAGCCCCACCATTCAGAGTGAATACATATCCGGAGTTGGAACTTCTATCATCGACGTCAGATTGGAAATCTGCGTCTGTATAGGCTTCCACTCTCAACTCTGTTGCTCCTCCATAAACAAGGAACATGTCCTTAGTTCTTCTTAAGTACTTAAGGACCATCTTGACAGCTGCTCAGTGTCCTGATCCTGGGTTAGATTGATATCGACTAGTAATGCTCACAGCATATGCGATATAAGGCCTTGTGCATATCATGGCATACATGAGACTTCCTATGGCGGAAGCATAAGGAATAGCACTCATCTGCCGTATCTCTTCATGAGTCTTAGGTTCCATGGACTTAGAAAGGTGAATTCCATGTCTCACAGGAAGAAGACCTTTCTTAGATTGTTCCATCTGGAACCTACTTAGCACCTTATCTATGTACATAGATTGGGAAAATCCAATTAATTTTCTGGATCTATCACGATAGAGCTTTATCCCAAGTACATCAATGCATCTCCCAAATCTTTCATGTGGAAGGGTTTGGACAACCACACTTTTACAGAAGAAAGTACTGCAGTGTCATTCCCGAATAGTAATATGTCATCTACATATAACACTAGGAATACAGTTGCATCCCCAACGACCTTTTGATAAACACAATTGTCGTCTTCATTCAAGTAAAACCAAACGTTTTGATTTCAGTATCAAAATGAATGTTCCAGCTCCTGGAGGCTTGCTTAAGTCCATAAATGGGCTTTTGAAGCTTGCATACCTTAGTCCTTTCAGACTTAGACACCAAACCTTCGGGTTGAGTCATATAGTGTTGGAAATGTGCCCTAAAACCAATCATATGATGATACTTTACGGACATTTCACATGTTAAACTAATCTAGTTTAATATCAAGGGCAAAGATTATTGTTTTAAGCCGTCTCATATAAATGTTATATGCTTAAACGATAAGTCCAAGGAATATGTAATTAGGAGAATGTGATTTAAACAAGTTAGATTAATGAGACCATTCTCTTTCGTATACATATCCTAAACGTTCCTGATCATATGATTGCTAATTGGGCATTGACAGTCCGTTAAGATCAGTACATGCTATGTCTTCTCTTAGTGAGAGTGACTAGTCTCGAGTCATTGGTGTGATTGACACCAAGACAAGCATGTAGGTGCTCAATAGCGAATGAGTCCACTGAACACGATCAACGAGGAGTTCTCATACTCATGTCACATGAGAACTCATGGTTGGGATAATGCAAAGTAGTCCTTTGACCTTAGGCATCATAGTTGTCTTGTGGTTAAGTCCTTAATCTTTGATTGTGTTAAAGTCACTCCATTCGAGGGTGCCCACGGCATAGTTGGGGTTAAGCCACTTAGCCATGGAGGCGAGTGAATGCGCAACAATGGATCTCTAACCTTCAAACCGTTTGGGGGAGAATACTCTAAGATATGATTAAGAATCTCTAGCCAGAGTATGAATGAGATTTAGGAAGTCGTTCCAAATCTCATTCAAGGTAATCATATAAGCACATGTATCACATTGGATAGTAGACATGAATAAACTATCAATCCAAACAATGTGGTCAAGAGTATTGTATTAGAGAAAGACCGTATTGCATTGTAATCCTAAACTGAATAGGTTCTCCACCTCTTCTGATTAGCTTGGGTAACCATGATATGCTGCTAGGTGTCACTCATGGTTTGTGGAAGCCCTAAATGTGTATAATCACTAAAGGGAGAATTGAAAGTAAGTTTCAATTCACAATCGATTTGAAATGGTTTTAATCGCCCACTGCCTCGCTAAAAGGAACCTAATGGATCGTACACCGTGTAAGGCAGAGATTGAAGAAACAATGGAGATGAGTAAGAATAATTAAATGGTTTAATTATTTATGGCAAGGATTAATTAATATGTTAATTAATCAAACGAATCAAGTTCGTTAAAAGACCACGGGTTAGTTTTGGGCCTCAAAGCCCAATGGTCTTCGAACGTCAAGCCCATTGACTTAAGTTGTATGACAACTTAATAACAAATAATTCACAAAGGCCTTAAAAGCCCAATGAAACCCTATGGCCGGCCATTTAGTTAAAGGAGTGGGTTTTGGACTTAATTACAAGTTTGCCACTCAAATGAATGTAGGTATAAATATGACTTTATAGCCAAAATTCATTTAGGGTTTCTTTTAGAGAATTGAAGAGAACACAAAGCTCTCATTTTCTCTCTAAAGAGGCCAGCCACCCTTGGAGGGATTAGCTAGTAATCTTTCTCCTCCAAGGTCACTCATTTCTTCATCAATCTTACCTTGGTGTGGAGACTTGGAGAACCATTTCATCCATCCAAATCCATAGATCTAAGATGCAAGGAATGATGGCCCTCTCTTTGGGTGATTAGCCTTTGCTTATGCAAAGAGGAATCTACAAAGGTATAATTTCTCAACTCACTTTGTTTTGAGTTGAGTCTTGGTTCACCTAATCTACTAGGCTTTTAATTTCATGGTTAATGTTTTGTTTTTAAGTGCATACAAGCATGATTCCGCCTTTTAATTGTTAATTGCATGCTATAGATGTTGCTTAAATGAACATGTTTTTCACAAATTTCCTTCAAGTGGTATCAGAGCCTAGGTCTAGTAGTTGGTGAATCCTTTTGGGTTTTGTAGTTCATAGTCTTTGATTTAAATGTTGTAATATGTTTCAAGCTTTATACTTGTTTCTTTGAATGTAAATTTTGTTGGAAAATTTGCCATCTCAAATGTTGTAGATGTAGTTCATATGAGCATGAATATTGGAGCTAAAATTTGGTGCCATGTTTTTGGGAATTTTCGGCCAAATCCAAAGGGTGGATTTTTGGGTTCTTGTTTGACTTGTTAAAAGTGTTTTCAAGTAACTTTTGGAACCCCTATGTACCCTAGTTTGGTTATATGTTATTTCCCTTAACTTTGAGTGGTTTTGGGATGTTTTTAGGGTACTTTTGGGGCTTTTGTGTAATTACATAAAGTTTTGATACTTTAGTGTATTTGCACTTTGGCCCAAAAGTTTACGTTTTTAGGTTTAGGTCCAAAAACGCTAAAGGACAAATTGTTTTGCTCCTTTAATGAAGTTTTTTCATTTGTTGAAATTTTTGGGTTCTAGTTGTAATTACATGAAGTGGTGGACTTTTGTGTTTTTACAAAGTGACCCCAAAAGTTTATGTTTTTACAATATAGCCCAAAAGTTGAGGTTATTGCATTTTGGCCCAAATTAAGTTGGGAACAAAATTGTTTTGTCTCTTTAAATGAGAATTGGATTTTCATTTCATTTAGCTCCATTTAAATCAATTTTATGGATACAAAAACCAAATGAAAATGTTGCTTTCAATTTAATTAGTTAAAGTGTTAATTAATTAAAGGGTGATTATGAACCTAAGCCTACGATAATTGAGCTATGTGAAAGGCCGTTTCAAATTTGTTTGAACCATGGGAATGTGTAGATTAGATTTTGGTTGTAATTTGATTTGATCAAATGTTGTAAAAGAGCATAAGCTCTTCTTTACGTTAAAGTAATTTGTATTATTCAAATGTTGTAATGAGCATAAGCTCACCTTTACTTTGAAGTACTTCTTTCTTGCTTTATTTGATATGCATGAAAATGAAGTAGTTGGGTCCAACGCCCCTAAGACAACACGCCTTAATGTGATTAAACGCGTAACTAAAATCAATCACCATCCCTCGACCGAGATTCAACACTAGGCTCGTGTTGAATCTAAACAAAGGTTCATAGTCATCCTAAGGCCCTAAGGCAACTATATAGTCCATCAAATGAATACAAAGTTTATGTTAGTAGTATCATATACTCTTGCTTTAAAAACCGTTTTATAAGCATAGTGGGAGTATTATATACAACTAAATTCAATCAAATGGACCAATAGTTGTAATAGGACCAAAATTGTTTTCATAAAGATTAAAATGAATATTTATATGTGATGAGACCTAAAAACCCTCAACCAAACCATTATTAAGTTGAGAAGCGTGAGAGTGCTTTGAACACTCTTTCGTGGCCTTCCACCGTGGTAGGCTCTGATCGTTTGTGACTCGTACACCGGCTTCACCTTATCATGGGGGAGTACAAAGTGCGTGCTTACACTCAGGAGGAGTCTATATGCATACTTGATGTTGTGAAGCGTAGGCAACGAGAATAATTAACATCATATCATTGTGAGGTTGTTCTTGAACCCCTACCCGAACTTGCATGGTGGGAATTGAAGGAATATTTTTGTGAAAACAAGTTCATTTAAGCAACATCAATAAGCATGCAATTAACAATTAAAGGCGGAATCATGCTTGCATGCACTTAAAACAAAACATTAACCATGAAATTCAAAGCCTAGTAGATTGGTGAACCAAAACTCAACTCAAAACAAAGTGAGTTGAAATTGTACCTTTGTAGATTCCTCTTTGCATAAGCAAAGGCTAATCACCCAAAGAGAGGGCCTTCATTCCTTGCATCTAAAATCTATGGATTTGGATGGATGAATAGGTTTCTCCAAGTTCCCAAAATAGGAAACCTCTAAGTCTCTTCACCAAGGAGAGATTGGAGAAGAAATGAGTGACCTTGGAGTAGTGGGATTGCAAGATGCACCCCCAAGGTGGCCGGCCTCTTTAGAGAGAAATGGAGAGACATGTTCTCTCCAATTTTCTCCAAAACAAACCCTAATGAATTTTAGGCTATAAAGTCATATTTATACCTTTATTCATTTGAGTGGCAAACTTGTAAATAAGTCCAAGTTCACTACCCTTAGCATCATGGCCGGCCCTAGGGTATTTTTGGGCTAATTAGGCATTTGTGAATCATTATTCATTAAGTTGTCATACAACTTAAGTCAATGGGCTTGACGTTCGAAGCCCATTAGGCCTTAATGTCCAAAACTATCCCGAGGTCTTTAACGAACTTATTCGTTTGATTAATTAACATATTAATTAATCCTTGCCATAAATAAATGATTAAACCATTTAATCATTCTTACTCATTTCCATTGTTTCTTCAATCTCCACCTTACACGGTGTGCGATCCATTAGGTTCCTTTTAGCGAGGCAGTGGGCGATTAAAACCATTTTATATCGATTGTGAATTGAAACTTACTTTCAATTCTCCCTTTAGTGATTACACACGTTTAGGGCTTCCACAAACCATGAGTGACACCTTGCAGCATATCATGGTTACCCAAGCTAATCAGAAGAGGTAGAGAAAACCTATTCAGTTTGGGATTACAAATGCAATACGGTCTTTCTCTAATACAATACTCTTGACCACATTGTTTGGTTTGATAGTTTATTTATTCATGTCTACTATCCAATGTGATTCGTGTGCTTATATGATTACCTTGAATGTGATTTAGAACGACTTTTCTAAATCTCATTCATACTCTGGCCAGAGATTCTAAATCATATCATAGAGTATTCTCCCTCAAACAGTTTGAAGGTTAGAGATCCCTTGTTGCGCATTCACTTGCCTCCATGGCTAAGTGGCTTAACCCCAACGATGCCATGGACACCCCGATGGGGTGACTTTGACATAATCAAAGATCAAGGACTTAACCACAAGACAACTGTGATGCCTCAGGTCAAAGGACTACTTTGCATTATCCCAACCATGAGTTCTCATGTGACATGAGTATGAGAACTCTTCGTTGATCGCGTTCAGTGAACTCATTCTCTACTGAGCACCTACGTACTTGTCTTGATGTCACACACACCAATGACTCGAGACTAGTCACTCTCCCAGAGAGAAGACATAGCACGTACCGATCTTGACGGACTGTCAATGCCCAATTGGCAATCCTATGATCAGGAACATTTAGGATGTGTCTACGAAAGAATGGTCTCATGAATATAACTTCATTAGATTACATTCTCCCAATCACATATTCCTTGGACTTTATCGTTTAAGCATATAACATTTATATGAGACGGCTCAAACAATAATCTTTGCCCTTTATATTAAACTAGATTAGTTTAACATGTGAAACGTCCGTAAAGCATCATCACATGATTGGTTTTAGGGCACATTTCCAACAATCTCCCACTTGGACTAGAGCCAATCAGCTTGGTCATCAGTGATGATACCTCTTCTGTAGTCATTTCATAAATGGCTGAGTAGTAGGCCTAGACAATGGATATCTATATGTTATCCATAGAAGCAACCTTGAGAATATTGACGTCACCATTATACATGATTCTCAATCATGTGGTTCAGTCTCTCATTTGAGTTCGGACCTTGATGAGACCTTGATTCCCTGGCTTGAGCTATCGCCCCATTAGTGTCATAGTGTCGATACACTAGATACACTTTCTGATTGGAACCGAATAGAGAGTTCATAAATGAACTTTCCCATCCAAACAACATTGTTGCAAACTTCTATATGGCAATATACCTTGCATTCATAATGGAACACACTAAAGTCATTACTTTAGTGTTTCCATCCAAATATCTCTTTAGTCATAATAAAGAGATATCTGTTTATCTCTTCATTCATAATGAAGAAACATCCAATGATGGATTAGATTCACAATCTAATACATTTACGCTTCCATTACGTTACTCTAATTCTTCCTCGATCTTTGAGGAATTTATCCTTTAGTATTTCTTAAATACTTAAGGATTCACTTGACAGTTGCCATGGTTCTGATCCTGGGCTTGCACTGACATCGTCTTGTACCTGTTCTAGGTACAACTCATATCAATGTTTTTCATACAATATGAAATACATAAATCACCTTTTTGCGTATGCATAAAGGATTCTATTTACGCATTATTTCTTTGGGAGTCAAAGAGTACGTTCTCTTTGAGAAGAGCAACTTCTTAGTCTTACTAGAGTTGTCCATTTGATTGAAGTTTATCATCATATGAGAAACTTCCTAGTATCTCTTGTCTATTATTTAGGGCTTGATATAATCCAATTATATCCTAAAATCTATCATTATAGATTTCCATCCCATGTTTATAGACTATGTCTCCCATATACATTCTATCGTTATAGAATGCTTAGAGTCATAACTTTAACGATGAAGTATTCTTTTCATTTCCAAAATTAATATATCATATATATATTTATATTTTAGGAACATGATTAACTCCCATATACATTCTATCTTCATATAATGTTTTAAAGTCATAACTTTAACCAAGAAGTTTTCATTTCATTTCCAAAATTAATATATCATATATATATACTTAAATTTTAGGAACATGATTAACTCCCACTAATCTTTTGTAAACCTAGTAAACAAAAGATTCATTTACATCTTTATGAGAAATCAAACGATTTGATCCTTTTTCTCATAAGATGCTTATAGCTCCCACTAGCTTGCTAAGATCCATGATGGATGGATCTCTACAACTTACATGTCTTGTGATTCATAGTTTTAGACATATATTATCAAGACTATCTTAATAATGGTTTCGGAAACCTATATTATGTCCAAACATTAAATCACCATTTAGTTGTAGCTAGCAATCTTCGAATTAATTGAAACTAAGACTACGTCAAAAATGGTTCCTTCAAAGTCAACCATTCTCTTTGATTGTAGTCACCTTAAGCTACCAATTAGCTATGAAGGTTTCATTATTTCGGGTTAAATGGTACTTTACCATTTCCTTGAGTATATATCATATATACACTCAATGTAGTCATAAGGATTTTCATTATTATTTCTTTCGAATTAAGAGGTGCAACTCTATGACATAGTCATAAAGTTCAAACCATTCAACTGAGACGGTTTATAAATCCTTCTCGACTACCTTGGAGCTTGTGGTATAGGAACTAGGTTGTTATATTTGTTGATTACTTTCTTGTCACTCAAAGAACCCATTCTTTGAGTTCTATCTCTCGTTCATTTGCTCTTAGGCAAATCACATTGTAGGATTACAATGAACTACCCAACAAAACAACATTTGTTAGTTGGTTTATAGAAGCGATATCCAAAAGTTAATTTAAAGATATCCTACAAGATTGTTATCAAACAAATATTGCTTATAAGCACACAACCCCAAATCTTAACATGCTTAAGATTTGTCTTTCTTTCCAACTACATCTTATGGAGTCATGAAAAATTTGGAAGATCTTCTAATTGACAATCATATTGTCTTAGAAGCATATATATCCTATATATGGGTAATTGATAATATCCAACGAACTAAATCTTATTCAAGTTCGTTCTTCTCCTAATGGAGAAATCCATTATCTTATGATGCTTCTTTCCTTGATATCTTTCAAGAAAACTATTCTAAAGTGTTACAATTCCTTGGATCAAATCTAAGGATGTAAATACTTTAGACGCCTTACTCATCAACTTACATTTCTTGAATTCTTTGAAACCTTTTGCAAAGTATTCGGACTTGTGTTTATTCAAGATAAACTATAGTCCAACCGAGAGTGATCTTCGGTGAACGTCATCCAACATGAGTAGTATTATGTTGTGGACAAGTGCCACTGACATCTAAGTGAATTAACCTCAACAACTTTGTGATTCTTTCTTCTTTCCAAAAGAATAAAGATTCAAACATTTCGCCTCTATACAATTTTAACAAGAAGGTATTGGATCCAGATCTAACAATCCAAAGCATCCATTTATTACCAACTCGTAATTTATGTTTTTAGAGGAATCACAACTTAGTTGGGATTAGTCACTACCTTGCAACCTTTTTGGGTTTTAAGCATCATTATATTCTAAACAGTTAACACCACCATATTATCTCTACTATAGAGATAATCAATTAGATTACCATAATCCAATCATTGATTAATAAAGAACAATGTTTTGTCAAACAAAACATTTATCCATTTCACACAGTGATGGAATTTAGTTCCTTAAAATTGGAATATAAAGACAATCTATGTTTTTCCAATTTCTTTGGTAGTTCATATGAGAAAGTAAGTACCATCTGCTTTCGCAGAGATCTACATTTGATTCACGTTTCGAATGTGAAGTACTTTCTCTTCTCTCATTTATCTTCTACTTCTTATTAGTCACACTTTTACAACGATTGTAAAACATAGTTACTAATATGGATTCAAGCATTCAAGTAGAAGAACCAACTGTTTTGAACTTTTCAAGAACAATTTACAACACCTTCGAAAGGCGTGTTCTTGTCACTTGCAAGACATTTCTTGCAAATACCCCTTCCAATGTTCATCCTTTCATAAAGAAAGTTTGTTCCCTTGGAGTTAATTCTTATCTTCTTCATTTGACTTTCACCTTTGACTACATTAGTCATGGTCCCTAAACTTCCACTATCTCTCTTGAAACTTATTTCAATTGTGTTATACACATCAAACAATTTGGAGAGTGTGTGGTTATTGTTCACTACATAGTTTACAATAAACTTAGTGAACCATTTGGATAGGGACACAAAGGTGAAGTCCTTGCCTAGTTCCCGTCTCTAGAAGTGTTTTAACACTTCAACACTTAATGATTCAAAATCATCATAAGTCCATGTTGATGGACTATTTTTGTCAACCAACCATTATGTTCTAAACATAATTACAAACTTTAAAGAGTTGTACAAGGCAACTCTTATTTCTTCACACAACAAATTGTAAGTGAAGAGTCATGGCACATTAAGTGTCCATGCCTTTGTGCTTTCTTCTCAAGTTCTTTGTTCATGTAACAAAGAAACAAGCACTAAGTGTTTGCAAAGGGTTGTTCAAAGCAACTATTATTTCTTCATACAATGATTTGTAAGTGAAGAACTAATAACACTAAAAGTGTCCTTGTCATTATGCTAATCTTCGTAAGTTCCTTTGTTCATTTAACAAAGGATTAAGCATTGGTTGTTTGTGTTGTCCTCTTCATGATAGACTTTTCTAACATGTTCCTCCAATGATACATTATCATTAGGAAGATTGTGAGGATGAGACTACTTAGATACATATGCAATCTTTATAAGACATTCTTTGGGATTGTGGTACTAAGTCCGGAAACTAAAACATTCGGTTTTATTTGTCAAGTGTTGGATAGCGTTTGCAAATATATTGGTAAACAAATACATAACGAATATAAATTGATTGATTTTAAGACATTTGATTCGGGTCTTTAAATCAAATTGCACCACCCACTATTTTTGGCAAATTCCATATCCCTCATTGGAATTCGAGAGTTTTGGAGGAAACTCTTAGTAGGTTATGGGAGGCTCACTATTACCAAGCCCACCTCACAATGATATGATATTGGCTAGCATTAATAATAATGAGAGAGTACGATTACTCATTTGCAACTAATGCAAGTACCCATCTTATTTGGCCTCTAGAGAATGTCACCTCACAATGATATGATATTGGCTCCATTGCACTTAGCTAAGTCATTCCCACCATGCTTAGTTCATGAAGGGGTTCAAGAATAGCCTCACAATGATATGATATTGGCCATCCTCGTTGCCTACATCAACCTCATCATATGTTTATGGATTCCTCCTGAGTATAAGCATGCACTTTGTACTCCCCCATGATAGGGTGAAGCCGGTGTACAAGTCATAAACGATTGGATCCCACCACGGTGGAAGGCCTACGAAAGAGTGTTCTAAGCACTCTCACGCTTATCAACTTAATAATGGTTTGGTTGAGGGTTTTAGGTCTCATCACATATAAACATACATTTTAATCTCTATTAAAACTATTTTGGTCCTATTACAACTATTGGTCCATATGATTGTTTTTAGTTGTATATAATACTCCCACTATGCTTATAAAACGGGTTTTAAAGCAAGAGTATATGATACTACTAACATAACCTTTGCATTCATTTGATGGACTATATAGTTGCCTTAGGGCCTTAGGATGACTATGAACCTTTGTTTAGATTCAACACGAGCCTTGTGTTGAATCTCGGTCTAGGAATGGTGATTGATTTTAGTTACGCGTTTAATCACATTAAGGCGTGCTGTCTTAGGGGCGTTGGACCCAACTACTTCATTTTCATGCATATCATATAAAGCAAGAAAGAAGTACTTCAAAGTAAAGGTGAGCTTATGCTCATTACAACATTTGCATAAAACAAATTACTTTAAAGTAAAGAAGAGCTTATGCCCTTTTACAACATTTGATCAAATCAAATTACAACCAAAGTCTAATCTACACATTCCCATGGTTCAAACAAATTTGAAACGGCCTTTCACATAGCTCAATTATATTAGGCTTAGGTTCATAATCACCCTTTAATTAATTAACACATTAACTAATTAAATTGAATGCAACATTTTCATTTGGTTTTTATATCCATAAAATTGATTTAAATGGAGCTAAACAAAATGAAAATCCAATTCTCATTTAAAGAGACAAAACAATTTTGTTCTCTACCTAATTTGGGCCAATATGCAATAACCACAACTTTTGGGCCATAAAGCAATTAACCTCAACTTTTGGGCTATATTGCAAAACTTTTGGGGTCACTTTGTAAACACACAAAAGTCCACTACTTCATGTAATTACACTAGAACCCAAAATTTAATCAATGCAAAAACTTCATTAAAGGAGCAAAACAATTTGTCCTTTAGCGTTTTTGGACCTAAACGTAAAAACGTAAACTTTCGGGCCAAAGTGCAAATACACAAAAGTATCAAAACTTTATGTAATTGCATAAAAGACCACAAAAGTACCCCCACTAGGGGGTGGCCGGTTTTGGAAGAGGATAGAGTGATGTGTGTGTTGATTTGTGAGTTTTAGACATAAAGCAACAAGTGGTGCAAGTGGTGTGTGTGAAAGGAAATTAATCCTTACACACCCATCACCATTTCCATCACCATTCAAATAAATATTTAATGCAATAAATCATTTGAAAAACATAAAACATAAACTTTATGAAATTAATCAAAACTTTGAATCAAAACACAAACCTTTTTGTTCTTGGCAAAAATGTCAAGAACAATGAAGAACATTCATGAAAAACCCAAAAATTTTCCATGAACTTTTTCCACCCAAAAACATTCCAAAACCATTCAAACTTTAGGGAAATAACATCTAACCAAACTAGGGTACATAGGGGTTCCAAAAGTCACTTGAAAACACTTTTAACAAGTCAAACAAGAACCCAAAAATCCACCCTTTGGATTTGGCCGAAAATCCCCAAAGTCATGGCACCAAATTTTAGCTCCAATATTCATGCTCATATGAACTACATCTACAACATTTGAGATGGCAAATTTTCTAACAAAATTTACATTCAAAGAAACAAGAATAAAGCTTGTAACAATTACAACTTTTAAATCACAAACTATGAACTACAAAACACAAAAGGATTCACCAACTACTAGACCTAGGCTCTGGTACCACATGAAGGAATATTTTTGTGAAAACAAGTTCATTTAAGCAACATCAATAAGCATGCAATTAACAATTAAAGGCGGAATCATGCTTGCATGCACTTAAAACAAAACATTAACCATGAAATTCAAAGCCTAGTAGATTGGTGAACCAAAACTCAACTCAAAACAAAGTGAGTTGAAATTGTACCTTTGTAGATTCCTCTCTGCATAAGCAAAGGCTAATCACCCAAAGAGAGGGCCTTCATTCCTTTCATCTAAAATCTATGGATTTGGATGGATGAATAGGTTTCTCCAAGTTCCCAAAATAGGGAACCTCTAAGTCTCTTCACCAAGGAGAGATTGGAGAAGAAATGAGTGACCTTGGAGTAGTGGGATTGCAAGATGCACCCCCAAGGTGGCCGGCCTCTTTAGAGAGAAATGGAGAGACATGTTCTCTCCAATTTTCTCCAAAACAAACCCTAATGAATTTTAGGCTATAAAGTCATATTTATACCTTTATTCATTTCAGTGGCAAACTTGTAAATAAGTCCAAGTTCACTACCCTTAGCATTATGGCCGGCCCTAGGGTATTTTTGGGCTAATTAGGCCTTTGTGAATCATTATTCATTAAGTTGTCATACAACTTAAGTCAATGGGCTTGACGTTCGAAGCCCATTGGGCCTTAATGTCCAAAACTATCCCGAGGTCTTTAACGAACTTATTCGTTTGCTTAATTAACATATTAATTAATCCTTGCCATAAATAAATGATTAAACCATTTAATCATTCTTACTCATCTTCATTGTTTCTTCAATCTCCACCTTACACGGTGTGCGATCCATTAGGTTCCTTTTAGCGAGGCAGTGGGCGATTAAAACCATTTTATATCGATTGTGAATTGAAACTTACTTTCAATTCTCCCTTTAGTGATTACACACGTTTAGGGCTTCCACAAACCATGAGTGACACCTTGCAGCATATCATGGTTACCCAAGCTAATCAGAAGAGGTAGAGAAAACCTATTCAGTTTGGGATTACAAATGCAATACGGTCTTTCTCTAATACAATACTCTTGACCACATTGTTTGGTTTGATAGTTTATTTATTCATGTCTACTATCCAATGTGATTCGTGTGCTTATATGATTACCTTGAATGTGATTTAGAACGACTTTTCTAAATCTCATTCATACTCTGGCCAGAGATTCTAAATCATATCATAGAGTATTCTCCCTCAAACAGTTTGAAGGTTAGAGATCCCTTGTTGCGCATTCACTTGCCTCCATGGCTAAGTGGCTTAACCCCAACGATGCCATGGACACCCCGATGGGGTGACTTTGACATAATCAAAGATCAAGGACTTAACCACAAGACAACTGTGATGCCTCAGGTCAAAGGACTACTTTGCATTATCCCAACCATGAGTTCTCATGTGACATGAGTATGAGAACTCTTCATTGATCGTGTTCAGTGAACTCATTCTCTACTGAGCACCTACGTACTTGTCTTGATGTCACACACACCAATGACTCGAGACTAGTCACTCTCCTTGAGAGAAGACATAGCACGTACCGATCTTGACGGACTGTCAATGCCCAATTGGCAATCCTATGATCAGGAACATTTAGGATGTGTCTACGAAAGAATGGTCTCATGAATCTAACTTCATTAGATTACATTCTCCCAATCACATATTCCTTGGACTTTATCGTTTAAGCATATAACATTTATATGAGACGGCTCAAACAATAATCTTTGCCCTTTATATTAAACTAGATTAGTTTAACATGTGAAATGTCCGTAAAGCATCATCACATGATTGGTTTTAGGGCACATTTCCAACAGGAATGACTTAACTAAGTGCAATGGAGCCAACATCATATCATTGTGAGGTAACATTCTCTAGAGGCCAAATAAGATGGGTACTTGCAAGAGATGCAAATGAGTAAGCGTACTCTCTCATTATTATTAATGCTAGCCAACATCATATCATTGTGAGGTGGGCTTGGTAGTAGTGAGTCTCCCATACCCTACTAAGAGTTTCCTCCAAAACTCTCGAATTCCAATGAGGGATATGGAATTTGCCAAAAATAGTGGGTGGTGCTATTTGATTTAAAGACCCGGATCAAATGGCTTAAAATCAATCAATTTATATTCGTTATGTATTTGTTTACCAATATATTTGCAAACGCTATCCAAAACTTGACAAAGAAAAGCCGAATGCTTTAGTTTCCGGACTTGGTACCACAATCCCAAAGATTGTCTTAAATGGATTGTATATGTACCTAAGTAGTCTCATCCTCACAATCTTCCTATTGATAATGTATCATTGGAAGAACATGTTATATAAGTCTATCATAAAGAGGACAACACTTTTAAAGTCATAATTCTTCAATTACAAATCGTTGTATGAAGAAATAAGAGTTGCTTTGAACAACCCTTAACTAACGCAAACATTAGTGCTTGTTTCTTTGTTACATGAACAAGGAACTTAAGAAGAAAGCACAAAGGCATGGACACTTTATATGCCATAATTCTTCACTTCCAAATTGTTGTATGAAGAAATGAGAGTTGCCTTGAACAACTCTTGAAAGTTTGTAATTATGTTTAGAACATAATGGTTGGTTGACAAAAATAGTCCATCAACATGGACTTATGATGATTTTGAATCATTGAGTGTTGAAGTGTTACACCACTTCTAAAGACGGAAACTAAGCAAGGACTTCACCTTTGTGTCCCTATCCAAATGGTTCACTAAGTTTATTATAAACTATGTAGTGAACAATAAACACATACTCTCCAAAATGTTTGATGTGTATAACACAATTGAAATAAGTTTCAAGAGAGATAGTGGGAGTTTAGGGACCATGACTATTGTAGTCAAAGGAGAAGTCAAATGAAGAAAGTGAAATAACTCCAAGGGAACAAACTTTCTTTATGAAAGAATGGACATTGGAAGGGGTATTTGCAAGAAAAGTCTTGCAAGTGTCAAGATCAAACATTTCGAAGGTGTTGTAAATTGTTCTTGAATAGTTCAAAACAGTTGGTTCTTCTACTTGAATGCTTGATTCTGTATTAGTAACTATGTTTTACAATTGTTGTAAAAGTGTGACTAATAAGAAGTAGAAGATATATGAGAGAAGAAAAAGGTGCTTCACATTCGGAACGTGAATAAAATAAAGATCTCTGCGAAAGCAGATAGTACTTACTTCCTCATATGAACTACCAAAGAAATTGGAAAAACCAAAGATTGTCTTTACATTCCAATTTTAAGGAACTTAATTCCATCACTATAGTAGAGATGGATGAATGTTTTGTTTGACAAAACATTGTTCTTTATTAGTCAATGATTGGATTATAGTAATCTAATTGATTGTCTCTATAGTAGAGATGAAATGGTAGTGTTAACTGTTTAGAATATAACGATGCTTAAAACCCAAAAGGTTGCAAGGTAGTGACTAATCTCAACTGAATTGTGATACCTCTAAAAACATAAATTACGAGTTGGTCATAGATGGATGCTTTAGATCGTTAGATCCGGATCCAATACCTTCTTATTAAAATTGTATGGAGGCGAAATGTTCAAATCTTTATTCTTTTGGAAAGAAGAAAGAATCACAAATTTGTTGAGGTTAATTCACGCAGATGTTAGTGGCACTTGTCCACAACATAATACTACTCATGTTGTATGACATTCACCGAAGATCACTCTCGGTTGGACTATAGTTTATTTTGAATAAACACAAGTTCGAATACTTTGCAAAAGGTTTCAAAGAATTCAAGAAATGTAAGTTGATGAGTAAGACGTCTAAAGTATTTACCTCCTTAGATTTGATCCAAGATAAGGTAACACTTTAGAATAGTTTCCTTGAAAGATATCAAGGAAAGAAGCGTCATAAGGTAATGGATTTCTCCATTAAGAGAAGAACGAACTTGAATAAGATTTAGTTCGTTGGATATTATCAATTACCCATATATAGGATATATACTTCTAAGACAATATGATTGTCAATTAGAAGATCTTCCAAAATTTTCATGACTCCATAGGATGTAGTTGGAAAGAAAGACAAGTCTTAATAGTGTTAAGATTTGGGGTTGTGTGCTAATAAGCAATATTGGTTTGAAAATTATCTTGTGGGTATCCTTAAATTAACATTTGGAAATCACTTCTATAAACCAACTAACAAATGTTGTTTGTTGGGTAGTTCATTGTAATCCTACACTAGGATTTGCCCAAGATAGAGCAAATGAACGAGGGATAGAACTCAAAGAATGGTTCTTTAAGAAACAAGATAGTGATCAACAAATATAACAACCTAGTTCCTATACCACAAGCTCCAAGGTAGTCGAGAAGGATTTATAAACCGTCTCAGTTGAATGGTTTGAACTTTATGACTATGTCATAGAGTTACACCTCTTAATTCGAAAGAAATAAGAATGAAAATCCTTATGACTACATTGAGTGTATATACGATATATACTCAAGGAAATGGTAAAGTACCATTTGACCCGAAATAATGAAACCTTAAATAGCTAATTGGTAGCTTAAGGTGACTACAATCAAAGAGAATGGTTGACTTTGAAGAAACCATCTTTGACGTAGTCTTGTTTTCAATTAATTCGAAGATTGCTAGCTACAACTAAATGGTGATTCAATGTTTGGACATAATATAGGTTTCCGAAACCATTATTAAGATAGTCTTGATAATATATGTCTAAAACTATGAATCACAAGACATGTAAGTTGTAGAGATCCAACCATCATGGATCTTAGCAAGCTAGTGGGAGTTATAAACGTCTTATGAGAGAAAGATCAAAACGTTTGATTTCTCATAAAGATGTAAATGAATCTTTTGTTTACTAGGTTTACAAAAGATTAGTGGGAGTTAATCATGTTCCTAAAATTTAAATATATATGATATATTAATTTTGGAAATGAAAAGAATACTTCTTCGTTAAAGTTATGACTTTAAAACATTATATGAAGATAGAATATATATGGGGGACATAATCTATATAAATGGGATGGAAATCTATATTAATAGATTTTAGGATATAATTTGATTATATCAATCCCTAATAATAGACAAAAGATGCTAGGAGGTTTCTCATATGATGATAAACTTCAATTAGAAGAACAACTCTAGTGAGACTAGGAGGTAGCTCTTCTCAAAGGGAACGTACCCTTTGACTCCCAAAGAAATAATGCGTAAATAGAATCCTTTATGCATACGCAGAGAGGTGATTTATGTATTTCATATTGTATGAAAAACATTAATATGAGTTGTACCTAGAAAGGTACAAGACGATATCAGTACAAGCCCAGGATCAGAACCACGGCAACTGTCAAGTGAGTTCTTAAGTATTTAAGAAGTACTAAAGGATAGATTCCTCAAAGAATGAGGAAGAATTAGAGTAACGTAATGGAAGCGTAAATGTATTAGATTATGAATCTAATCCATCATTGGATATTTCTTCATTATGAATGAAGAGATACTCAGGTATCTCTTTATTATGACTAAAGAGATATTTGGATGAAAACATTAAAAGTAATGACTTTAGTGTGTTCCATTATGAATGCAAAATATATTGCCATATAGAAGCTTACAACATTGCTGTTTGGATGGGAAAGTTCATTTTTGAACTCTCTATTCGGTTCCAACCAGAAAGTGTCTCTAGTGTACCGACACTACGACACTAATGTGCCTTAAAACCAATCATATGATGATACTTTACGGACATTTCACATGTTAAACTAATCTAGTTTAATATCAAGGGCAAAGATTATTGTTTTAAGCCGTCTCATATAAATGTTATATGCTTAAACGACAAGTCCAAGGAATATGTAATTAGGAGAATGTGATTTAAACAAGTTAGATTAATGAGACCATTCTCTTTCGTATACATATCCTAAACGTTCCTGATCATAGGATTGCTAATTGGGCATTGACAGTCCGTTAAGATCAGTACATGCTATGTCTTCTCTTAGTGAGAGTGACTAGTCTCGAGCATTGGTGTGATTGACACCAAGACAAGCATGTAGGTGCTCAATAGCGAATGAGTCCACTGAACACGATCAATGAGGAGTTCTCATACTCATGTCACATGAGAACTCATGGTTGGGATAATGCAAAGTAGTCCTTTGACATTAGGCATCATAGTTGTCTTGTGGTTAAGTCCTTGATCTTTGATTGTGTTAAAGTCACTTCATTCGAAGGTGTCCACGGCATAGTTGGGGTTAAGCCACTTAGCCATGGAGGCGAGTGAATGCGCAACAAGGGATCTCTAACCTTCAAACCGTTTGGGGGCGAATACTCTATGATATGATTAAGAATCTTTGGCCAGAGTATGAATGAGATTTAGGAAGTCGTTCCAAATCTCATTCAAGGTAATCATATAAGCACATGTATCACATTGGATAGTAGACATGAATAAACTATCAATCCAAACAATGTGGTCAAGAGTATTGTATTAGAGAAAGACCGTGTTGCATTGTAATCCTAAACTGAATAGGTTCTCCACCTCTTCTTATTAGCTTGGGTAACCATGATATGCTGCTAGGTGTCACTCATGGTTTGTGGAAGCCCTAAACGTGTATAATCACTAAAGGGAGAATTGAAAGTAAGTTTCAATTCACAATCGATTTGAAATGGTTTTAATCGCCCACTGCCTCGCTAAAAGGAACCTAATGGATCGTACACCGTGTAAGGCAGAGATTGAAGAAACAATGGAGATGAGTAAGAATAATTAAATGGTTTAATTATTTATGGCAAGGATTAATTAATATGTTAATTAATCAAACGAATCAAGTTCGTTAAAAGACCACGGGTTAGTTTTGGGCCTCAAAGCCCCATGGGCTTCAAACGTCAAGGCCATTAACTTAAGTTGTATGACAACTTAATAACAAATAATTCACAAAGGCCTTAAAAGCCCAATGAAACCCTATGGCCGGCCATTTAGTTAAAGGAGTGGGTTTTGGACTTAATTACAAGTTTGCCACTCAAATGAATGTAGGTATAAATATGACTTTATAGCCAAAATTCATTTAGGGTTTCTTTTAGAGAATTGAAGAGAACACAAAGCTCTCATTTTCTCTCTAAAGAGGCCGGCCACCCTTGGAGGGATTAGCTAGTAATCTTTCTCCTCCAAGGTCACTCATTTCTTCATCAATCTTACCTTGGTGTGGAGACTTAGAGGTTCTCAATTTTGGGAACTTGGAGAACCATTTCATCCATCCAAATCCATAGATCTAAGATGCAAGGAATGATGGCCCTCTCTTTGGGTGATTAGCCTTTGCTTATGCAAAGAGGAATCTACAAAGGTATAATTTCTCAACTCACTTTGTTTTGAGTTGAGTCTTGGTTCACCTAATCTACTAGGCTTTTAATTTCATGGTTAATGTTTTGTTTTTAAGTGCATACAAGCATGATTCCGCCTTTTAATTGTTAATTGCATGCTATAGATGTTGCTTAAATGAACATGTTTTTCACAAATTTCCTTCATATAGAGGTCTTCCTCTAAGTAGCCGTTCAGAAAAGCCGTCTTCAATTCCATTTGCCATATCTCATAATCATGGTACGCAGCTATTGCAAGCAAAATCCGAATGGACTTAATCATGGCTACAGGAGAGAAGGTTTCTTCATAGTCAATCCCTTCTCTTTGCCTGTAACCCTTGGCTACAAGTCTAGCCTTATAAGTCTCCACATTCCCTTCAGCGCCTATCTTCCTCTTGAAGACCCATTTGTTTCCAACAGGTACTATACCTTCTGGAGGGTCTACAAGAGTCCAGACCTGATTTTGATACATGGAATCCATCTCTGATTTCATGGCCTCTTGCCATCTCTTTGAATCAATGTCGAACATTGCTTCAGTGTAGTCTCTAGGGTCTTCCTTTTTGTCATTGTCACCTAGAAGGTGCAATTCCCCAAAGTCATTATCTAAGCCATACCTCTTAGGTGGCTTGCTAACCCTTTCAGATTTACATGAAGCTAGGGGTTCAAGAACAGGGTTGTCAACTTGTCGAGTGCTTGTTTGTGGTTCATCATTAATCTCATTAATTTCCATCATTTTACTTATAGTTCCTTTGAGAACAAATTCGTCCTCTAGAAACTTAGCAGTTCTGGCGACAAAAACCTTTTGGTCGTCAGGATGGTTGAACTCATATCCCATAGTTTCTCTAGGATATCCCACAAAATAGCACCTAACTGATCTCGCTTCAAGCTTCTTGACATATGCTTCACAGCCCCAAATCTTAATGTGATTAAGACTTGGCTTTCTTCCATGCCATATCTCATAGGGCGTCTGTGAAACTCACTTGGAAGGTACTCTATTAAGCAAGTAAGCTGCTGTATATAGAGCGTATCCCCAGAATGTTACTGGTGGATCTGCGGAACTCATCATAGAACGAACCATGTTCATCAAGGTTCGATTTCTCCTTTCAGAAACTCCATTAAGTTGTGGAGTTCCCGGTGGAGTTCACTGTGATATTATTCCACACTCTTTGAGATAATCTAGGAACTCGGTACTTAGATACTCTCCCCCTCGATCTGATCTTAAGATCTTTATTTGTTTCCCAATTTGCTTCTCAACTTCATTCTTGAATTCTTTGAACCTTTCAAAGGATTCTGACTTGTACTTCATAAGATACACATAGCCAAACCGAGAGTGATCGTCGGTGAATGTGATATAGTAGGGGAAGCTTCCTCTCGACGTATTAGACATAGGTCCACATACGTCAATGTGGATTAACCCTAGAATTTCAGTGGCACGCTCTCCTTTCCCAGTGAATGGAGATTTGGTAATCTTCCCTTTTAAGCAACATTCACAAATACCCATTTGGTCATTACCTAATGGGCGGAAATATCCATCTTTCGACATCTTGCGAATCTTATCAAGGTTCACATGTCCAAGTTTAAGATGCCATATCTTTTCTCGGTTAACTTCTTCTCTAGCCCTTTTGGGTTTTGAGGTATTCTCGCTTTCAATACAGTGCATCCCACTACTTGTCTCTAGGTGAAAAAGTCCCTCTATCATATTACCATGAGAGATAATACGATCGTTCAAGTATAAAGTGCAACTCATTTTGTCAAACAATATTGAGTGCCCATCTCGTAAAAGCTTAGAGATAGAAATCAAATTCTTTATACATGAAGGAAAATATAAACAATTTTTAAGTTCCAAGACTTCCCCAGAGGGCAGTTGAAGCATGTAGGTGCCTATTGCTTTAGCAGAGATCTTAGTGCAGTTCCCAGCAATATGCTGCTCCCTGTTAGTCCTTGCAACGAATTGCAGATATGTTGACTAGCGCCTGAATCAAATATCCAGGAATTGGAGCTCATTGTAAAAACACTCTCTATAACAGAAATAGTCCCTTCAAAAGTTCGTGTCATAAGGCTCGCAATGTGCACCCTGTATTTCTTCTTCTAACGTTCATCCTTTCCACAATGAAAGCATGTTCCTTTGGATTTTATTGCCTTCTTCTTATGTAACCTTTTCTTTGTGACTGCAGTCTCACTCCCACTGTCCTTTTTGAAACCTTATTCAAACTTACAGCACATGTCAATCATCTCGGTAAAAGTATGATTGAATCTATTCACTTTATAGTTTACAATAAACTTAGTGAAATCATCCGAGAGAGATGCAAGGAAAAAGTCTTGGGCCATTTTCCCATCGATAGAAGTTCCTAAACTTTCAAGATCTTGAAAGATCTTTTCCATCTTTTGTCCATGTTTTTGGACCGATGCCCCATTTGCCATTTTGGCATTCAATAGATTACAAACATTTGAGAATCATACGTTACTAGTCTCAATGTCATGCATCTTATGCAAACTATCAACCATGGCACAAGAAGTGTCCATGTGCTGATGTAGCTTCTTAAGCTCCTCACTAAGTGAAGTGAGGATTAAGCATTTGGCTTATAAGTCATCCTCATAATGTCTTGCATAATTTTAACACTCCTCCTTTGAAGCTAGTTTTGAGAGGTACATGAGGAGGGGATTGCTTAAGCACATACAATATGTCTTTCACCTTTGAGACATTCTCAATGTGGCGATACCAAGCAAGGAAACGTTGGCCCCTAAGGCCCCTTTTGTCAAGTATAATGGTGGGTGTAATTTTAGGCATGTCGTTAACTACATAACATAACAGAAATCGTATTACATTGTTGATTTTAAAACTAGTTGATTGGGTCTTAAATCAAATAGTACCACCCACTATTTTTGGCAAATTCC
Source organism: Malus sylvestris (assembly GCF_916048215.2). Taxonomy (NCBI): domain Eukaryota; kingdom Viridiplantae; phylum Streptophyta; class Magnoliopsida; order Rosales; family Rosaceae; genus Malus; species Malus sylvestris. Next base: position 16,410,958 of record NC_062269.1, read on the forward strand.
ACATCCTTCAATGGAATTCAAGAGTTATGTTGAACTCTTAGCGGGGTATGGGAGGCTCACCATTACCAAGCCCACCTCACGATGATAAGATGTTGGTTAGCAAAAATAATGATGAGAGAATAACGCTTTAGTCATTTACAACTCTTGTAATTACCCATCTAGTTTGGCCTCTAGAGAATGATGACTCACAATGATATGATGTTGGCACCATTGCACTTAGTTAAGTTATTCCCACCATGCTAGTTCGTGTAGGGGTTCAAGAATAGCTTCACAATGATATGATGTCGGCCATCCTCGTTGCCTACCTTACCACATCATGTATGTTCATATGGACTCCTCCTGAATGTAAGCACATACTTTGAACTCACCCATGATAGGGTGAAGCCGGTGTAGGAGTCACAAACGATTGGAGCCCACCATGGTGGAAGGCCTACGAAGAGATGTTCAAAGCATCTCTCGCTTATCAACTTAATATTCATTTTGTTGAGGGAGTTGTGTTGGGCTACATCAATTTTATTTTAATCTTATTAAAAGAACTTGGGCCTATCACAACCATTGGTCTAAGTTAATATGAATTAGTAGTATATAATACTCCCACTATTTCGATGAAACAAGCGAGACTATATGGAACTACTAACGAATGCATTGCATCCTCATATGGACTATATAGTCATATTAGGTCTTAGGATGATTATGAAACGTTTGATTTGATCCAACACGAGCCTTGTGTTGGACCTTGGGTTTAAGGTAGATAGTTGTTGATTTTAGTTACGCGTTTAATCTAATTAAACCGTTATTTCCTATTGGGCGTTGGACCCAACTATTCCAATTTGCATACATATAAACAAAAAGGAATATATGAAATAAAGAGAAGGGCTTATGCCCTTTTACAACAAATTAGAAGGACTTATGTCCTTTTACAACAAATTTGAACTAATCAAATTACATTCAAATCTAAACTACTTAACCCAAACATTCACAATGTAAAGCGGTCAATCACATAGCTCAATTATCGAGGCCTTTGGTTCATAATCACCCTTTTCTTAATCAATCAAATTAACTAAGAAAGCAACTTAAACAATTGGTTTTCAGATTCATAGAATTGATTTAAATGGAACTAAATGAAATGAAAATCCAATTCTCATTAAAGAGACAAAACCATTTTGTTCTCATCATCTTTTGGGCCGAAAAACAATGACCACAACAATTGGGCCATAAGGTTAAAACATAGACTTTTGGGGTCACTTTGTAAAAACACAAGAGTCCACAACTTCATGTAATTAAAACTAGAACCCAAAATTTTCAACAGTAGCAAAAACTTCATTAAAGAAGCAAAACAATTTGTCCTTTAGCGTTTTTAGGCCTTAACGAAAAAACGTAAACTTTTGGGCCAAAGTACAAATACACAAAAGTATCAAAATTTCATGTAATTGAATAAAAGGCCCCAAAAGTACCCCCATTAAGGGGTGGCCGGTTTTGGTAGTGAAAAAGGAGGGGGAAAAGGTTTTGGTGAAAAAATTCAAAATTTGAAAGTGTTTTGTGCAAGTGGATAGGTAGGTGAGGAAAAGTTGATTGGTATAGGTTGTAAGAAAATGTTTTGTCAAACAATAAAGACATAAATCATCCATCACCAATTAATTACAAGCTAACTAAGTCGCATAAATATGCTCCTATCAAATTCCCCCACACTTGGCTTTTGCTAGTCCTCAAGCAAAACAAAGAAAACAAAACACAACCTAAACCTTCCTACAATTGGCCTAGGGATTTCCAATACAACATGACATGTTAAATATCACTACTTACACAGATTTTAGCCATCCTTACCATCGAGCACATACTTAATCATAGTCTCCACTCACTAGCTTGCATTTAATCAATTAAAACAACATTTTGAATGTAGTAACATGCCTTAGAGAATCCCTCAATTCGTCACCGGATATACACTCTATTTTCACACAAATTTTCTGACTACACTCCCTATGCTAGATTTATGTGAAAAGATTGATGTAAACATGAAAACTAACACTCACATATGTTATCATCAAAGAAGGCAATTTCTGGAATTATTAATGCATGTATATATATGATCTCATGAATGGAATGCCATTACTTAGACGTGAGAACCAGGGATACCATATGCTCATACCAATCCCAACCTCCACATTATTGAACACACAACACTCAAGATTGAAGCCTGATGTGAAAATATATAAGCACTCAAATTAAACCCTCTTGTTGTCAAATTGTAGTATAAATGCAAGTATGGATCGTTCTAAACCGGGGATTAGGAGGGCTTGCTAAAACCTTTAAACTGACTCAAAAACATAAAAACAAAGTTAAAAACGTTTGAATAGACTCAAAGGACTCAAAACAGGTTCACAAGACTCAAAACAACTTAACAACACTCAAAACTGCCTAAAAACACCAACCAGGCGGTTTCTAACTCTAAACACAACTTTGGACGAATTTAGGGTTTTGGCTGGACTCAAAACACTCAAAAACACAAACAAAACAGATTTTAAACACTTTGAAACAAGAAAGTAAAGAAGGGGTTCGTTTTGAACGAAATTAAAATAAAACAAGTAACTAAAACTTAAGACAGATTTTTGGACGAATTTGGTTGAATTAAATGGATGGTAAGCTAGCTAGAGGTTCCTTCTCCACACATGACATGTATGCAAATTAATCAATTTCCAGTTACTTCTTCATTGAATTATGAATAACAATGCCCCAAATTAACTGTGACATCACTAGTTAACCCTCAGATTTTCCTTGTATTATTGGATTGGATGACATCATTCGACAACCCAAAGCATTCTTCAAGAGTTCCCTACATGACATCATAATAGAGATACAATCAAAGATCATTACGTTCAATGAAAATCATAAGCATTGACAAAGCACTTGCAACTATGACATCATGTCACTCATGCTAGGAATTAAATTTAACGCGATCGTGACTAGTGACCTTCACTACATATGAATATAAGTTTGTAATGATTATTTGAAACTCCCTTATACTCTAGCATCAGATATATACATGCTAATTAAGTGTCGACCCTCAATCAACAAACACAAATAAGTTATCAATCAAACAATTAAGCCAATTGCATTCATGATTCAAGAATTCATAACTAGAATTTATCAACTCATTTGCACACATAATCATGGCTTTGAAATAATCCCTAGCCAAGAGGGGTTTAGCCACTCATGTTTATAGCAATACGAAAGGAAAATAAATTAAACATTGTAAATATAGAACGAATTACACCTAGAATGCTCCAACAATCAAGCTTGAACATCCAAGAGTCCTTCCTTCTTTCTTCTTGCTGCGACACAAAGGTGGATGGAGTGTATGACATGTGTTTAGGGGTCAGGAAGGTGGTCTAGGGTGGATGGCTACGGCAAGGATGTGTGTGTATGGTTTCTGGATATGTATGGGTGCGGCTCTTGTGTATAGAATGATCAATGGATCCCTGATGCGGCTAAGGATGGTAGTATTTAAGGTTTTTGGAAATAAAAAACCCTAACTTATTTAGGTAACAGAAATTAAGTCAAAACCTAAAGGGAAATCAAAATTAAAGTCAGAATTTTAGAGAGAAAAGGAAAGGAATTGCGGCTGGATGTTTTTGAAAGAAAGGGAATGTGATTTGATGTAGGGAATAGGAAAGAAACACTCTCCCTTGCACGGCAAGGAAGAGAAAGGGAAAAGAGAGGTGCAGTACCACTAGGCAGGGATTTAGGTCTTCTGGAAGTTCTTATTTAGAGACTAAAGAGGATTAAGAGTCTTCTTTGTTGCTGGAACTTAGGGACTTTGAGGATTAGGAAAGGTTAAAACCAAAGTAGGAAACTTTGGCTTAACATTCCTTCTTCTTGTAGGAATCCATCTTCAATTAGGAATCCTTCTTCAATTCGGAATCCTTCTTCAATTAGGAATCCTAGCATCTTTAGGTCTTTAATTTAGTCCATCTCCCTTGCTCCAAGCATGTGATATCCATTCCAAGCCCAAAAGTGCTCCAAAAAGCTCCAAACTGCACTTCTTTGCCTCTTTAACCCTTTAGACCTATAAACACACGAAAATGGCTTGAAATACTAATTTAACTAAGAAATAACAACCTAAATGCACAAGAACAAGCTAACTAAGTCGCATAAATATGCTCCTATCAAATTCCCCCACACTTAGCTTTTGCTAGTCCTCGAGCAAAAGAAACAAAACAAAAGAAACAAAAACATACAATCTAAACCTTCCAACATTTACCTCAGTGATTTCCAATGAAACATGACATGTCAAAGATCACTACTCTCGTGAATTTAAGCAATCCTTACCCTCGAGCATACTTAATCATAGTCACCATTCACTAGCTCACATTTAATCAATTAAAACAACATTTTGAATGTAGTAACATGCCTTAGAGAATTCCCTCAATTCCTTACTAGATTTCCACTCAATTTTCACTCAGATTTTTTGACTACACACCCTACACTAGGTATATGTGAGAAGATTGATGTAAACATGAAAACTAGATATGCACTCAATTTTCACTCAGATTTTCTCACATATGTTTATAACAAAGAAAGCAATTTCTGGAATTATCAATGCATGTATATATATGATCTCATGAACGGAATGCTACTACTTAGAAGCGAGAACCAGGGATTCTATATGCTCATACCAATTCCAAACTCCACATATTGAAACACACAACACTCAAGATAGAAGTCAAGGGTTGAAACAAAGCTAAGGTATTGGTTAACAAAGAAAGGTAAGGGGAAACAAACGTTCTTAAAGCAATAGTGAGCAAAGTAATGAAATTGACACTTAGAATTCACTTTCGAATGTAAAAATCTACTTAAACGTAAAGGGAAGGTTCATGCAACACTTAGGGTCAAATTCAACATTTTGGACCCAAATCTAGAGAAAATGTTAGTGTTGATGAAATTTGCAACAACTCTAGAATCATTAGTACGGGTAACCTTTGCTTCTACCCATTTGGAAATATAATCAGCCGCAAGCAAAATATAAGTGAACCCATGCGAAGAAGGAAAGGGACTCATGAAATCAATACCCCAAACATCAAAAATTTCAACATTGAAAATAGGGGTTTGCGGCATTTGGTCCTTAGCACAGGTTGTAACTGTTCTTTGGCATCAATCACAAGTTATGCAAAACGTTCTAGCATCTTTAAACAATGTAGGCCAATAAAAACCACACTTTAACCCCTTGAGGGCTGTTCTTTGGGTGCCAAAATGACCCCCACATGCATAAGAATGACAAAAGGCTAGAATTGAATTAAACTCAGAATTGTGCACACATCTTCCAACAATCTAATTTAGGCAATATTTCCACAAATATGGATCATCCCACACACAAAATCTTGCATCATTTCTAAGTTTATCATGTTTGTATTTATCTAGAGTGCTAGGAACTTGTTTTGTGACCAAATAATTGACCAAATCAGCATACCAAGGCTTACTTACCTCTAGGGACAGTAATTGTTCATCAGGGAATGTTTCTATAATGGGTAAGGATTCCTCAATGTGCACCAAACAGCTAAGGTGGTTAGCCACCACATTTTCACTTATTTTTTTTTCTCTAATTTCAATGTCGAACTCTTGAAGTAGGAGCATCCAACGAATCAACCTTGGTTTGGCCTCCTTTTTGGTGAGAAGATACCTCAAAGTTGCATGGTCAGAATATACAATCACTTTAGTGCCAAGTAAATATGAACGAAATTTATCTAAAGAAAAGACAACGGCAAGAAGTTCTTTCTCAGTGGTAGAATAATTCAATTGAGCATCATTTAAGGTTCGGGAGGCATAATAGATGATGTGGGGCTATTTGTTCCTCCTTTGGCCTAAAACAGCACCAATTGCATAATCAGATGCATCACACATTAGCTCAAATGGAAGGCTCCAATCTGGTGGCATGATAATGAGGGCCGAAGTCAACATGTTCATGAGGGTGTTGAAAGCTATCTTACACTCCTTGTTGAACTCGAAGGCTACTTCCTTTTGGAGTAAACGGCAAAGGGGTTGGGAGATTTTGGAGAAGTACTTGATAAAGCGCCTATAAAACCCTGCATGGCCAAGAAAAGAACGGACCTCTCTAACCGAAGTAGGAAAGGGTAAGTGACGTACAAGATCTATTTTGGACTTATCAACCTCAATCCCTTTTTCAAATATAATATGCCCCAAAACTATACCTTGTTTTACCATACAATGGCACTTTTTCCAATTCAAAACAAGATTAGTTTCGATGCATCGTTGTAAGATCAAAGTAAGATTATTCAAGCATGCATCAAATGAGTCACCAAACACACTAAAGTCATCCATAAACACTTCAATGATCTTTTCCACAAAATCTGAGAAAATACTTACCATACACCTTTGGAATGTGGCTGGTGCGTTGCATAGCCCAAATGGCATACGTCGATATGCAAAGATACCAAAGGGACACGTGAAGGTAGTCTTTTTTTGGTCATTGGGGGCTATCACAGTCTGATTATAACCTGAATAACCATCAAGAAAACAATAAAAAGCATGACCGGCTAACCTTTCAAGCATTTGATCAATAAAGGGCAGCGGGAAGTGATATTTTCTGGTTGTAGCGTTGAGCTTCCGATAGTCAATACAAACTCTCCATTCGGTTTGGATTCGGGTGGGAACAAGCTCATTCTCTTCGTTTTTCACCATAGTGACCCTGGACTTTTTAGGAACAACTTGGACCGGAGAGACCCAATGGCTATCAGAAATTGGGTAAATCACTCCACAATCTAGTAGCTTAACGATTGCCTTCTTCACAACGTCCATCATGGGTGGGTTGAGTCGGTGTTGTGCTTCTCTAGATGGTTTGGCTCATTCTTCCAAAAGTATTCGATGCATGCACGTGGTAGGGCTAATTCCCTTTATATCAGCCAATGTCCACCCAATGGCAGTTTTGTACTCCCGAAGCACCCTCACCAACTTGTCCTCCTCTTGTGCTGTGAGTGAAAAAGAGATGATGACCGGCATCTTCTCTTGTTCTCCCAAAAACATATATTTCAAATGGCTATGCAATGGTTTAAGCTCTAGGGATGGTGGTTGGATTACGGAAGGAAGCATCTTGTTAGTCAAAACGGGAATTGAAATTAGGTTAGGAGACTTACCAATATGTGCTGGATTTGACTCTAGGGCAACAACCATCTCCATCAATTCCTTTTGAATAGGCACGGTAAAGGTTTCTTTGTTGTTGTCGTGGGCATGCCTATGTGCTAACCTTTCGTTTTTTAGTCCAATGCCTTGTGTAAGAGTCTTTTCAAGTGCATCCTCACTTAAATCATCAAGGAATCCCTATGCCAAAGAGTCAATTACATCAATAGAGAAGCAAAAGTGATCATCATGAGGATATCACATAACATCAGAAATATTGAAATCAATAACTTCCCCATCAAATTCCATGGTCAATGTTCCTTTGAATACATCTATATTTGTATGGGTAGTCTTCATGAATGGTCGGCCAAGTAAGAGTGGTAGTGGAGGGGAATGGTCCGAGTCTTCCATTTCAAGCACGTAGAAGTCCGCCGGAAAGACTAGGTGATTCACTTGCACTAAAACATCCTTCAAAACACCTTTTGGATACACATTAGATCTATTGGCCAATTGAATAATCACTCCATCATTTTTTAATTCTTCCAAGTTCATAGATGCACATATTGAATAAGGCATGACATTTATTGATGCACCTAGATCTAACATGGCAGATTCAAAGCGAGTATTTCTTATAACACACATAATTGTAAAACTGCCGGGATCTTTGCACTTAGGAGGTAATTTTCATTGCAACACGGCTGAGACAATCTCACTTACCCTTACCACCTCTTTGTTCGAAGCCCTCTTCCTTGTAGTGCACAGCTCCTTTAGGAACTTAGCATACTTGGGGACTTGTTTAATTGCATCTAAAAGTGGAATGTTGACTTGCACCTTTCTGAATGTGTCAAGGATGTCTTTATCACTCTCATCCTTCTTTGATTGAACAAACCTGCGAGGAAATGGTGCATTGGGTGGAATGGAGTTAAAAGTCATGGAATTTGAACCCAACTTACCTTTGGTTGCCGAATTAGAATTTGTAGGTGGCTGCGGCAAGGATTGCTCAATCCTTGTCGTGGGCATGCTTGGTTCCTCCTCCTCAGATTGCATCTTTTCATCCTCTTTCTGGGCAGATTTGAGAATGTTGGACTCAATTCCATCTTCTTTTCCACTACGCAAAGTGATGGCTTTGGCAGATTCAAAACCTCCATTTGGATTCACATTCGTGGAGCTAGGTAACTTACCTTGTTCCCTACTAAATTGGCCCATGAATTCAGCCATTTGTCCCACTTGTCTCTTCAATTCAGTCACCTCTCGAGCTTGATTTTGTACTTCTTTGGTGTAATTGTGCATGTGTTTGGCTTGATTTTCCGGAACCTGCGCCAATGAAGTGAATAATTAAATAACTTGAGAATTATCAATAGACAAACCTAAGTTATTTTGGGTAGATTGTGGTTGGGCTTGTTGATAGGGCCGTGGAAACCTAGGGGGGGTTTTCCGAAATCCCCCTTGTTGTGAAGATTGTTGGAGCTCTCTCCACTTCATATTAGGGTGATCTCTCCATCCGGGATTTTATGTATTCGAGTATGGATCATATTTGGTTTGGTTTGGGCCTTGGAATCCAATAGCATTTGCAGATTCCCATCCTCCATGCTCGATCAACTGAGGGTTCTTTTCGGAGAGATGCCCTTGGATGGAGCACACGGTACAAACTTGATTTTCTTGTGCTTTTGACCCAATTACAACCTGAGACACAAGAGAGGTAAGATTAGCCAATTATGATTGAATATCCGAAATTGTACTTACCACATTAACACTTTGATGCCATGGGCCTTCTCTTTGTCCAACACCCTCATATTGTTGTGCATTATGAGCTCGGTTTGCAATGAGAGTCTTGGCAGCCACCGGAGTCATGTTAACCAACGCACCGCCCGCCGAGGCATATAGCATTTTGATCGGATCATATTTATATATATTTTTACTTCGAATTCACTCGTCTTTTCTTAGTTAGTTCCTTACATTTTTGAGCTATTTACGTTATTTTTGTGTTTATAGGATTTGTTATGCAAAGAAAATAAAAATAGCACAAATGAGTTTTAAATAATAAATTCGTCGAAAATTGCTTTAGTCGTTTTCATTCTGTCATGGATTCTTGGTAGAATTATGTCACGGCATAAACAAAAGAAATGGGGAGAGTCGGTCAAAGAGGGAGCAAGAGAGCATCATGATTTATATTTTTTTTACCTCGTTGACTCCCATATTCTTCACTTCTGAAAACAACAGGAAGCTGCTTTGCAGCTGGAAAGGAAGGAATCCAAGGTGGAAACGTGAGGAGTGGAAGGCAGGAGTATGCGGGAAAAGATGGAATGGAAGAATAAAAAAAAAGGAAAGCTGCTGGGGCAGCTAAGAAGAAAGATATAAAAATAAGAAGAGGCTGGCGTGATTAGGGGGAGTGAGGGAAAGGAAAGAGCTGCCTTTGGGCAGAGTGAAAGAGGGCGAAGGAAGAGAAGTCAGTACGGGGAGAGATAGAAGAGAGTGATGCGGGGCAGGAGAGAAAGGCAAGAGGAAAGCTGCCATTTGGCAGCTTGAGCATGGGGGGCGAGAAGAAACGGACAGAGTGGAAAATAGGAGCAGAGGTGCAGGCAGCTAGGGAAAGACAGCGTGAGAGAGAGGGCTGACGGGAGCAACACAGAAGCAGAGGCTTCACTCCATTTTTCTTGGTTTTATCTTCTCAACCCCATGTTTTACTTTTGGTTTAATTTGATAATAATGTGTAACTAATTTTATTTTGGCTAGAGGTTAATTCAAAGCCATGAATATATTTGTAATTTGAATTGATTACCTTCAGTTGTGATTTCTGAGTTGTGATTTAATTTGCTTAACTGCTTGATTGATAACTTATTTTTGTATGTCGATTAAGGATGCATACTTAATTTACATGCATGAATTTGATGCTAGAATATAAGGGAGTTTCACCTAATCGTTATGAACTTATATTCACATGTAGTGAAGGTTGCTAGTCACAATCACGTTAAGTAAATTCTTGGCATAAGTTTCATGCTTTTCATAGTTACGAATGCCTCGTCAATGATTATAGTTTTCACCAAGTTTAATGATCTTTGATTGTATCTCTATTGTGCTTTTCACGTAGGGGACTTTTGAAGAATGTTTTGAATTGTTGTATGCGTTTTCCCGTCCAATTCAATAACTTAAGGAAAACTTGAAGATTAAAAAAGTGCTGTTCACGGTTAATCTGAAGTGTTGAGATTCACAATTTATTGAAAGAACAACTGAAAATCAATTTAGGTTGCATATGTGTCATGTGTAGAGAAGAACCCTCTAGCTAATCCATCACCTATCCTTTCACCTTAATTTCATGCTTTTGTCAATTCTGTAATTTATTTAAGTTCAATTTACTTCTCGTCAAAACCAAACCCCCCCCCTATTATTAAATTATATTATTTTGTTAGTTTTCATTGTTGTTAGTCTTTTAATTCAAATTCCGTCCATTTCAGTTCCTTGTGTCTAATTTGATTGTTTTCATTATTTTGAGTCATTCTAAGTGTGTTTCGAGTTATTAGAGTTTTTAGCCTAGTTTTGTGTCCTTGAGTCTTATTTAATATTTTTAAATTAATTTAGAATAGATTAGCAATCCCTCCTAATCCTCGGCCTAGAACGATACCCTACTTACATCTATACTACAATTGTCAAAAAGAGGGTTTAATTTGTGTGTCAAGTAATTTTCACATCAAATTTTGGCGCCGTTGCCGGGGATTAGCAACTTTGCTAATCCCTTGGTTCTTTTCTTTTTGTTTAGTTTGTTTTTGTTTTAGTTTCTGACTTAGTTTTGTTTTCCTTATTTTGTGTTACTTTTGATACTTGATTTAGTTTTCTTTCTTTGATTTTAGGTACTAGAGAAGTAAGACATGGATTTTGCTAGCATTCAAGCTCAATTGGCAAATCTTACTTCTCAAATGTCGCAGTATGCCGAACGGACCACAATGCCAAGTGTCCCTACACTTGATGTGCCCTATGGGCAAGGATATCAAAGTCCTCAATTTTCTGCCAATGAAGATGCTTGGGGTTATCAAGGCTATGATCAACCAAGCAACAACATGTTTTCCAACGCTTACAATTCGGCTTGGAGAGATCATTCAAATTATATGTGGGGGGAACCTCAACAATTCCAACAAAATGGATATTGGCAGCAAGAGGAGGAGTTCTATTCAAAACCTATGCAATATGCTCAATCAAACTCAGGTTCGTCAATAAATTATAATCAAATTCTTAATGAATTAAATTGTTTGGTGCAGGGCTCACAAAATCAAGCCAAGGAGGCTCAACAAGATGCATATTGGCAGCCATATGAGGAGTTCTACACCACATCTATGCAGCCACCACAACATCCCCCACAACAATTCCAATCAAATCAAAGTATGCCCGTGGATTATAATCAAAGGCTTGAAGAATTAATTTCTTTGGTGCAGGGTTTACGAAAAGAAGAACAATTGCCGCCATCGGAAGAGTTCTATCAGTGGCCATATGAACCGTCACAGCCACCACAACAATCAACCTAATTCAATTCAGGTACATCCTTGGATAATGATACACTTAATAAGTTACTCACCTCTTTGAATCAGGGAGTAGAAAATCAAAACCAGGAGATGCAAGACCGAGTCAAAAGAGTGGACGAATTGGAGATGCAAGTTGGGCAGATTGTGGAATTCATGGCACAGATTCGAGATCAAAGTGAACTTTCCAACTCAAACATTGCAAATTCAAAGGCAGAAAGTGGACTCGATGAAGCCATCACCTTGGAAGGTGACATGAAGGATGAAGCTGTCCCAGAACCATCCAAACACAGCCCGAACATGGATGAATTGCTGCTGCAAGCAGAAGAGGAAGAGGACGACTTGGGCAGTTTAGAAGAATTCTTACTGCAAGCTCCTCAAATCCCTATGTCATCCAACTCAGGTGAGGGAGTTCTAAATTCACTTCATTCTAATGATATTCCTCCCAATGTCCTTTTTCCTAGCAGGTTTTTGATTCCCAAGCAAGAAGAGAGTGAAAAAGACATTGTGGAAGCTCTTCCAAAGGTACAAAAGGATATTCCAATTCTTGGTGCAACAAAGCAAGTTCTAGATCGTGTTGAATATTTCAAAGGCCTTTGTTTCCCAAGAAGAACGATTCAAGAGAATGAAGTGGTTGAAGCAGATCAAGAATTCATCCAAGGGGCTGTGCATGAGACAATCAAGCCCAAAGCAGTTGAGTTTGATGACCCGGGACAAGCCACAACCATCATAGTAAACCTGGCCAAGTTCAAAATCCCAGAAATGTTCAAAGATGTGGTGTTTGTCATTGAGTTTGTGTCGGAAAAAGAAAGTAAGCCATCTTCTCCAATTTTAATTTTTATTTATACTAACATTTTTCTGATTTTGATGATTCAGGCACCCATTCTTGAATTTAAACCATTGCCGAATCATTTCAAGTATCACCTCCCATTAAAAGATAAATTCCATGCTTTGGAGCCGAGGGGAGTTTAAAGGAAAGATTCGTCCGGCTAAAGACGTTAAATCAAGCGCTTCTTGGAAGGCAACCCAAGCATTCAACGAAGGGAGACTTTGGAATCGCTAACCAAATCAGATTTGAATTCTTACACCCTTATCTTTACTGCTTTCATTTTGTTTTGTTTAGTTAGTTGTGTTATTTGGTTAATTTCTGTAAGTTTGTGTTATTTAGTTTAAGTGTGGGGGAAGGTTAACCAAAGTCTTTCTACATTAATTTACATATAATTTAAAACAACAAAAAAAAAAAAAAAAAAAAAAAAAAAACATTAAAGTAAAAAATATTTTACAATGATGTGTAAACTAATAGCATTCATTGGTCAGGTGGTGCTTCAGTAGTCGGCGGTGCTTCAACAGTCGGCGGGACCACAGAAGGAGGAGGCAACAGAGGTTGATCAGTTGGAGCTTCACTACGCGATGCCGCTCCAGAAGACGAAGGCAGATGCGGTTGGAACAAACCCACAAACCTTCGGTGATCAAGTAAAATCTGACCATCATTTTCCTGCAGCTGGTCAATTTTCCTCTTCATGTTTGTGGCATAACTGTGTGCAAGCTTATGCAATTGTTTATTTTCATGCTTGAGTCCTCTAATCTCCTCTTTGAGACTCTGTATTTCAGCCACCAACGATTCAACGTGACGGGTTCGAGCAAATAGGCGTTGGGCCATGTTGGACATAGAACCCGCACACTGCACGCTAAGAGCCAGAGACTCCTTAACCGCCAATTCATCAGACCGTCTAGCGAGCAGTCTGTTATCTCTGGGAGTGACAAGGTTCCGGGCCACCACCGCAGCGGTCATGTCATTTTTCATCACCGAATCCCCAACGGTAAGAGGACCGGTAGGGGATATGAAAGATGGGCGCCATATGTTGTCTGGTGAAGGCGGAGCTGCCTCTTCACCAATGTTCAAGTCAAAACGACGATCGGACGGGCCAGACATTTTCTGAAGGTGGTGAAGAAAGAAGAGAGTCGGACTGATTAAGATTTTGGAAGTTTACAGGAGGGAGTGTTTACAAGAGGGAGCTCAAGTGTGTTGTGGAACAAAATTAGCGCCTCTATAAAAAGAAGAAATCGGAGAGGCGTTCCTCAGAGAAGCGTCCTCTCGCAAATCGAAGAGTCGGGGCTCCTTTCTCAAAAGCCGGATTCTTTTCTCAAAAGAGGCGTTGCATTTCTCAAAAGCTGGGCTTGCTCAGAAACCACGAGCCGAACCCCGGATTTCAAAAGATCAATTTGTCCAGACGTGTCGTCACTCGTCACACGCAAATTGCTTTGCGAAAATCTCGGGCAGTTTGTCGAAGCACCAATTCAGAAATCGAAGAGGGAAATTCAACAGTCAAAGACACGCTAGCTTTCTCAAAAGCTGGGCTTCAACCCACGGGCAAATCTTCTTTTCCAGATTTATCCGCACGTGTCACATGCTACCTCTACAATCGACGATGCTCAGAGCTCGAAGCGCCGATTCCAGATATCAATGAGGAATCTGCTTTGCGGAAATCACGAATAGCTGGTCGAAAATTTATGGTGAAGTGGGAAAGCACGTTGCACTGTTCTTTTACTCGTGTCGGTAACCCTGGGATAATTGAACAGTACCTCTACTAGCCATTAAGAAAATTCTATAAATGTTAAACTTCATTGCAAAGTAACCTCACTCAAACCTTCTTCATCTCCGAAAATGCATCCCCAAAGAATCCTCCTAAGTTACTCTGTGTTCCTCATTCCTTGGGATACTCCTGCGAACAACACATTCAAAGCAAAAGTATTTCATATCTTAAAGGTTGAAAGCAAGAGTATTTCATATCATGCTTTCTCCCTGTCCTTTCTCCAGCCAGCACTTGCTCTCGAGTACTCATCATCTTGTGTTTCCTCTTCGTCTCTTACTTAAGAGGGAAGTGAAGATGATACCTCGAAGCATGTGGAGACAACGTGCTGATTCATCCTCAACTAAGGACAAGGAGAAAGAGAGCAAAAGGTGGGCACTTGGAAAGATTGAAGAAAGAAACAGACCAACACCTCTCCCTCGTGCCTGCCCGTTGTGCAGAAGAAACAAGCAGAGAAGAATGCAGCTCGTACAATCAACCCAGCACAAGGAGTCCGAGCTGAAGAACTAAAGAAGCTGCCACATCTGCTTGGAGAACAAATAAGGAACAACAACATCGCCAAAGAGCAAAGCCTCGCCGTACAATATCATCAAATCATCACTTGCAAGTAAAAAGCTAAGTGTCACCCTGTTCAAGAGGAAAGCTGTGGAAAGTCAACAAGCACGACCAATGATCACTTATTAGTTCTATTCATTGTCTTTTATCGTGATTTTCAATTTTTCGTTTGCAATTTTTTTTTTTAATTTTCTTGCATTACTTAACTGAATTATTTCTTTTCTTTGCAGGAACTTTTGGTTATTTCCACCCTTGAAGTTGATTGCAGAATTTTAGCTTGGGGGTCATCACTTGGTTTTACTGCAAACTAGGGAAGTTTTCAGTCCAATTGCGTTATTTTGTTTCTTATTATTTATTTATTTTATTCTATTTTTATTTGCATTATAGTGTTTTCTGACATTGGGGACAATGTGCAGTTTAAGTGTGGGGGTAGACATCTCTAGAATTTCATTTGAGGACGTGTTGTTGTTTTTTTTGTTTTCTTAATTAGTTTTGTTTTCTTTAAAAAAAAAAAAAAAATTCGGAAAATTTAAAAATCCAAAAATATTGTCTTGTTTCCCTTATTGTTCTGAATTAGATTTTTGTTAGTTTCCCGACCCAATGATATAATTGGATCAAATTTGAACCATGATCATCAAGAACTTAGTTAACATGTGTTTTGTGAAATTCCTAATTCTCTTGTTAGTTTTGTACATGTTTGATCATCTTTGAAAAACCAAATGCACATAGCCTTGTTAATGTGAAACTAAAGTATGACTTAAAGCTTCATATGTGAATTTAGTGACCATATACATCCTATGTGAGTTTTTGAGCCTATTGAAAGTGTGTGCATTTTTCATACACTCCTATTCTTTCATGTGTGATGAACTTATGTGAGATACATCTCTAGAACTTGCGTAACGATCTTTCGAAATGTTTGTCATTGATTGCATGAACTTGGAAATGATAGAGGCATTAGGCTTACCACCATGGCCCAAATAACCATGTTTCCCAAAGAAAAATGATATCATTAGATTGCCAATTTGAGCCGTGTATGTTGAGCCTTTTATTTCTTATCACCAGATATGTCTACCCTTATACCTGAAACAGTTTTCCTTACCCTTTCCAAGCGAGCAATGCGAGATTGTCTTATGAGATACGTTTGTGAAGTACTTTGAAGGTGTTTGGCAAAAGAATAAGTGTGGGGGTATTTCATGTTTGTATTTAAAAAAAAAAAAAAAAAAAAAAAAAAAAAAAAAAGAAAGATTGTATACAAAGAAAATAAAAAGTTTTTAAAGTTTCAGTTTAAGGGTGTGATTGGAGGTATCAGAAGAATCGTTGGAGAGCTTGAGTTCTTATAAATCTAAACAAAAGAATTGCTTGCAATGTAGCTTGGAACTTGTGTTTTCCTATTCTTTCGTTTCAATAACCTTATCCCTAAGCCTCATTACATCCAATAAAAGTCCTCTTGATTTAAGTTTTGCAATTATGATTGTGGAGATGAGATCTTTATGCAAGCTTATGGTAGAAATTTCACATTTGATTCTTTGAGCGAAACACATTAAAACTAAACACATGTGTGATTGAGTGCATATCCCGTGAGAAGGTTGCTAGTTTGCATATGATGATTTTAAAAATAAAAACTTGAAATTGCATTAGCATGGCTATCTCACACACTACACTTCAAGGATGATTTAAAGATTACTGCTAATATTTGAATTAGGAAGATGAACTTGGATTAGTTCCTTGATGCTAGCTATGGTTCTTGATGATTTGTTTTCTTGAATGAAATTCTATGAGGGTCACATAGAGGGAAGCTAATGTTTTTCATGTTATTACTTTTTCATGTTTTCTTTGTTTTGCTCGAGGACTAGCAAAAGTTAAGTGTGGGGGTATTTGATCGGATCATATTTATATATATTTTTACTTCGAATTCACTCGTCTTTTCTTAGTTAGTTCCTTACATTTTTGAGCTATTTACGTTATTTTTGTGTTTATAGGATTTGTTATGCAAAGAAAATAAAAATAGCACAAATGAGTTTTAAATAATAAATTCGTCGAAAATTGCTTTAGTCGTTCTCATTCTGTCATGGATTCTTGGTAGAATTATGTCACGGCATAAACAAAAGAAATGGGGAGAGTCGGTCAAAGAGGGAGCAAGAGAGCATCATGATTTATATTTTTTTTACCTCGTTGACTCCCATATTCTTCACTTCTGAAAACAACAGGAAGCTGCTTTGCAGCTGGAAAGGAAGGAATCCAAGGTGGAAACGTGAGGAGTGGAAGGCAGGAGTATGCGGGAAAAGATGGAATAGAAGAATAAAAAAAAAGGAAAGCTGTTGGGGCAGCTAAGAAGAAAGATATAAAAATAAGAAGAGGCTGGAGTGAGGGAAAGGAAAGAGCTGCCTTTGGGCAGAGTGAAAGAGGGCGAAGGAAGAGAGGTCAGTACGGGGAGAGATAGAAGAGAGTGACGCGGGGCAGGAGAGAAAGGCAAGAGGAAAGCTGCCATTTGGCAGCTTGAGCATGGGGGGCGAGAAGAAACGGACAGAGTGGAAAAATAGGAGCAAAGGTGCAGGCAGCTAGGGAAAGACAGCGTGAGAGAGAGGGCTGACGGGAGCAACACAGAAGCAGAGGCTTCACTCCATTTTTCTTGGTTTTATCTTCTCAACCCCATGTTTTACTTTTGGTTTAATTTGATAATAATGTGTAACTAATTTTATTTTGGCTAGAGGTTAATTCAAAGCCATGAATATATTTGTAATTTGAATTGATTACCTTCAGTTGTGATTTCTGAGTTGTGATTTAATTTGCTTAACTGCTTGATTGATAACTTATTTTTGTATGTCGATTAAGGATGCATACTTAATTTACATGCATGAATTTGATGCTAGAATATAAGGGAGTTTCACCTAATCGTTATGAACTTATATTCACATGTAGTGAAGGTTGCTAGTCACAATCACGTTAAGTAAATTCTTGGCATAAGTTTCATGCTTTTCATAGTTACGAATGCCTCGTCAATGATTATAGTTTTCACCAAGTTTAATGATCTTTGATTGTATCTCTATTGTGCTTTTCACGTAGGGGACTTTTGAAGAATGTTTTGAATTGTTGTATGCGTTTTCCCGTCCAATTCAATAACTTAAGGAAAACTTGAAGATTAAAAAAGTGCTGTTCACGGTTAATCTGAAGTGTTGAGATTCACAATTTATTGAAAGAACAACTGAAAATCAATTTAGGTTGCATATGTGTCATGTGTAGAGAAGAACCCTCTAGCTAATCCATCACCTATCCTTTCACCTTAATTTCATGCTTTTGTCAATTCTGTAATTTATTTAAGTTCAATTTACTTCTCGTCAAAACCAAACCCCCCCCATTATTAAATTATATTATTTAGTTAGTTTTCATTGTTGTTAGTCTTTTAATTCAAATTCCGTCCATTTCAGTTCCTAGTGTCTAATTTGATTGTTTTCATTATTTTGAGTCATTCTAAGTGTGTTTCGAGTTATTAGAGTTTTTAGCCTAGTTTTGTGTCCTTGAGTCTTATTTAATATTTTTAAATTAATTTAGAATAGATTAGCAATCCCTCCTAATCCCCGGCCTAGAACGATACCCTACTTACATCTATACTACAATTGTCAAAAAGAGGGTTTAATTTGTGTGTCAAGTAATTTTCACATCACATTTGGCATTCAATGGGGAGGAGTCTTTCATAGAAGTATTGAATGAGCAGCTCCTCCTTCATTTGGTGTTGTGGACATGAAGCTACAAGAGTTTTAAAACGTTCATAATAATTTGGAAATGATTCACCTTGATCTTGTTGGATGCTACTAATCCATTTCCTCAAAAGAATGACTCTTGAGGTTGGAAAGAACTTCTCTAGGAACGCTTGTTTCATGCTTTCTGATGCGATGAAAGTTAAGCACTCAAATTACACCCTCTTTTGACAATTGTAGTATATGTATAAGTAGGGATCGTTCTAGACCGGGGATTAGGAGGGATTGCTAATCTAAACTAAACTGACTTACAAAAAGAAACTTAAAAACACTTAACTAGACTCTATAGACTCAAAACACTTAAAAACACAAACTAAAACAGATTCTAACTAATTAGACACACTAAAGTAAAGGGGGATTGGGTTTTGGACGAAAATAAAGTAAAACAAAACAGAAACTAGAACTAAACAGATTTGCACGAAATTGGTTGTTTTGGATGGATGATGGGCTAGCTAGAAGGTCTTTCTCCACACATGACACACTTGCATACAAATCAATCTCCAATTGCTTTTCAATAAACTATGATGCTCAACACCCCAGATTAACCGTGATGCACAAATTAACCCTCAGATTTTCCTTTACTCATTGAATTGGATGAATGCATGCGACAACCCAAAACATTCTCTAAAAGTCCCCTATATGAATGCATAATAGAGATACAATTAAAGATCATTACGTTCCATGAAAATCATAAGCGTTGACGAGGCAATTGTAACTATGAATGCATGATACGTTTGCCAAGAATTCAATTCACGCGATTGTGACAAGCAACCTTCACTACTCATGAATATAAACTTGTAACGATTAGGTGAAACTTATTTATATCCTAGCATCAAATTCATGCATGAAAACTAAGTATGCATCCTTAATAAACATACACAAATCCGTTATGAATAAAATAGATAATTGAATTGCAATCACAACTTATCAAATCACAATTGGAAGAAATCAATTCATATTGCAAATATATTCATGATTTCGAATTCTCCTCTAGCCAAAAGAGGTTTAGTTCCTCATACTTGCAATTAAACAGAAACAATTGAAATTAAACATTGAAAACCAAAGTAGAATACACCTAGAATGCTCCAACAATCCAAATTGAATAACTAGCACAACTCCAAGCAATCCTCCTTCCTTGCAAATATGCGGCACCAAGGTGTGAGTGGTGAATGGATGGTCTCTTGTGGTGGTGGATGGATATAGGTGAGTTATGGTGAAGGGTGGAGAGTTATGTAGATGATGTGGTGTCTTTGGATGATGGCCCCCAAATTATGGTGAAGGGTGAATGTATTTATAGGCTAGGGAGAGGAGTGTATGGAGTTGTAATGAGTGGATGTAATGGGTGTGGTGGGTGAGTGTTGTGGTAATGAGTGGATGTAATGGGTGTAGTGGGTGGATGTTTGGTAATGAGTGGATGTAATGGGTGTAGTGGATGAGTGTTTGGTAATGAGTGGATGTAATGGGTGTAGTGGATGAGTGTTTGGTAATGAGTGGATATAATGGGTGTAGTGGATGGATGTTTGGAGTTGTAGGTCAACACACTTGCACACACACATGCTGATTTTTAGCCTTCAAATCTTCAAAAACGTCCATCCTCATGTGTCCATGCTTGCACTATCCAATCTTGGCCCAAAAATGCTCTAAAATGCTCCAAAATGCACTTTCTTGCCAACTTTGTTATTATGACCTACAAACACACGAAAATAGCTTAAAATACATAATTAACTAAGAAATAACAACACAAATGCACAAGAACAAGCTAACTAAGTCGCATAAATATGCTCCTATCAAATTCCCCCACATTTAGCTTTTGCTAGTCCTCGAGCAAAACAAAAGAAACAGAACGAAACAAAACAAACAAAACACAACCTAACCTTCCAACATTTGCCTCAGGGATTTTCAATGAAACATGACATGCCAAAGATCATTATTCCCACAATTTTAGTTATCTTCACACTTGAGCACATACTTAATCACAGTCACCACTTACTAGTTCACATTTAGCCAATTAAAACGATGTTTTGAACGTAGTAACATGCCCTAGAGAATTTGCTCAATTCCATACAAGATACTCTCTATTTTCTCACATTTTCTGACTACACACCCTACACTAGTTATACGTGAGAAGATTGATGTAAACATGAAAACGAACACTCACATATATGTATAACAAAGAAAGCGATTTTCTGGAGTTATTAAGCATGTTTAGATATGATCTCATGAATGGAATGCTACTACTTAGATGCAAGAACTAGTGACACCATATGCTCATACCAATTCCAAACTCCACATATTGAAACGCATGACACTCAAGATGAAGTTAAGGGTTGTAACAGGGTTTAAGGGTAATGGCTAACAAAGAAAGGATAGGGATAACAAACGTTCTGAAAGTAATAGCAAGCAAAGTAATGAAATAGACGCTTAGAATTCACTTAATAATGCAGAAATTAACTTTTAAACATAACGGGAAGATTCAAGCAACACTTAGGGCCGAATTCCATGTTTTGGACCCTTTCTTCAACAAACAAAACTTTAGAGCTCTTTTTCACAACTTTTCTTCTTTTCATTCTATTTTCCACGAATGTTTCTCTCTTTTTTTTTTTCTTTTTCTTTTCTACTCGTGCCATATTAAGGACTTTCGCGCACACACACACACACAAGAATCACTTCCCCCACACTTGTTTTTCTGCAAAAGTTCAACTAAAGGAATTCCTTCTAAATTATGTTTTACTATGCTTCAAGAACAAGGGTATGGATGGTCCTAATCTAGGCTAGGTGAGGATAGTATGGGTTAACAAAGAACATAGGCTACACAAGGCTCAACGGGGTTAAACTTAAACAAATAATGAAATAGGGCACGGCAATTTGGCTGTGGTGGTCACTACACAACTTCATCTTGAATATGTATTATGCAAATCAACAACATGCTTTGAATGAAATAAGCATGAGTTCTAGCATTTGGAACTAACTGATGAAACTCCTTCTAAGTAGCAACCAAGCAAAGAATAATGAGATCATGCAACGACTTTAGAAAACAATGATGCACAGATTATTAACTCTCCAAATAAACGTTTAGGCTCAAGTCTCACAAGGTTGTAGCGTACATTTGAGTTCCTTCTTTCAAGCATGTTACAAAAACTGATTTTTCCTTTATGATTGCATGTGAATTCATAAATTATAACCACAACCAAGCATACACCAAAAAGTAAATCAAATTTTCATCCATGTTTATAACTCTCTTTAACAGTCATGCAATTAAAAACCAAATCCTCATCAATGTGTTGGAAGGTACCCTAAGACACAAATAAACATACAAAAACAACTCTTTTTGGGGTTTTCAAAACAATTTTTCAAATTTTTATGAGATTTTCGGATTTTTATGTCAAAACACACTGAAACACTCCAAAACAGCTTAAAAACATTTAAAACAGCAAGGAACAATGCTAGAAGTAATGGGTGATAAACTCCTACGAATTTCATGCAAAGAATTTCATGCAAAACAATGGTTACCCCCCCCCCCCACACTTAAATCAAACATTGTCCTCAAAGTTTCAAGCATAAACTCACACAAACAAACAACAAATAAACATGACAAGTATGGCAAAGTAAAAATTAGACAGAGTAGAGTTTAAGAACGCAAATCTGGTTTTGGAGATAGATGATCTTGTTATCTTTCCACAGCTTTGATCTCGAACTGGTTTGGAATTCTAAGCGAGGAATATGAAAGTTCCTTGGTTTCAAATCAGACTCCTTATGCTGGGTTGATTTGATTGTGCAGTCTGCATTTTTCTCTGCTTGTTTCTTCTGCACGGCGAGCAGGCACGAGGTAGAGGTGTTGGTCTGTTTCTTTCTTCAATCTTTCCAAGTGCCCACCTCTTGCTTTCTTTCTCCTTGTCCCTAGCTGAGGATGAATTGGCAATTTGTCTCCACATGCTTCGAGGTATCATTTTCACTTCCCTTATCTATTCCCCAAGCATATGTGGTAGACGAAGAGGAAGCATAAAATGATGAAGATGAGTACTCGAAAGTAAGGCTAGGTAAGCAATCAGGAAGGGGTTCCAGGTAATCGGTTCCAGATCGGAAGATTAATACCAAGTGTTGGCTAATTGCTCTCTTTCTCCTTGTCCCAAAACAACGATAAAGAGAAGGATAGGGAGAAAGCATGATATGAGATACTCTTGCTTTCAACCTTCATGATATGAAATACTTTTGCTTTGGATGAGTTGTTTGTTGAGGTACCCCAAGGAATAAGGAACACTGAGTGACTCGAGAGGGTTTGTTGGAAAGGCATTCTCGGGGAAAAAGAAAGGTGATGTATGTCTGCCTTGCAATGGAGGGTGAATGGTGACATTTATAGGAATTAATAACCGGTACTATTCTTTCACTCTTGTCAGCAATCGTTGGATGATTTAATAGTGAACTTCACGTGCTTTCTACTTCACAAGAGATTTTCGACAGATTGCCCATAATTTCCACAAAGCTGACTCTGCATGTGACAGATGTTGACACGTCTGGAAAAACACTTTGACAAACTGCCTGTGATTTCCGCAAAGCTGACTCTGCATGTGATAGATGTTGACACATTTGGAAAAGCAGATGGTTGGAATCGGCGCTTCGACAAACTGCCCGTGATTTCCGTAAAGCTACTCTGCATGTGACAAATGCTGACACGTCTGGAAAAGCAGATGCCTCTTCGATATCTGGAATTGCCTCTTCGTTATCTGAAATCCCGTCGAGTGCAGAGGTTGCATGTGACAAGTGCGGACAAATCTGGAAAAGAAGATTGGCCGTGGTTTCTGAGCAAGCCCAGCTTTTGAGAAAGCTAACGCCTCTTTGATTTTTTAGTTGGCCTCTTCAATTTCTGAGCTCGCCTCTTCGATCTCTAAAATCCCATCGCGTGCTGATTTTTATAGAGGTACGCAGGACATTCAAAACACACTTGAATTTCTGCCTGTAAAAACTCATTTCTTGCACTTCTACGATCTTGACTTGTCCGACCTTTTCTTTCTTTAACACCTCTGAAAATGTCCAGCCTCTCCGACCGTCGTTTTGACTTAAAATTTAGTGAAGAGATAGTCCCGCCTTCTCCAGACAACATATGGTGCCCATCCTTCATATCCCCTACTGGTCCTCTTACTGTTGGGGATTCGTTGATGAAGAATGATATGACAACTGCGGTGGTGACCAGGAACCTTGTCACTCCCAAAGATAACAGACTACTTGCCAAACAGTTTGATGAGTTGGCTGTTAAGGATTCTCTGGCTCTTAGTGTGCAGTGTGTAGGTTCCGTGTCTAATATGGCCCAACGCCTATTTGCCCGAACCCGTCAAGTTGAATCATTGGCGGCTGAACTGATAAGTCTCAAGCAGGAGATTACAGGGCTTAAGCATGAGAATAAACAGTTGCATAGGCTAGCACATAACTATGCTACAAACATGAAGAGGAAGATTGACCAGATGCAAGAATCTGATGGTCAGATCTTACTTGATCATCAGAGGTTTGTGGGTTTGTTCCAACAGCATTTGCCTTCGTCTTCTGGGGTTGTATCGGGTAATGAAGCTCCAAATGATCAACCTCTGATGCCTCCTCCTTTTGGGGCTCTGCCGACTGCTGAGGCTCTGCCGACTACTGAGACTTCTCCTTAGCAGCCTTTGTGAAGGCACTCTCTTGTATTTATCTGCTTAATGTTCCTTTCTTTTTTATGAATGTAAAAATACCTTGCATAACTATCAGTGTTTCAAAAATAAACCCACACAAAAAACAATTAAACAAGCAACAAATAAAAATGACAATCATGGCAAAATAAAACTACAGAAAAGAGGGAAGGTTTTTAGAAACGTAAAACTGATTGCGGAGCAATTCAAAAATCCTCCTTATTTGAATACATGGGTTGCCTCCCAAGAAGCGCTTGCTTCAACGTCTTCCAGCCGGACGATACCTCAATTGAAGCTTGTACAAGGCCCATAGCATGGAATTGATCCTTGAATGGACGGTGATACTTGACGTGATCCGGCATTGGTTTAAATTTTAGTGTAGGTGCCTGAATCATCAAAATCAGCAAGTTAGTATATAATAAAATCGAAGTTGGAGAAGATGGCTTACTTGCTTGCTCTAACACAAACTCAATTACAAACACCACATCTTTGAAGGTTGCAGGGATATGGGACTTGGCCAGATTTGGTGTTTTGAGAGTTATGACTTGTCCTGTGTCATAAAATCCAACTTCTTTGGGAATTTTCGTCTCAAATGTATCTTCTTTGATGAATTATAGACATTCCCCATCCACTTCTTGCTTTTGATTCTTTAGAAAGGTTTTGAAGATGTCTTTCTCACCCTCTTCTTCCTTAGATTGCATGATCCTGCAAGGAATAAGGACATTTGGTGAAACGGGGTCAGGACAAATTGAATTTAGGCTTACCTTGGTTGTAGTTGACGGCATAGAGGGCATATGGGGCTGCGACAAGGGTGGTTCTTCCCTTGCCGTGGCTTTGTTATTCTCCTCTTCTTCGAGCATCAGCTGTTCATCCATGTTTTGGCTTGGTTTGGATGTCTTCGGTTCACCTCCAACCTCCATAGCACTTCCCAAAGTGATAGCATCATGGATTTCAAAATCTTCCTTCAAATTTTCAACAGTTGAGTTGTAGAGTTCACTTTGCTCTTGAATTTGTGCCATGAACTCCATAATCTGCCCAATTTGCTTCTCCAATTCTCCCGTCTTCTTGGCTTGATTTTGCATCTCTTTGTTTCCATTTTCTACTTCCTGGCTCAAAGAGGTGAGTAACTTATTAAACATATCATTATCCAAATACGTACCTGAATTGAATTGGGCAGATTGTTGTGATGGCTGCATAGGTCTTGAATAGAATTCCTCTTCTTGCTGCCAATACCCATCTTGTTGGAATTGTTGAGGTTCTCCCCACATGTAATCTGAATAATCTCTCCAATCTGAATTGTAAGCGTTGGAAAACATGTTGTCCCCTGATTGGCTATGGCTTTGATAACCCCAAGCATCTTCATTCGCAGCGAATTGAGAACATTGATGAGTTGGATATCCTTGCCCATAGGACACACCATCTGTAGGGACACTTTGCATTGTGGTCCTTTCGGCATATTGTGACAATTGAGAAGTAAGTTTCGCCAATTGAGCTTGAATGGTAGCAAAATCCATGTCTTACTTCTCTAGTACTTGAAATCAAGGAAACAAAACTAAATCAAATATCATAAGTAAAAATAAAAGACACAAATAGAAACAAAGTCAGTAACTAAAACAAAAAACATGAAAAAGAAACAACGGGGGATTAGCAAAGTTGCTAATCCCAGGCAACAGCGCCAAAATTTGATGCGATGAAAGTTAAGCACTCAAATTAAACCCTCTTTTGACAATTGTAGTATACGTATAAGTAGGGATCGTTCTGGACCGGGGATTAGGAGGGATTGCTAATCTAAACTAAACTGACTTACAAAAAGAAACTTAAAAACACTTAACTAGACTCTATAGACTCAAAACATTCGATTTAGTTAACATGTTTTCTTGCACTTACTTGGTTAGTTATTGCTTATTTTAGTAATTTAAGCTATTTTCGTATGTTTGTAGGTCCAAAGGGTTAATGTGGCAAAGAAGTGCATTTTGGAGCATTTTGGAGCATTTTTGGGCATGGAATGGATGGCATATGCTTGGAGCAAAAGGAATGGACGAAATTTCAAGTTTGTGCATCATCCTCTCCCTCTAAATAACCATTTTAGCACACTCATTTCACCCAACACATCCATTCACCTACCACTACATCCACTCATTTCAACCAACACATTCACCTACCACCACATCCACTCATTTCACCCAACACATCCATTCTCTAAACATCCATCCACTACACCCATTACATCCACTCATTACCAAACACTCATCCACTACACCCATTACATCCACCCACTACACCCATTACATCCACTCATTACCAAACACTCATCCATTACATTCACTCATTACCAAACATCCAACCACTACACCCATCACATCCACTCATTACCACAACCCACTACACCCATTACATCCACTCATTACCAAATATCCACCCACTCCACCCAATACATCCACTCATTACCAAACATTCATCCACTACACCCATTACATCCACTCATTACCAAACATCCACCCACTACACCTATTACATCCACTCATTACCACAACACTCGCCCACTACACCCATTACATCCACTCATTACAACTCCATACACTCCTCTCCCTAGCCTATAAATACATCCACCCTTCACCATAATTTGGGGGCGATCATCCAAAGACACTACATTTTACATCTCACCAATCCATACACTTTCATCTCTTAACCGTGCAAATCCATTCCATCCATATATCCATACACATCCCAGACACTTGTGCTACAACAAGGTGGTGAAAACAAAGGTCCTTGGCGTCTCAAGCTTGGAACTTTGGAGCGTTTTAGGTGTACTTCGTTCTTGCTTTCAATGTCTACTTTGTTATTTTCTAATGTTGTTGCAATTATGAGTGGCTAAACCCCTATTTAGTTAGGGGGAAGTTTGAAGCCATGAACATGCTTGAGATTTGAATTGATTTCTTCCAATTGTGACTTGATAAGTTGTGATTGCAATTCAATTATCTATTTTATTCATAATTGATTCTTGTATGTTTATTAAGGATGCATACTTAGTTTTCATGCATGAATTAGATGCTAGAATATAAATGAGTTTCACCTAATTGTTACAAGTTTATATTCATGAGTAGTGAAGGTTGTTTATCACAATCGCGTTAATTGAATTCTTGGCAATTGTATAATGCATTCATAGTTATAATTGCCTCGTCAACACTTATGATTTTCATTGAACGTAATGATATATGATTGTATCTCTATTATGCATTCATATAGGGGACTTTTAGAGAATGATTTGGGTTGTCGCATGCATTCATCCAATTCAATGAGTAAAGGAAAATCTGAGGGTTAATTTGTGCATCACGGTTAATCTGGGGTGTTGAGCATCATAGTTTATAGAAAAGCAATTGGAAATCGATTCATGTACAAGTGTGTCATGTGTGAAGAACGGACCTCTAACTAATCCATCCATTATTTTATTTCTCAAATTGATTTTATAATCTGCCTAGTTTTATAACTTGCTTGTTTATTTCAAATTTATCGAAATCAAAACCCCCATTTTACTTTCTTGTTCCAAAGTGTTTAAAATCTGTTTTGTTTGTGTTTTAGAGTGTTTTGATTGAAGTCAAAACACTAAATTCGTCCAAAGTTGTGTTAGAGTCAAATCTGCCCAGTTTGTGTTTTTAGGCAGTTTTGAGTGTTTTTAAGTTGTTTTGAGTCTTTAGAATCTGTTTTGAGTCCCTTGAGTCTATTCAAACGTTTTTAACTTTGTTTTTATGTTTTTAAGTAAGTTTAGAGGTTTTAGCAAGCCCTTCTAATCCCCGGTTTAGAACGATCCCTACTTGCATTTATACTACAATTTGACAACAAGAGGGTTTAATTTGAGTGCTTAACTTTCATAGCATCAAATTTTGGCGCCGTTGCCGGGGATTAGCAACTTTGCTAATCCCCCGTTGTTTCTTTTTCATGTTTTATGTTTTAGTTACTGACTTTGTTTCTATTTGTGTCTTTTATTTTTACTTATGATATTTGATTTAATTTTGTTTCCTTGATTTCAAGTACTAGAGAACTAAGACATGGATTTTGCTACCATTCAAGCTAAATTGGCGAAACTTACTTCTTAATTGTCACAATATCCCGAAAGGACCACAATGCAAAGTGTCCCTACAGATGGTGTGTCCTATGGGCAAGGATATCTAACTCATCAGTGTTCTCAATTCGCTGCGAATGAAGATGCTTGGGGTTATGAAGGCCATAGCCAATCAGGGGACAACATGTTTTCGAACCCAGAGATTATTCAGATTACATGTGTGGAGAACCATAACAATTCCAACAAGATGGATATTGGCTGCAAGAAGAGGAGTTCTATCACTAGCCATATGAACCATCACAGCCACCACAACAATCTGCCCAATTCAATTCAGGTACATCTTTGGATAATGATATATTTAATAAGTTACTCACCTCTTTCAACCAGGATGTAGAAAACCGAAACAAAGAGGTGCAAAATCAAGCCAAGAAGACGGGCGAATTGGAAAAGCAATTTGGGCAAATTATGGAGTTCACGGCACAAATTCAAGAGCAAAGTGAATTCTCCAACTCAACTGTTGAAAATTTGAAGGAAGATTTTGAAATCCATGATGCTATCACTTTGGGAAGTGCTATGGAGGTTTGAGGTGAACCGAAGACATCAAAACCAAGCCAAAACATGGATGAACAACTGCTGCTCGAAGAGGAGGAGAGTAACAAGGCCACGGCAAGGAAAGAACCACCCTTGCCGCAGCCCCATATGCCCTCTATGTCATCCACTACAACCAAGGTAACCCTAAATTCAATTCGTCCTGACCCCGTTTCACCAAATGTCCTTATTCCTTGCAGGATCATGCAATCCAAGGAGGAAGAGGGTGAGAAAGGCATCTTCGGAACCTTTCCAAAGAATCAAGAGCAAGAAGTGGATGGGGAATGTCTACAATTCATCAAAGAAGATACCCTTGAGACGAAAACTCCCAAACAAGTTGGATTTTATGAGACAGGAAAAGTCATAACTCTCAAAACACCAAATCTGGCCAAGTCCCATATCCCTGCAACCTTCAAATATGTGGTGTTCGTAATTGAGTTTGTGTTGGAGCAAGCAAGTAAGCCATCTTCTCCAACTTTGATTTTATTATATACTAACTTGCTGATTTTGATAATTCAGGCACCTACACTAGAATTTAAACCATTGCCGGATCACGTCAAGTATCATCGTCCATTCAAGGATCAATTCCATGCTATGGGCCCTATCCAAATTTAGCAGGAAGTTTCGTTCGGCTGGAAGACGTTAAAGCAAGCGCTTCTTGGGAGGCAACCCATGTATTCAAATAAGGAAGATTTTTGAATTGCTCCACAATCAGTTTTGCGTTTCTAAAAACCTTCCCTTTTTTGTAGTTTTATTTTTCCATGATTGTCATTTTTATTTGTTGCTTGTTTAGTTGTTTTTGGTGTGGGTTTATTTTTGAAACACTGACAGTTATGCAAGGTATTTTTACATTCATAAAAAAGAAAGGAACATTAAGCAGATAAATACAAGAGGGAGCCTTCACAAAGGCTGCTTAGGAGAAGTCTCAGTAGTCGACGGAGCCTCAGCAGTTGGCGGAGCCCCAGAAGGAGGTGATAGGAGCATATTTATACGACTTAGTTAGCTTGTTTTCTTGCTTTTAATTAGCTAAACTATGATAATTATAGTGTTTAATGTTATTTTCGTGCAATTTCAGGTTTTAGTGTCAAAGTATGCAAAAAGAAGCAATTTGGAACATTCTAGAGC
Organism: Malus sylvestris; assembly: GCF_916048215.2. NCBI lineage: Eukaryota > Viridiplantae > Streptophyta > Magnoliopsida > Rosales > Rosaceae > Malus > Malus sylvestris. The sequence continues at coordinate 16,440,922 of NC_062269.1, forward strand.
ATTTTTGGGCCAAGATTGGATTGTGCAAGCATGGAGGCATGAGGATGGACGAATTTGAAGACAAAAGAGGCTATGAACATGCTAAAAATCTGGTGAAACAAATATAAGTTGCAAGAAGGGATAAATTTCTAGAAGGATTGACTAAAACTTCACTCAAAACCAAGAAATTCTTCAATGCCGTGGGCATTGATTCACTTTCACCAGAAATTTGAGTGATGATGCAATGCTTAAATCACCATGACATGTGAGTGGATGATGCAATGCTTAACTCACCATGACATGTGAATGGATGACTCAATACCTAACCCACCAACAATTCCCACTCTTTGCCATGCTCACCTACTCAATTCCACCAAAATTTTGTGTTAAACAAGTCCATCCTTTTCCTATAAATACCATGGCAGCAACCTCATTCAAATCATCTAGAAATTAACCATTCTCCAAGCCTTCCCTTGCCTCTCCCTACATATCTAAACCTTCCTCATCCATTCCTCCATATAACCAACCATTCAACCACCATAACCACCTTGTGCCGCCACCATTGAAGGAGAGGAGGAGTAGTGCCGTGCTTATGCAATCTGCAACTATTAGAGTGTTTGGAATTCTTTCTTCTTTTAATTCTATGTTCATGTTTAATTTAACTTGCTGTTCAATTATGTTAAACATGTGGAACTAATTTCTTTTTGGCTAGAGGTTAATTCAAAGCCATGAATATATTTGTAATATGAATTGATTACCTTCAGTTGTGATTTCTGAGTTGTGATTTAATTTGCTTAACTGCTTGATTGATAACTTATTTTTGTATGTCAATTAAGAATGCATACTTAATTTACATGCATGAATTTGATGCTAGAATATAAGTGAATTTCACCTAATCGTTATGAACTTATATTCACAAGTAGTGAAGGTTGTTATCCACAATCGTGTTAAGTGAATTCTAGGCTGGATTAACATGCGTATTCCATAGTTATGAATGCCTAGTCAATGTTATGATTTCCGTTGAACTTAATGATCTTTGTTGAATGTCTCTATCATGCGTATTCCATAGTTATGAATGCCTAGTCAATGTTATGATTTCCGTTGAACTTAATGATCTTTGTTGAATGTCTCTATCATGCGTATTCCATAGTTAGGGACTTTGATGAGGAATAATTTGGTTGTAATGCGTATTCCATTCAATCCAATGAATCTAGGGAAATCTAAGAGTTAATTCAAGCGGACCTAATTAACTTGGAACATTGTCATTCACAATTTATTGAAAGAACAACTGAAAATCAATTTAGGTTGCATATGTGTCATGTGTGGAGAAGAACCCTCTAGCTAGTCCGTCACCTATCCTTTCACCTTAATTTCATGCTTTTGTCAATTCTGTAATTTATTTAAGTTTAATTTACTTCTCGTCAAAACCAAACCCCCCCCCCATTATTAAATTATATTATTTAGTTAGTTTTCATTGTTGTTAGTCTTTTAATTCAATTTCCGTCCATTTCAGTTCCTAGTGTCTAATTTGATTGTTTTCATTATTTTGAGTCATTCTAAGTGTGTTTCGAGTTATTAGAGTTTTTAGCCTAGTTTTGTGTCCTTGAGTCTTGTTTAATATTTTTAAATTAATTTAGAATAGATTAGCAATCCCTCCTAATCCCCGGCCTAGAACGATACCCTACTTACATACTTTACTACAATTGTCAAAAAGAGGGTTTAATTTGTGTGTCAAGTAATTCTCGCACCAGGAGGAGGCATCGGAGGTTGATCATTTGGAACTTCTTTACGCGGTACAGCCCTAGAAGACGAAGGCAAATGCTGTTGGAACAAACCCACAAACCTCTGATGATCAAGTAAAATCTGACCATCAGATTCCTGCATCTGGTCAATCTTCCTCTTCATGTTTGTAGCATAGTTATGTGTGAGCCTGTGCAACTGTTTATTCTCATGCTTAAGCCCTCTAATCTCCTGCTTGAGACTCATCACTTCAGCCGCCAATGATTCAACTTGACGGGTTCGGGCAAATAGGCGTTGGGCCATATTAGACACGGAACCTGCACACTGTACACTGAGAGCCAGATAATCCTTAACAGCCAACTCATCAGACTGTTTGGCAAGTAGTCTATTATCTTTGGGAGTGACAAGGTTCCTGGCCACCACCGCAGTTGTCATATCATTCTTCATCACCGAATCCCCAACGGTAAGGGGACCAGTAGGGGATATGAAGGATGGGCGCCATATGTTGTCTGGAGAAGGCGGGACTGCCTCTTCACCAAGGTTCAAGTTAAAACGACGGTCGGAGGGGCCAGACATTTTCAGAGGTGTTAAAGAAAGAAGAGGTCGGACAAGTCAAGATCGTAGAAGTGCAAGAATGAAGTTTCTATACGCAAAAATTCAAGTGTGCTTTGAACGTCCTACGTACCTCTATAAAAATCAGCACTCGGTGGGATTTCAGAGATCGAAGAGGCGAGCTCAGAAATCGAAGAGGCCAACTTAAAAATCAAAGAGGCGCTAGCTTTCTCAAAAGCTAGGCTTGCTCAGAAACCACGGCCAATCTTCTTTTCCAGATTTGTCCGTAATTGTCACATGCAACCTCTGCACTCGACGGGATTTCAGAGATCGAAGAGGCAAGCTCAGATATCAGATAAGCATCTACTTTTCCAGATGGATCAGCATCTGTCACATGCAGAGTCAGCTTTGCGGAAATCACAGGTAATTTGTCGAAGCGCTTTTCTAGACGTGTCAGCATCTGTCACATGCAGAGTCAGCTTTGCAGAAATCACGGGCAGTTTGTCAAAGCGCCGATTCCAGATATCGAAGAGGCACTTTTTTTTTTTTTAAATGTGTCAGCGCCTGTCACATGCAGACTCAGCCTTGCGAAAATTACGGGCAATCTGTCGAAGATCTCGTGTGAAGTAGAAAGCACGTGAAGTTTACTATTAAATCATCCAACGGTTGCTGACCAGAGTGAAAGAATAGTACCGGTTATTAATTTCTATACATGTCACCTTCACCCTCCATTGCAAGGCAGACATACATAACCCTTCTTCTTCTCCGAGAATGCCTTTCCAACAAACCCTCTCGAGTCACTCAGTGTTCCCTATTCCTTGGGGTACCTCTGCAAACAACTCATCCAAAGCAAAAGTATTTCATATCATGAAGGTTGAAAGCAAGAGTATCTCATATCATGCTTTTTCCCTGTCCTTGTTTTGGGACAAGGAGAAAGAGAGCAATCAACCAGCACTTGGAATCAATCTTCCGATCTGGAACCGACTGCCTGGAACCCCTTCCTGATTGCTTACCTAGCCTTGCTCTCGAGTACTCATCTTCATCATTTTATGCTTCATCTTCATCTACCACATCTGCTTGGGGAACAGATAAGGGAAGTGAAAATGATACCTCGAAGCATGTGGAGACAATTTGCCAATTCATCCTTAGCTAGGGACAAGGAGAAAGAAAGCAAGAGGTGGGCACTTGGAAAGATTGAAGAAAGAAACAGACCAACACCTCTACCTCGTGCCTGCCTGCCGTGCAGAAGAAACAAGCAGAGAAGAATGCAGACTGCACAATCAAATCAACCCAGCAGAAGAAGACTAATTTGAAACCAAGGAACTCTGATATTCCTCGCTCAGAATTCCATACCAGTTCGAGATCAAAGCTGTGGAAATCAACAAGATCATCTATCTCCAAAAATAGATTTGCGTTCTTAAACTCTACTCTGTCTGTTTTTTTTTTACTTTGCTATACTTGTCATGTTTATTCGTTGTTTGTTTATTTGCTTGTTTTTTGTGAGTTTATGCTTGAAACATTGAGGACAATGTTTGATTGAAATGTGGGGGGTAACCATTGTTTTGCATGAAATTCGTAGGAGTTTATCACCCATTACTTCTAGTGTTGTTCCTTGCTGTTTTAAGTGTTTTTAAGCTGTTTTGACATAAAAATCCGAAAATCTCATAAAAATTTGAAAAATTGTTTTGAAAAACCTAAAAAGAGTTGTTTTTCTATGTTTATTTGTGTCTTAGGGTACCTTCCAACACAATGATGAGGATTTGGTTTTTAATTACATGACTGTTAAAGAGAGTTATAAACATGGATGAAAATTTGATTTACTCTTTGGTGTATCTTGGTTGTGGTTATAATTTATGAATTCACATGCAATCATAAAGGAAAAATCAATTTTTGTAACATGCTTGAAGGAAGGAACTCAAATGAACGCTACAACCTTGTGAGACTTGAACCTAAACGTTTATTTGGAGAGTTAATAATCTGTGCACTATTGTTTTCTAAAGTCGTTGCATGATCTCATTATTCTTTGCTTGGTTGCTACTTAGAAGGCGTTTCATCATTTAGTTCCAAATGCTAGAACTCATGAATATTTCATTCAAAGCATGCTATTGATTTGCATAACATATATTCAAGATGAAGTTGTGTAGTGACCACCACAGCCAAATTGCCGTGCCCTATTTCATTATGTGTTTAAGTTTAACCCCGTTGAGCCTTTTGTAGCCTATGTTCTTTGTTAACCCACACTATCCTCACCTAGCCTAGATTAGGACCATCCATACCCTTGTTCTTGAAGCATAGTAAAACATAATTTAGAAGGAATTCCTTTTGTTGAACTTTTGCAGAAAAAAAAGTGTGGGGGAAGTGATTCTTGTGCGTGCGTGTGTGTGTGCCAAAGTCCTTAATAAGGCACGGGTAGAAAAGAAAAAGAAAAAAAGAAACATTCATGGAAAATAGAATGAAAAGAAGAAAAGTTGTGAAAAGAGTGAAAAACAGTTGAAAAATATGTGAAAAAAGAGCTCTAAAGTGTTGTTTGTTGAAGAAAGGGTCTAAAACATTGAATTCGGCCCTAAGTGTTGCTTGAATCTTCCCTTTGTGTTTAAAAGTTAATGTTTGCATTATTAAGTGAATTCCAAGTGTCTATTTCATTATTTTGCTTGCTATTGCTTTCAGAACGTTTGTTATCCTTATCCTTTCTTTGTTAGCCATTACCCTTAAACCCCGTTACAACCCTTAACTTTATCTTGAGTGTTATGCGTTTCAATATGTGGAGTTTGGAATTGGTTTGAGCTTATGGTGTCACTGGTTCTTGCATCTAAGTAGTAGCATTCCATTCATGAGATCTTATCTAAACATGCTTAATAACTCCAGAAATTTGCTTTCTTTGTTATACATATATGTGAGTGTTCGTTTTCATGTTTACATCAATCTTCTCACATATAACTAGTGTAGGGTGTGTAGTCAGAAAATGTGAGAAAATAGAGAGTATCTTGTAAGGAATTGAGCAAATTCTCTATGGCATGTTACTACATTCAAAACATTGTTTTAATTGGTTAAATGTGAACTAGTAAGTGGTGACTGTGATTAAGTATGTGCTCAAGTGTGAAGATAACTAAAATTTGTGGGAATAATGATTTTTAACATGTCATGTGCATTGGAAATCCCTGAGGCAAACGTTGGAAGGTTTAGATTGTGTTTTGTTTTCTTTATTTTGCTCAAGGACTAGCAAAAGCTAAGTGTGGGGGAATTTGATAGGAGCATATTTATGCGACGTAGTTAACATGTTTTCTTGCACTTACTTAGTTAGTTATTGCTTATTTTAGTATTTAAAGCTATTTTCATGTGTTTGTAGGTCCAAAGGGTTAATGTGGCTAAGAAGTGCATTTTGGAGCATTTTGGAGCATTTTTGGGCATGGAATGGATGGCATATGCTTGGAGCAAAAGGAATGGATGAAATTTGAAGTTTGTGCATCATCCTCTCCCTATAAATAACCATTTTAGCACACTCATTTCACCCAACACATCCATTCACCTACCACTACATCCACTCATTTCACCCAACACATCCATTCTCCAAACATCCATCTACTACACCCATTACATCCACTCATTACCAAACACTCATCCACAACACCCATCACATCCACCCACTACACCCATTACATCCACTCATTACCAAACACTCATCCACTACACCCATTACATTCACTCATTACCAAACATCCACCCACTACATGAAGGATGATTTTGTGAAAACATGTTCATTTGAATAAGATCTATAGCATGCATTTAACAATTAAAAGGCGGAATCATGCTTGCAAGCATTCAAAAACAAAACATTACCCATGAAATTCAAAGCCTAGTAGATTGGTGAACCAAGACTCAACTCAAATCAAAGTGAGTTGAGAAATATATACCTTTGTAGATTCCTCTTTGCATAAGCAAAGGCTAATCACCCAAAGAGAACCTATGGATTTGGATGGAAGAATATGGTTCTCCAAGTTCCCAAAAATAGAGAACCTCTAAGTCTCCACACCAAGGTTAGATTTAAGTAGAAATGAGTGACCTTGGAGGAGTAGGATTGCTAGATACACCCTCCAAGGGGGCCGGCCTCCTAGAGAGAAAAGGAGAGACATGTTCTCTCCAATTTTCTCCAAAAGAACCCTTTATGAATTTTAGGCTATAAAGTTCTTTATATAGTCACTTCTTTAAATGACCTAAAGAAGCAAAAACCCTAATTCAACACACATGCCCGGCCACATAGGGATTTGGGCTTTTGGGCCTTTGTGAATCTTTATTCATTAAATTGTCATACAACTTAAGTCAATGGGCTTGACGTTCGAAGCCCATTGGGCCTTAAGGTCCAAAACTATCCCGAGGTCTTTAACGAACTTATTCGTTTGATTAATTAACATATTAATTAATCCTTGCCATAAATAATTAAACCATTTAATTATTCTTACTCATCTCCATTGTTTCTTCAATCTCCACCTTACACGGTGTACGATCCATTAGGTTCCTTTTAGCGAGGTAGTGGGAGATTAAAACACTTTAAAATCGATTGTGAATTGAAACTTACTTTCAATTCTCCCTTTAGTGATTATACACGTTTAGGGCTTCCACAAACCATGAGTGACACCTAGCAGCATATCATGGTTACCCAAGCTAATCAGAAGAGGTAGAGAACCTATTCAGTTTAGGATTACAAATGCAATACGGTCTTTCTCTAATACAATAATCTTGACCACATTGTTTGGTTTGATAGTTTATTCATGTCTACTATCCAATGTAATTCGTGTGCTCATATGATTACCTTGAATGTGATTTGGAACGACTTCTTAAATCTCATTCATACTCTGGCCAGAGATTCTAAATCATATCATAGAGTATTCTCCCCCAAACGGTTTGAAGGTTAGAGATCCTTTCTTGCGCATTCACTTGCCTCCATAGCTAAGTGGCTTAACCCCAACGATGCCGTGGACACCCGCGGATGGGGTGACTTTGACATAATCAAAGATCAAGGACTTAACCACAAGACAAACGTGATGCCTCAGGTCAAAGGACTACTTTGTATTATCCCAACCATGAGTTCTCATGTGACATGAATATTGTTGGAAATATGCCCTCAAAGTCAATCTTTGGAAGAAATCTTTCAGGACAAATGAATCGATGTATGGATGATTCTTATACATCAAATGGCAAAGACACGAATTAGGACTATCTCAATTAACGATATATGTCCTAAATAGTGTATCTATGGACAATGGATCGATTGAAGAAGTAATCTAATGATGTTAGACTACAGAGACCTTCTTCACATAACCATTGTGTCCAAAAGGTTCCTGGTCGTTGGATTGTCAGAGGGATACTGACAATGCGTAGACCGGTACATACTATGTCTGCTTCAATTGGAAGGATGGAAAGTCTCATCCCATTCGTGTTGTGACACTAAGACAAGTATGTAGGTGCTCATTAGGGGAATGAGTTCACTGAACACAATCGAACGAGAGTACTTGCATGGAGGTCTACTCACATGTCAAGCAAGTAACTCTAATGGTTGGAAAGATGTAAGTAATCCTTAGACCTGAGGCATCGTCGTTGTCTTGTGGTTAAGTACTTAATCTTTGATTATGTCAAAGTCTCCCCATTCGAGGGTGTCCACGGCATAATTGGGGTTAAGCCACTTAGTCATGAAGGCAAGTGTATGCGCAACAAGGAATCTCTAATCCTCGATAAGAGAGGAAGAATACTCTAAGATATGATTCGGGAATCTTCGGCCGAAGTATCGAGCGTATTGAATGGAAAGCGTTCCTATACGACTCAAATGAATCATATATGAAGGAATAATCACATTAGGGGTTTGACATGATATATCCATACCCTAATGATGTGATTGAGAGTATTGTATTAGAGAAGGATTGAATTACATTGTAATTCCAACTGACTAGGTTCTTCGAATAAACTTCTACATTAGCTTGGGTAGCTATGACATATGGTTAGATGTCACTCATAGCTTGTGAGTTCTTCTAGATGATTAAATGTAGTCGTCAAAGAAGAAAGGTGAATTAAAATGAAGTTTTAATTCACTAAGTGATTGAATTAAATATAAGCAATTGGATTGATGCCAATCACCTCACTGCCTTGCTAATTAGAACCTAAAAGATTGTTCACCAAAACACTATTGTGGTGAGTAACTAATGGATGATGGAAACAATTAATTGGATTAATTATGTGTTGTGATTAATTTAGAAAAGTCTAAAGAAATCATAAAAGCGATAAAGATCGTTTTGGGCTTAAAGAAACGTTCAGGTTTAATTGGGCCCATTGGGCCTAAACCCATTGGGCTTTTATTCAAGCATTGGATGACTTGAAATAAATGAAAGCCCAAAGCCCAAACAACACAAAAAGGGCCGGCCATATTATGTGGGGAAGGAGAGATATTTAGTCAAGTGTTGACTAGGTTTTCTTTTGTCTATATAAGGAACTTTATAGTGATAAAGTTCATGAGGGTTTTTTGAAGTGTTTAAACAACAAAGAGGCAAAAGAAAAAGCTCTCTAACACATCAAAGGGCCGGCCACCATTGGGGTGTTTTAGCTAACAATCTTTCATCCTTTTGGTTATTCCTTCATCCTTCTCACTACACTAGTGGGTGAGGATCTTTAGAGGTTTCCTACTTTGGAAACTTGAAGAGAACCTAGGAGCACTCATTCTTTCAAAGTGGAGGAGGCAAGGAGGGAAGCTAGGCTCAAGGATTTCAAGGAACAAAGGGCTTGGAGGTGGTCCATCCTTGGTCTCAAGTCTAGATCAAGAGGTATAAGACTAACCTTCACTTTGTTCTTGATTCTATAATTTGTTTTGATGCATTATATATAAACCTATGAACCTTGAAGGGGATTTGCATGACTATAGCTTTGATAAAATGTTATAAATGCTTCCGCTGCTTTCGTATATCATAATTGTTTTGGATATGCATGATAGTCATTTAGAAATCCCATACATGAATCTCATAGATTTCCCTTCAAATATGAGAACTCTTCGTTGATCGTGTTCAGTGAACTCATTCTCTATTGAGCACCTACGTACTTGTCTTGATGTCACACACACCAATGACTCGAGACTAGTCACTCTCCCTGAGAGAAGACACAACACGTACTGATCTTAACGGACTGTCAATGCCCAATTGGCAATACTATGATCAGGAACGTTTAGGATGTGTCTACGAAAGAATGGTCTCATGAATCTAACTTCTTTAGATCGTATTCTCCCAATCACATATTCCTTGGACTTATCGTTTAAGCATATAGCATTTATATGAGACGGATCAAACAATAATCTTTGCCCTTGATATTAAACTAGATTAGTTTAACATGTGAAATGTCCGTAAAGTATCATCATATGATTGGTTTTAGGGCATATTTCCAACACTACACCCATTACATCCACTCATTACCAAAACCCACTACACCCATTACATCCACTCATTACCAAATATCCATCCACTACACCCATTACATCCACTCATTACCAAACATCCACCCACTACACCCATTACATCCACTCATTACCATAACACTCGCCCACTACACCCATTACATCCACTCATTACAACTCCATACACTCCTCTCCCTAGCCTATAAATACATCCACCCTTCACCATAATTTGGGGGCGATCATCCAAAGACACTACATTTTACATCTCACCAATCCATACACTTTCATCTCTTAGCCGTGCAAATCCATTCCATCCATATATCCATACACATCCTAGACACTTGTGCTACAACAAGGTGGTGAAAACAAAGGTCCTTGGCGTTTCAAGCTTGGAACTTTGGAGCGTTCTAGGTGTACTTCGTTCTTGCTTTCAATGTCTACTTTGTTATTTTCTAATTTTGTTGCAATTATGAGTGGCTAAACCCCTATTTAGTTAGGGGGAAGTTTGAAGCCATGAACATGCTTGAGATTTGAATTGATTTCTTCCAATTGTGATTTGATAAGTTGTGATTGCAATTCAATTATCTATTTTATTCATAACTGATTCTTGTATGTTTATTAAGGATGCATACTTAGTTTTCATGCATGAATTAGATGCTAGAATATAAATGAGTTTCACCTAATTGTTACAAGTTTATATTCATGAGTAGTGAAGGTTGTTTATCACGATCGCGTTAATTGAATTCTTGGCAATTGTATCATGAATTCATAGTTATAATTGCCTCGTCAACACTTATGATTTTCATTGAACGTAATGATCTCTGATTGTATCTCTATTATGCATTCATATAGGGGACTTTTAGAGAATGATTTGGGTTGTCGCATGCATTCATCCAATTCAATGAGTAAAAGAAAATTTGAGGGTTAATTTGTGCATCACAGTTAATCTGGGGTGTTGAGCATCATAGTTTATTGAAAAGCAATTGGAAATCGATTCATGTACAAGTGTGTCATGTGTGAAGAACGGACCTCGAACTAATCCATCCATCATTTTATTTCTCAAATTCATTTTATAATCTGCCTAGTTTTATAACTTGCTTGTTTATTTCAAATTCATCCAAATCAAAACCCCCATTTTACTTTCTTGTTCCAAAGTGTTTAAAATCTATTTTGTTTGTGTTTTAGAGTGTTTTGATTTAAGTCAAAACACTAAATTCGTCCAAAGTTGTGTTAGAGTCAAATCTGCCCAGTTTGTGTTTTTAGGCAGTTTTGAGTGTTTTTAAGTTGTTTTGAGTCTTTAGAATCTGTTTTGAGTCCCTTGAGTCTATTCAAACGTTTTTAACTTTGTTTTTATGTTTTTGAGTAAGTTTAGAGGTTTTAGCAAGCCCTCATAATCCCCAGTTTAGAACGATCCCTACTTGCATTTATACTACAATTTGACAACAAGAGGGTTTAATTTGAGTGCTTAACTTTCATAGCATCACTCTAGCATCAGATTTATACATGCTAATTAAGTGTCGACCCTTAATCAACAAACACAAATAAGTTATCAATCAAACAGTTAAGCCAATTGCATTCATAATTCAAGAATTCATAACTGGAATTTATAAAATCATATTGCACACATAATCATGGCTTTGAAATCACCCCTAGCCAAGAGGGGTTTAGCCACTCATGTTTACAGCAAAACGAAAGGAAAATAAATTAAACATTGTAAATATAGAACGAATTACACCTACAATGCTCCAACAATCAAGCTTGAACATCCAAGAGTCCTTCCTTCATTCTTCTTGTTGTGGCACAAAGGTGGATGGAGTGTATGAGATGTGTTTAGGGGTTAGGAAGGTGGTCTAGGGTGGATGGCTATGGCAAGGATGTGTGTGTATGGTTTTTGGATGTGTATGGGTGTGGCTCTTGTGTATAGAATGATCAATGGATCCCTGATGCGGCTAAGGATGGTAGTATTTAAGGTTTTTGGAAATAAAAAACCCTAACTTATTTAGGTAACAGAAATTAAGTCAAAACCTAAAGGGAAATCAGAATTAAAGTCAGAATTTTAGAGAGAAAAGGAAAGGAATTGCGGCTGGCTGTTTTTAAAGAAAGGGAATGTGATTTGATGTAGGGAATAGGAAAGAAACACTCTCCCTTGCACGGCAAGGAAGAGAAAGGGAAAGGAGAGGTGCGGCACCACGAGGGCAGGGATTTAAGTCTTCTAGAAGTTCTTATTTAGAGAGTAAATATGATTACGAGTCTTCTTTGTTGCTAGAACTTAGGGACTTTGAGGATTAGGAAAGGTTAAAACCAAAGTAGGAAACCTTGGCTTAACATTCCTTCTTCTTGTAGGAATCCATCTTCAATTAGGAATCCTAGCATCTTTAGGTCTTTAATTTCATCCATCTCCCTTGTTCCAAGCATGTGATATCCATTCCAAGCCTAAAACTGCTCCAAAAAGCTCCAAAATGCACTTATTTGCCTCTTTAACCCTTTGGACCTACAAACACACGAAAATGGCTTGAAATACTAATTTAACTAAGAAATAACAACCTAAGGGTTGTAACGGGGCTAAGGAGTATTGGCTAACAAAGAAAGGTAAGTAAAAACAGACGTTCTTAAAGCGATAGTAAGCGAAGCAATGAAATCAACTTAGAATTCACTCTTGAATGCAGCAAATAACTTGAAACACTAAGGGGATTTCGTACAACTTAGGGTCATATTCAAACTTTTTGGACCCTTTCTTCAACAACCAATACTTGTGAGCTCTTCCTCACTTATTTCACACATTTTTTTTTCTTTTTCCTTTTCCCCGTGCCCTATTCATTGTTTGGCACACTCAATGTACTACTTTATAGCTTTCCAACAAAAGACCTTCCCCCACACTTGTTTTTTGCATAATGTCAATTAAAAGGAATTCTTTCTAAGTTATGCTTCTTAATCCTTTAAGAACAAGGATATGGATAGTCCTATTCTAGGCTAGGTAAGGATAATGTGGCTAACAAAGAAAATAGGCTAAATAAGGCTCAACGGGGTTAATCCTACAATACATATGCTAAGGGTAAGGCTTTTTGGTTCTGGTCTAACTAAAACTTCATCTTGTTATATGTTATGCACTCAATTTCATGCTTTGAATGAAACGGACATGAGTTCTAGTATTTGGAACTAAATGATGAAACGCATTCTACGTAGCAACCAAGCAAAGAATGATGAGATCATGCAACGACTTTAGAAAACAACAAATTCACAGATTAATAACTCTCCAAATAAAGTATAGGCTCAAGTCTCTTAGGGTTGTAGCGTAAGTTGAGTTCCTTCAAGCATGTTACAAAAACTAATTTTTTTTCCATGTTTGTTGAGTACATGTGAATTCGTTAATGACAACTACAACCAAGTATAAACCAAAGAGCATATCAAACTTTCATCCATGTTTGTAACTTTCTTTAACAGTCGTGCAATTAAAAACCAAATCCTCATTATTGTGTTGGAAGGTACCCTAAGACAAACACATAAAAATGACTCTAAAACGACTCTTTTTGGGTTTTTTAGAACTTTTTCGAATTTTTGTCTTGAATTTTCATATTTTCTTTTAAAAACACACCAAAACACACTAAAACACTCAAAAATAGTGAAAAACAACTCAAGAAATGCTAGGTGGTAAAATCCTACGAATTTTCAACAAAAACACTTGTTTACCCCCCCCCCCCAACACTTAAACCAAACATTATCCTCAATATTTTAAACATAAACTCACACATAAGCAAGCAAATGACACAACTAACAAACATGACAAGCATGGCAAAGTAAAAGCAATAAAATGTAGGGTTTAGGAACTCAAATCTGGTTGTGATGCCGGAGCTTCCTAGTTCTTCTTTATTTGCATGGGTTGCCTCCCAAGAAGCGCTTGCTTTAACGTCTTCTAGCCGGACGATACCTCATTTTAAGCTTCGTTGAAGCCCACGGCCTGGAGGGGTATGTCTTCCACAACATGCTCCTCAAAGTGGTCATAATATGGCTTCAAATGATGTCCATTCACTTTGGAATCGTTTCCGGTCTTTAAACTTTGAATTTAGACTGCACTATAAGGAAAGACATTAGTAACAACAAATGGGCCCATCCATTTAGAACGTAACTTACCTGGAAACAATCAAAGGCATGAATTAAAGAGTAACACTTTCTACCCTACGACAAACGTCTGGGAACGAATCATCTTGTCATGGAATGCCTTCGACTTCTCTTTGTAAATAAGAGCGTTCTCATACGCCTCGTTCCGAATCTCTTCAAGTTCATTCAATTAAAGCTTCCTATTAATTCTAGCCGCATCAAGGTCCATATTGAACGTTTTGACGGCTCAATGTGCTTTGTGCTCCAATTCAACCAGAAGATGGCATGGTTTCCCATAGATAAGCCGAAATTGAGACATCCTAATTGGGGTTTTGTAGGCTGTGCGATACGCCCACAATGCATCATTCAAATGCAAGCTCCAATCTTTCCGGTTTGGCCTAACGGTCTTCTCCAAAATCTGTTTGATTTCTTGATTAGAAACCTCGGCTTGCCCACTTGTTTGAGGATGATAAGGTGTTGCCACCTTATGCATGACGTTATACTTCTTGAGCAGCACCTCAATGGTTCGATTGCAAAAATGGAAACCCCCATCACTTATAAGAACTCTTGGCATTCCAAATCTAGCAAATATGTTAGTTTTCACAAAATCTGCAACCACTTTGGAATCATTAGTACTGGTGGCTTTTGCTTCCACCCATTTCGAAATGTAATTAACTGCAAGTAAAATATAAACAAAACCATGAGATGAAGGAAGAGGACCCATGAAATCAATGCCCCAAACATCAAACATTTCGACACAAACGATAGGTCTTTTGAACCAATATTTCCGGTTCTTTGACAACGATCACATGTTATGCAAAACGTTCTAGCATCCTTAAAGATAGTAGGCCAATAAAAACCACGTTCAAGTACTTTACGTGCAGTCCTTTAAGTGCCAAAGTGACCTCCACATGCATAAGAGTGACAAAAAGTTAAAATCGAATGAAATTCAGAATCATGCACAAACCTACGAATGATTTGATCAGCATAGTATTTCCACAAATAAAGATCATCCCACACATAAAAACGAGCTTCTTTCTTAACTTTATCACGTTGGTGCTTATTTAGAGCGCTTGGAAGTTGTTTAGTGACCAAATAGTTAACTAAATCGGCATAACATGGCTCACTTATCTCGATGGATAGCAGCTGCTCATCTGGGAATGTCTCTGGGATAGGCACGACATCCTCTTCATGCACCATACCGCTCAAGTGGTTAGCCACCACGTTTTCACTTCTTTCCATGTCCCGGATTTCGATATCGAACTCTTGGAGAAGAAGCATCCAACGAATGTGCCTTGGTTTGCCCTCCTTCTTTGTAAGTACTTCAACGCTGCATGATCAGAGTAGATTATAACTTTAGTACCAAGTAAATAAGAACGAAACTTATCTAAAGTAAAAACAACAGCAAAAAGTTCTTTTTCCGTTGTGGAATAGTTTAATTGAGCGTCATTCAAGGTCCGAGAGGCATAGTATATGATGTGTGGCTGCTTGTCCATTCTTTGTCCTAAAACAGCCCCTAATGCATAATCAGAAGCATCACACATAAGCTCAAAATGAAGGCTCTAATTTGGTGGAACAATGATGGGGACTGAAGTGAGCATCTTCTTGAGGTGTTTGAAGGCCTTCTCACATTCCTTATCGAACTTGAAAGGCACATCTTTCTGAAAGAGACGACAAAAGGGGTTGGAAATCTTTGAAAAGTCCTTGACGAATCACCTATAGAATCCTGCATGTCTAAGAAAAGAACGAACCTCTCTAACCAAAGTAGGATAGGGTAAGTAGCATACAAGATCTATTTTAGATTTATCAACCTCAATTCCTCTTTCTGAAACGATATGACCTAAAACTATACCTTGTTTTACCATAAAGTGACATTTCTCCCAATTTAAAACAAGGTTAGTTTCAACGCATCGTTTCAGGATTAATGTGAGATTGTCCAAACAATTATCAAACGAATCACCAAATACACTAAAATCATCCATTAATACCTCAATAGTATTCTCAACGAAATCTGAAAAGATGCCTACCATACTTCGTTGAAATGTGGCAGGTGCATTGCATAAACCAAATGGCATGCGTCGATAGGCAAAGGTACCAAAGGGGCACGTGAAAGTGGTCTTTTCTTGGTCATCCGGAGCTATGACAATCTGATTATATCCTGAATAACCATCAAGAAAACAATAAAAAGAATGACCGGCTAACATTTCAAGCATGTGATCAATGAACGGCAAAGGGAAGTGCTCATTCTTGGTGGTGGTGTTGAGATTCCTATAATCAATGCAAACTCGCCAACCTGTTTGGATACGAGTTGGCACAAGCTCATTCTCGGCATTCTTCACCACTGTAACTCCCGATTTCTTTGGAACAACTTGAACCCGTGAAACCCAATGGCTATCCGAGATAGGATAAATCACTACACAATCGAGAAGCTTGATAATCTCCTTCTTCATAACTTCCATCATCGGAAGGTTGAGTCGGCGTTGAGCCTCTCGCATTGGTTTAGCCCCCTCCTCTAAAAGTATGTGATGCATGCAAGTTGTAGAGCTAATACCTCTAATGTCGGCCAAGGTCCATCCTATGGCTGTTTTATGCTCTTTCAACACTCGAATCAGTTTTTCTTCCTCTAATGCCGTGAGTGTTGAAGAGACTATGACCGGAAATGTTTCTTTGTCTCCCAAATAGACGTACTTCAAATGATTTGGCAACTGTTTAAGTTTATGAATCGGGGCCAGAATCACTGAAGGTAATAACTTATTAATAGAAACGGGAATTGAAATTAGGATCGGAGATTTACCAGGATGTTGTGGCAATGCCCCTAGGGCAGCCACCATCTCGCTAGTTTCATCATTAAGCACGGCCAGATTGGGTTCTAGGCTCAATCCCCCGGCAATTGTTGTCTCAAGGGGATCTTTGTCCAACAAATATAGATAATCCTGCGCAATCAAACACATTAATAGAAAAACAAGAGTGATCATCTAGATGGTATTTAATACCTTCAAAAATATTAAAATCAATAATCTCGCCATCAAATTTCATCGTTAAAGTCCCTTTGAACACATCAATCTTGGTGCAGGCTATTTTCATGAAATGTCTCCTAAGGAGGATCAGCAATGGGGTAGAATCGGCTGAATCTTCCATGTCAAGCATGTAGAAGTTCGCTGGAAAGATCAAATTGTTAACCTGCACCAAAACATCTTCCAAAACTCCTTTCGGATATGCATTAGAACGATCGGCCAATTGAACAATCACACCATCATTTTTAAGCTCTCCTAAGTTCATAGATGCATAAATTGAATAAAGCATGACATTAATTGAAGCTCCTAAGTCTAAGTTAGCATGTTCAAACTTAGTATTGCCAATAACACAAGGAATTGTAAAACTACCCGGATCTTGGCATTTAGGTGGTAGTTTGCTTTGTAACATCGCACAAACATTCTCACTTACCTGGACCACTTCCTTGTTCGAAATCTTCTTCCTTGTTGTGCAAAGCTCTTTCAAGAATTTGGCATACTTAGAAACTTGCTTGATTGCATCAAGGAGCGGGATATTGACTTGAACTTTCCTAAAGGTTTCCAGAATGTCTTTCTCATTCTCTTATTTCTTTGATTGTCTAAACCTACTAGGAAAGGGCATATTTAGTGGAATAGAACTAGAAAAATTCGAATTTGGACTTACCTTGGTGGTTTGGGACAGTTTTGAGGCCTTAGGGGGCTGCAATAAGGGTTGGTCTTCCCCTGCCATGGCCCTTACTTCCTATTCTTCTTCTTGCAGCATCTTTTCATCCTCATTAAAGCCTTGTTTGGATGGTTTTGGGTGATTTTCAAGCTCATTGCCACTTCTCAACGTAATGGCCTTGGCGGTTTCAAAGCCTCCATTTGGATTCACAACGGTTGAACTAGGAAGTTTGCCATGTTCTCTAAACTACCCAAGGAACTTTGAAATCTGCCCTATTTGCTTCTTCATGTCACTCATCTCCTTGTCTTGATTTGCTATTCGATTATTTTGATTTTGTAATCCCTATGATACAGAAGTTAGTAATTGAATAGCTTGATCATTATCAAATAGCGAACCTGAGTTTGATTGAGCTGTTTGTGATTGAGGTTGAGATTGTGCGAATGGCCTTTGATATATCCCAGGGGGTGGCTATTGAAATTTGGGTGATATTTCCATCCCGGATTGTATGTCTTTGAGTATGGATCATTCCTTTGTTGATTTTAGCCTTGATAACCTATGGCATTGGCACTATCCCATCCTCCATTCTCTATCAATTGAAGACATTGATAATTAAGATGTCCTTGCATAGAGCACACTCCACACAAACTTGGTGTAATTCTTTGCATTTTACATCATTCGGCAACCTGAGATACAAGCATAGTGAGGTTAGCTAATTGAGATTGAATTTCAGCTATTGAACTTACCTCATGGACTTGCTGCCATAGGATGTCTCTTTGTCCAACACCTTCGTATTGTTGTGCATTCAAGGCTCAGTTTGCAATTAATATCTTGGCAGCCACCGCATCTAACATTTGTCTCTCAATTAGAAGGAGTGCCTCGTAGAAATATTGAAGAAAAAGTTCTTCCTTCATTTGATATTGAGGGCATGATGCAACTAGAGTCTTAAAACGCTCATAATACCTTCGAAAGGATTCTCTTTGGCTTTGTTGAATGCCACTAATTCTCTTCCTTAAGAGAATGATTCTCAAAGTTGGGAAAAACTTTTCTAAGAATGCTCACTTCATGCTTTCCCCAGAAATGACGGTTCCAGGTGCCAATTTGTATAACCAATCTTTAGCCTTTTCCAAAAGAGAGAATGGAAAGGTCTTTATCTTCAGAATGTTCCCATCGACATTGATGGGTGTCATGCTCAATCATACCACTTCAAACTCCTTAAGATGATTGTTTGGATCTTCCATGGACAGCCCATGGTATTTGGGAATGTGATGCAACAAGCTAGACTTTAATTCGAACTCATCGGTCTTTCCTTTGGCAGCCACGGGGTATTGAATGCAAAGGGTCATGACATTGTCCAACCCCGAGGCTGAAAGTTCTTTGATTGTACGATTGTCTGCTGCCATGACTTGTTCTTCTTCTTCAAATTCAAATTCGGCCTTTGAACTTGAACTAGGTGGATTAGGTTCTGGTTGCTTCCTCTTTCTTCTCAAAGTTCATTCAAAATCGTTGTCAAACTCCAAGATGTTTGCACGAATAGGTTGAGAACTACGAGTCATAAAATAGTACCTAAAACAAGGAACAAAAACGACTCAGCAACCAAGTAGAAGGCACGGCAAAGACAAACATAAACACACACAAACACATGGACACACTTTGACACAACTCGAACAAAAGAGATTAGCAAGTTTGCTAATCCCCGACAACGGCACCAAAATTTGATGTGAAAATTAACTTGACACACAAATTAAACCCTATTGTTGACAATTGTAGTAAAGATGTAAGTAAGGATCGTTCTAGACCGGGGATTCACTAGGGATGCTAATCAACACAAATAAGACTTAAAAACACTAAATTAGACTCTATAGACTCAAAACTGACTCAAAACACTCAAAACAGCAACAAACAATCAAAAAGACTCAACTCTAGACCTAACAAGTGATTTCGACGAAAATAAGACTGAACTTGACTAAAAGACTAAAAGAAAACAGATTTTGACCCAAATAACAAAACTCAATGAAAGGAGGATTGTTTTTGACGAATTTGAAACAGAAAACAAAAACTTTGCATAAAACACTTTATAAAAACGAATTTGGTGAATTGAAAAGGGTTAAAGGCTAGTTAGAGGGTCCTTCTCCACACATGACATATACATACAAATCAATTTCCATTTATTATTCCTTTAGACTATGAATCACAACACCCCAAGTTAACCGTGATAGCACAAATTAACCATCATATTTTCCTTAACTTATTGAATTGGATGGAATACGCATCGCAACCAAATTATCCTTATCAAGTTCCCTAACTATGAAAAGCATGATAGAAAGACATATCAAGGGTCATTAAGTTCTTTGAAAACCATAAGCATTGACAAAGCATTCGTAACTATGAAAAGCATGATACTTCTGCCTAGAATTTACTAATAGGAGCATATTTATGCGACTTAGTTAGCTTGTTTCTTGGCATTTATGTTGTTTTCCTTAGTTATTTTAGTGTTTAAAGTCATTTTCGTGCAATTTCAGGTTCTAAGGACAAAGTATGCAAAAAGATGCATTTTGGAGCCTTTTGGAGCAGTTTTGGGCATGAATTGAATATCTTATGCTTGGAGTAATATTGATTGACGAAATTGAAGGCCTAAAGGATGTTAGAAGTCAGTTTGGAAGCTTAGAAGACACAATTTCAGCACCTCCTACAAAGGTGGCGCCTTGTCCCCTTTGTGCTTCATCCTTGTCTCCTTTTGTGCAACAATTTCCCTTGCCATGTTTCCCTAATTTCTGAACCAAAAACACCTTTCCCTTTCTCCCTTGTCCCTTGCCGCACCATACATCCTATTTCCCTTTTAATTTCTGACCTTAAGTACCTTTCCTATATTGTGCCACATCTTTGTTACCTATTTCTCTTTAATTTCTGATTCTTTCTTACCTATTTTTGACCCAAAATTACATTCCCTTTTGTTTCAACTCTTGCTGCACAAGGGGAGAGGATTCTTACCTATTTTGTGCCTCAAAACACATTCCTAAATTTGTCCTACAATTTCTGCCGAATTTCCCTTTCCTACAATTCCTGATTCTTTCTTACCTATCTTTAATTCCTACACCTTTCTTGCTTATTTTCCATTGATTTCTAACTTTTAATTATAAGACAAGATAGCTAAGTTATTTCTTTCCCTATAACACATCAAAACCGTGCCTTAGCCTATATATACCACCCTTTGTCGCAAGTTCTGGGGGCTCTTCTGATCAGCCATTCCACATTCCACCCTTCACCATAACCAACCTATATCCATTCACTCACATTCACGCATAAACCATCCAACCTCCCTTTGCCATGCCCATCCTTCACCAATCTCCATAACTTCTGACCCTAAACACAATCCATACACTCACCCACTTGTGTGCTGCAGCAAGAAGGAAGAAGGAAGGACCCTTGGATGTTCAAGCTTCATTGTTGGTGCATTCTAGGTGTAATTCGTTTTATGATTTCAATGTGTAATTTCTTTTCTTTTCGTTTTGCTATGAACATGAGTGGCTAAACCCCTATTGGTTAGGGGTGATTTCAAAGCCATGACTATATGTGCAATTTGATTTGATAGATTCCAGTTATGAATTCTTGAATCGTGAATGCAATTGGTTTAACTATTTGATTAATAACTTATTTGTGTTTGTTAATTAGGGGTCGACACTTAATTGGCATGCATAAATCTGATGCTAGAGTATAAGGATGTTTCACATAATCGTTACAAACTTATATTCATATGTAGTGAAGGTTGCTAGTCACAATCGCGTTAAGTTCAATTCCTAGCATAAGTGACATGATGTCATAGTTGCAAGTGCTTTGTCATTGCTTATGGTTTTCATTGAACATAATGATCTTTGATCGTATCTCTATTATGATGTCATGTAGGGGACCTTTGAAGAATGCTTTGGGTTGTCGAATGATGCCATCCAATCCAATAACACAAGGAAAATCTAAGAGTTAGCTAGTGATGTCACGGTTAATTTGGGGCAATGTCGTTCATAATCCTATGAAGGAATAACTGGAAATCGAGTCGTTTGCATACATGTCATGCGTGGAGAAAGAGCCTCTAACTAATCCATCATCCATTTAAACTCCCAATTCGTTTTACAATCTGTTTTAATTACAACGTTTTGTCTTGTTTTCAATTTCGTCAAAACCAAATCCCCCTTTATTTTAAAGTGTTAGATTAGTTAGAAATCCATTTAGTTTGTGTTTTTAGGTGTTTTGATTCAAGTTGTAACCCAATTTCGTCCAAATTTGTGTTTGTGTTCAAAACTGTCCAGAAAGTGTTTTTAAGGCAGTTTTGAGTGTTTGGTTGCTGTTTTGAGTCTTTTGATTTGTTTTAGTGTTTTAAATTTTAGTTTTGCATTCTTTGAGTCTAGTTTAGTGTTTTAAACTTTGTTTTTACGTTTTTAAGTCAGTTTTCAAGTGTTTAGCAATCCCTCCTAATCCCCGGTTTAGAACGATCCCTACTTACATACTTTGCTACAATTGATAAAAAGAGGGTTTAATTTGTGTGCTTATATATTTCGCATCATTTACTTAACACAATCATGACTAGTGACTTCCACTCCTTGTGAATATAAGTTCATAACGATTAGGTGAAACTCCCTTATACTCTAGCATCAAATTCATGCATGCAAATTCAGTGTCGACCCTCAACCTACATAAATAAACAAGTTTTGATAACTCAGATAAGCAAATAACATTCAAGACTCAAGAAACAATAACTGGACGTAATCAGTTCATATAAAACATATAATCATGGCTTCGAATTCACCTTTAACTGTAAAGAAATTAGTTCATCATATCTTTGAAAACATAAAACCAAATTAAAACAAACATTGAACTAAAACTAAGGATAAAAAAAAACCCATAAATGCTCCAGCACTCCAAAGATTGAATGGCAAGTCACGGCTCCAACTTTCTCCCTTCCTTCCTTGTAGCGTCACAATGGTATCTTTTTCTGAATTTAGGCTCTTGTATGTGCGGGTGGTGTGGTGATCTGATGGTAGAGGGTGATGATGAATTATGCCGCAGAAATATATATTTATAGCTAGGGTTATGCATAATTTTTGAAGGGAAGAGGATTGCACAATCCTAGGGGAAAAGGTTAGGGTTTGGCAAAAACCAAGTAGAAAAAGGATTACACATCAAAAACCATCAGGAACAAGGATATAGGGTGCGGCACAAACTAGGAAAAAGGGTTCTAGAAAGGCTAAGGTGCGGCACCAAAATAGGGTTCCAGAAGGAATATGTTGTGTCAGGTTTTTAGAAGGAACACAAGGTCTTCTAGAAAGTAATAAGGCGCCACCTTTGTAGGAGAGGACTAAGTGATGCGAAATATATAAGCACACAAATTAAACCTCTTTTATCAATTGTAGTAAAGTATGTAAGTAGGGATCGTTCTAGGCTGGGGATTAGGAGGGATTGCTAAATCACTTGGAAACTGACTTGAAAACGTAAAAACAAAGTTTAAAACACTAAACTAGACTCAAAGAATGCAAAACTATACTTTAAAACACTAAAACAAACCAAAAGACTCAAAACAGCACCTAAACACTCAAAACTGCCTTAAAAACACAATCTGGGCAGTTTTGAACACTAAGGAAGAATTTGAACGAAAATATGTTATAACTTGACTCAAGACACTTAAAAACACAAACTAAATTGAGTTCTAACTAATATGACTCAACAAAATAAAGGGGGATTGAGTTTAGACGAATTTGAAAACAAAACAAGAACTTTGTAAAACAAAATAGGTTTTAAAACGAGATTGATCAAATTGAATGGATGAGAAGGCTAGCTAAGGGGTTCTTCTCCACACATGTTATACTTGCATACAAAATGATTTCCAATTGCTCTTCGACAAACCATGAATACTCAACGCCCCAAATTAACCGTGAATTGCACTAATTAACCCTCAGTTTTTCCACAAGTTATTAGGTTGGATGATTGCATACGACAACCCAAAACATTCCCTACAAGTTCCCTACATGAATTGCATAATAGAGATACACGCAAGAATCATTAAGTTCTATGAAAAACATAAGCATTGACGAGGCACTCGTTCTTATGAATTGCATGAAACTTATGCCAAGAATTTACTTAACACGATTGTGATCAACAACCTTTACTACTTATGAATATAATGTTGGAAATGTGCCCTAAAACCAATCATATGATGATACTTTATGGACATTTCACATGTTAAACTAATCTAGTTTAATATCAAGGGCAAAGATTATTGTTTGAGCCGCCTCATATAAATGTTATATGCTTAAACGATAAGTCCAAAGGAATATGTGATTGAGAGAATGCGATCTAAAGAAGTTAGATTCATGAGACCATTCTTTCGTAGACACATCCTAAACGTTCCTGATCATAGGATTGCCAATTGGGCATTGACAGTCCGTTAAGATCAGTACGTGCTGTGTATTCTCTCAGGGAGAGTGACTAGTCTCGAGTCATTGGTGTGTGTGACATCAAGACAAGTATGTAATGAAGGATTATTTTGTGAAAACATGTTCATTTAAGCAACATCTATAAGCATGCAATGAACAATTAAAGGCGGAATCATGCTTGCATGCACTTAAAAACAAAACATTAACCATGAAATTCAAAGCCTAGTAGATTGGTGAACCAAAACTCAACTCAAAACAAAGTGAGTTGAAATTGTACCTTTGTAGATTCCTCTTTGCATAAGCAAAGGCTAATCACCCAAAGAGAGGGCCTTCATTCCTTGCATCTTAAATCTATGGATTTGGATGGATGAATAGGTTTCTCCAAGTTCCCAAAATTGAGAACCTCTAAGTCTCTTCACCAAGGAGAGATTGGAGAAGAAATGAGTGACCTTGGAGTAGTGGGATTGCAAGATGCACCCCCCAAGGTGGCCGGCCTCTTTAGAGAGAAATGGAGAGACAAGTTCTCACCAATTTTCTCCAAAACAAAAACTTAATGAATTTTGGCTATAAAGTCATATTTATACCTTTATTCATTTGAGTGGCAAACTTGTAAATAAGTCCAAGTTCACTACCCTAAACAATATGGCCGGCCATTAGGATATTTTGGACTAATTGGGCCTTTGTGAATCATTATTCATTAAGTTGTCATACAACTTAAGTTAATGGGCTTGACGTTCGAAGCCTATTGGGCCTTAAGGTCCAAAACTATCCTGAGGGCTTTAACGAACTTATTCGTTTGATTAATTAACATATTAATTAATCCTTGCCATAAATAAATGATTAAACCATTTAATCATTCTTACTCATCTCCATTATTTCTTCAATCTCCTCCTTACACGATGTGCGATCCATTAGGTTCCTTTTAGCGAGGCAGTGGGCGATTAAAACCATTTTACATCGATTGTGAATTGAAACTTACTTTCAATTCTCCCTTTAGTGATTACACATGTTTAGGGCTTCCACAAACCATGAGTGACACCTTACTGCATATCATGGTTACCCAAGCTAATCAGAAGAGGTAGAGAAAACCTATTCAGTCTGGGATTACAAATGCAATACGGTCTTTCTCTAATCTAATACTCCTGACCACATTGTTTGGTTTGATAGTTTATTTATTCATGTCTACTATCCAATGTGATTCGTGTGCTTATATGATTTCCTTGAATGTGATTCGGAACACATTCCCAAATCTCATTCATACTCTGGCCAGAGATTCTAAATCATATCATAGAGTATTCTCCCTCAAACGGTTTGAACGTTAGAGATCCCTTGTTGCGCATTCACTTGCCTCTATGACTAAGTGGCTTAACCCCAACGATGCCGTGGACACCCCGAGGGGGAGACTTTGACATAATCAAAGATCAAGTACTTAACCACAAGACAACTGTGATGCCTCAGGTCAAAGGACTAATTTGCATTATCCCAACCATGAGTTCTCATGTGACATGAGTATGAGAACTCTTCGTTGATCGCGTTCAGTGAACTCATTCTCTACTGAGCACCTACGTACTTGTCTTGATGTCACACACACCAATGACTCGAGACTAGTCACTCTCCCTGAAAGAAGACATAGCACGTACCGATCTTGACGGACTGTCAATGCCCAATTGGCAATCCTATGATCAGGAACATTTAGGATGTGTCTACGAAAGAATGGTCTCATGAATCTAACTTCATTAGATTACATTCTCCCAATCACATATTCCTTGGACTTTATCGTTTAAGCATATAACATTTATATGAGACGGCTCAAACAATAATCTTTGCCCTTTATAGTTAAACTAGATTAGTTTAACATGTGAAATGTCCGTAAAGTATCATCATATGATTGGCTTTAGGGCACATTTCCAACATTCTCCCACTTGCATTAGAGCCAATCAGCTTGTTCATCAGTGATGATACCTCTTCTGTTGTCATTTCATAAATGGCTGAGTAGTAGGCCTAGACAATGGATATCTATATGTTATCCATAGAAGCAACCTTGAGAATAACGACGTCACCATTATACATGATTCTCAATCATGTGGTTCAGTCTCTCATTTGAGTTCGGACCTTGATGAGACCTTGATTCCCTGGCTTGAGCTATCGCCCCATTAGCTTGTTTTCTTGCTTTTAATTAGCTAAACTATGATAATTATAGTGTTTAAAGTTATTTTCGTGCAATTTCAGGTTTTAGTGTCAAAGTATGCAAAAAGAAGCAATTTGGAACATTCTAGAGCATTTTTGGGCCAAGATTGGATTGTGCAAGCATGGAGGCATGAGGATGGATGAATTTGAAGACAAAAGAGGCTATGAACATGCTAAAAATCTGGTGAAACAAATACAAGTTGCAAGAAGGGATAAATTTCTAGAAGGATTGACCAAAACTTCACTCAAAACCAAGAAATTCTTCAATGCCGTGGGCATTGATTCACTTCACCACAAATTTGAGTGATGATGCAATGCTTAAATCACCATGACATGTGAGTGGATGATGCAATGCTTAACTCACCATGACATGTGAATGGATGACTCAATACCTAACCCACCAACAATTCCCACACTTTGCCTTGCTCACCTACTCAATTCCACCAGAATTTTGTGTTAAACAAGTCCATCCTTTTCCTATAAATACCATGGCAGCAACCTCATTCAAATCATCCAGAAATTAACCATTCTCCAAGCCTTCCCTTGCCTCTCCTTACATATCTAAACCTTCCCCATCCATTCCTCCATATAACCAACCATTCAACCACCATAACCACCTTGTGCCGCCACCATTGAAGGAGAGTGAGGCGCAGAGGCAGGACAGAGGGGAGAGAAGGCAAAGGCAAGGAGAAACTGACGGGAGCAACACAGAGAGCAAAGTTTCACTCCATTTTTCTTGGTTTTATCTTCTCAAACCCATGTTTTACTTTTGGTTTAATTTGTTAATAATGTGTAACTAAATTTATTTTGGCTAGAGGTTAATTCAAAGCCATGAATATATTTGTAATATGAATTGATTTACCTTCAGTTGTGATTTCTGAGTTGTGATTTAATTTGCTTAACTGCTTGATTGATAACTAATTTGTGTATGTTGGTTGAGAGTGCACGCTTAATTTTCATGCATGAATTTGATGCTAGAATATAAGGGAGTTTCACCTAATCGTTATGAACTTATATTCACAAGTAGTGAAGGTTGTTATCCACAATCGTGTTAAGTAAATTCTAGGCTGGATTAACATGCGTATTCCATAGTTATGAATGCCTAGTCAATGTTTATGATTTCCGTTGAACTTAATGATCTTTGTTGAATGTCTCTATCATGCGTATTCCATAGTTAGGGATTTTGATGAGGAATAATTTGGTTGTAATGCGTATTCCATTCAATCCAATGAATCTAGGGAAATCTAAGAGTTAATTTAAGCGGACCTAATTAACTTGGACTGAAAATCAATTTAGGTTGCATATGTGTCATGTGTGGAGAAAAACCCTCTAGCTAGTCCGTCACCTATCCTTTCACCTTAATTTCATGCTTTTGTCAATTCTGTAATTTATTTAAGTTTAATTTACTTCTCGTCAAAACCAAACCCCCCCCCCCATTATTAAATTATATTATTTAGTTAGTTTTCATTGTTGTTAGTCTTTTAATTCAATTTCCGTCCATTTCAGTTCCTAGTGTCCAATTTGATTGTTTTCATTATTTTGAGTCATTCTAAGTGTGTTTCGAGTTATTAGAGTTTTTAGTCTAGTTTTGTGTCCTTGAGTCTTGTTTAATATTTTTAAATTAATTTAGAATAGATTAGCAATCCCTCCTAATCCCCGGCCTAGAACGATACCCTACTTACATCTATACTACAATTGTCAAAAAGAGGGTTTAATTTGTGTGTCAAGTAATTCTCGCATCACTGTTGTCATTTCATAAATGGCTGAGTAGTAGGCCTAGACAATGGATATCTATATGTTATCCATAGAAGCAACCTTGAGAATAACGACGTCACCATTATACATGATTCTCAATCATGTGGTTCAGTCTCTCATTTGAGTTCGGACCTTGATGAGACCTTGATTCCCTGGCTTGAGCTATCGCCCCATTAGTGTCATACACTTTCTGGTTGGAACCGAATAGAGAGTTCATAAATGAACTTTCCCATCCAAACAACATTGTTGTAAGCTTCTTTATGGCAATATATTTTGCATTCATAATGGAACACACTAAAGTCATTACTTTAATGTTTCCATCCAAATATCTCTTTAGTCATAATAAAGAGATATCTGTTTATCTCTTCATTCATAATGAAGAAACATCCAATGATGGATTAGATTCATAATCTAATACATTTACGCTTCCATTACGTTACTCTAATTCTTCCTCGATCTTTGAGGAATTTATCCTTTAGTATTTCTTAAATACTTAAGGACTCACTTGACAGTTGCCATGGTTCTGATCCTGGGCTTGCACTGATATCGTCTTGTACCGTTCTAGGTACAACTCATATCAATGTTTTTCATACAATATGAAATACATAAATCACCTTTATGCGTATGCATAAAGGATTCTATTTACGCATTATTTCTTTGGGAGTCAAAAGGGCACTTTCCCTTTGAGAAGGGCAACTTGCTAGTCACACTAGAGTCGTCCTTCTAATTGAAGTTTATCATCATATGAGAAACTTCCTAGCATCTTTTGTCTATTATTAGGGATTGATATAATCAAATTATATCTTGAGATCTATCAATATAGATTTCCATCCCATGTATATAGACTATGTCTCCCATATACATTCTATCTTCATATAATGTTTAAAGTCATAACTTTAACGAAGAAATATTCTTTTCATTTCCAAAATTAATATATCATATATACATTCATATATATCACATATATATTTATATATATATATACAAATTTAGGAATATGATTAACTCCCACTAATCTTTTGTAAACCTACTAAACAAAAGAGTCATTTACATCTTTATGAGAAATCAAACGATTTGACCTTTCTCTCATAAGACGCTTATAGCTCCCACTAGCTTGCTAAGATCCACGATGGATGGATCTCTACAAGTTACAATTCTTGTGATTCATAGTTTTAGACATATATTATTAAGACCATCTTAATAATGGTTTCGGAAACCCATATTATGTCCAAACATTGAATCACCATTTAGTTGTAGCTAGGAATCTTCGAATTAATTGAAACCTAGACTATCTCAAAGATGGTTTCTTCAAAGTCAACCATTCTCTTTGATTGTAGTCACCTTAAGCTACCAATTAGCTTATGAAGGTTTCATTATTTCGGGTCAAATGGTACTTTACCATTTCCTTGAGTATATATCATATATATACACTCAATGTAGTCATAAGGATTTTCATTCTTATTTCTTTCGAATTAAGAGGTGCAACTCTATGATATAGTCATAAAGTTCAAACCATTCAACTGAGACGGTTTATAAATCCTTCTCGACTACCTTGGAGCTTTTGGTATAGGAACTAGGTTGTTATATTTGTTGATTACTTTCTTGTCTCTCAAAGAACCCATTCTTTGAGTTCTATCTCTTGTTCATTTGCTTTTAGGCAAATCACATTGTAGGTTTACAATGAACTACCCAATCAAAACAACATTTGTAAATTGGTTTATAGAAGTGATATCCAAAAGTTAATTTAAGGATATCCCACAAGATTGTTATCAAACAAATATTGCTGATTAGCTCACAACCCCAAATCTTAACATGTTTTAAGATTTGTCTTTCTTTCCAACTACATCTTATGGAGTCATGAAAAATTTGGAAGATCTTCTAATTGACAATCATATTGTTTTTAGAAGTATATATCCTATATATGGGTAATAGATAACATCTAACGAACTAAATCTTATTCGAGTTCGTTCTTCTCCTTAATGGAGAAATCTATTATCTTATGATGCTTCTTTCCTTGATATCTTTCAAGGAGACTCATCTAAAGTGTTTCTTTTCCTTGGATCAAATCTAAGGAGGTAAATACTTTAGACGTCTTACTCATCTACTTACATTTCTTGAATTCTTTGAAACATTTTGCAAAGTATTCGGACTTGTGTTTATTCAAAATAAACTATAGTCCAACCGAGAGTGATCTTCGGTGAATGTTATCCAACATGAGTAGTATTATGTTGTGGACAAGTGCCACTAACATCTAAGTGAATTAACCTCAACAACTTTGTGATTCTTTCTTCTTTCCAAAAGAATAAAGATTCAAACATTTCGCCTCTATACAATTTTAACAAAAAGGTATTGGATCCGGATCTAACGATCCAAAGCATCAATCTATCACCAACTCCTAACTTATGTTTTAGAGGTATCACAACTTAATTGGGATTAGTCACAACATTGCAACCTTTTGGGTTTTAAGCATCATTATATTCTAAACAGTTAACACTACCATATCATCTGTACTATAGAGACAATCAATTAGATTACTATAATCCAATCATTGATTAATAAAGAACAATGTTTTGTCAAACAAAACATTCATCCATCTCTACTATAGTGACGGAATTAAGTTCCTTAAAATTGGAATGTAAAGACAATCTTTGGTTTTTCCAATTTCTTTGGTAGTTCATATGAGGAAGTAAGTACCATCTGCTTTCGCAGAGATCTACATTTGATTCACGTTTCGAATGTGAAGTACTTTCTCTTCTCTCATTAATCTTCTACTTCTTATTAGTCACAATTTTACAACGATTGTAAAACATAGTTACTAATACGGAATCAAGCATTCAAGTAGAAGAACCAACTGTTTTGAACTATTCAAGAACAATTTACAACACCTTCGAAAGGTGTGTTCTTGACACTTGCAAGACATTTCTTGCAAATACCCCTTCCAATGTCCATCCTTTCATAAAGAAAGTTTGTTCCCTTGGAGTTAATTTTATCTTCTTCATTTGACTTCTCCTTTGACTACAATAGTCATGGTCCCTAAGCTCCCACTATCTCTCTTGAAACTTATTTCAATTGTGTTATAGACATCAAACATTTTGGAGAGCATGTGGTTATTGTTCACTATATAGTTTACAATAAACTTAGTGAACCATAAGGATAGGGACACAAAGGTGAAGTCCTTGCTTAGTTTCCGTCTCGTTAAGTGGTTTATCACTTCAACACTCAATGATTCAAAATCATCATAAGTCCATGTTAATGGACTATTTTTGTCAACCAACCATTATGTTCTAAGCATAATTACAAACCTTCAAGAGTTGTACAAGGCAACTCTCATTTCTTCATACAACAATTTGTAAGTGAAGAATCATGGCACATAAAGTGTCCATGCCTTTGTGCTTTCTTCTCAAGTTCTTTGTTCATTTAACAAAGAAACAAGCACTAGTGTTTGCATTGACTAAGGGTTGTTCAAAGCAACTATTATTTCTTCATACAACGATTTGTAAGTGAAGAACTAATAACACTAAAAGTGTCCTTGTCATTATGCTAATCTTCCTAAGTTCCTTTGTTCATTTAACAAAGGATTAAGCATTGGTTGTTTGTGTTGTCCTCTTCATGATAGACTTATCTAACATGTTCTTTCAATGATACATTACCAATAGAACGATTTTGAGGATGAGACTACTTAGGTACATATACAATCCATTTAAGACAATCTTTGGGATTATGTTACCAAGTCCGGAAACTAAAGCATTCGGCTTTTCTTTGTCAAGGTTTTGGATAGCGTTTGCAAATATATTGGTAAACAAATACATAACGAATATAAATTGATTGATTTTAAGCCATTTGATTCGGGTCTTTAAATCAAATAGCACCACCCACTATTTTTGGCAAATTCCATATCCCTCATTGGAATTCGAGAGTTTTGGATGAAACTCCTAGTAGGGTATGGGAGGCTCACTATTACCAAGCCCACCTCACAATGATATGATGTTGGCTAGCATTAATAATAATGAGAGAGTACGCTTACTCATTTGCAACTAATGCAAGTACCCATCTTATTTGGCCTCTAGAGAATGTCACCTCACAATGATATGATGTTGAGCGGCGGTTAGGCATCCTTAGACGAAAGAGTGGTCTTTCAGGATTGGTCGTTGTGTCTCCATTGCACTTAGTTAAGTCATTCCCACTATGCTTAGTTCGTGAAGGGGTTCAAGAATAGCCTCACGATGATACGATGTCGGCCATCCTCGTTGCCTACACTCACCTCATCATATGTTTATGGATTCCTCCTGAGTATAAGCATGCACTTTGTACTCCCCCATGATAGGGTGAAGCCGGTGTACAAGTCATAAACGATTGGATCCCACCATGGTGGAAGGCCTACGAAAGAGTGTTCTAAGCACTCTCACGCTTATCAACTTAATAATGGTTTGGTTGAGGGTTTTAGGTCTCATCACATATAAACATACATTTTAATCTCTATTAAAACAATTTTGGTCCTATTACAACTATTGGTCCATTTGATTGTTTTTAGTTGTATATAATACTCCCACTATGCTTTATAAAACGGTTTTTAAAGCAAGAGTATATGATACTACTAACATAACCTTTGCATTCATTTGATGGACTATATAGTTGCCTTAGGGCCTTAGGATGATTATGAACCTTGGTTTAGATTCAACACGAGCCTTGTGTTGAATCTTGGTCTAGGGATGGTGATTGATTTTAGCTACGCGTTTAATCACATTAAGGCGTGTTGTCTTAGGGGCGTTGGACCCAACTATTTCATTTTCATGCATATCAAATAAAGCAAGAAAGAAGTACTTCAAAGTAAAGGTGAGCTTATGCTCATTACAACATTTGCATAAAACAAATTACTTTAAAGTAAAGAAGAGCTTAAGCCCTTTTACAACATTTGATCAAATCAAATTACAACCAAAATCTAATCTACACATTCCCATGGTTCAAACAAATTTGAAACGGCCTATCACATAGCTCAATTATATTAGGCTTAGGTTCATAATCACCCTTTAATTAATTAACACTTTAACTAATTAAATTGAATGCAACATTTTCATTTGGTTTTTGTATCCATAAAATTGATTTAAATGGATCTAAACAAAATGAAAATCCAATTCTCATTTAAAGAGACAAAACAATTTTGTTCTCTACTTAATTTGGGCCATAAAGCAATTAACCTCAACTTGTGGGCTATATTGCAAAACTTTTGGGTTCACTTTGTAAAGACACAAAAGTCCACTACTTCATGTAATTACAATAGAACCCAAAATTTAATCAATGTAAAAACTTCATTAAAGGAGCAAAACAATTTGTCCTTTAGCGTTTTTGGACCTAAACGTAAAAACGTAAACTTTTGGGCCAAAGTGCAAATACACAAAAGTATCAAAACTTTATGTAATTGCATAAAAGGCCCCAAAAGTACCCCCACTAGGGGGTGGCCGGTTTTGGAAGAGGATAGAGTGATGTGTGTGTTGATTTGTGAGTTTTAGACATAAAGCAACAAGTGGTGCAAGTGGTGTGTGTGAAAGGAAATTAATCCTTACACACCCATCACCATTTCCATCACCATTCAAATAAATATCTAATGCAATAAATCATTTGAAAAACATAAAACATAAACTTTATGAAATAAATCAAAACTTTGAATCAAAACACAAACCTTTTTGTTCTTGGCAAAAATGTCAAGAACAATGAAGAACATTCATGAAAAACCCAAAATTTTTCCATGAACTTTTTCCACCCAAAAACATTCCAAAACCATTCAAACTTTAGGGAAATAACATCTAACCAAACTAGGGTACATAGGGGTTCCAAAAGTCACTTTAAAACACTTTTAACAAGTCAAAGAAGAACCCAAAAAATCACCCTATGTATTTGGCCGAATTTTCCCAAAAGCATGGCACCAAATTTTAGCTCCAATATTCATGCTCATATGAACTACATCTACAACATTTGAGATGGCAAATTTTCTAACAAAATTTATATTCAAAGAAGCAAGAATAAAGCTTGTAACAATTACAACTTTTAAATCACAAACTAACCAACTACTAGACCTAGGCTCTAATACCACTTGAAGGATTATTTTGTGAAAACATGTTCATTTAAGCAACATCTATAAGCATGCAATTAACAATTAAAGTCGGAATCATGCTTGCATGCACTTAAAAACAAAACATTAACCATGAAATTCAAAGCCTAGTAGATTGGTGAACCAAAACTCAACTCAAAACAAAGTGAGTTGAAATTGTACCTTTGTAGATTCCTCTTTGCATAAGCAAAGGCTAATCACCCAAAGAGAGGGCCTTCATTCCTTGCATCTTAAATCTATGGATTTGGATGGATGAATAGGTTTCTCCAAGTTCCCAAAATTGAGAACCTCTAAGTCTCTTCACCAAGGAGAGATTGGAGAAGAAATGAGTGACCTTGGAGTAGTGGGATTGCAAGATGCACCCCCCAAGGTGGCCGGCCTCTTTAGAGAGAAATGGAGAGACAAGTTCTCACCAATTTTCTCCAAAACAAAAACTTAATGAATTTTGGCTATAAAGTCATATTTATACCTTTATTCATTTGAGTGGCAAACTTGTAAATAAGTCCAAGTTCACTACCCTAAACAATATGGCCGGCCATTAGGATATTTATTGGGCCTTTGTGAATCATTATTCATTAAGTTGTCATACAACTTAAGTTAATGGGCTTGACGTTCGAAGCCCATTGGGCCTTAAGGTCCAAAACTATCCCGAGGGCTTTAACGAACTTATTCGTTTGATTAATTAACATATTAATTAGGTTCCTTTTAGCGAGGCAGTGGGCGATTAAAACCATTTTACATCGATTGTGAATTGAAACTTACTTTCAATTCTCCCTTTAGTGATTACACACGTTTAGGGCTTCCACAAACCATGAGTGACACCTTGCAGCATATCATGGTTACCCAAGCTAATCAGAAGAGGTAGAGAAAACCTATTCAGTCTGGGATTACAAATGCAATACGGTCTTTCTCTAATCTAATACTCCTGACCACATTGTTTGGTTTGATAGTTTATTTATTCATGTCTACTATCCAATGTGATTCGTGTGCTTATATGATTTCCTTGAATGTGATTCGGAACACATTCCCAAATCTCATTCATACTCTGGCCAGAGATTCTAAATCATATCATAGAGTATTCTCCCTCAAACGGTTTGAAGGTTAGAGATCCCTTGTTGCGCATTCACTTGCCTCCATGACTAAGTGGCTTAACCCCAACGATGCCGTGGACACCCCGAGGGGGAGACTTTGACATAATCAAAGATCAAGTACTTAACCACAAGACAACTGTGATGCCTCAGGTCAAAGGACTAATTTGCATTATCCCAACCATGAGTTCTCATGTGACATGAGTATGAGAACTCTTCGTTGATCGCGTTCAGTGAACTCATTCTCTACTGAGCACCTACGTACTTGTCTTGATGTCACACACACCAATGACTCGAGACTAGTCACTCTCCCTGAAAGAAGACATAGCACGTACCGATCTTGACGGACTGTCAATGCCCAATTGGCAATCCTATGATCAGGAACATTTAGGATGTGTCTACGAAAGAATGGTCTCATGAATCTAACTTCATTAGATTACATTCTCCCAATCACATATTCCTTGGACTTTATCGTTTAAGCATATAACATTTATATGAGATGGCTCAAACAATAATCTTTGCCCTTTATAGTTAAACTAGATTAGTTTAACATGTGAAATGTCCGTAAAGTATCATCATATGATTGGCTTTATGGCACATTTCCAACACGTAGGTGCTCAATAGAGAATGAGTTCACTGAACACGATCAACGAAGAGTTCTCATATTCATGTCACATGAGAACTCATGGTTGGGATAATGCAAAGTAGTCCTTTGACCTGAGGCATCACGTTTGTCTTGTGGTTAAGTACTTGATCTTTGATTATGTCAAAGTCACTCCATCAGGAGGGTGTCCACGGCATCGTTGGGGTTAAGCCACTTAGCTATGTAGGCAAGTGAATGCGCAACAAGGGATCTCTAACCTTCAAACCGTTTGGGGAAGAATACTCTATGATATGATTAAGAATCTCTGGCCAGAGTATGAATGAGATTTAGAAAAGTCGTTCTAAATCACATTCAAGGTAATCATATAAGCACACGAATCACATTGGATAGTAGACATGAATAAACTATCAAACCAAACAATGTGGTCAAGAGTATTGTATTAGAGAAAGACCGTATTGCATTTGTAATCCTAAACTGAATAGGTTATCTACCTCTTCTGATTACCTCGGGATAGTTTTGGACCTTAAGGCCCAATAGGCTTCGAACGTCAAGCCCATTGACTTAAGTTGTATGACAACTTAATTCACAAAGGCCCAAAAGCCCAAACAAAACCCCATGGCCGGCCATTTAGAGGAGGGTAGTGAACTTGCTTTAATTACAAGTTTGCCACTCCAATGAATAAAGGTATAAATATGACTTTATAGCCAAAATTCATTTAGGGTTTTCTTTTAGGAAATTGGAGAGAACACAATGCTCTTCTTTCTCTCTAAAGAGGCCGGCCCCCTTGGAGGGTGTATCTAGCAATCCCACTACTCCAAGGTCACTCATTTCTTCATCAATCTACTAGGCTTTGAATTTCATGGGTAATGTTTTGTTTTTTAATGCATGCAAGCATGATTCCGCCTTTTAATTGTTAACTACATGCTATAGATGTTATTCAAATAAACATGTTTTCTCAAAATCATCCTTCAAGTGGTATCAGAGCCTAGGTCTAGTAGTTGGTGAATCCTTTTGGGTTTTGTGGTTCATAGTTTGTGATTTAAAAGTTGTAATATGTTACAAGCTTTATTCTTGTTTCTTTGAATGTAAATTTTGTTAGAAAATTTGCCATCTCAAATGTTGTAGATGTAGTTCATATGAGCATGAATATTGGAGCTAAAATTTGGTGCCATGATTTTGGGGAAATTCGGCCAAATCCAAAGGGTGGATTTTTGGGTTCTTGTTTGACTTGTTAAAAGTGTTTTAAGGTGACTTTTGGAACCCCTATGTACCCTAGTTTGGTTATATGTTATTTCCCTAAAGTTTGAATGGTTTTGAGATGTTTTTGGGTGAAAAATGTTCATGGAAATTTTTGAGTTTTTCATGAATGTTCTTCATTGTTCTTGACATTTTTGCCAAGAACAAAAAAAGTTTTGTGTTTTGATTCAAAGTTTTGATTTATTTCATAAAGTTTATGTTTTATGTTTTTCAAATGATTTAATGTGTTAGATATTTGTTTAAATGGTGTAAAAAATAATGGTGGGTGTGAAAGGATTAATTCCCTTTCACACACACCATTTGCACCACTTGCATGCTTTATGTCTAACTTAGCAATCAACACACACATCACTCATTTCTCCTCTCCAAAACCGGCCCTCCCTCAAGTGGGAGTACTTTTGGGGCTTTTATGCAATTACATAAAGTTTTCATACTTTTGTGTATTTGCACTTTGGCCCAAAAGTTTACGTTTTTACGTATAGGTCCAAAAACGCTAAAGGACAAATTGTTTTGCTCCTTTAATGAAGTTTTTACATTGTTTAAATTTTGGGTTCTAGTTGTAATTACATGAAGTAGTGGACTTTTGTGTTTTTACAAAGTGACCCCAAAAGTTTATGTTTTTGCAATATAGCCCAAAGGTTGTGGTAATTGCATATTGGCCCAAATTAAGTAGAGAACAAAATTGTTTTGTCTCTTTAAATGAGAATTGGATTTTCATTTCATTTAGCTCCATTTAAATCAATCTTATGGATACAAAAACCAAATGAAAATGTTGCATTCAATTTAATTAGTTAAAGTGTTAATTAATTAAAGGGTGATTATGAACCTAAGCCTACGATAATTGAGCTATGTGAAAGGCCGTTTCAAATTTGTTTGAACCATGGGAATGTGTAGATTAGATTTTGGTTGTAATTTGATTTAATCAAATGTTGTAAAAGAGCATAAGCTCTTCTTTACTTTAAAGTAATTTGATTTATGCAAATGTTGTAATGAGCATAAGCTCACCTTTACTTTGAAGTACTTCTTTCTTGCTTTATTTGATATGCATGAAAATGAAGTAGTTGGGTCCAACGCCCCTAAGACAACACGCCTTAATGTGATTAAACGCGTAACTAAAATCAATCACCATCCCTAGACCGAGATTCAACACAAGGCTCGTGTTGAATCTAAACAAAGGTTCATAGTCATCCTAAGGCCCTAAGGCAACTATATAGTCCATCAATGAATGCAAACCTTATGTTAGTAGTATCATATACTCTTGCTTTAAAAACCGTTTTATAAGCATAGTGGGAGTATTATATACAACTAAAACAATCAAATGGACCAATAGTTGTAATAGGACCAAAATTGTTTTAATAAAGATTAAAATGAATATTTATATGTGATGAGACCTAAAACCCTCAACCAAACCATTATTAAGTTGATAAGCGTGAGAGTGCTTTGAACACTCTTTCGTGGCCTTCCACCGTGGTAGGCTTCAATCGTTTGTGACTCATACACCGTATTCATCCAGTTCTGGGGTTGCAAAGTATGTGCTTACATTCAGGAGAAGCCTATACACATATGATGAAGTGAAAGGTAGGCAACGAGTGTGGTCAATATGATATTCTTCTGAGGCCATCCTTGAACCCCTACTTGAACTAGCATGGTGGGAATGATTTAACTAAGTGCAATGTGCCAATATGATATTCTTCTGAGGCATCATTCTCTAGAGGCCAAACTAGATGGGTACTTGCAAGAGATGCAAATGAGTAAGCGTACTCTCTGATTATTATTAACGCTAGCCAATATGATTTTCTTCTGAGGTGGGCTTGGTAGTAGTGAGTCTCCCATACCCTACTAAGAGTTTCATCCAAAACTCTCGAATTCCAATGAGGGATATGGAATTTGCAAAAAATAGTGGGTGGTGCTATTTGATTTAA
This sequence comes from Malus sylvestris, assembly GCF_916048215.2. Taxonomy (NCBI): domain Eukaryota; kingdom Viridiplantae; phylum Streptophyta; class Magnoliopsida; order Rosales; family Rosaceae; genus Malus; species Malus sylvestris. The sequence continues at coordinate 16,479,727 of NC_062269.1, forward strand.
AGACCCGAATCAAATGGCTTAAAATCAATCAATTTATATTCGTTATGTATCTACTTACCATTATATTTGCAAACGCTATCCCACACTTGATAAATAAAAGCTGAATGCTTTAGTTTCCGGACTTGGTACAACAATCCCAAAGATTGTCTTAAATGGATTGTAGAAGTACCTAAGTAGTCTCATCCTCACAATCTTCCTATTGATAATGTATCATTGGAAGAACATGTTAGATAAAGTCTATCATAAAGAGGACAACACTTTTAATGTCATAATTCTTCAATTACAATTTGTTGTATGAAGAAATAAGAGTTGCTTTGAACAACTCTTAATCAATGCAAACATTAGTGCTTGTTTCTTTGTTACATGAACAAGGAACTTTAGAAGAAAGCACAAGTGCATGGACACTTTATGTGCCATGATTCTTCACTTACAAATTGTTGTATGAAGAAATGAGAGTTGCCTTGTACAACTCTTGAAAGTTTGTAATTATGTTTAGAACATAATGGTTGGCTGACAAAAATAGTCCATCAACATGGACTTATGATGATTTTGAATCATTGAGTGTTGAAGTGATAAACCACTTAATGAGACGGAAACTAAGCTAGGACTTCACCTTTATGTCCCTATCCTAATGGTTCACTAAGTTTATTGTAAACTATGTAGTGAACAATAAACACATACTCTCCAAAATCGTTTGATGTGTATAAAACAATTGAAAAAGGTTTCAAGAGAGATAGTGGGAGTTTAGGGACCATGACTAATGTAGTCAATGGTGAAAGTCAAATGAAGAAGATAAGAATTAACTCCAAGGGAACAAACTTTCTTTATGAAAGGATGGACATTGGAAGGGGTATTTGCAAGAAATGTCTTGCAAGTGTCAAGAACACACCTTTCGAAGGTGTTGTAAATTGTTCTTGAATAGTTCAAAACAGTTGGTTCTTCTACTTGAATGCTTGATTTCGTATTAGTAACTATGTTTTACAATCGTTGTAAAAGTGTGACTAATAAGAAGTAGAAGATATATGAGAGAAGAAAATGTGCTTCACATTCGGAACGTGAATAAAATATAGATCTCTGTGAAAGCAGATAGTACTTACTTCCTCATATGAACTACCAAAGAAATTGGAAAAACCAAAGATTGTCTTTACATTCCAATTTTAAGGAATTTAATTCCGTCACTATAGTAGAGATGGATGAATGTTTTGTTTGACAAAACATTGTTCTTTATTAATCAATGATTGGATTATAGTAATATAATTGATTGTCTCTATAGTAGAGATGATATGGTAGTGTTAACTGTTTAGAATATAATGATGCTTAAAACCCAAAAGGGTTGCAAGGTAGTGACTAATCCCAACTAGTTGTGATACCTCTAAAACCATAAGTTACGAGTTGGTGAAAGATGGATGCTTTGGATCGTTAGATCCGGATCCAATACCTTCTTGTTAAAGTTGTATAGAGGCGAAATGTTCGAATCTTTATTCTTTTGGAAAGAAGAAAGAATCACAAAGTTGTTGAGGTTAATTCACTTAGATGTTAGTGGCACTTGTCCACAACATAATACTACTCATGTTGTATGACATTCACCGAAGATCACTCTCGGTTGGACTATAGGATATATACTTCTAAAACAATATGATTGTCAATTAGAAGATCTTCCAAAATTTTCATGACTCCATAAGATGTAGTTGGAAAGAAAGACAAATCTTAAGCATGTTAAGATTTGGGGTTGTGTGCTTATAAGCAATATTTGTTTGATAACATTCTTGTGGGATATCCTTAAATTAACTTTTGGATATCGCTTCTATAAACCAACTAACAAATGTTGTTTTGTTGGGTAGTTCATTGTAATCCTACAATATGATTTGCCTAAACGCAAATGAACGAAAGATAGAACTCAAAGAATGGGTTCTTTGAGAGACAAGATAGTAATCAACAAATATAACAACCTAGTTCCTATACCACAAGCTCCAAGGTAGTCGAGAAGGATTTATAAACCATCTCAGTTGAATGGTTTGAACTTTATGACTATGTCATAGAGTTACACCTCTTAATTCGAAAGAAATAAGAATGAAAATCCTTATGACTACATTGAGTGTATATATACGATATATACTCAAGGAAATGGTAAAGTACCATTTGACCCGAAATAATGAAACCTTCATAAGCTAATTGGTAGCTTAAGGTAACTACAATCAAAATGATGGTTGACTTTGAAGAAACCATCTTTGACGTAGTTTTGGTTTCAATTAATTCGAAGATAGCTAGCTACAACTAAATGGTGATTCAATGTTTGGACATTATATGGGTTTCCGAAACCATTATTAAGATAGTCTTCATAATATATATGTCTAAAACTATGAATCACAAGACATATAAGTTGTAGAGATCCAACCATCATGAATCTTAGCAAGCTAGTGGGAGCTATAAGCATCTTATGAGAAATGGATCAAATCATTTGATTTCTCATAAAGATGTAAATGAATCTTTTGTTTACTAGGTTTACAAAAGATTAGTGGGAGTTAATCATGTTCCTAAAATTTAAATATATATGATATATTAATTTTGGAAATGAAAAGAATACTTCTTCTTTAAAGTTATGACTTTAAAACATTATATGAAGATAGAATGTATATGGGAGTTAATCATGTTCCTAAAATTTAAATATATATGATATATTAATTTTGGAAATGAAAAGAATACTTCTTCTTTAAAGTTATGACTTTGAAACATTATATGAAGATAGAATGTATATGGGAGATATAGTCTATATACATAGGATGGAAATCTATAATGATATATTTCATGATATAATTGGATTATATCAATCCCTAATAATAGACAATAGATGCTAGGAAGTTTCTCATATGATGATAAACTTCAATTAGAAGGACAACTCTAGTGAGACTAAGAAGTTGCTCTTCTCAAAGAGAACGTACTCTTTGACTCCCAAAGAAATAATGCGTAAATAGAATCCTTTATGCATACGCATAAAGGGGATTTATGTATTTCATATTGTATGAAAAACATTGATATGAGTTGTACCTAGAACGGTACAAGACGATATCAGTGCAAGCCCAGGATCAGAACCATGGCAACTGTCAAGTGAGTCCTTAAGTATTTAAGAAATACTAAAGGACAGATTCCTCAAAGAATGAGGAAGAATTAGAGTAACGTAAAGGAAGCGTAAATGTATTAGATTATGAATCTAATCCATCATTGGATGTTTCTTCATTATGAATGAAGAGATAATCAGATATCTCTTTATTATGACTAAAGAGATATTTGGATGGAAACATTAAAACTAATGACTTTAGTGTGTTCCATTATGAATGCAAAATATATTGCCATATAGAAGCTTACAACAATGTTGTTTGGATGGGAAAGTTCATTTATGAACTCTCTATTCAGTTCCAACCAGAAAGTGTCTCTAGTGTACCGACACTACGACACTAATGGGGCGATAGCTCAAGCCAGGGAATCAAGGTCTCATCAAGATCCGAACTCAAATGAGAGACTGAACCACATGATTGAGAATCATGTATAATGGTGACGTCGTTATTCTCAAGGTTGCTTCTATGGATAACATATAGATATCCATTGTCTAGGCCTACTATTCAGCCATTTATGAAATGACTACATAAGAGGTATCATCACTGATGACCAAGCTGATTGGCTCTAGTGCAAGTGGGAGATTGTTGGAAATGTGCCCTAAAACCAATCATATGATGATACTTTACGGACATTTCACATGTTAAACTAATCTAGTTTAATATCAAGGGCAAAGATTATTGTTTGAGCCGTCTCATATAATAGTTATATGCTTAAACGATAAGTCCAAAGGAATACGTGATTGAGAGAATGCGATCTAAAGAAGTTAGATTCATGAGACCATTCTTTCGTAGACACATCCTTCCTGATCATAGGATTGCCAATTGGGCATTGACAGTCCGTTAAGATCAGTACGTGCTGTGTATTCTCTCAGGGAGAGTGACTAGTCTCGAGTCATTGGTGTGTGTGACATCAAGACAAGTACATAGGTGCTTAATAGAGAATGAGTTCACTGAACCGATCAACGAAGAGTTCTCATATTCATGTCACATGAGAACTCATGGTTGGGATAATGCAAAGTAGTCCTTTGACCTGAGGCATCACGTTTGTCTTGTGGTTAAGTACTTGATCTTTGATTATGTCAAAGTCACTCCATCAGGAGGGTGTCCACGGCATCGTTGGGGTTAAGCCACTTAGCTATGGAGGCAAGTGAATGCGCAACAAGGGATCTCTAACCTTCAAACCGTTTGGGGGAGAATACTCTATGATATGATTAAGAATCTCTGGCCAGAGTATGAATGAGATTTTGAAAAGTCGTTCTAAATCACATTCAAGGTAATCATATAAGCACACGAATCACATTGGATAGCAGACATGAATAAACTATCAAACCAAACAATGTGGTCAAAAGTATTGTATTAGAGAAAGACCGTATTGCATTTGTAATCCTAAACTGAATAGGTTCTCTACCTCTTCTGATTAGCTTGGGTAACCATGATATGCTGCTAGGTGTCACTCTTGGTTTGTGGAAGCCCTAAACATGTATAAACACTAAAGGGAGAATTGAAAGTAAGTTTCAATTCACAATCGATTTTAAAGAGTTTTAATCGCCCACTGCCTCGCTAAAAGGAACCTAATGGATCGTACACCGTGTAAGGCGGAGATTGAAGAAACAATGGAGATGAGTAAGAATAATTAAATGGTTTAATTATTTATGGCAAGGATTAATTAATATGTTAATTAATTAAACGAATAAGTTCGTTAAAGACCTCGGGATAGTTTTGGACCTTAAGGCCCAATGGGCTTCGAACGTCAAGCCCATTGACTTAAGTTGTATGACAACTTAATTCACAAAGGCCCAAAAGCCTAAACAAAACCCCATGGCCGGCCATTTAGAGGAGGGTAGTGAACTTGCTTTAATTACAAGTTTGCCACTCCAATGAATAAAGGTATAAATATGACTTTATAGCCAAAATTCATTTAGGGTTTTCTTTTAGGAAATTGGAGAGAACACAATGCTCTCCTTTCTCTCTAAAGAGGCCGGCCCCCTTGGAGGGTGTATCTAGCAATCCCACTACTCCAAGGTCACTCATTTCTTCATCAATCTTACCTTGGTGTGGATACTTAGAGGTTCTCAATTTTGGGAACTTGGAGAACCATATTCTTCCATCCAAATCCATGGATCTAAGAAGCAAGGAATGAAGGCCCTCTCTTTGGGTGATTAGCCTTTGTTTATGCAAAGAGGAATCTACAAAGGTATAAATTTCAACTCACTTTGTTTTGAGTTGAGTCTTGGTTCACCAATCTACTAGGCTTTGAATTTCATGGGTAATGTTTTGTTTTTTAATGCATGCAAGCATGATTCCGCCTTTTAATTGTTAACTGCAACTGCATGCTATAGATGTTATTCAAATAAACATGTTTCTCAAAATCATCCTTCATATAAGTTCATAACGATTAGGTGAAACTTCCTTATATCCTAGCATCAAACTTATGCATGAAAATTAAGCGTGCACTCTCAACCAACATACACAAAGTAGTTTTAATTCATAGAGATAAGTAAATTAAATTCACAATTCATGAAACGCAATTGGAAGTAATCAAATCATATAGCAAGCATAAACATGGTTTTGAATCCCCGCCTAGCCAAGGGGGGTTTAGTTCCTCATACTCGCAATTACACAAAGATAACTTAATTTAAACATTGAAATCAAAGATAGAAAACACCTAGAAACGCTCCAACACTCCCAAGGCTTGGGCATAGGCACGACACAAGATGTTCCTTCTCTTTCCTTCCTTGCAAGCAGCGGCACTAGAGGTTTTGGACGGTTTTAGGTGGTTTTTATGGTGTAGAATGGATGGGGAATGGTATGGAAAGGTTTAGGATTGATGGGTGGTGTGGCTAGGGGTGGTTTTTGGCTGAAATTAGAGAGAATGGTGGTGGGAAGTTTCGGCCAAAGCAAGGAGAAAATTTGTTTTTTTGTTGATGAATATGGGAGGTGGTATTTATAGGCTTGAGAGAGGACCACTCCATTTCCTTTGCATGTGCAGCTTGTGTGAGTGTGTGTTGTCATGTTTCCCCTTTACATTTACAACACATGCTTCATCATTTCAACCACCAAACACACACATTTTCTGCCCATGTGTGTGCTCCATGTGTTTGCTGCCATGTTCTTTTCTTTGCCATGTGTTTGCTACCTTGTTATCATCCTAGCTGTTACACTTGCACACACACATGTTCTTTGCATCATTTCAACCACAAAACACACACAATTCCTACCCATGTGTGTGTGTTTCCTTTGCCCATGTGTTGCCTTTCTCTTTTTATTAGCCAAATCTGCTTAGCCCTTTTCTAACCTTTCAGTGTTACAATGCCCATAACTTCTTCTAGAAAAATGAGATTAACAATCCGTAAATTGCTCCAGAAAATAGATATCCGTAGCTTTCCACGCATATAAGGCTCATTCTCTCATTCATTCTGAGCTGTTTGTAACATGCTTCCAAAGTCAGATAATCTGCACAGGCAGTTTTGACGAATTTGTTACTTAATAATTCACTTGTGCTACTTTTCTTTTCTTTGCTTGATAAATCACACAAAACACAAAAACATAGTAAATAGCTCAAAAATATAAGGAACTAACTAAGAAAAGACAAGTGAATTTTATGTAAAATATATATAAATATGAGCTTATCACTAAGTCCTGTAGAAATCAGGTTTTACATGTCCTAATATGAAAAGAATTCCCCCTTGCAGCTGGAATCAAGGTAGAAAAGGGATAGGATAAGGTAGAGACAGGATAAGATAAGGTTGGTTTCGATAATGTTTTGGATAATGTTCCATGTTTCTTGCTCTTTCCTTATCTTCTTTGTCCTGAACTGGTTTCTCCAGATTTGTAGCATGTTCCTAGCATCTTTAGGTCTTCAATTTCGTCCATCCACCTTGCTCCATGCACATGCTATGCATTCCAAGCCCAAAACTGCTCTAAAAATGCACCAAAATGCACTTTCTTGCCAACTTTGTTATTTGGACCTGAAAACACACGAAAATAGCTTAAATCACTATAATAAATAGAAACTAACTGAGTAAATACAAGAAAACAAGCTAACTAAGTCGCATAAATATGCTCCTATCATTCGGCCAAAGGGAGGTGGAGAGAGAAATGAGGTGGCGAATGAGGGAGGAGGAAAGGAGGGAAAGGAGGGAAGGAAAGAAAGAGGGGGAAATTGGGTTTCCTCTTGACCCGTGCACCCGACCCGTTCCTCCATATTTTCTTATGGTTTTCCATCGGATTTCCATCGAATTGGACCGAATTAACAAGCCCAAGCTTCATATCGCCACTCCTTCTTCCATTTTCACCCAAAATTCGAACGAATTTGGAGTAATTTGGTGAAGAACCGACGATGGGTGTTTTGAAGCCACGGTTGCAATCCGCCCATTTTAGAAGGGATTTCAGTCAACCATCACCACCCTCAAGTGTCCTTGGAGTCCAGGAACAAATCCCAATCAACATTGGAGGCGGTGGAGTTGGGTTTTGTTGGAAATGTGCCCTAAAACCAATCATATGATGATACTTTACAGACATTTCACATGTTAAACTAATCTAGTTTAATATCAAGGGCAAAGATTATTGTTTTAAGCCGTCTCATATAAATGTTATATGCTTAAACGATAAGTCCAAGGAATATGTAATTAGGAGCATGTAATTTAAACAAGTTAGATTTATGAGACCATTCTCTTTCGAATACATATCCTTAACGTTCCTGATCATAGGATTGCCAATTGGGCATTGACAGTCCATTAAGATCAGTACATGTTGTGTCTTCTCTCATGAAGAGTGACTGGTCTCGAGTCATTGGTGTAATTGACACCAAGACAAGCATGTAGGTGCTCAATAGCGAATGAGTCCACTGAACACGAACAACGAGGAGTTCTCATACTCATGTCACATGAGAACTCATGGTTGGGATAATGCAAAGTAGTCCTTTGACCTAAGGCATCATAGTTGTCTTGTGGTTAAGTCCTTGATCTTTGACTATGTCAAAGTCACTCCATTCGAGGGTGTCCACGGCATAGTTGGGGTTAAGCCACTTAGCCATGGAGGCAAGTGAATGCACAACAAGGGATCTCTAACCTTCAAACCGTTTGAGGGAGAATACTCTATGATATGATTAAGAATCTATGGCCAGAGTATGAATGAGATTTAGGAAGTCATTCCAAATCACATTCAAGGTAATCATATAAGTGAATGAATCACATTGGATAGTAGACATGAATAAACTATCAATCCAAACAATGTGGTCAAGAGTATTGTATTAGAGAAAGACCGTATTGCATTGTAATCCTAAACTGAATAGGTTCTCCACCTCTTCTGATTAGCTTGGGTAACCATGACATACTGCTAGGTGTCACTCATGGTTTGTGGAAGCCCTAAACGTGTATACTCACTAAAGGGAGAATTGAAAGTAAGTTTCAATTCACAATCGATTTGAAAGAGTTATAATCGCCCACTGCCTCGCTAAAAGGAACCTAATGGATCGTACACCGTGTAAGGTAAAGATTGAAGAAACAACGGAGATGAGTAAGGATAATTAAATGGTTTAATTATTTATGGCAAGGATTAATTAATAAGTTAATTAATTAAACGAATAAAGTTCGTTAAAGACCTGTTAGTTTTGGGCCTCAAGGCCCAATAGGCTTCAAACATCAAGCCCATTGACTTAAGTTGTATGACAACTTAATGACTAAATATTCACAAAGGCCCACATAGCCCAATAACATCCTATGGCCGACCATATTGATAAAGGAGTGGGCTTTGGACTTATTACAAGTTTGCCACTCCAATGAAGGAAGGTATAAATATGACTTTATAGCCTTTTCTTCATTAGGGTTTCTTTTGGAGAAAAGATGAGAACACAAACTCTCTTTTCTCTCTAAGGGGCCGGCCACCCTAGAGGAACATAGCTGGCAATCTTACTTCCTCTAGGTCACTCATTTCTTCATCAATCTTTCCTTGGTGTGGAGACTTAGAGGTTCTCATCTTTGAGAACTTGGAGAAACCAATTCTTCCATCCAAATCCATGGAGCTAAGAAGCAAGGAATGAAGGCCCTATCTCTTGGGTGATTATCCTTTGCTTATGCAAAAAGGAATCAACAAATGTATAATTTCTCAACTCACTTTGTTTTGAGTTGAGTCTTGGTTCACCTAACTACTAGGCTTTGAATTTAATGGGTAATGTTTTGTTTTGAGTGCATGCAAGCATGACTCCGCCTTTAATTGTTAATTGCATGCTATATAGATGTTGCTCAAATGAACATGTTTTTCACAAAATTTCCTTCAAGTTTCACGTTGAATTGAACCGTACCTAATTTCTAGGGTTCCGACAGATCGAGGAGTTTTCAAGCCACTTTCTAGCCGAATTGGACTTCAGCCCAGGTATGAAAGTTGTTCCTCTCATTGAAATCTACTTGCCTGTAAAATTTGTAATTTTTTGGAAATACTTGAATTTTTTAGCAAGTCGGGGCGCCCGACCGCCACCCGCGGTAGCGCGTAGCTAGTGGACCGACGATGTCTTTCTATATACTATTAGATGCCCTGAGTTTATGTTTGATATCCGTATGACGTAATTTGATTGTTTGAACTTAGTTTCATTACGATACATTACTTGATCAATATATGAATTGAATATCCGACTGTTGGATCGTCTCCAAACTTTAATGTATTATAGCAAATAATATTTGAGGACATTAGAAACTGAGGGATCAGGAATCCGATGTATGGATTTTCCTGAATTGAATTTCTAAGTTTGTAAAACTAATTGTTGACCGTCACCTAATTCTAGAAATTGGCAGAGATCCGGCCATCGGATCTCGATGAGAATTTTGGTATGTTGTTCTATGAGCATAATGTGGACTTTAGAAAGTTACGGATCTAAAATCCAATTTGTGGATTTTCCGAATCAAATTACGTAAGGATGTGGACCCCACCGCTGATTGGAAGTTAACTTTTGGTCAATTGGTATTGAACCATTTAAATTACTAAAATTAGTATTACTAGATACTCAGTGAGGCTTTGCGAACTTGTCTTGGTGAGTGACTTTAACATATGTGATATGGTTATTACCCTGTTTTCTTATATTAGTATCCTTTGTGGATATGACTTGGTTTTATAAATGTGTTTTATATTAAAATGTGATTTTATAATTGGTGACACACCCCGTCCCGAAAGAGGGCATGTTGGCCATCACATGAGAGTGACGTAACCATTTACACAGTTCGGAAGCTTTTAAAATACAATTATTAAAATGGAAACCCTCGAGGGTGAGTCCTACTTTTGTGATTTCTGTCAGAATACCGTTGGATTCCTCGTGGCCACCAAAACTCTGCTATCAAGAACCTGGAGGGGCGAAAAACAAAATTGAGTGGGTCAGTAAAACCAAGCTTTTCAAAAACATTTCGCCAAAAATAATTCTAACCCCTCACTGTAAAACCTGTATACTTTTCCCAGAAAATAGTATAATAACATAATACTTTTCATAAATCTCGAATCATCAATTTTTCTTTAAAACCCGAAAGTATGCCATGTTTTAATTTCGAAAACAAAATAAATGATGCATCAATGTAACAGGTGAAAAGTTGAATTAACCGGAGACCCTGCAGTTAGTCCTGTACAGTTAATTCCATAGCTCAACATCCAATCCAACCGGAGTCACCTCGATGACCTGTACGGCACTACACTGCAGATAAGTCAGAACTACCTGAAGTAGTCTGTACGACATGGATGGTGTAATAATACGCTCTAGTGCTTCTCTCATCAATCATCTGTGCACATAATCTAAGGTCACCCACTAGTCGGAATCACATCTAGTAATCTATACGACTAGCATGTCGGAACCCTCACTTGGTCTGTACGACATCCACCTACTTGGATCCAAGACGAGCGTGCGGTGTGGTGAATAATATAAGCACTAACACCATGATTGCAGGTTATGAGCTATCCACAATATACACATCAACAATGCACATGAATAATATAAAACTCACCTGATACTTACCTGTGCGTCCACAGCACCAATTCACATATATATATGCATCATATATCAATTCATGCTTTTCATATATTTCTATGCATGGCATTTCAAATCATACTTTTCATATAAATCTATCCATGGCATTTTAAATCATGCCTTCATTTAAATTCAATTTCTGGGAAAACTCAATAGTATATAGGTAATACGAAAACAAAACTGCCCACTCACCTGGAGTTCGCCCTACAACTCCCTAGCACAACTCATCAAGGCGTCATGACGATCGCCGCCTAGAACAATAATCAAATCCAACCTCAGAAATCATATCGATAGAATATAACTTATATAAAATACGTCACTACATAGATTGATCCGAAAGATCTGCAACTCAGATTTTAAATCCATAACTTCCAGAGTCCACAATATATCTCTAGGACAACATCCTGAAATTTCATTACCATCCAACGGTCGGATCTCCGTCAATTTCCAAAACTAAGTGACGGTTAACATTTTATTTTATGAACTTACAACTCCAATTCCGGAAGATCCGTAACTCGGATTCCCAATCCGTAAGTTCCAATAATCCTCAAATATTACGTATTACAACGTATCAAAGTTTGGTGACGATCCAACGGTCGGATCATCAATTCACATTTTCACCTAAATGCGAAAACTATAAAACGTTATTTAAAGCACCTAACCAATAATCGTAATAACTTTCTCATACGGTGCTCAAATTGGGTATATGAATATACCACATTGACCTACTCGACGTCACGGACGTCGAAAAAATTTTAAAATATTTTTTTACTGTGGCACGCGCCCCCAAGCGCCAAGGAAGGCACGGGTCCACGCGCTCCCACGCGCACCTTCTTCCTCGCGAGTTCGCCGGACTGGTTTTTCTCCGGTGGCCGGATTCTAGGCATTTTTCAAATGCCTTGTTCTCCTTCGTTTCTCAACCCTTTTCTTCGTATAATATATCAATTTAAAGCCCTCAACATGTAGAATCACAATATACTACTTTTAAGCTTCAAAAACAACTAAATCTCACCGGAAAAATCCAAGCAAAACCGGCCAAACTTAACCCTCGTGATCCCGACGTCCAAATCCTTCCAACGAAGCACTCCAAGCTTCCTTGGGACCTCACTAAGCTCACTATGAGCTTGGATTGTCATAAAAATGAACCAACAAAAAGTTCATGAACAGTGCCAAAATCGGTGCTTGGGATTTCGACGTGAAATCGAAAGATTTCTTACCTGAAATGGGTGTGGTTGAGTTCGTATAGTCCTCACGAGCACGATGGTACCTTCACAACCTTCGATCCGTGCTTGTAGGCTTGGTGGTGAGTGTGTCCGTACAAGTCGAGAGTGAAAGAGTGAGAGAAAGCCGTGAGGGAGGAGAGAGGCAGCACGGGGGAAGGAAAGGGTTGAGGTTGACCCGTGTGTGTGTTGTGTGGTCCAACAAAACCCACCAAAATTCCAAGTCTTTTAATTCCTTAACCACACAAAAATACATACCAAACTTTAAATCAACCTTTAATCCAATTTAATTAATTTTCCAAAAACTTAGGAACCATGAAATGTTCAAACATATCACACACACGTACCTTAATACCCGCTAAGGGTAAATCCGTCATTTCACATTCCCGTCAAATGTATCTCCGGGACGGGCTGTGACAATCTTCCCTCCTTATAGAATTTCGTCCCCGAAATTCCCATAACCAAATAAACCATTTAATACTCGTAGAATAACCTTGGGTACATCTCTCTCATTCGATCTTCTGTCTCCCAGGTAGCTTCCTCTACGGAATGGTTCCTCCACAACACCTTCACCAAACTCATCGTCTTGTTCCTTAGAACCTTATCTTTCCGATCAAGTATCGTCATCGGCTCCTCTTCGTAACACAAATCTAGGTTAAACTCTAAGGGTTGCAGAGGGATCACATGCGACAGATTTGTAACATAATGTCGAAGCTCCGAAACATGAAACACATTATGTATGCTGGACAGCTCTGACGACAATTCAAGCCTGTAAACATCTTCACCGACCCGTTCGGTGATCAGATAAGGTCCGGTGTACCTAGGACTCAACTTACCTTTCTTTCCAAATCGAACAACACCTCGTCACGGTGATAACTTCATAAATATCCAATCACTTACCTTGTACACTCGATCAGTGGCATGTTTGTCTGTTAAACTTTTCTGGCAATCTCAGGCCGCTTTCCAAGTTAAAATTAATCACTCGAACATTCCAAGTAGACTCATTCATAACCTCAGGGCCCGCAAGAACCCTTTTAACCACTTCTGTCCAATGATAGGAGCATATTTATGCGACTTAGTTGGCTTGTTCTTGTGCATTTATGTCATGTTTCCTTAGTTATTTTAATGTTTAAAGTCATTTTCGTGTGTTTTCAGACTCTAAGTACAAAGTATGCAAGAAGATGCATTTTGGAGGCCTTTGGAGCATGTTTCGGGCTTGGAATGGATAGCAAATGCATGGGCCAAGTGGATGGACGAATTTGAGAACTAAAGAGGCCAAGAATATGAAGAATTATGGTCCAAAAGATGAAGAAAGCAGCCCAAAAATCTGTCACCCCAACTTGCATTCCTTGCCATGCAAACCACATAGAATTCCCTTTGGATTCCATGCCATGCTTGATCACTCTTGTCCCCTACATAATTTCTAATTTCATGCTTCAATTCATTTAATTATTACACTCAATTGCTTGATACCTCTTGTTCCCTTCACTCATTAGATTTTAGACAACATTTACATCCATTACATGCACCAATTGATGCTCCATCATTCACATTTGGAATCCCATGCCTTGTGTACCACATGTTGCTGCACCTTTGACCCATTTATTGACACATTTTCACCTCCCTTTCCATCTCTATGCAATGTACACAATCATTCATGCCCCCTAGCTACAAGACCACTCCATTTTACCCTTCACACTTTGCATCATCACTTCATTTTCACCCTTGGACCATTGCACACCACACACACAAATTGCCATGCATTTCATCCTTAACCTAACCTGATTTTCTAAGGTTTTTGGGGCCTATAAATACATGTTTACACCCCTTGGCCAAAGGACAATCCCCCATATTCATCATTTTATCACAGAAATTCGTCCATACACACCCTAGGAAGCAAAACACCCCAAAAACACCATTCTAGTGCCTAGAAAACATAACAGCCACTCCACCTTCTTCCACCCTCTTTGCCTAGTTCTCCACCACCTTCCAACCATCAAACACTCTTCCACACTCACCCTAAACCCCTCCATATCATTCCTCATCCATTCTACACCATAAATCCACCCAAAAATCTGTCCACAAGCTTCATGCCGCAATAAGGAGGAAGGGAGATCCATTGATGCACTTGCTTTCCAAGTTGGAGCATTTTAGGTGTTTTCTTTCCTTTGATTTTAATGTCTAATTTTATGTATCTTTGTATTGCAAGAATGAGGAACTAAACCCCCTTAGTTGGGGGTGATTCGAAACCATGTACATGCTTGCAATATGATTTGATTACATTCAGTTGTTATTTCATAAGTTGCGGATTCAATTCGTTCATCTACTTGATTGATAACTTATTTGTGTATGTTGATTGAGAGTGCACGCTTAGTTTTCATGCATGAATATGATGCTAGATTATGAGGGAGTTTCACCTAATAGTTACAATCTTATAATCACAAGTAGTGAAGGTCGCTTGAAAACGATCGCGTTGAATGAATTCTTGGCATTAGTTTCATGCTCATCATAGTAACGAATGCCTCGTCAACACTTATAGTTCTCATTGTGCTTCATGATTCTTGGTTGTATCTTTATTGTGCTCATCACGTAAGGAACCTTTGAGGAATGCTTTGAATTGTTGTATGCGCTTTTCCATCCAATTCATTAACTTAAGGAGAACTTGAAGGTTAATTTAAGCGTATCTAATTAACTTGGGGTGTTGAGTTTCATAATTTATTGAAAGAACAACTGAAAATCATTTTGTTTGCAAGTGTGTCATGTGTGGAGAAGAACCTCCTAACTAGCCTTTTATCCATCCTTTTCATCCAAAAACGTTTTACAATCTGTTTTGTTTTAAAGTTTCTGTTTTGTTTTCAATTTTCGTCCAAAACAAATCCCCCTTTATTTTGAAGTCTTAGATTAGTTAGAAAGTGTTTTGATTTGTGTTTCTAAGTGTTTTGATTCAAGTTTTCATCCAACTTCATCCAAGTTCTTGTTAGGTTCTCAAAACTGCCCAGAAAGTGGTTTTTAGGCAGTTTTGAGTCATTAGGTTGCTGTTTTGAGTTTTATGTTTGTTTAAGTATTTTAAAGTATAGTTTTGCATTCTTTGAGTCTAGTTTAGTGTTTTAAATTTTGTTTTTATGTTTTTAAGTCAGTTTTCAAGTGTTTAGCAATCCCTCCTAATCCCCGGCCTAGAACGATCCCTACTTACATACTTTACTACATTTGATAAAAAGAGGGTTTAATTTTGTGTGTTAACTTATTTTACGCATCAAATTTTGGCGCCGTTGCCGGGGATTAGCAACTTTGCTAATCTCTTGGATTGTTTTCTTTCGAATTATTGTATTTTGTTTAAGTTTCTGTTTAAGTTGCTGATTTGTTTTGTTTTCTTTGTTTTTAGGTACTAGTTTATGACCCGTAGCTCACAACCTGTTCGTGAGCATATCTCCGACTTTGACGGTGATTTTGAGAGGACTTTGAGAAGGAAAAAGAAATTGCAAGAGTCTAATCCTCCTAGTCCCGAGCCTGAATTAGAAGAGCAAGAAGTTTAGGTTGAAGAGAAGGCCATGGCACAAGTGGGTGGAGAAGAGCAAGGTATAGCCATGGACAACCGTACGCTCAAGGAGCTTGCCGCCTCGGGTTTGGATAATGCCGCACCATTGTGTATCCAATATCCCATGGCTGCTCAAGGTAAAACTGAAGAGTTCGAGTTAAAGTCAAGTTTGCTCCACCACATTCCAAAGTTCCATGGGCTATCCATGAAGGATCCGAACAAACATTTGAAGGAATTTGAAGTGGTATGCTCAAGTATGACTCCAGTTACCGTTGACGGAAGTATTTTAAAGATGAAGGCTTTTCCATTCTCTTTAATGGACAAAGCCAAGGATTGGTTATACGAGTTGGCTCCCGGTACAGTTACATCTTGGGAGAGTATGAAGAGGGCGTTTCTGGAGAAGTTTTTCCCAACTTCTCGCATCATTCTTCTTCGTAAAAAAATAAGTGGAATTCAGCAAAGCCAAGGTGAATCTTTTCCATCTTATTATGAACGATTTAAATCACTTGTTGCTTCTTGTCCACAGCATCAGATGAAGGAGGAGTTACTTCTTCAATACTTTTACGAAGGTCTTTTACCACTTGAACAGCAAATGTTGGATGCTTCCGCGGGAGGAGCTCTAGTGGATAAGACACCTAGGGATGCCAAAACTCTCATTGCGAATCGAGCACTCAATGCACAACAATATGAAGGTGTTGGGCAAAGAGACACCCCACAGCCACATCATGTCAATGAGGTAAGTTCTATTTCTGAGTTACAATCCCAAATGGCTAACCTTACGTCTATGTTATCGCAGTTGGTTGAAGGCCCCAAAACGCAAGGAACTACAATCTGTGGTGTATGCTCCATTCAAGAACACCAATATGATCAATGCCCTAAATTAATTGAGAATGGAGGATGGGAATCGGCCAATGGTATGGGTTATGGGAATCAAAACCAACCAAGGAATGATCCTTTCTCCAATACATACAACCCGGGATGGCGTGACCACCCCAATTTCAGATGGAGAGATGCACTACAATATGGCCAACAAAGTGGATTCCAACAACCCCCGGGTTTCTTTCCAAGGCCAATGGAACCACAACCACCTCCTCAGGCACAATCTTCCCAAACTAACCCAGGTACGTCTATGAATGATGATAAAACATATCAGTTACTAACCACTATGGCGCAGGGAATGCAGAATCAAGCAAAGGAGGTTAATGAGCTGAAGAAGCAAATGGGCCAAATGGCCGAATTTTTGGGGCAATTCCGTGAAAATGGTAAGTTACCAAGCACTACGGTGGTCAATCCAAAGGGTGGCTTCGAATCTGCAAAGGCTATCACATTACGAAGTGGAAAAGAGGTGAGAAACAAGGAAGATGAGAAGATACAACTCGAAGAAGATGAGAACACCTACCCCACGGCAAGGGTACCATCACCCATGCCGCAGCCATCTAAGACATCCCATCCGTCCACCTCAGGTAAGAATGTTCCAAATGTTGTGATTTCGAACACTAATCTGCCCAATGTCCCCTTTCCTAGCAGATTTTTGCAATCAAAGAACGAAGAGGAGGAAAAAGATGTTCTAGAGACATTTAGAAAGGTGCATGTCAACATTCCCCTCCTTGATGCCATAAAGCAAATCCCGAAGTATGTCAAGTGTTTAAAGAAGCTTTGTACAACAAAGAAACGTGTCCGGGAGAAAGAGGTGGTACATGTAAGTGAGAATGTCTCCGCCATCTTGCAACATAAACTACCCCCCAAATGCAAAGACCCGGGAAGTTTTACAATTCCATGTGTCATTGGTAATACCCGTTTCAAATCTGCCATGCTAGATTTAGGAGCATCTATTAATGTTATGCCATATTCTGTGTATGCATCTATGAATCTAGGAGCACTTAAACATGATGGTGTAATCATACAATTGGCCGATAGATCTAACGCTTATCCAAAGGGAGTTTTGGAAGACGTTTTAGTGCAGGTTGATCATTTAGTCTTCCCAGCGGATTTCTATGTCCTCGAAATGGATGAATCGGACCATGCCCCTTCATTGCCCATCCTCCTTGGAAGGCCATTCATGAAAACGGCTCAAACGAAGATTGACGTGGCCAAAGGATTAGTCACTATGGCATTTGGTGGTGACATGATTAGTTTTAAAATTTCTGAATCCATTGAGACTCCTAATATTGTTCATTCTTGTTGTGCCATTGGTAAAATTGAAAAGATAAGACCGGACCATTCAGCACCAAGCATGAAGGATGCATCAAGAACCATGCAAGACGAGGGAATTGGAGTGGAGTACAAGAACCATACGGCCACTGCCCTCAAAATGCTCAAAGTGGCCGAAAGCACCATGGGGAAGAATGTTCACATTGCTGCCACTTCATCACATCACATAGGTAAGCCACCTAATCCAAATCCAATGCCATTTAAAGTTGATAGGTGGTTCCCTTCTTTGGTGCAGGTACCTAAGCAAATCCCCGATGGTGGGCGTATGAACATGAACCTTAGACAACACAACGCACCCATCAACAAACATCACTATCCATTTCCGTTCAAGGATGTAATCTACGAGAACTTTGTGGAGCATGTTGTGGAGGATATCCCACTGCATGCCGTGGGTTCCAAAGAGAAGTGAAGGTGTTCATCGTCCGGCTGGAAGACGTTAAAGCAAGCGCTTTAAGGGAGGCAACCCATTTATTCTGCTTGATTGTCAATTTTATTACTTGTTTAATTATTTTTGGTTATGATTTTCTATTTTGAAATATTAACAAATATGCAAGGGATTTTTGACATTAAACTTCATGAAATGAACAGGAATCTGGGAAATAAAGAAACATAACATAATACAAGAGGAAGAGCCTTCACAAAGGCTGCTTGGGAGAGGTCGTAGTAGTCGGCGGAGTCGCAGTAGTTGGCGGAGTCTCAGCAGTCGGTGGGGCCACGGAAGGAGGAGGTATCAGAGGTTGATCAGTTGGAGCTTCACTGCGCGGTGCCGCCCCAGAAGACGAAGGCAAATGCTGTTGGAACAAACCCACAAACCTCCGGTGATCAAGTAAAATCTGACCATCAGTTTCCTGCAGCTGGTCAATTTTCCTCTTCATGTTTGTGGCATAACTGTGTGCAAGCTTATGCAATTGTTTATTTTCATGCTTGAGTCCTCTAATCTCCTCTTTGAGACTCTGTATTTCAGCCACCAACGATTCAACATGACGGGTTCGAGCAAATAGGCGTTGGGCCATGTTGGACACAGAACCCGCACACTGCACGCTAAGAGCCAGAGACTCCTTAACCGCCAATTCATCAGACCGTCTAGCGAGTAGTCTGTTATCTCTGGGGGTGACAAGGTTCCGGGCCACCACCGCAGCGGTCATGTCATTTTTCATCACCGAATCCCCAACGGTGAGGGGACCGGTAGGGGATATGAAGGATGGGCGCCATATGTTGTCTGGTGAAGGCGGAGCTGCCTCTTCACCAATGTTCAAGTCAAAACGACGATCGGAAGGGCCAGACATTTTTCAGAGGTGGTAAAGAAAGAAGAGAGTCGGACTGATTAAGATTTTGGAAGTGCAAGAAGGGAGTGTTTACAGGAGGGAGCTCAAGTGTGTTGTGGAACAAAATTAACGCCTCTATAAAAAGAAGAAATCAAAGAGGCGCTCCTCAGAAATCGAACAAGCGTCCTCTCGCAAATCGAAGAGTCGAGGCTCCTTTCTCAAAAGCCGGATTCTTTTCTCAAAAGAGGCGTTTCATTTCTCAAAAAATGGGCTTGCTCAGAAACCACGAGCCGAACCCCGGATTTCAAAAGATCAATTTGTCCAGACGTGTCGTCACTCGTCACATGTGATGTGAGAATTTCTTGACACACAAATTAAACCCTTTTTTTGACAATTGTAGTATGGATGTAAGTAGGGTATCGTTCTAGGCCGGGGATTAGGAGGGATTGCTAATCTATTCTAAATTAATTTAAAAATATTAAATAAGACTCAAGGACACAAAACTAGGCTAAAAACTCTAATAACTCGAAACACACTTAGAATGACTCAAAATAATGAAAACAATCAAATTAGACACTAGGAACTGAAATGGACGGAAATTGAATTAAAAGACTAACAACAATGAAAACTAACTAAATAATATAATTTAATAATGGGGGGTGTTTGGTTTTGATGAAAAGTAAATTAAACTTAATTAAATTACAGAATTGACAAAAACATAAAATTAAGGTAAAATGATAAATGACGGACTAGCTAGAGGGTTCTTCTCCACACATGTTATACTTGCATACAAAATGATTTCCAGTTGTTCATTTAATAAATTGTGAATTTCAATACTCCAGATTAACCGTGAACAGCACTTTTTTAATCTTCAAGTTTTCCTTAAGTTATTGAATTGGACGGGAAAACGCATACAACAATTCAAAACATTCTTCAAAAGTCCCCTACGTGAAAAGCACAATAGAGATACAATCAAAGATCATTAAACTTTGTGAAAACTATAAGCATTGACGAGGCATTCGTAACTATGAAAAACATGATACTCTTGCCAAGAATTTACTTAACGTGATTGTGACTAGCAACCTTTACTACTTGTGAAAATAAGTTCATAACGATTAGGTGAAATTCACTTATATTCTAGCATCAAATTCATGCATGTAAATTAAGCGTGCACTCTCAACCAACATACACAAATCAGTTTTTATACGAACGGATAAGTAAATTGAATTCACAACTTATAAATCACAACTGGATGTAATCAATTCATATTACAAATATAAATCATGGCTTTGAATTAACCTCTAGCCAAAATAAAATTAGTTACACATTATTAAAACAGAAATAAAATAAAAGTTTAGAGAGAGTAAACCGAAAGAAGGTGATCTGCTGCATCTGCCTGTCTTCCTCTCGCTGACAATTCCCTGGACTGCGTCAGTTGCTTCACGCTGCCCAAAGGGCAGCGCCCTCTCTCGGTCCTCCCAGACCCCCAAATCCTTGCGTCTCTGCGAGCTGCCCAAAGGCAGCCCCCCCTGCGTTCTCTCCCTTTCACGTTTTTATATCTCCCGTGCCAGTTCTCTCTCTACATAGCTGCCAACGCAGCCTTTCCTTTTTTATTTTTCTATTCCCGCATGCACCTCACTTCTCTGACTTCTTTTCTGCCGTCCCTCACGTCTCCCCGCGCTGGCACTGCAGCTTTGCTGCTTCTCTCTGACCTCGCTGCCAAAGGGCAGCATTATTCCTTTTCCACCTGGCAGCCTCGCTATCTTACCTCTCTCCTCAGCTGCCCACGCAACTATTCCTTTCTCTTCCTTCTTTTACGCTGTCTCCTTCCACTTCTTCTTTATTCTATTATTTCCTTCCATTCTTCACACTCCCCGTGCTTTTCCTTCCAGCTACCAATCCCTTTAACCTGTCTTTCTTTTCTTTATTTTATTCCCTTTTTCTCACTATCCTCTTTCTGCTGACTCGCTCCTTCTTCTCTATTATATTATTTTCTTTCCTTTCTTCGCATCTCACTTCTTTCTCTCCCTGCACACATTTCCTTTTTCTGCTATTTTTTTATTCTTTTTTTTTTCTTTTCTTTATTCTTTCTACAAAACATAAATATGATGATGTTTCACAAAAATAACGTAAATAGCTTAAAAATATACGGAACTAACTAAGAAAAGACAGTGAATTTGAAGTAAAAATATATATAAATATGATCCGATCAAATACCCCCACACTTAACTTTTGCTAGTCCTCGAGCAAAACAAAGAAAACAAGAACAAGAAGTAACAAGAAAAACATTAGCTTCCCTCTATGTGACCCTCATAGAATTTCATTCAAGAAAACGAATCATCAAGAACCATAGCTAGCATCAAGGAACTAAGCCAAGTTCATCTTCCTAATTCAAATATTAGCAGTAATCTTTGAATCATCCTTGAAGTGTAGTGTGTGAGATAGCCATGCTAATGCAATTTCAAGTTTTTATTTTTAAAATCATCATATGCAAACTAGCGACCTTCTCACGGGATATGCACTCAATCACACATGTGTTTAGTTTTAATGTGTTTCGCTCAAAGAATCAAATGTGAAATTTCTACCATAAGCTTGCATAAAGATCTCATCTCCACAATCATAATTGCAAAACTTAAATCAAGAGGACTTTTATTGGATGTAATGAGGTTTAGGGAGAGGGTTGTTGAAATGAAAGAATAGGAAAACACAAGTTCCAAGCTACATTGCAAGCAATTCTTTTGTTTAGATTTATAAGAACTCAATCTTTCCAGCGATTCTTCTAGCACCTCTAACCATACCCTTAACTGAAACTTGAAAAACTTTTTATTTTCTTAGTATACAATCTTTCTTTTTTTTTTTTTTTTTTTTTTTTTTTTTCTCTTTTTTTTTTTTAAATACAAACATGAAATACCCCCACACTTATTCTTTTGCCAAACACCTTCCAAGTACTTCACAAACATTTCCCATAAGACAATCTCACATTGCTCACTAGCTTGCTTGGAAAGGGTAAGGAAAAAAATGTTTTAGGTATAAGGGTATGCATATCTGGTGATAAGAAATAAAAGGCTCAACAAACACGGCTCAAATTGGTAATCTAATGATATCATTTTTCTTTGGGAAACATGGTTATTTGGGCCATGGTGGTAAACCTAATACCTCTATCATTTCCAAGTTCATGCAATCAATGACAAACATTTCGAAAGATCGTTACGCAAGTTCTAGAGATGTATCTCACATAAGTTCATCACACATGAAAAGAATAGGAGTGTATGAAAAATGCACACACTTTCAATAGGCTCAAAAACTCACATAGGATGTATATGGTCACTAAATTCACATATGAAGCTTTAAGTCATGCTTTAGTTTCACATCAACAAGGCTATGTGCATTTGGTTTTTCAAAGATGATCAAACATGTACAAAACTAACAAGAGAATTAGGAATTTCACAAAACACATGTTAACTAAGTTCTTGATGATCATGGTTCAAATTTGATCCAATTATATCATTGGGTAGGGAAACTAACAAAAAATCTAATTCAAAACAATAAGGGAAACAAGACAATATTTTTGGATTTTTTTTTAAATTTTCCGATTTTTTTTTTTTTTTTTTTTTTTTTTTTAAAGAAAACAAAACTAATTAAGAACACAAAAAAAAACAAAACTAATTAAGAACACAAAAAACAACAACACAGAGACAAATGAAATTCTGGAGATTTCTACCAATTATATCATTGGGTAGGGAAACTAACAAAAAATCTAATTCAAAACAATAAGGGAAACAAGACAATATTTTTGGATTTTTTTTTAAATTTTCCGATTTTTTTTTTATTTTTTTATTTTTTTAAAAGAAAACAAAACTAATTAAGAACACAAAAAAAAACAAAACTAATTAAGAACACAAAAAACAACAACACAGAGACAAATGAAATTCTGGAGATTTCTACCCCCACACTTAAACTTGACATTGTCCCCAATGTCAGAAAACACTATAATGCAAAATAAAAAAATAAAATAAAATAAATAAATAATAAGAAACAAAATAACGCAATTGGACTGAAAACTTCCCTAATTTGCAGTAAAATCAAGCGATGACCCCCAAGCTAAAATTCTGCAATCAACTTCAAGGGTGGAAATAACCAAAAGTTCCTGCAAAGAAAAAAAATAATTCAGTTAAGTAACGCAAGAAAATAAAATAATAATAAAAAAATAAATAATAATTAAAAAAAAAAAAAAAAAAAAATGCAAACGAAAAAATTGAAAATCACGATAAAAGACAATGAAAAGAACTAATAAGTAATCATTTGTCGTGCTTGTTGACTTTCCACAGCTTTCCTCTTGAACAGGGTGACACTTAGCTTTTTACTTGCAAGTTATGATTTGATGATATTGTACGGCGAAGCTTTGCTCTTTGGTTAAGTTGTAGTTCCTTATTTGTTCTCCAAGCAGATGTGGCAGCCTCTCTAGTTCTTCAGTTCGGACTCCTTCCGCTGGGATGATTGTGCAAGCTGCATTCTTCTCTGCTTGTTTCTTCTGCACAACGGGCAGGCACGAGGGAAAGGTGTTGGTCCTTATTTCTTTCTTCAATCTTTCCAAGTGCCCACCTCTTGCTTTCTTTCTCCTTGTCCCTAGCTGAATTGTCTCCACATGCGTCGAGGTATCATTTTCACTTCCCTTACTGTCCCCCAGGCAGATGTGGTAGACGAAGAGAAAGCATAAAATGATGAAGATGAGTACTCGAGAGCAAGGCTAGGTAAGCAATCAGGAAGGGGTTCCAGGCAGTTGGCTCCAGATCGGAAGATTGATACCAAATGCTGGCTGATTGCTCTCTTTCTCCTTGTCGGAAAACAAAGACAAGGAGAAGGACATGGAGAAAGCATGATATGAGATACTCTTGCTTTCAACCTTTATGATATGAAATACTTTTGCTTTGAATGGGTTGTTCGCAGGAGTATCCCAAGGAATGAGGAACACAGAGTGACTCGAGAGGATTCTTTGGGAATGCATTTTCGGAGATGAAGAAGTGTTGAGAGGGTGTGCTGAGAGAGTGTGCTTTTGTTGTGGAAGGCGAAGGTAGAAACTTATAGGACTTGTCTTCACAACCGGAACTGTTCTCTCACTTAGTGTCGGCAGCCGGTGGATGGGTGAAGAATACAAATTACGCGCTTTCTGACAAAGCTGCCCGTAATTTCCGCAAAGCTGCCAGTTGCATGTGACAAGTGCTGACTAGGCTGAGAGAGACAGATGGTTGGAATCGGCACTTCGACAGACTGCCCGTGATTTTCGCAGAGCTGAGTTTGCGTGTGACGGGTGACAACACGTCTGGACGAATTGATCTTGCGAAATCCGGGGTTCGGCTCGTGGTTTCTGAGCAAGCCCAACTTTTAAGAAATGAACGCCTCTTTTGAGAAAAGAATCCGGCTTTTGAGAACGGAAACTCCTCTTTTGAGAAAAGAATCCGGCTTTTGAGAAAGGAGCCCCGACTCTTCGATTTGCGAGAGGACGCTTCTCTGAGGAGCGCCTCTTTGATTTCTTCTTTTTATAGAGGCGTTAATTTTGTTCCACAACACACTTGAGTACCCTCCTGTAAACACTCCCTTCTTGCACTTGTTTAATCTTGATCATTCCGACTCTCTTCTTTCTTTACCACCTCTGAAAAATGTCTGGCCCTTTTGATCGTCGTTTTGACTTGAACATTGGTGAAGAGGCAGCTCCGCCTTCACCAGACAACATATGGCGGCCATCCTTCATATCCCCTACCGGTCCCCTTACCGTGGGGGATTCGGTGATAAAAAATGATATGACAGCTGCGGTGGTGGCCCGAAACCTTGTCACTCCCAGAGATAACAGACTGCTCGCAAGGCGGTCTGATGAATTGGCGGTCAAGGAGTCTCTGGCTCTCAGTGTGCAGTGTGCGGGTTCCGTATCCAACATGGCCCAACGCCTATATGCCCGAACCCGTCACGTTGAATCCTTGGTGGCTGAAATACAGAGTCTCAAGCAAGAGATTAAAGGGCTCAAGCATGAGAATAAGGAATTGCACAAGCTCGCACACAGCTATGCCACCAGCATGAAGAGGAAGATTGACCAGATGCAGGACACCGATGGTCAAATTTTACTTGATCATCGGAGGTTTGTGGGTTTGTTCCAACCGCATCTGCCTTCGTCTTCTGGAGCGGCACCGCGTAGTGAAGCTCCAACTGATCAACCTCTGCCGCCTCCTCCTTCTGTGGCCCCGCCGACTGCTGAAGCCCCGCCTACTACTGAAGCACCACCCGACCAATGAATACTATTAGTTTACATCATTGTAAAATATTTGTACTTTTTTTCATTAATTTTAAATTTTATCTTTTTTTTTTTTTTAATTTTATTTATTTATTTTTTTATATGTACATTAAAGTAGAAAGACTTTGGTTAACCTTCCCCCACACTTAAACTAAATAACACAAACTCACAGAAATCAAACAAATAACACAACTAACTAAACAAAACAAAATGAAAGCATTAAAGATAAGGGTGTAAAAATGCAAATCTGATTGGGTTAGCGATTCCAAAGTCTCCATTCGTTGAATGCTTGGGTTGCCTCCCAAGAAGCGCTTGATTTAACGTCTTTAGCCGGACGCATCTTTCCTTTAAATTTCCCTCAGCTCCATTTGTACCTAAAATCGAAGAAAGAAAAATAAATCAAATATCAAAAGTAAAATACACAAACACCAATATAAACATAAACAAAAACAAAAATAAAAGGATTAGCAAAGTTACTAATCCCCGGCAACGGCGCCAAAATTTGATGTGAGAATTTCTTGACACACAAATTAAACCCTCTTTTTGACAATTGTAGTATGGATGTAAGTAGGGTATCGTTCTAGGCCGGGGATTAGGAGGGATTGCTAATCTATTCTAAATTAATTTAAAAATATTAAATAAGACTCAAGGACACAAAACTAGGCTAAAAACTCTAATAACTCGAAACACACTTAGAATGACTCAAAATAATGAAAACAATCAAATTAGACACTAGGAACTGAAATGGACGGAAATTGAATTAAAAGACTAACAACAATGAAAACTAACTAAATAATATAATTTAATAATGGGGGGTGTTTGGTTTTGATGAAAAGTAAATTAAACTTAATTAAATTACAGAATTGACAAAAACATAAAATTAAGGTAAAATGATAAATGACGGACTAGCTAGAGGGTTCTTCTCCACACATGTTATACTTGCATACAAAATGATTTCCAGTTGTTCATTTAATAAATTGTGAATTTCAATACTCCAGATTAACCGTGAACAGCACTTTTTTAATCTTCAAGTTTTCCTTAAGTTATTGAATTGGACGGGAAAACGCATACAACAATTCAAAACATTCTTCAAAAGTCCCCTACGTGAAAAGCACAATAGAGATACAATCAAAGATCATTAAACTTTGTGAAAACTATAAGCATTGACGAGGCATTCGTAACTATGAAAAGCATGATACTCTTGCCAAGAATTTACTTAACGTGATTGTGACTAGCAACCTTTACTACTTGTGAAAATAAGTTCATAACGATTAGGTGAAATTCACTTATATTCTAGCATCAAATTCATGCATGTAAATTAAGCGTGCACTCTCAACCAACATACACAAATCAGTTTTTATACGAACGGATAAGTAAATTGAATTCACAACTTATAAATCACAACTGGATGTAATCAATTCATATTACAAATATAAATCATGGCTTTGAATTAACCTCTAGCCAAAATAAAATTAGTTACACATTATTAAAACAGAAATAAAATAAAAGTTTAGAGAGAGTAAACCGAAAGAAGGTGATCTGCTGCATCTGCCTGTCTTCCTCTCGCTGACAATTCCCTGGACTGCGTCAGTTGCTTCACGCTGCCCAAAGGGCAGCGCCCTCTCTCGGTCCTCCCAGACCCCCAAATCCTTGCGTCTCTGCGAGCTGCCCAAAGGCAGCCCCCCCTGCGTTCTCTCCCTTTCACGTTTTTATATCTCCCGTGCCAGTTCTCTCTCTACATAGCTGCCAACGCAGCCTTTCCTTTTTTATTTTTCTATTCCCGCATGCACCTCACTTCTCTGACTTCTTTTCTGCAGTCCCTCACGTCTCCCCGCGCTGGCACTGCAGCTTTGCTGCTTCTCTCTGACCTCGCTGCCAAAGGGCAGCATTATTCCCTTTCCACCTGGCAGCCTCGCTATCTTACCTCTCTCCTCAGCTGCCCACGCAACTATTCCTTTCTCTTCCTTCTTTTACGCTGTCTCCTTCCACTTCTTCTTTATTCTATTATTTCCTTCCATTCTTCACACTCCCCGTGCTTTTCCTTCCAGCTACCAATCCCTTTAACCTGACTTTCTTTTCTTTATTTTATTCCCTTTTTCTCACTATCCTCTCTCTGCTGACTCGCTCCTTCTTCTCTATTATATTATTTTCTTTCCTTTCTTCGCATCTCACTTCTTTCTCTCCCTGCACACATTTCCTTTTTCTGCTATTTTTTTATTCTTTTTTTTTTCTTTTCTTTATTCTTTCTACAAAACATAAATATGATGATGTTTCACAAAAATAACGTAAATAGCT
Source organism: Malus sylvestris (assembly GCF_916048215.2). NCBI lineage: Eukaryota > Viridiplantae > Streptophyta > Magnoliopsida > Rosales > Rosaceae > Malus > Malus sylvestris. The sequence continues at coordinate 16,507,651 of NC_062269.1, forward strand.
TAAAAATATACGGAACTAACTAAGAAAAGACAGTGAATTTGAAGTAAAAATATATATAAATATGATCCGATCAACATGCAACTTGCAGCTTTGCGGAAATTACGGGCAGCTTTGTCAGAAAGTGCGTAATTTGTACTATTCATCCATCCACTGGCTGCCGACAATGAGTGAGAGAATAGTTCCGGTTGTGAAGAAAAGCCCTATAAGTATCTACCTTCGCCTTCCACAGCAAAGACACACCCTCTCAGCACTTCTTCATCTCTCTGAAATGGCTTTCCAACAAACCCTCTCGAGTCACTCAGTGTTCCTTATTCCCTGGGATACCCCTGCAAACAACCCATCCAGAGCACAAGTATTTCATATCATAAAGGTTGAGAGCACGAGTATCTCATATCATGCTTTCTCCCTGTCCTTTCTCCAGCCCGCACCTGCTCTCGAGTACTCATCATCTTATGTTTCCGCTTCGTCTCTCACGCATAAAGGAAGTGAAGATGATACCTCGAAGCATGTGGAGACAACGTGTTGATTCATCCTCAACTAGGGACAAGGAGAAAGAGAGCAAGAGGTGGGGGCACTTGGAAAGATTGAAGAAAGAAACAGACCAACACCTTTGCCTCGTGCCTGCCCACCGTGCAGAAGAAACAAGCAGAGAAGAATGCAGACTGCACTCTGATATTCCCCGCTCAGAATTCCAAACCAGTTCAAGATCAAAGCTGTGGAAAGTCAACAAGATCAACTATCTCCAAAACCAGATTTGCGTTCTTAAACTCTACTCTGTCTGGTTTTTACTTTGCCATATTTGTCATGTTTATTTGTCGTTTGTTATTTGCTTGTTTTTGGTGTGAGTATATGCTTGAAACATTGAGGACAATATTTGATTTAAGTGTGGGGGGGTAACTAGTGTTTTGCATAAAATTCGTAGAAAATTATCACCCATTACTTCTAGTGTTGTTCATTACTCTGTTTTAAGTATTTTTTTTAAGCTGTTTTGGAGTATTTCAGTGTGTTTTGACATAAAAATCCGAAAATTCATAAAAATTTGAAAAATTGTTTTTGAAAATCCCAAAAAGAGTTGTTTTTGTGTGCTTATTTGTGTCTTAGGGTACCTTCCAACACAATGATGAGGATTCAGTTTGTAATTGCATGACTGTTAAAAAGAGTTATAAACATGGATGAAAGTTTGATTTACTCTTTATTTATGCGTGATTGTGGTTATAACTTATGAAATCACATGTAATCATAAAAGAAAAAAAATTAGTTTTTTTTGTAACATGCTTGAAGGAAAGAACTCAAACTAACGCTACAACCTTGTGAGACTTGAGCCTAAATGTTTATTTGGAGAGTTAAAATCTGTGCATTATTGTTTTCTAAAGTCGTTGCATGATCTCATTATTCTTTGCTTGGTTATTACTTAGAAGGCGTTTCATCATTTAGTTCCAAATGCTAGAACTCATGCCTATTTCATTCAAAGCATGCTATTGATTTGCATAACACATATTCAAGATGAAGTTGTGTAGTTACCACCACCAAAGCCAAACTGCCATGTATCCCATATCGTTATATGTTTAAGTTAACCCCATTGAGCCTTGATAGCCTACATTCTTTGTTAAACCACATTATCCTTACCTATCCTAGTTTAGGACCATCCACCCTTGTTCTTGAAGCATAGTGAAGTATGAGTCAAATTGAATTCCTTTTGATTAATGTATGGCAGAAAACAAGTGTGGGGGAAGTGATTCTTGTGTGTGTGTGTATGCCAAAATCATTCATAAGGCACGAGTAGAAAAGAAAGATTCGTGAAAAATAGAATGAAAAGAAGAAGAGCTGTGAAAAGAAAAGGAGTTGAAAAATATGTGAAAAAGAGTTTTAAAGTGTTGCTTGTTGAAGAAAGGGTCCAAAACATTGAATTCGGCCCTAAATATTGCTAGAATCTTCCCTTCGTGTTTAAAAGTTGATTACTGCAATCTAAGTGAATTCTAAGTTTCCATTTCATTACTTTTCTTGCTATTGCTTTAAGAACGTTTGTTATCCCTATCCTTCATTTGTTAGCCATCACCCTAAGCCCCGTTACAACCCTTAACTTCATCCTGAGTGTCATGCGTTTCAATATGTGAAGTTTGAAATTGATATGAGCATATGGTGTCACTGGTTCTCGCATCTAAGTAGTAGCATTCCATTCATGAGATCATATCTAAACATGCTTACTAACTCCAGAAATTGCTTTCTTTGTGATACATATATGTGAGCGTTCGTTTTCATATCTACATCAATCTTCTCACATATAACTAGTATAGGGTGTGTAGTTAGAAAATCTGAGTGAAAATTGAGTGCATATCTTGTAAGGAATTGAGTGATTTCTCTAAGGCATGTCACTACATCAAAAACGTTATTTTAATCGATTAATTGTGAACAAGTAAGTGGTGACTATGATTAAGTACGTGCTTAAGTGTGAAGATGACTCAAATCTGTGGGGATAATAATTTTTAACATGTCATGTGCATTGGAAATCCCTGAGGCAAATGTTGGAAGGTTTAGGTTGTGTTTTATTTACTTTGTTTCGTTTTATCTCTTTGTTTTGCTCGAGGACTAGCAAAAGCTAAGTGTGGGGGAATTTGATAGGAGCATATTTATGCGACTTAGTTGGCTTGTTCTTGTGCATTTATGTCATGTTTCCTTAGTTATTTTAATGTTTAAAGTCATTTTCGTGTGTTTTCAGACTCTAAGTACAAAGTATGCAAGAAGATGCATTTTGGAGGCCTTTGGAGCATGTTTCGGGCTTGGAATGGATAGCAAATGCATGGGCCAAGTGGATGGACGAATTTGAGAACTAAAGAGGCCAAGAATATGAAGAATTATGGTCCAAAAGATGAAGAAAGCAGCCCAAAAATCTGTCACCCCAACTTGCATTCCTTGCCATGCAAACCACATAGAATTCCCTTTGGATTCCATGCCATGCTTGATCACTCTTGTCCCCTACATAATTTCTAATTTCATGCTTCAATTCATTTAATTATTACACTCAATTGCTTGATACCTCTTGTTCCCTTCACTCATTAGATTTTAGACAACATTTACATCCATTACATGCACCAATTGATGCTCCATCATTCACATTTGGAATCCCATGCCTTGTGTACCACATGTTGCTGCACCTTTGACCCATTTATTGACACATTTTCACCTCCCTTTCCATCTCTATGCAATGTACACAATCATTCATGCCCCCTAGCTACAAGACCACTCCATTTTACCCTTCACACTTTGCATCATCACTTCATTTTCACCCTTGGACCATTGCACACCACACACACAAATTGCCATGCATTTCATCCTTAACCTAACCTGATTTTCTAAGGTTTTTGGGGCCTATAAATACATGTTTACACCCCTTGGCCAAAGGACAATCCCCCATATTCATCATTTTATCACAGAAATTCGTCCATACACACCCTAGGAAGCAAAACACCCCAAAAACACCATTCTAGTGCCTAGAAAACATAACAGCCACTCCACCTTCTTCCACCCTCTTTGCCTAGTTCTCCACCACCTTCCAACCATCAAACACTCTTCCACACTCACCCTAAACCCCTCCATATCATTCCTCATCCATTCTACACCATAAATCCACCCAAAAATCTGTCCACAAGCTTCATGCCGCAATAAGGAGGAAGGGAGATCCATTGATGCACTTGCTTTCCAAGTTGGAGCATTTTAGGTGTTTTCTTTCCTTTGATTTTAATGTCTAATTTTATGTATCTTTGTATTGCAAGAATGAGGAACTAAACCCCCTTAGTTGGGGGTGATTCGAAACCATGTACATGCTTGCAATATGATTTGATTACATTCAGTTGTTATTTCATAAGTTGCGGATTCAATTCGTTCATCTACTTGATTGATAACTTATTTGTGTATGTTGATTGAGAGTGCACGCTTAGTTTTCATGCATGAATATGATGCTAGATTATGAGGGAGTTTCACCTAATAGTTACAATCTTATAATCACAAGTAGTGAAGGTCGCTTGAAAACGATCGCGTTGAATGAATTCTTGGCACTAGTTTCATGCTCATCATAGTAACGAATGCCTCGTCAACACTTATAGTTCTCATTGTGCTTCATGATTCTTGGTTGTATCTTTATTGTGCTCATCACGTAAGGAACCTTTGAGGAATGCTTTGAATTGTTGTATGCGCTTTTCCATCCAATTCATTAACTTAAGGAGAACTTGAAGGTTAATTTAAGCGTATCTAATTAACTTGGGGTGTTGAGTTTCATAATTTATTGAAAGAACAACTGAAAATCATTTTGTTTGCAAGTGTGTCATGTGTGGAGAAGAACCTCCTAACTAGCCTTTTATCCATCCTTTTCATCCAAAAACGTTTTACAATCTGTTTTGTTTTAAAGTTTCTGTTTTGTTTTCAATTTTCGTCCAAAACAAATCCCCCTTTATTTTGAAGTCTTAGATTAGTTAGAAAGTGTTTTGATTTGTGTTTCTAAGTGTTTTGATTCAAGTTTTCATCCAACTTCATCCAAGTTCTTGTTAGGTTCTCAAAACTGCCCAGAAAGTGGTTTTTAGGCAGTTTTGAGTCATTAGGTTGCTGTTTTGAGTTTTATGTTTGTTTAAGTATTTTAAAGTATAGTTTTGCATTCTTTGAGTCTAGTTTAGTGTTTTAAATTTTGTTTTTATGTTTTAAAGTCAGTTTTCAAGTGTTTAGCAATCCCTCCTAATCCCCGGCCTAGAACGATCCCTACTTACATACTTTACTACATTTGATAAAAAGAGGGTTTAATTTTGTGTGTTAACTTATTTTACGCATCATCCAACACAAAGGTGTGCTACAATCTTTACCAAAAAGTGCCTCAAATGGTTTCATACCCATGCTCGAACGAATGCTATAGATGTAGGCAATTCCCCTCAAATCCAACCGCTTAATCTAAGCGTCACCAACTGCAATACTGAAAATCTCAGCATATCTTCCAAAGTCTGGATAGTGCTCTCTGATTAACCATCTATTTGAGGGCGATAAGTTGTACTATAAGGTAACTTGGTAACCAAGCTTCCTGTACGCTATCCAAAACTTAGAAGTAACCAACATACCCAAAAAGCTTAACAGTGTACATCGTCAAAATTGCTTTCTTTAATTCCACATAATTTGGCACATACGTCCCATTCTCTTGCATAAACATACCATCCAATTCTGCCTCGGTTAATTCTTGAATTCCTTCGTCAATTTTATGGGCAACAAGTATACAATCAACTAAAATTGGCCTAACCTGAAAATTAGTCAATAAAGCTTCTTCTCAACTTTTACCTTAAGTTTCACTCCAGGATCCCAAATCCGCAAGAAGGGAAAACACAACAAGCATACAAAGCATTAATTCTTACTGGAGCCTTCCTATCAAGTGCATCAGTCGCAACAATTTCACGATCACCCTGGTCGTGCAATCATAATTATTTAGTAACTCAATCTGCCTTCGTTGCCTAAGATTAGAATACCTCCGAGTAAGCAGACATTGGAGACTCATTTGATTCATAAAAATCTTACACTTTTCACTATAAAAGTAATGTCTCCAAAACTTCCAAGTAAAGATGATTGCTACTAACTCCAAATTGAGTAGAGTAATTCATTTCATGAAGTTTCAATTGCTGTGAAGCATAGGCAATCTCCCTACCTTGCTGCATTAACACTTATCCAAGACCAACCAAAGAACCATCAATAAAGACCTCATAATTATCGCTATCTTCTGGGAGTGCTAAAATACGCGTATGAGTGAGGAAATACTTCAACTGTTGAAACCTTTGCGCACAATTATCCTCCCACTCCAACATAACCTCTGTTCTCGTCAATCTCGTCAATGGAAAAGCAATGACTGAGAAATCTTTCACGAACCGTCCACGATAGCCTGCCAAACTAAGAAAACTTTGAATCTCAATCACAGTTCGTGGTTGTTCCAAATTCTCAATTTCCGCTACCTTTTAAAAATTCACTTGAATACCTTTAGCAAGTATAACTTATCTCCTAAATGTTTCTTGATTCATCCAACATTGGCATTTGCTAAACTTAGCATACAATCGACGTTCCCTCAAACTTTGTAACATCAACTTAAAATATCTAACATGCTCTGCTCTAGGCTTAGAGTATACCAAAATATCGTCAATGAAAACAATAACAAACTTATCAATGCATTCCTGGAATACTTCATCCATCATCTCATAAAACAGCAAGAGAATCCATCAATCCGAATAACATCACTAAAACTCATAATGACCGCAACGAGTCCTGAACACAATCTTAGGAACGTTATCATTAACTCTTCAATCAGTAACAACAGACCTTAAGTCAATCTTAGGAAATACGCAGACCTCTAGGTTGATCAACAATCATCAATACGCAACAATGGATAACGGTTCTTGATCATTACCCGATTCAATTGCCTATAATTAAAACATAGCCTTAATGTCCATTATCTTCCTCACAAATAAACTGGTGTTCTCCCAACGTGATGTACTTTGAATAAAACCTTTATCAACTAATTCATGTAACCGAATTTCCAATTCTCTTAACTCATCATAAACCAATCTCTAGCATAAAATTGGTACCTGGATACAAATCAACATTAAACTCTATATCTCCGCCCGACGGCAATCCAGGTAATTCCTCAGGGAAAACATCGAGAAAATGTCTAACCACCTTTACATTTTCCAAAATACTAGAAGCACATCATTTAGCACCACACAAAAAGTGAGAGAAAGAGTGTGATCCGTGCTTGTAGGCTTGGTGGTGAGTGTGTCCGTACAAGTCGAGAGTGAAAGAGTGAGAGAAAGCCGTGAGGGAGGAGAGAGGCAGCACGGGGGAAGGAAAGGGTTGAGGTTGACCCGTATGTGTGTTGTGTGGTCCAACAAAACCCACCAAAATTCCAAGTCTTTTAATTCCTTAACCACACAAAAATACATACCAAATTTTAAATCAACCTTTAATCCAATTTAATTAATTTTCCAAAAACTTAGGAACCATGAAATGTTCAAACATATCACACACACGTACCTTAATACCCGCTAAGGGTAAATCCGTCATTTCACATTCCCGTCAAATGTATCTCCGGGACGGGCTGTGACAATTGGTCATCGATCTATTTCTATTAAATGTGAATGGATTGGAAATATTTGTGAAAAGGTGATTTGAAGTGCACATTGAAATGTTTATGAATTGTGTTATAAATAAATGTTGAGAAGTGTGAGGGCTAGTAGGGGACTATTACCCTAGTGTCACGGGGTTAGGTGACACCGAGTCTGCACCATGTAGCAGTGGTACATGGATGGTTCTACTTGGTTAATCCGCAATGAGGGACCATATTATTTATGGATTGCACTTGGTTAATCTATCAATTTTATTTTAATGCTTTTGGTTAATACTTTTGACCCAATACTTGATCAAGATGATAACCACATTTAAGTCCTTTGAAAGACATCATTTTCCACTTTTCTAGTCAATTCTTTGAAGAACGGAGCAGCAACAACATACCAAAATTTTCAAGTCGTATTCCTCTCTTTTTGATTTGAAGTTTCTCAATGAGCTCCTACAACAAGCAGCAGCAACCATTTCAACTCCATATGTGGCAGTCACTGCAGACTTCTGTCACATTTGAGTAGCTCGAACATGTTGTAACGGTTCAGAGGAGTTAGTGCAGAACATCTGTTGGGCATCAAAAGTTGCGAAGTGTTGATGACGACGAAGATGCAACGACAGTAGTGCTTTTCTTTACCGATGCCGTTGCTGGTACTATGATCTTGGCGAAGGATTACAGAGAAGTCAAAGGTGTTTGATGACTGTGGGCTGCTATCAAAATCCAAGCGAGAAAGTCGTCTTCCTGTTCCAGTTTGCCGCGAAAACAGAGAGCTCTTCAGAGCCATCACCGGGCGCCATTCTTCCACACAAACCTGACTCCAATTGGCGGCATGGCAGCGGAGGAAATAGAGGCCTCTGTGTTTGCCTATTTGAGATTCGAGCGGTACAGTGATGGGTTTTGCAGAGGTGGCAGAGAAGGGAGATAAGGCTGCCCCTTCATCTTTCGTTGCTGCTACATTTGCTATCGTTGGTGAGAGGAAAGATAAGCGTTTTCTGTTTTTTTTTTGTTTGGGAATTCGCGAGAAGGATGACACCACCCCATTTTTGCTTCGGGAATGAGACTAGCAAAATTCTGCTCTTCCTCCTGCAAATTAGGGAGAAACTAACAGCAAGAAACTTAAAAAAATGGATCTTTACCTTTTAAATGCTTTGTTGGTTTTCCCCTTTCATTCTTGCTTTTTTCTTCTTTGCCGTCCGTTCTTCACCATCGTCTCTTAATTTCTACAACGTTCTTTTTGTCTCTCAATTTCTCTCTTAATTTCTGCAAGGTCTCTCTTTTGCTTTTTGTGTCCTTTCCCCCCTTTGCTTTGGTTTGATGCCTTTTTATAGGCAAACGGTGGACATGGCAGTTGAAGTTAGTGGAATGCTATTTTTCTGGGGTGTGGAGATGCTAAGAGAAAGCCATCACTTGAGTGGAGAACGTGTGAGTTTTGGAGAGTTCTAGACACACATGACCTCTATATTTGGTTGCCACGTAGATGACAAACTCCATCACACTTGTCATAGTCCACATACGTGCAAGTGTAGAGTTTTATTATTATTATTTATTTTTTTCTGTAAGTCTCCCTGTTTTTAATAAGACTTGCTAATATATTTTGTTTGTGAAAATATATAGCTCAACAATTAGTTTAGATAAGGGTGAGGTAGTCGAATCCTAGTGCAACAAGGTGTCTTAAAGCTAAAGATACTTAGAATTAGGGGATGAATCTGGTTCGATTAAGAGCTTAGGTTGAGGAGTGATCGGATCATATTTATATATATTTTTACTTCAAATTCACTCGTCTTTTCTTAGTTAGTTCCTTATATTTTTGAGCTATTTACGTTATTTTTGTGTTTATAGGATTTGTTATGCAAAGAAAATAAAAATAGAACAAGTGAAATTTTATGTAATAAATTCGTCAAAACTGTCTGTGTAGATCAGCTTTTAAATTAAATTAAAAAGAAAATATAATAATGATAAGTCATGATGATGTTTGAAACATCATCATGATGGTTTTGTTTTGTTTTGTAGAAGAAAAGAAAGGAACGGACGGAAAAAGAATCCAAGGGAGAGGAGAGAACCTGCAGAGAAATAAGGTGGAAAAAAATAAAGAATAGGAAGCTGCCTCTTGCAGCAAGGCAGAGAGTAGTAGGCGTGAATAGAGGGAGAGGAGAGCACGTGAAAGGGGATGGAAAGGGCTGCCTTTGCAGCTGGCCAGAGAAAAAAGAAAAAAAAGAAAAAATAGGAGTCCACGCGGAGGGAATAAAAGAGACCAACGGAAAAGGAGAGGGGATATTGGGGAAGGACGTGAGAAGAAAGGGAAGGCAGCGAGGCTGCCAGAAAAGAAAGAAAAAAAAATATAAAAAAATAAAGGAAGAACAGAGGCGTGAGAGAGAGAAGCAGAAGGCTGAGGCGCGCAAGTGGGGAGAGGGAGAAAAAGACAAAGCAGAAAACTAGCAGCAAGCAGAAAAAGGGGAGAAGGCAGCGAGGCTGCCAGAGAAAAAAAAAGAAAAAAATATAGAAAGAAAACAGAGAGACAGAGGCAATGGGCAGGCATGGCAAGAGAGGGCAGACTGGATCAGAAAGGGAAGTCAGACAGACAGAAGCAGCAAGCACTCTCATCTCTCTCGGTTAAATCTTTCCAAACTTATATTTTATTTTTGTTTTAATAATGTGTAATTAAATTTACCTTGGCTAGAGGTTAATTCAAGGCCATGATTATATCTGTAATATGAATTGATTACCTTCGGTTGTGATTTCATAAGTTGTGATTTCAATTTACTTATCCGTTCGTATAAAAACTGATTTGTGTATGTTGGTTGAGAGTGCACGCTTAATTTACATGCATGAATTTGATGCTAGAATATAAGTGAATTTCACCTAATCGTTATGAACTTATTTTCACAAGTAGTAAAGGTTGCTAGTCACAATCACGTTAAGTAAATTCTTGGCAAGAGTATCATGCTTTTCATAGTTACGAATGCCTCGTCAATGCTTATAGTTTTCACAAAGTTTAATGATCTTTGATTGTATCTCTATTGTGCTTTTCACGTAGGGGACTTTTGAAGAATGTTTTGAATTGTTGTATGCGTTTTTCCGTCCAATTCAATAACTTAAGGAAAACTTGAAGATTAAAAAAGTGCTGTTCACGGTTAATCTGGAGTATTGAGATTCACAATTTATTGAAAGAACAACTGAAAAATCAATTTAGGTTGCATATGTGTCATGTGTGGAGAAGAACCCTCTAGCCAGTCCGTCATTTATCATTTTACCTTAATTTTATGTTTTTGTCAATTCTGTAATTTAGTTAAGTTTAATTTACTTTTCATCAAAACCAAACACCCATCCATTATTAAATTATATTATTTAGTTAGTTTTCTTTATTGTTAGTCTTTTAATTTAATTTCCGTCCATTTCAGTTCCTAGTGTTTAATTTAATTGTTTTCATTATTTTGAGTCATTCTAAGTGTGTTTCGGGTTATTAGAGTTTTTAGCCTAGTTTTGTGTCCTTGAGTCTTATTTAATATATTTAAATTAATTGAGAATAGATTAGCAATCCCTCCTAATCCCCGGCCTAGAACGATACCCTACTTACATCCATACTACAATTGTCAAAAAGAGGGTTTAATTTGTGTGTCAAGTAATTCACGCATCAAGGAGTTTGTTCCTATAGGGGTTAAGATTGGCCGAAACCTGATCAGATTGGGTTGTGGAGTTCTAATTAAAGTAAATCTCTAGTTCGATCATAAAGGGGTTCGCTGCTATAAATAGAGGGGGGAGTGCATCATTCAAATCCCCTTCAAATCAACACACAAATTGCCCTGCGCAACACTTCTCAGGGTGAGCTTTTCAACAACCCTAAGATGTTTTCCTCTCCCCTTTTCTTTTCGCCAACACATCTTCAGTTTGGATAGATAACACTGTGAAGATAACTGGCGACATCTTCAGTTTGGATAGACAACATTGGAGTCGTAGAATCAGTCAATCGAAGACCACCTTCAGTTTGGATAAACAACACTGCTTCAAGACCGACTGGTTATTTATCTAATTCTCAGTCAACAATGATTTCCGAGTCCTTGTTGGTAGAGGTCATCTCATCAGCCTTCTTGGCGAAGTGAGGTGTTACCTAGTTACTAGGCTCGGCACATTAAAAGCTGAGTTTTTTTTTATGATTGGATATTCGCAAGTACATTTTAGAGTTTGGCATTCTGACGACCGAACCACATTTACAATCAAGACATTTATCTCTTTCGAGTATTTGCGTCCATATAGTCCATTACTAGTTTGGCGTACTTATACTCTCACAAATAATTACCGAAACCTAACTCGGCACCAACTATTTGTGAACTTCGAAGAAACTAGCAACCTTGTCTTCAGGCTCTAGAACCCAAAGGCCGAGACATGTTTGTAGACATCGAAATTTCGGTAAATAAATGTTGACCGATAAATCAAATTATCGACGCTCATGTATTACATAAATTTTACACGTAGTGTATGTCTAAACAAAAAATCGAAATAAGTTAAAAAAGTCATCAAATAGGACATGTGTCAACACCTGGCAGAAATGACTTATTTCATCTGGCATATTATATTCAAAATTAGGCCTTGGAAATTTCTATAAATAGAAGGCTAATTCATTCATTTAGGGGAACCAAAATCATTAGGCAAAATTCTTGAAGTTCTGAAGCTCTGAAACTCCGAAGCTCTCAAGCATCCAGGTTCCCGAAGAATCAATAAAGCTCTCTTCGTTCTTCGTTCATCGTTCTTCCAAGATCAAGCCCCAACGGCCCTTTGGATCAACAATCATCCACCAATTCAAGATCAAGCCCCGACGGCCCTTGAATCAACCTTTCACCAATTCAAGATCAAGCCCCGACGGCCTTTGGATAAACAATCATCTGTTCATCCAAGATCAAGCCCAACGGCCCTTTGGATCAACAAACGTCGACAAATCCACACATCCAACCGTTCTTCAAGATCAAGCCCAAAAGCCCTTGAAGAATCCGTTCATCACTGTTCTTCAAGATCAAGCCTAAAAGCCCTTGAAGATCCGCTCATCACCGTTATTTAAGATCAAGCCTCAAACGGCCCTTAAAGAAACATTCATCCTCAAGATCAAGCCCCAACGGCTCCTTGAAGATCCGCTCAAATCCACCTTCAAAGATCAAGCCCACGGCCCTTTGAAGAAACTTCCAACAGTTAATCCAAGATCAAGCCTCAACGGCCCTTGGATCAACGAAACATCCACAAATCAACACCTTATGGAGATCGAATCAGAGGATCAAAATAGAGAGAGATTGTAACCCAAAATCATCAAATACAAATATTTGTTTGTGCACGTTGTTCTTGTCTCTTTCGTTTCAGGAATTTTCCGTGTTCACAAATTGGCACGCCCGGTGGGACAATCTCTACCTCTCATCTCTTTCTCCGTTCAAGAAATTCGAGCACACTTCCAAAATTAATGGCATCAAGGAAGGCTCAAACTATTCCCGCAACTGGCGCAAAGAACAAAAGCATCCTCGTCGCAAGTGGTGTCACTTTAGGCATCACGACTCGAAGCAAGGCAAGAGCTACCTCTGCCGCCTCTTTCACCTCTGCATCAACTCTGCCAAGGGAACAAGAGCACCCAAGGCACGAGCCTTTGATCACCTTAGCCTCACCAAAGGCACCAAGGGGCGAAAGTCCAAGGAAATACTCTGAATCCATGCTCTCCGATGCCGATTCGAGCGGCAGTTCAGCCATGCAAGTCATAACCATCGGAGCAACTTCAATCGATGAGCAGCTGGCTCAAATGAATGAAGTAATCGCAAGGCTAACCCGAACTGTGGAAGAAAAAGACTTGCAAATCGCTGCACTCGTCAGCCGACTGGAGCCACAGGACGGCGATAACCCTAACCCAGAAGAGGAGCCTCCGGTGGAGTATATCGATGTGAAGCCGGAACCAGACCAAGCAGCGGCACTCATGGGATCTCTTTCTATCCAGCAACTGCAGGAGATGATCGCCAGCACCGTCAAGGCACAATACGAAGGGAGCTCAAATACCTCCGGGTTGTACTCAAAGCCTTATTCAAAGAAGATTGATGCCCTAAAGATGCCGATGGGATATCAACCACCAAAGTTCATGCAGTTTGATGGAAAAGGAAACCCAAAGCAGCACGTTGCACATTTCATCGAAACTTGCAACAATGCGGGGACGGAGGGAGACTATCTCGCCAAGCAGTTTGTGCGCTCGCTGAAAGAAAACGCCTTTGAGTGGTACACGGACCTAGAGCCCGAGTCCATCAACAGCTGGGAACAGTTGGAAAGGGAATTCCTCAACCGCTTCTACAACACCCGCCGCACTGTGAGCATGCTAGAACTGACGAGCACAAAGCAGTGGAAGGGCGAGCCAATCATTGACTACATCAACAGATGGCGCACTCTAAGCCTCGACTGCAAAGACAGGCTCTCGGAGACCTCTTCAATCGAGATGTGCGTCCAAGGTATGCAATGGGGTTTGCAATACATCCTTCAAGGCATTAAACCACGGACCTTCGAAGAGCTAGCCACCCGCGCCCATGACATGGAGTTAAGCATCGCCCATCATGGGAAGAAAGAACCGATCGCCGACTACAAGAACGACAAAGTTCTTGAGACAAAGGTGGAGAAGGCTACGTGGAAATCCACCAAGGAAGCAATGACAGTCAACACATATCCCGTCAAAATCCCTACACAAGGCAAGGCGATTCAAGCTGAAGCTTTTCGTGATCAAGAGATGCGTAGACGCACTTTGAAGGAGCTTGAGGAGAAAACTTATCCATTCCCCGACTCTGATGTGGTTGCCATGTTAGATGACCTGTTGGACAAAAAGGTGATCAGTTTGCCTGAGTGCAGACGGCCGGAAGAGATGAGTCGTACCGACAGTCCAAGATACTGTAAATTCCACCGCTTCATCAGTTATCCGACAGAAAAGTGCTTCGTGCTGAAAGATCTCATCATAAAGCTGGCTCAGAAAGGAATCATCGAGCTAGATCTTGACGATGTGGTGAAGTCAAACTATACCACCGTCACTTCTGCCTCTTTCAATTCAAAATTTTCACCTCAACCGCTGGGGGCATGCTCCAAAACCACATCAGTTAAGTCAAGTGAAGTTGAAGGATGGACGCATGTTACTCCAAAGAAACTGCGCAAGAAGCATACGTCTCATCCACAAGTTCACCAATTGGAAAGGGGGCAAAGCAGCTCTCGTCAACCTCCAAAGCTACACGAAAGTGTTGAGGATGATGAAATTGCGACACAAAGATCGTCTGTTGCCATCACGATGCGCGACTTCTTGCCCGAAGACTTCTTCAATCACTCGGTCAAGGCTCCTTGCTATGAAGATTGTGAGGAGCGCCTCTCCAAAATTGCTTGACAAATCTACCAAAGGCTCCTCGCCTGCACGAGCCTAAACTGCATGGCACTAAGCTCCTGGTCTGCACCAGCATAAAAGGCAACACCAAGGCTCCTCGCTTGCACGAGCCTAAACTGCATGGCACTAAGCTCCTGGTCTGCACGAGCATAAAAGGCAACACCAACACTCCTTGCCTGCACGAGCTGAAACTGCAACACGGTACAATGCTCCTGGTCTGCACGAGCATAAAAGGCAACACCAACGCTTTTTGCCTGCATGAGCTGAAACTGCAAACGGCACAAAAAAGAAAAAAAAATATAACAAAAAAAAATATGTATGTATTTGAACTACGTTTTGACTTGATCTCTTTCTTTGGAAGGGTACGTAGGCAGCTCGAGCATTCAAAATTTCGAGTTCAGTCACATCAAAATATAAATAAATGTTTTATTAAAGAAAGTCAATTTTATTAAAAAAAAATGATGAATACATATGTTTATGTATTTACAAAAAAATAAAAATAAAAATAAAAAAATAAAAATCCTTGTACATATATATATATATATATATATATATGTCTTCTATCTAGCAGCAATAGCCCATCAAAAGGAGGTTGGCCAAGCCCAAAGCCTATTGTCCAAATCCAGCTCCAAGAAGAAGAAACCCAAATCAAACCAGGCCCATCTCCTTCCTTGTCCACCAATTACAAAACCGGGCCCAGCTCTCAAAGCCCATCTTCACAAGTCTCACTCTCTCTGCTAAAATGGCTGCGGGGAATGTGAAACCGAGCGAATCGATAGTCTCGACGATCGTCCTTCCTTCTCCACCGTTCCGCCGCTTACTCTTGTCTTCTCTCGGTCGGAGCTCCACAAAGCCTTCAGATGCAATGGTTCAGGATTAGGGTTCAAAGGTGCTGGGATCAAATAGATTTGCAAAGCTTCAGACAAAATGGTAGATCTGCTCTCGTCTTCTCTCGTCAGCCCTCATCTTCCCCCGCGACGCAACTGCAGCTCAGCAGCAACCTCTGCCATACGCTCCACAGACCTGTCGCTGCAACGACCGCGGCTTCACCCAAATCAAATCCTTCCCTTCCCTCCAAGGCTTATCATTCGCTACTTTCTCCGACGGGTTCGATGACGGCGTCGAACCAACCCACAACCTGAAGGATTATTTTGTGAAAACAAGTTCATTTAAGCAACATCAATAAGCATGCAATTAACAATTAAAGGCGGAATCATGCTCGCATGCACTTAAAAACAAAACATTAACCATGAAATTCAAAGCCTAGTAGATTGGTGAACCAAAACTCAACTCAAAATAAAGTGAGTTGAAATTGTACCTTTGTAGATTCCTCTTTGCATAAGCAAAGGCTAATCACACAAAGAGAGGGCCTTCATTCCTTGCATCTAAAATCTATGGATTTCGATGGATGAATAGGTTTCTCCAAGTTCCCAAAATTGAGAACCTCTAAGTCTCTTCACCAAGGAGAGATTGGAGAAGAAATGAGTGACCTTGGAGTAGTAGGATTGCAAGATGCACCCCCCAAGGTGGCCGACCTCTTTAGAGAGAAATGGAGAGACAAGTTCTCACCAATTTTCTCCAAAACAAACCCTTAATGAATTTTGGCTATAAAGTCATATTTATACCTTTATTCATTTGAGTGGCAAACTTGTAAATAAGTCCAAGTTCACTACCCTAACCAATATGGCCGGCCATTAGGATATTTTGGACTAATTGGGCCTTTGTGAATCATTATTCATTAAGTTGTCATACAACTTATGTTAATGGGCTTGACGTTCGAAGCCCATTGGGCCTTAAGGTCCAAAACTATCCCGAGGTCTTTAACGAACTTATTCGTTTGATTAATTAACATATTAATTAATCCTTGCCATAAATAAATGATTAAACCATTTAATCATTCTTACTCATCTCCATTGTTTCTTCAATCTCCTCCTTACACGGTGTGCGATCCATTAGGTTCCTTTTAGCGAGGCAGTGGGCGATTAAAACCATTTTACATCGACTGTGAATTGAAACTTACTTTCAATTCTCCCTTTAGTGATTACACACGTTTAGGGCTTCCACAAACCATGAGTGACACCTTGCAGCATATCATGGTTACCCAAGCTAATCAGAAGAGGTAGAGAAAACCTATTCAGTTTGGGATTACAAATGCAATACGGTCTTTCTCTAATCTAATACTCCTGACCACATTGTTTGGTTTGATAGTTTATTTATTCATGTCTACTATCCAATGTGATTCATGTGCTTATATGATTTCCTTGAATGTGATTTAGAACGACTTTTCTAAATCTCATTCATACTCTGGCCAGAGATTCTAAATCATATCATAGAGTATTCTCCCTCAAACGGTTTGAAGGTTAGAGATCCCTTGTTGCGCATTCACTTGCCTCCATGACTAAGTGGCTTAACCCCAACGATGCCGTGGACACCCCGATAGGGTGACTTTGACATAATCAAAGATCAAGGACTTAACCACAAGACAACTGTGATGCCTCAGGTCAAAGGACTAATTTGCATTATCCCAAACATGAGTTCTCATGTGACATGAGTATGAGAACTCTTCGTTGATCGCGTTCAGTGAACTCATTCTCTACTGAGCACCTACGTACTTGTCTTGATGTCACACACACCAATGACTCGAGACTAGTCACTCTCCCTGAGAGAAGACATAGCACGTACCGATCTTGACGGACTGTCAATGCCCAATTGGCAATCCTATGATCAGGAACATTTAGGATGTGTCTATGAAAGAATGGTCTCATGAATCTAACTTCATTAGATTACATTCTCCCAATCACATATTCCTTGGACTTTATCGTTTAAGCATATAACATTTATATGAGACAGCTCAAACAATAATCTATGCCCTTTATATGTAAACTAGATTAGTTTAACATGTGAAATGTCCGTAAAGTATCATCATATGATTGGCTTTAGGGCACATTTCTAACACAACCTCGACCTCATCAATTGGAATGCTCAAAAGACTCCAAACCGTAGCCTTGTACACATCTCTGCTATCCTGTCCAATCCCTGAAGAAATTGGAAACTGCAGCGAGCTGCAGAACCTGTACTTGTACCAGAACTCCATCACCGGTCCAATCCCAAAGCGAATTGGAGAGCTCGGAAAACTTCAAGAGTCTATTGCTGTGGCAGAACAGCTTGGTTGGTTTAATCCCAAGTGAGCTTGGAAGCTGCAGGGAGGTCACAGTCATGGATTTCTCCGAAAATCTTCTGGCAGGCCAGATACCGAAAAGTTTTGGTGAGCTTTCAAATCTTCCAGAGCTTCAGTTGAGTGTCAATCAGTTATCAAGTACTATACCTTCTGAAATATCAAACTGCACTGCTCTGACTCATTTGGAAGTTGATAACAACGACATCTCGGGGGAGATTCCTGCTCTCATTGGCAACCTCAAGGCTTAACTCTATTCTTCGCATGGCAAAATAAGCTTACAGGCAACATTCCTGAGAGTCTCTCATACTGTCAGAATCTTCAGGGTCTTGATCTTTCTTACAACAACCTATTTGGTTCAATACCAAGAAATGTTTTTGGATTGCAAAATCTCACCAAGCTGCTGCTGCTTTCCAATGATTTATCTGGCTTTATACCGCCAGATATAGGAAACTGCACGAACCTGTACAGGTTAAGGTTGAATCATAACCGGCTTGCAGGTACTGTTCCATTGGAGATTGGCAACTTGAAGAGCTTAAATTTTGTTGATTTGAGCAACAACCGCCTCGTTGGAGAAATCCCTCCATCGATATCAGGATGTCAGAACCTCGAGTATCTTGATCTCCATTCAAATGGGATCACCGGCTCTGTCCCTGGCACTCTGCCTAAAAGCCTGCAGTTTGTTGACATCTCTGACAATAGGCTCACCGGCCAGCTTCCTCACAGCATTGGATCATTAACCGAGTTGACAAAACTCAATCTCGGGAAGAATCAGCTCTCTGGAAGCATCTCTGCTGAGATCCTTTCTTGCAATAAGCCCCAACTGCTACACATGGTGCGCACACCCAGAACAAGTGGACGTCTACGCCAGTTGCATGACCTCCTCTTCAGACCACCAGGTTCCATCCACGCATTTCAGGGAACAAAATCTCCGGCGAGATGAGCGTTGTCTCCACTTGCAGAAACCGGAACATTTGGACCTGTCCCCCAGCAACTTCTCCATTGCTCGGCTTTGGACCACCTTGACATCTCCAATATCGTCGCTCCCTCCCTCTCCAACTACGACAAGCTCATGGCGGTCAACGTCCGCGGGATGGCAACATGAGAGGGAACATCATGTGCACGGCGAGCGTGGCATCGAGTGTTGGGGCGGGGCGTTCTTCACGGAGCTGCACCGACAGGGCTTCGCTCTTCCATGGCCGCCCACGTAATCCTCCGCAGCCACAAAGCCACCATCTTCATCCACCAGGCTCCTCCCTGCCTTCTCTCCATCCTATCCCGCATCCTATATATATATATGTATGTATATGTATATACGTATGCATGTATGTGTGCATATAAAAAATTACAATATAAAAAAAGGAAAATAAGAAACATGGTGCACCAGGCACCGAAAGCAAAGAAAAAAATAAAATAAAAAGATGAATGGTGGTGCACCCGGCACCGAAAGGGGAAAAGAAAAAAATAAAAAAATAAAATAAAAAAAAAAAAAAATAATAATAAAAAAATAAAAATAAATAAAAAAAATAAGAAAGTGGATCCTTGGTGGCTAACACCATGCAAAAAAAAAAAAAAAAAAACAAAACAAAAAAAAGAGGGGGAAAGGGTTTTGGAATGGTGGATCAGTCCACGAGAAAAAAATTAATATGTATGTATGTATGTATGTGTGTGTGTGTGTGCGCATAATATATGTATGTTTACAGCAAAAAAAAAAAAAAAAAACAAACAAAAACAAAAACAAAAAACAAAACAAATGCATTGAGAGAAATAAAGTTCGTTTTTATTTATTCTGGAAATTTTACATAAATTTGCATTATACATACTTAAAAAAAAAAAAGAAAAAAAAAAAAAAGACAAATCAAATTTATAGAAGGGGATTTTCAAGGTTGATCAGTTGACGCCTCAGTACTCGGCGGAACCCCAGGAGGAGAAGGCACCGAAGGTTGATCATTTGAGGCTTCATTACGCGGTACAGCCCCAGAAGACGAAGGCAAATGCTGCTGGAACAAACCCACAAACCTCTAATGATCAAGTAAAATCTGACCATCAGATTCCTGCATCTGGTTAATCTTCCTCTTCATGTTTGTCGCATAGCTATGTGAGAGCTTATACAACTGTTTATTCTCCTGCTTGAGCCCTCTAATCTCCTGTTTGAGACTCCTCACTTCAGCCGCCAATGATTCAACTTGACGGGTTCGAGCAAATAGGCGTTGGGCCATATTAGACACAGAACCTGCACACTGCACACTAAGAGCCAGAGAATCCTTAACAGCCAACTCATCAGACCGTTTGGAAAGTAGTCTGTTATCTCTGGGAGTGACAAGGTTCCAGGCCACCACCGCAGCTGTCATATCATTCTTCACCACTGAATCCCCAACGGTAAGAGGACCAGTAGGGGATATGAAGGATGGGCGCCATATGTTGTCTGGAGAAGAAGGGATTGCCTCTTCACCAAGGTTCAAGTCAAAACGACGATCGGAGGGGCCAGACATTTTCAAAGTGTTGAAGAAAGAAGATATCGGACAAATCAAGATCTTAGAAGTGCAAGAATGGAGTTTTCACAAGCGAAAATTCAAGTATGCTTTGAAACGAACAGCGTGCCTCTATAAAAATCAACACTCGACGGGATTTCAGAGATCGAAGAGGCGAGCTCAGAATTCGAAGAGGCCAATTCAAAAATCGAAGAGGCAAGACTCAGAAATCGGAGAAGCATCTTGCTTTTCTAGACGCGTCAGCACCCGTCACGCGTAAATTCAGCTTTGTGGAAATCACGGGCAAGTTGTCGAAGCGCCGATCCCAGATATCGAAGAGGCGCCAGTCTTTTTCAGCCTCGTTAGCACCCGTCACGCGCAAACTCAGCTTTGCGGAAATCACGGGCAATTTGTCGAAGCGCCGATCCCAGATATCGAAGAGGCGCCAGTCTTTTTCAGCCTCGTCAACACCTGTCACATGCACACTCAGCTTGACGAAAATTACGGACAATTTGTCGAAGATTTCTGATAAAGAAGAAAGCACGTGAAGCCATACTGATCAATCACGCATTGGTTGCCGACACGAGTAAAAGAATAGTACCTCTACAGGTACTAAAGAATTTCCTATAACTGTCCACCTTCACCCTCCATAGCAAGGTAGACATACATAACCTTTCTTCATCTCCGAGAACCTTTCTTCATCTCCGAGAATGCCTTCCCAACAAAGCCTCTCGAGTCACTCAGTGTTTCTTATTCCTTGGGGTACCTCTGCAAGCCAATGACTCCAAAGCAAAAGTATCTCATATCACCAGGGTACAAAGCAAGAGTATCTCATATCATGCTTTTTCCCTGTCCTTTCATTTGTCCTTGTTCTTACCTACAAAGACAAGGATAAAGAAAACAATATGCCGGAACCTCCACTCAAACTCGGGTAAGGAACCGACTGCTTGGAGCCCTTCCCTGATTGCTTATCTAGCACTACTCTCGAGTACTCGTCCCCATTGCTATTGTACTTCCAAAGAAGCTGCCACATCTGCCTGAAGAACAGATAAGGCAAGTGAAAATGATACCTTGCAGCATGTGGAGACAACGTGCAGAAGAAACAAGCAGAGAAGAATGCAGCCTGCACAGTCAACTCAGCAGAATGAGTCTGAGATGAGGAACTCGAGAAGATGCCACATCTGCCTGAGGAACAGATAAAGGAAATGAAAATGATACCTTGAAGCATGTGGAGACAAGTGCAACAAAGCACGTGCTGATTCATCCACTACTTCTTCAAAATCAAAAGTATCTCATATCATCAGGGTTGCAATCACTCTAGACAGTGAACTCGTTTTGACCCTCAAATTCTTGGGTCGACTTACTAGGCGTTGTGGACTGCATGTGCCGTTTCACTACCCTTGAATCAAATCCTTAAAGATCAAGTCACCAACTGGAAGAAGAGCCCATCAATCTTGAAGAAAGCAACAAGCTGTCACCTTCACCTCATGCCTGCTTTCCATGTGTTCGAGTCAACCTTCAAGAATCAAGCCTCAACGGCCTTTGAAGAAGTTTCCGGCCAAATTCAAGATCAAGCCTCGACGGCCCTTGAGGAAATCACAAGTCCAATTCAAGATGAAGCGTCCACCATATTTGAATCAAATCCAGTTCAAGAATAAGCTGTGAAAAATCAACATTTGGAGGAATCCAGAAAATCCTCCAACCTAGTTCAAGATCAAAGCTGTGGAAAGTCAACAAGCGCAACAAAATACGTGCCGATTCATCCACTACCAAAGCCAAAGATCATCTACCACATGAAGCTCCTTGTGGTCCAATTTCAACCTTCAAGATCAAGCCTCGACGGCCCTTGAAGAAATCTCCAACCCAATTCAAGATCAAGCCTCGACGGCCCTTGGATCGACATCTACAGTAAGGGACTTCAAAACCCATCTCCTACACGTGACAAGCACATGTATACGACAAGCCTTGAAGTGGGGGCATTTGTAGACATCGAAATTTTGGTAAATAAATGTTGACCGATAAATCAAAGTATCGACGCTCATGTATTACATAAATTTTACACGTAGCGAATGTCTAAACAAAAAATCGAAATAAGTTAGAAAAGTCATCAAATAGGACATGTGTCACCACCTGGCAGAAATGACTTATTTCATCTGGCATATTATATTCAAAATTAGGCCTTGGAAATTTCTATATATAGAAGGCTAATTCATTCATTTAGGAGAACCAAAATCATTAGGCAAAATTCTTGAAGCTCTGAAGCTCTGAAACTCCGAACCTCTCAAGCATCCAGGTTCCCGAAGAATCAAGAAAGCTCTATTCGTTCTTCGTTCATCGTTCATCCTAAGATCAAGCCCAAACGGCCCTTTGGATCAACAATCATCCACCAATTCAAGATCAAGCCCCGACGGCCCTTGAAGAAAGTGTTCTTCGTTCTTCGTTCATCGTTCTTTCATGATCAAGCCCCGTGATGCGTGAAATAAGTTAACACACAAATTAAACCCTCTTTTTGACAATTGTAGTATAAATGTAAGTAGGGTATCGTTCTAGGCCGGGGATTAGGAGGGATTGCTAATCTATTCTAAATTAATTTAAAAATATTAAACAAGACTCAAGGACACAAAACTAGACTAAAAACTCTAATAACTCGAAACACACTTAGAATGACTCAAAATAATGAAAACAATCAAATTGGACACTAGGAACTGAAATGGACGGAAATTGAATTAAAAGACTAACAACAATGAAAACTAACTAAATAATATAATTTAATAATGGGGGGGGGGGGGTTTGGTTTTGACGAGAAGTAAATTAAACTTAAATAAATTACAGAATTGACAAAAGCATGAAATTAAGGTGAAAGGATAGATGACGGACTAGCTAGAGGGTTTTTCTCCACACATGACACATATGCAACCTAAATTGATTTTCAGTTGTTCTTTCAAT
Source organism: Malus sylvestris (assembly GCF_916048215.2). Classification (NCBI taxonomy): domain Eukaryota; kingdom Viridiplantae; phylum Streptophyta; class Magnoliopsida; order Rosales; family Rosaceae; genus Malus; species Malus sylvestris. The sequence continues at coordinate 16,530,738 of NC_062269.1, forward strand.
AAATTGTGAATGACAATGTTCCAAGTTAATTAGGTCCGCTTAAATTAACTCTTAGATTTCCCTAGATTCATTGGATTGAATGGAATACGCATTACAACCAAATTATTCCTCATCAAAATCCCTAACTATGGAATACGCATGATAGAGACATTCAACAAAGATCATTAAGTTCAACGGAAATCATAAACATTGACTAGGCATTCATAACTATGGAATACGCATGTTAATCCAGCCTAGAATTCACTTAACACGATTGTGGATAACAACCTTCACTACTTGTGAATATAAGTTCATAACGATTAGGTGAAACTCCCTTATATTCTAGCATCAAATTCATGCATGAAAATTAAGCGTGCACTCTCAACCAACATACACAAATTAGTTATCAATCAAGCAGTTAAGCAAATTAAATCACAACTCAGAAATCACAACTGAAGGTAATCAATTCATATTACAAATATATTCATGGCTTTGAATTAACCTCTAGCCAAAATAAATTTAGTTACACATTATTAAAACAGAAATAAAATATAAGTTTGGAAAGATTTAACCGGAAGATAAGGGAGTTTTGCTCTGTCCGAGGCCTTTCTCGCTGCAAAGGCAGCAAAGCCTTTGGTTCCTTCTGCTCTGTCCCCGTGCTCTCTCAGATTTGCTGCAAAAGCAGCGTTGTTTTCTTCTACAGCTGCCACTGGGCAGCTCTCTGACCTCTTCCTTGTTTCACGCTGCCAAGAGCAGCAAGAGCTCTCGGTTTCCTCTTCGGTTTCACCCCCAGCTGCCAAGGACAACTGTCCTTTTTCTCCTCCTGGTTCCAGCTGCAAGGTTTTGCTCCAAGTCCCCGCAAGCAGCTTTTGTTTTCTGCCCAAGGCGCTGCCAAGAGCAGCTGTCCTTCCCAACGCTGCCAAAGGCAACTTTCCTGCTTGTTTTCTTCCCTAGCTCTCGGTTCTCTCCCTTCCCCCCTATATACTGCTTTCTGATTTCCTTTTATTTTCTGCCTTCCGTGTGGACTGTGCTCTGTCACTCTCTTTTCCGCTGTGCTTCTTCTCTCCCCCTCGTGCTGTCCCCTGTCCTCCACTATTTTATTTTCTTTTTCTGCTGTCCAGTCCTCCCCCTTAAACAACTCATGCTCCCATATTGCTCTCCTGGCTGTCCCGTACTCACCCCACCTCTGGATCAAAGAAAAGAGTCGTGGGCTCCTCCTCGCAAGTGGCGAGAGCTGTCCTCCTCTTATTCTTCTTTCCTCTATTTTTTATTCCACTGCCTTTCCCCTTTGTTTTTCACTCAACCCGTCTCCTGTCTCCCACTTCTCTCTCTCTGTCAGCTTCTTTCGTTTCTCTTCTTATTCCCATCATTTTTCTTATTTTTCTTTTCTTCTTTGCCGTTCCTCACATCTTCTACAAAACATAACATCATCATGATTTATCATTATTATTATTATTCTTTTTTTAATTTTATTTAAAAGCTGATCTACACAGACAATTTTGACGAATTTATTACATAAAATTTCACTTGTTCTATTTTTATTTTCTTTGCATAACAAATCCTATAAACACAAAAATAACGTAAATAGCTCAAAAATATAAGGAACTAACTAAGAAAAGACGAGTGAATTCGAAGTAAAAATATATCTAAATATGATCCGATCAAATACCCCCACACTTAACTTTTGCTAGTCCTCGAGCAAAACAAAGAAAACAAGAACAAGAAGTAACAAGAAAAACATTAGCTTCCCCCTATGTGACCCTCATAGAATTTCATTTGAGAACACAAATCAACAAGAACCATAGCTAGCACCAAACAAACTAATCCAAGTTCATCTTCCTTACTCAAATATTAGCAGTAATCTTTGAATCATCCTTGAAGTGTAGTGTGTGAGATAGCCATGCTAATGCAATTTCAAAATTTTTATATTTTTAAAATCATCATATGCAAACTAGCAACCTTCTCACGGGATATACACTCAATCACACATGTGTTTAGTTTAAATGTGTTTCGCTCAAAGAATCAAATGTGAAAGTTCTACTATAAGCTTGCATAAAGATCACTTCTCCACAGTCATAATTGCAAAACTTAAATCAAGAGGACTTTTATTGGATGTAATGAGGTTTAGGGAGAGGGTTATTGAAATGAAAGAATAGGTAAACACAAGTTCCAAGCTACATTGCAAGCAATTCTTTTGTTTAGATTTATAAGAACTCAATCTTTCCAGCGATTCTTCTAGCACCTCCAACCACACCCTTAAACTGAAACTTTAAAAACTTTTTATTTCATTTGTATACAATCTTTCTTTTTCTTCTCTTTTCTCTCTTTTTTTTTTTTTTTTTTTTTTTTAATACAAACATGAAATACCCCCACACTTATTCTTTTGCCAAACACCTTCAAAGTACTTCATAAACGTTTCTCATAAGACAATCTCGCATTGCTCGCTTGGAAAGGGTAAGGAAAAATGTTTCAGCTATAAGGGTAGACATATCTGGTGATAAGAAATAAAAGGCTCAACATACACGGCTCAAATTGGCAATCTAATGATATCATTTTTCTTTGGGAAACATGGTTATTTGGGCCATAGTGGTAAACCTAATGCCTCTATCATTTCCAAATTCATGCAATCAATGACAAACATTTCGAAAGATCGTTACGCAAGTTCTAGAGATGTATCTCACATAAGTTCATCACACATGAAAGAATAGGAGTGTATGAAAAATGCACACACTTTCAATCGGCTCAAAAACTCACATACGATGTATATGGTCACTAAATTCACATATGAAGCTTTAAGTCATACTTTAGTTTCACATTAACAAGGCTATGTGCATTTGGTTTTTCAAAGATGATCAAACATGTACAAAACTAACAAGAGAATTAGGAATTTCACAAAACACATGTTAACTAAGTTCTTGATGATCATGGTTCAAATTTGATCCAATTATATCATTGGGTCGGGAAACTAACAAAAATCTAATTCAAAACAATACAGGAAACAAGACCATATTTTTGGATTTTTAAATTTTCCGATTTTTTTTTTATTTTTTTTTATTTATTTAATTTTTTAAGAAAACAAAAAACAACAACACAGAAACAAATGAAATTCTAGAGATAACTACCCCCACACTTAAACTGGACATTGTCCCCAATGTCAGAAAACACTATAATGCAAATAAAAATGAAATAAATAAATAATAAGAAACAAAATAAAGCAATTGGACTGAAAACTTCCCTAGTTTGCAGTAAAATCAAGCGATGACCCCCCCAAGCTAAAATTCTGCAATCAACTTCAAGGGTGGAAATAACCAAAAATTCCTGCAAAGAAAAGAAATAATTCAGTTAAGTAACGCAAGAAAATGTAAAAAAAATTGCAAACGAAAAATTGAAAATCACGATAAAAGACAATGAATAGAACTAATAAGTGATCATTGGTCGTGCTTGTTGACTTTCCACAGCTTTCCTCTTGAACGGGGTGACACTTAGCTTTTTACTTGCAAGTGATGATTTGATGATATTGTACGGCGAAGCTTTGCTCTTTGGTGATGTTGCAGTTCCTTATTTGTTCTCCAAGCAGATGTGGCAGCTTCTCTAGTTCTTCATCTCAGACTCCTTCTGCTGGGATGATTGTGCAAGCTGCATTCTTCTCTGCTTGTTGCTTCTGCACGACGGGCAGGCACGAGGGAGAGGTGTTGGTCTGTTTCTTTCTTCAATCTTTCCAAGTGCCCACCTCTTGCTCTCTTTCTCCTTGTCCTTAGTTGAGGATGAATCAGCACGTTGTCTCCACATGCTTCGAGGTATCATCTTCACTTCCCTTATAAGTGAGAAACAAAGAGAAAGCATAAGATGATGAGTACTCGAGAGCAAGAGCTGGCTGGAGAAAGGACAGGGAGAAAGCATGATATGAGATACTCTTGCTTTCAACCTTCATGATATGAAATACTTTTGCTTTGGATGGGTTGTTTGTAGAGGTACCCCAAGGGATGAAAAATACAGAGTGACTTGAAAGGTTTCTTTGGGAATACATTCTCGGAGATGAAGAAGTGTTGAAAGGGTGTGCCTTTGCTGTGGGAAGGCGAAGGTAGATACTTATGGGACTTTTCTTCACAACCGGAACTATTCTCTCACTCATTGTCGGCAGCCGGTGGATGGATGAATAGTACATATTACGCGCTTTCTGACAAAGCTGCCCGTAATTTCCGCAAAGCTGCCAGTTGCATGTGACGAGTGACAACACGTCTGGACAAATTGATCTTTTGAAATCCGGGGTTCGGCTCGTGGTTTTTGAGCAAGCCCAGCCTTTAAGAAATGAAACGCCTCTTTTGAGAAAAGAATCCGACTTTTGAGAAAGGAGCCCCGACTCTTCGATTTGCGAGAGGACGCTTCTTCGATTTATGAGGAGCGCCTCTTTGATTTCTTCTTTTTATAGAGGCGTTAATTTTGTTCCACAACACACTTGAGCTCTCTCCTGTAAACACTCCCTTCTTGCACTTCCAAAATCTTAATCTGTCCAATCTCTTCTTTCTTTACCATTCTGAAAAATGTCTGGCCCTTCCGATCGTCGTTTTGACTTGAACATTGGTGAAGAGGCAGCTCCGCCTTCACCAGACAACATATGGCGCCCATCCTTCATATCCCCTACCGGTCCCCTTACCGTGGGGGATTCGGTGATGAAAAATGAAATGACAGCTGCGGTGGTGGCCCGGAACCTTGTCACCCCCAGAGACAACAGACTGCTCGCTAGACGGTCTGATGAATTGGCGGTTAAGGAGTCTCTGGCTCTTAGCGTGCAGTGTGCGGGTTCTGTGTCCAACATGGCCCAACGCCTATTTGCTCGAACCCGTCACGTTGAATCGTTGGTGGCTGAAATACAGAGTCTCAAAGAGGAGATTAGAGGACTCAAGCATGAAAATAAACAATTGCATAAGCTTGCACACAGTTATGCCACAAACATGAAGAGGAAAATTGACCAGCTGCAGGAAAATGATGGTCAGATTTTACTTGATCACAGAAGGTTTGTGGGTTTGTTCCAACCGCATCTGCCTTCGTCTTCTGGGGCGGCACCGCGTAGTGAAGCTCCAACTGATCAACCTCCGATACCTCCTCCTTCCGTGGCCCCGCCGACTGCTGAAGCTCCGCCGACTACTGAAGCACCACCTGACCAATGAATGCTATTAGTTTACACATCATTGTAAAATATTTTTACTTTTATGTTTTTATTTATTTATTTTTTTTTTATTTTTTATTTGTTTTATTTTTTTTTATTTTTTATTTTTTATTTTTAGGTGTGTTTTGTTTTTTTTTTTTTTTTGTTTTTTTAAATCAATGTAAAATATGTAAATCAATGTAAAAAGACTTTGTTTAACCTTCCCCCACACTTAAACTAAATAACACAAACTCACATAAATCAACCAAATAACACAACTAACTGAACAAAACAAAATGAAAGCAGTAAAGATAAGGGTGTAAGAATGCAAATCTGATTTGGTTAGCGATTCCAAAGTCTCCCTTCGTTGAATGCTTGGGTTGCCTCCCAAGAAGCGCTTGATTTAACGTCTTTAGCCGAACGAATCTTTCCTTTAAACTCCACTCGACTCCAAAGCATGGAATTTATCTTTTAATGGGAGGTGATACTTGAAATGATTCGGCAATGGTTTAAATTCAAGAGTGGGTGCCTGAATCATCAAAATTAGAAACATGTTAGTATAAATTAAAATTAAAATTGGAGAAGATGGCTTACTTTCTTTTTCTGACACAAACTCAATGACAAACACCACATCTTTGAACATTTCCGGGACTTTGAACTGGGCCAGGTTTACTATGATGGTTGTGGCTTGTCCCGTGTCATCAAACTCAACTGCTTTGGGCTTGATTGTCTCATGCACAGCCTCTTGGATGTATTCTTGATATGCTTCAACCACTTCATTTTCTTGAATCCCTTTTCTTGGTGTGCAAGGTTCTTTGAACGTTTCAATACCATCGGGAACTTGTTTTGGTGCACCAAGAATTGGGATATCACTTTGCACCTTTGGAAGAGCTTCCACAATGTCTTTTTCACTCTCTTTGATATTTGGAATCAAAAACCTGCAAGGACAAAGGACGTTCGGTGGAATAATGTTAGAATGAAGTGAATTTAGAACTTCCTCACCTGAGTTGGATGACATAGGGATTTGAGGAGCTTGCAGCAAGAATTCTTCTAAACTGCCCAGGTCGTCCTCCTCCTCTTCTGCTTGCAGCAGCAATTCATCCATGTTCGGGCTGTGTTTGGATAGTTCTAGGACAGCTTCATCCTTCATGTCACCTTCCAAAGTGATAGCATCGTGGATTTCAAAATCTTCCTTCGAATTTTCAACAGTTGAGCTGGAGAGTTCACTTTGCTATTGAATTTGTACCATGAATTCCATAATCTCTCCCATTTGACTCATCAATTTATCCAACTTCTTGTCTTGATTTTGTTGGTCCTGCGTCAAAGAGGTTAGTACTTGAAGAATTTGATCACTATCCATGGACATACTTGAATTTGATTGGAATTGTTGTGGGGTATGCGGTGGTGGCTGCATAGGCGTTAAATAAAACTCCTCAGATTGCTGCCAATATCCATCTTGTTGAGCCTCCTTGGCTTGATTTTGTGAGCCATGCACCAAAGAATTTAATTCATCAAAAATTTGATTGTAATCTATTGACGAATCTGAGTTTAATTGGGCATATTGTATATGAGGTTGTGGTGGCTGCATAGGTCCTGAATAGAACTCCTCATATGGCTGCCAATATCCTTCATGTTGAACTTGTTGAGCTTCCCACCATATAGAGTTTGAATGATCACTCCAATCTTTTTGTGAACATTGATTGGCTTGATATCCTTGCCTATAAGATGCACCAAATATAGGGACATTTTGCATTGTGGTCCTTTCGGCATACTGCGACATTTGAGAAGTAAGATTTGCCAATTGAGCTTGAATGCTAGTAAAATCCATGTCTTACTTCTCTAATACCTAAAATCAAAGAAAGAAAACTAAATCAAATATCAAAAGTAAAATAAACAAAACAAAACAAAAACAGAAACTAAAAACAAAAGACAAGAAAAGAAACAAAGAAACAATGGGGGATTAGCAAAGTTGCTAATCCCCGGCAACGGCGCCAAAATTTGATGCGTGAAATAAGTTAACACACAAATTAAACCCTCTTTTTGACAATTGTAGTATAAATGTAAGTAGGGTATCGTTCTAGGCCGGGGATTAGGAGGGATTGCTAATCTATTCTAAATTAATTTAAAAATATTAAACAAGACTCAAGGACACAAAACTAGACTAAAAACTCTAATAACTCGAAACACACTTAGAATGACTCAAAATAATGAAAACAATCAAATTGGACACTAGGAACTGAAATGGACGGAAATTGAATTAAAAGACTAACAACAATGAAAACTAACTAAATAATATAATTTAATAATGGGGGGGGGGGTTTGGTTTTGACGAGAAGTAAATTAAACTTAAATAAATTACAGAATTGACAAAAGCATGAAATTAAGGTGAAAGGATAGATGACGGACTAGCTAGAGGGTTTTTCTCCACACATGACACATATGCAACCTAAATTGATTTTCAGTTGTTCTTTCAATAAATTGTGAATGACAATGTTCCAAGTTAATTAGGTCCGCTTAAATTAACTCTTAGATTTCCCTAGATTCATTGGATTGAATGGAATACGCATTACAACCAAATTATTCCTCATCAAAATCCCTAACTATGGAATACGCATGATAGAGACATTCAACAAAGATCATTAAGTTCAACGGAAATCATAAACATTGACTAGGCATTCATAACTATGGAATACGCATGTTAATCCAGCCTAGAATTCACTTAACACGATTGTGGATAACAACCTTCACTACTTGTGAATATAAGTTCATAACGATTAGGTGAAACTCCCTTATATTCTAGCATCAAATTCATGCATGAAAATTAAGCGTGCACTCTCAACCAACATACACAAATTAGTTATCAATCAAGCAGTTAAGCAAATTAAATCACAACTCAGAAATCACAACTGAAGGTAATCAATTCATATTACAAATATATTCATGGCTTTGAATTAACCTCTAGCCAAAATAAATTTAGTTACACATTATTAAAACAAAAATAAAATATAAGTTTGGAAAGATTTAACCGGAAGATAAGGGAGTTTTGCTCTGTCCGAGGCCTTTCTCGCTGCAAAAGCAGCAAAGCCTTTGGTTCCTTCTGCTCTGTCCCCGTGCTCTCTCAGATTTGCTGCAAAAGCAGCGTTGTTTTCTTCTTCAGCTGCCACTGGGCAGCTCTCTGACCTCTTCCTTGTTTCACGCTGCCAAGAGCAGCAAGAGCTCTCGGTTTCCTCTTCGGTTTCACCCCCAGCTGCCAAGGACAGCTGTTCTTTTTCTCCTCCTGGTTCCAGCTGCAAGGTTTTGCTCCAAGTCCCCGCAAGAAGCTTTTGTTTTCTGCCCAAGGCGCTGCCAAGAGCAGCTGTCCTTCCCAACGCTGCCAAAGGCAGCTTTCCTGCTTGTTTTCTTCCCTAGCTCTCGGTTCTCTCCCTTCCCCCCTATATGCTGCCTTCTGATTTCCTTTTATTTTCTGCCTTCCGTGTGGACTGTGCTCTGTCACTCTCTTTTCCGCTGTGCTTCTTCTCTCCCCCTCGTGCTGTCCCTTGTCCTCCACTATTTTATTTTCTTTTTCTGCTGTCCAGTCCTCCCCCTTAAACAACTCATGCTCCCATATTGCTCTCCAGGCTGTCCCGTACTCACCCCACCTCTGGATCAAAGAAAAGAGTCGTGGGCTCCTCCTCGCAAGTGGCGAGAGCTGTCCTCCTCTTATTCTTCTTTCCTCTATTTTTTATTGCACTGCCTTTCCCCTTTGTTTTTCACTCAACCCGTCTCCTGTCTCCCACTTCTCTCTCTCTGTCAGCTTCTTTCGTTTCTCTTCTTATTCCCATCATTTTTCTTATTTTTCTTTTCTTCTTTGCCGTTCCTCACATCTTCTACAAAACATAACATCATCATGATTTATCATTATTATTATTATTCTTTTTTTAATTTTATTTAAAAGCTGATCTACATAGACAATTTTGACGAATTTATTACATAAAATTTCACTTGTTCTATTTTTATTTTCTTTGCATAACAAATCCTATAAACACAAAAATAACGTAAATAACTCAAAAATATAAGGAACTAACTAAGAAAAGACGAGTGAATTCGAAGTAAAAATATATCTAAATATGATCCGATCACCCCGACGGCCCTTGAAGAAAGTGTTCTTCGTTCCTTGTTCATCGTTCTTCCAAGATCAAGCCCCGACGGCCCTTTGGATCAACAATCATCCACCAATTCAAGATCAAGCCCCAAAGGCCCCTTGAAGAACTTCCACCAATTCACGATCAAGCCCCGACGGCCCTTGAAGAAAGCACCATCGTTCATCATCCGTTCATCCAAGATCAAGCCCCAACGGCCCTTTGGATCAACAACGTCGACAGGAACACGGGATGATACATCACGTGTCACTGTATAAATGGTGGGATATATATGTAAAAAAGTTTATAACTTAAAAAAGTACAATTTTCAAACACTTATATAAAAACACGTGGTGTACCAACTGTGTTCCGGTCACAATGAAAATTTTCTCTAGACTGAGAAAGAGAAAGAGAATAAAGAGATATCTATCAAATATGTGTAGGAAATCACAAATCAGCGATGGAAACGGTTCGATGTGGGAACTCGTTTCCTTAAAATTTTCGACCCATATCTCGCCCCACTAATTATGTGGATCGCCCGCCCCGTACTTGACCCACGGGTACAGGACCCGTTTGTTCATCCCTAAGTTTATGTGTTGACAGTGAAGGATTATTTTGTGAAAACATGTTCATTTAAGCAACATCTATAAGCATGCAATTAACAATTAAAGGCGGAATCATGCTTGCATGCACTTAAAAACAAAACATTACCCATGAAATTCAAAGCCTAGTAGATTGGTGAACCAAAACTCAACTCAAAACAAAGTGAGTTGAAATTTATACCTTTGTAGATTCCTCTTTGCATAAGCAAAGGCTAATCACCCAAAGAGAGGGCCTTCATTCCTTGCATCTAAAATCTATGGATTTGGATGGATGAATAGGTTTCTCCAAGTTCCCAAAATTGAGAACCTCTAAGTCTCTTCACCAAGGAGAGATTGAAGAAGATATGAGTGACCCTGGAGTAGTGGGATTGCAAGATGCACCCCCCAAGGTGGCCGGCCTCTTTAGAGAGAAATGGAGAGACATGTTCTCTCCAATTTTCTCCAAAACAAACCCATAATGAATTTTGGCTATAAAGTCATATTTATACCTTTATTCATTTGAGTGGCAAACTTGTAAATAAGTCCAAGTTCACTACCCTAAACAATATGGCCCGCCATTAGGATATTTTGGACTAATTGGGCCTTTGTGAATCATTATTCATTAAGTTGTCATACAACTTAAGTTAATGGGCTTGACGTTCGAAGCCCATTGGGCCTTAAGGTCCAAAACTATCCCGAGGTCTTTAACGAACTTATTCGTTTGATTAATTAACATATTAATTAATCCTTGCCATAAATAAATGATTAAACCATTTAATCATTCTTACTCATCTCCATTGTTTCTTCAATCTCCACCTTACACGGTGTGCGATCCATTAGGTTCCTTCTAGCGAGGCAGTGGGCGATTAAAACCATTTTACATCGATTGTGAATTGAAACTTACTTTCAATTCTCCCTTTAGTGATTACACACGTTTAGGGCTCCACAAACCATGAGTGACACCTTGCAGCATATCATGGTTACCCAAGCTAATCAGAAGAGGTAGAGAAAACCTATTCAGTTTGGGATTACAAATGCAATACGGTGTTTCTCTAATCTAATACTCCTGACCACATTGTTTGGTTTGATAGTTTATTTATTCATGTCTACTATCCAATGTGATTCGTGTGCTTATATGATTTCCTTGAATGTGATTCGGAACGCATTCCCAAATCTCATTCATACTCTGGCCAGAGATTCTAAATCATATCATAGAGTATTCTCCCTCAAACAGTTTGAAGGTTAGAGATCCCTTGTTGCGCATTCACTTGCCTCCATGGCTAAGTGGCTTAACCCCAACGATGCCGTGGACACTCCAATGGAATGACGTTTGACATAATCAAAGATCAAAGACTCAACCACAAGACAACTATGATGCCTCAGGTCAAAGGATTACTTTGCATTATCCCAACCATGAGTTCTCATGTGACATGAATATGAGAACTCTTCGTTGATCGCGTTCAGTGAACTCATTCTCTATTGAGCACCTATGTACTTATCTTGATGTCACACACACCAATGACTCGAGACTAGTCACTCTCCCTGAGAGAAGACACAGTACGTACCAATCTTAACGGACTGTCAATGCCCAATTGACAATCCTATGATCAGGAACATTTAGGATGTGTCTACGAAAGAATGGTCTCATGAATCTAACTTCATTAGATTGCATTCTCCCAATCACATATTCCTTGGACTTTATCGTTTAAGCATATAACATTTATATGAGACGGCTCAAACAATAATCTTTGCCCTTTATAGTTAAACTAGATTAGTTTAACATGTGAAATGTCCGTAAAGTATCATCATATGATTGGTTTTAGGGCACATTTCCAACAATCTCCCACTTGCACTAGAGCCAATCAGCTTGGTCATCAGTGATGATACCTCTTCTGTAGTCATTTCATAAATGGCTGAGTAGTAGGCCTAGACAATGGATATCTATATGTTATCCATAGAAGCAACCTTGAGAATAACGACGTCACCATTATACATGATTCTCAATCATGTGGTTCAGTCTCTCATATGAGTTCGGATCTTGATGAGACCTTGATTCCCTGGCTTGAGCTATCGCCCCATTAGTGTCATAGTGTCAGTACACTAGATACACTTTCTGGTTAGAACCGAATAGAGAGTTCATAAATGAACTTTCTCATCCAAACAACATTGTTGTAAACTTCTATATGGCAATATATTTTGCATTCATAATGGAACACACTAAAGTCATTACTTTAATGTTTCCATCCAAATATCTCTTTAGTCATAATAAAGAGATATCCGTGTATCTCTTCATTCACAATGAAGAAACATCCAATGATGGATTAGATTCATAATCTAATACATTTACGCTTCCATTACGTTACTCTAATTCTTCCTCGATCTTTGAGGAATCTATCCTTTCGTATTTTTTAAATACTTAAGGACTCACTTGACAGTTGCCATGGTTCTGATCCTGGGCTTACACTGATATCGTCTTGTACCGTTCTAGGTACAAGTCATATCAATGTTTTTCATACAATATGAAATACATAAATCACCTTTATGCGTATGCATAAACGATTCTATTTACGCATTATTTCTTTGGGAGTCAAAAGGGCACGTTCCCTTTGAGAAGGGCAACTTCTTAGTCTTACTAAAGTTGTCCATTTGATTGAAGTTTATCGTCATATGAGAAACTTCCTAGCATCTCTTGTCTATTATTTAGGGCTTGATATAATCCAATTATATCCTAAAATCTATCATTATAGATTTCCATCCCATGTTCATAGACTATGTCTCCTATATACATTCTATCGTTATAGAATGCTTAAAGTCATAACTTTAACAAAGAAATATTCTTTTCTTTTCCAAAATTAATATATCATATATATATATTCATATATATCATATATATATTTATATATATATATACAAATTTAGGAATATGATTAACTCCCACTAATCTTTTGTAAACCTAGTAAACAAAAGATTCATTTACATCTTTATGAGAAATCAAACGATTTGACCTTTCTCTCATAAGACGCTTATAGCTCCCACTAGCTTGCTAAGATCCATGATGGATGGATCTATACAACTTACATGTCTTGTGATTCAAAGTTTTAGACATATATTATCAAGACTATCTTAATAATGGTTTCGTAAAACCCATATTATGTCCAAACATTGAATCACCATTTAGTTGTAGCTAGCAATCTTCGAATTAATTGAAACCAAGACTATCTCAAAGATGGTTTCTTCAAAGTCAACCATTCTCTTTGATTGTAGTGACCTTAAGCTACCAATTAGCTTATAAAGGTTTCATTATTTCGGGTCAAATGGTACTTTACCATTTCCTTGAGTATATATCATATATATACACTCAATGTAGTCATAAGGATTTTCATTCTTATTTCTTTCGAATTAAGAGGTGCAACTCTATGACATAGTCATAAAGTTCAAACCATTCAACTGAGACGGTTTATAAATCCTTCTCGACTACCTTGGAGCTTGTGGTATAGGAACTAGGTTGTTATATTTGTTGATTACTATCTTGTCTCTCAAAGAACCTATTCTTTGAGTTCTATCTCTCGTTCATTTGCTCTTAGGCAAATCACATTGTAGGATTACAATGAACTACCCAACAAAACAACATTTGTTAGTTGGTTTATAGAAGCGATATCCAAAAGTTAATTTAAGGATATCCTACAAGATTGTTATCAAACAAATATTGCTTATTAGCACACAACCCCAAATCTTAACATGCTTGAGATTTGTCTTTCTTTCCAACTACATCTTATGGAGTCATGAAAATATTGGAAGATCTTCTAATTTACAATCATATTGTTTTAGAAGTATATATCCTATATATGGGTAACAGATAACATCTAACGAACTAAATCTTATTCGAGTTCGTTCTTCTCCTAATGGAGAAATACATTATCTTATGATGCTTATTTCCTTGATATCTTTCAAGGAAACTGTTCTAAAGTGTTACCTTATCTTGGATCAAATCTAAGGAGGTAAATACTTTAGACGTCTTACTCATCAACTTACATTACTTGAATTCTTTGAAACCTTTTGCAAAGTATTCGGACTTGTGTTTATTTAAAATAAACTATAGTCCAACCGAGGGTGATCTTCGGTGAATGTCATCCAACATGAGTAGTATTATGTTTGTGGACAAGTGCCACTAACATCTAAGTGAATTAACCTCAACAACTTTGTGATTCTTTCTTCTTTCCAAAAGAATAAAGATTCAAACATTTCGCCTCTATACAATTTTAACAAGAAGGTATTGGATCCGGATTTAACAATCCAAAGCATCCATTTATTACCAACTCGTAATTTATGTTTTTAGAGGAATCACAACTTAGTTGGGATTAGTCACTACCTTGCAACCTTTTGGGTTTTAAGCATCATTATATTCTAAACAGTTAACACTACCATATCATCTCTACTATAGAGATAATTAATTAGATTACAATAATCTAATCATTCATTAATAAAGAACAATGTTTTGTCAAACAAAACATTTATCCATTTCACATAGTGACGGAATTTAGTTCCTTAAAATTGGAATATAAAGACAATCTATGTTTTTCCAATTTCTTTGGTAGTTCATATGAGGAAGTAAGTACCATCTGCTTTCGCAGAGATCTACATTTGATTCACGTTCCGAATGTGAAGCACCTTTTCTTCTCTCATATTTCTTCTACTTCTTATTAGTCACACTTTTACAACGATTGTAAAACATAGTTACTAATATGGAATCAAGCATTCAAGTAGAAGAACAAACTGTTTTGAACTATTCAAGAACAATTTTCAACACCTTCGAAAGGTGTGTTCTTGACACTTGCAAGACATTTCTTGCAAATACCCCTTCCAATGTCCATCCTTTCATAAAGAAAGTTTGTTCCCTTGGAGTTAATTTTATCTTCTTCATTTGACTTCTCCTTTGACTACGTTAGTCATGGTCCCTAAACTCCCACTATCTCTCTTGAAACTTATTTCAATTGTGTTATACACATCAAACATTTTGGAGAGCATGTGGTTATTGTTCACTATATAGTTTACAATAAACTTATTGAACCATAAGGATAGGGACACAAAGGTGAAGTCCTTTGCCTAGTTTCCGTCTCATATAGTGGTTTATCACTTCAACACTCAATGATTCAAAATCATTATAAGTCCATGTTAATGGACTATTTTTGTCAACCAACCATTATGTTCTAAACATAATTACAAACCTTCAAGAGTTGTACAAGGCAACTCTCATTTCTTCATACAACAATTTGTAAGTGAAGAATCATGGCACATAAAGTGTCCATGCCTTTGTGCTTTCTTCTTAAGTTCTTTGTTCATTTAACAAAGAAACAAGCACTAATGTTTGCATTGACTAAGGGTTGTTCAAAGCAACTATTATTTCGTCATACAACGATTTGTAAGTGAAGAATTATGACATTAAAAGTGTCCTTGTCATTATGCTAATCTTCGTAAGTTCCTTTGTTCATTTAACAAAGGATTAAGCATTGGTTGTTTGTGTTGTCCTCTTCATGATAGACCTTTCTAACATGTTCTTCCAATGATACATTATCATTAGGAAGATTGTGAGGATGAGACTACTTAGGTACATATACAATCCATTTAAGACAATCTTTGGGATTGTGTTACCAAGTCCGGAAACTAAAGCATTCGGCTTTTCTTTGTCAAGTGTTGGATAGCGTTTGCAAATATATTGGTAAACAAATACATAACGAATATAAGTTGATTGATTTTAAGCCATTTGATCCGGGTCTTTAAATCAAATAGCACCACCCACTATTTTTGGCAAATTCCATATCCCTCATTGGAATTCGAGAGTTTTGGAGGAAACTCTTAGTAGGTTATGGGAGGCTCACTATTACCAAGCCCACCTCACAATGATATGATATTGGCTAGCATTAATAATAATGAGAGAGTACGCTTACTCATTTGCAACTAATGCAAGTACCCATCTTATTTGGCCTCTAGAGAATGTCACCTCACAATGATATGATATTGGCTCCATTGCACTTAGTTAAGTCATTCCCACCATGCTTAGTTCATGAAGGGGTTCAAGAATAGCCTCACAATGATATGATATTGGCCATCCTCGTTGCCTACATCAACCTCATCATATGTTTATGGATTCCTCCTGAGTATAAGCATGCACTTTGTACTCCCCCATGATAGGGTGAAGCCGGTGTACAAGTCATAAACGATTGGATCCCACCACGGTGGAAGGCCTACGAAAGAGTGTTCTAAGCACTCTCACGCTTATCAACTTAATAATGGTTTGGTTGAGGGTTTTAGGTCTGATCACATATAAACATACATTTTAATCTCTATTAAAACAATTTTGGTCCTATTACAACTATTGGTCCATATGATTGTTTTTAGTTGTATATAATACTCCCACTATGCTTATAAAACGGTTTTTAAAGCAAGAGTATATGATACTACTAATATAACCTTTGCATTCATTTGATGGACTATATAGTTGCCTTAGGGCCTTAGGATGATTATGAACCTTTGTTTAGATTCAACACGAGCCTTGTCTTGAATCTCGGTCTAGGAATGGTGATTGATTTTAGTTACGCGTTTAATCACATTAAGGCGTGTTGTCTTAGGGGCATTGGACCCAACTACTTCATTTTCATGCATATCAAATAAAGCAAGAAAGAAGTACTTCAAAGTAAAGGAGAGCTTATGCTCATTACAACATTTGCATATAACAAATTACTTTAAAGTAAAGAAGAGCTTAAGCCCTTTTACAACATTTGATCAAATCAAATTACAACCAAAGTCTAATCTACACATTCCCATGGTTCAAACAAATTTGAAACGGCCTTTCACATAGCTCAATTATATTAGGCTTAGGTTCATAATCACCCTTTAATTAATTAACACATTAACTAATTAAATTGAATGCAACATTTTCATTTGGTTTTTGTATCCATAAAATTGATTTAAATGGAGCTAAACAAAATGAAAATCCAATTCTCATTTAAAGAGACAAAACAATTTTGTTCTCTACCTAATTTGGGCCAATATGCAATAACCACAACTTTTGGGCCATAAAGCAATTAACCTCAACTTTTGGGCTATATTGCAAAACTTTTGGGGTCACTTTGTAAAGACACATAAGTCCACTACTTCATGTAATTACAATAGAACCCAAAATTTAATCAATGTAAAAACTTCATTAAAGGAGCAAAACAATTTGTCCTTTAGCGTTTTTGGACCTAAACGTAAAAACGTAAACTTTTGGGCCAAAGTGCAAACACACAAAAGTATCAAAGCTTTATGTAATTGCATAAAAGGCCCCAAAAGTACCCCCACTAGGAGGTGGCCGGTTTTGGAAGAGGATATGAGTGATGTGTGTGTTGATTTGTGAGTTTTGACATAAAGCATGCAAGTGCACAAGTGGTGTGTGTGAAAGAGAATTAATCCTTTCACACCCACCATTATTTCTATTGCCATTTAAACAAATATCTAAAACATTTAAACATTTGAAAATGCATAAAACATAAACTTTATGAAATAAATCAAAACTTTGAATCAAAACACAAACCTTTTTGTTCTTGGCAAAAATGTCAAGAACAATGAAGAACATTCATGAAAAACCCAAAATTTTTCCATGAACTTTTTCCACACAAAAACATTCCAAAACCATTCAAACTTTAGGGAAATAACATCTAACCAAACTAGGGTACATAGGGGTTCCAAAAGTCACTTTAAAACACTTTTAACAAGTCAAACAAGAACCCAAAAATCCACCCTTTGGATTTGGCCGAAATCCCCAAAGTCATGGCACCAAATTTTAGCTCCAATATTCATGCTCATATGAACTACATCTACAACATTTGAGATGGCAAATTTTCCAACAAACTATGAACTACAAAACCCAAAAGGATTCACCAACTACTAAACCTAGGCTCTGATACCACTTGAAGGATTATTTTGTGAAAACATGTTCATTTAAGCAACATCTATAAGCATGCAATTAACAATTAAAGGCGGAATCATGCTTGCATGCACTTAAAAACAAAACATTACCCATGAAATTCAAAGCCTAGTAGATTGGTGAACCAAAACTCAACTCAAAACAAAGTGAGTTGAAATTTATACCTTTGTAGATTCCCCTTTGCATAAGCAAAGGCTAATCACCCAAAGAGAGGGCCTTCATTCCTTGCATCTAAAATCTATGGATTTGGATGGATGAATAGGTTTCTCCAAGTTCCCAAAATTGAGAACCTCTAAGTCTCTTCACCAAGGAGAGATTGGAGAAGAAATGAGTGACCTTGGAGTAGTGGGATTGCAAGATGCACCCCCCAAGGTGGCCGGCCTCTTTAGAGAGAAATGGAGAGACATGTTCTCTCCAATTTTCTCCAAAACAAACCCATAATGAATTTTGGCTATAAAGTCATATTTATACCTTTATTCATTTGAGTGGCAAACTTGTAAATAAGTCCAAGTTCACTACCCTAAACAATATGGCCCGCCATTAGGATATTTTGGACTAATTGGGCCTTTGTGAATCATTATTCATTAAGTTGTCATACAACTAAAGTTAATGGGCTTGACGTTCAAAGCCCATTGGGCCTTAAGGTCCAAAACTATCCCGAGGTCTTTACCGAACTTATTCGTTTGATTAATTAACATATTAATTAATCCTTGCCATAAATAAATGATTAAACCATTTAATCATTCTTACTCATCTCCATTGTTTCTTCAATCTCCACCTTACACGGTGTGCGATCCATTAGGTTCCTTTTAGCGAGGCAGTGGCCGATTAAAACCATTTTACATCGATTGTGAATTGAAACTTACTTTCAATTCTCCCTTTAGTGATTACACACGTTTAGGGCTCCACAAACCATGAGTGACACCTTGCAGCATATCATGGTTACCCAAGCTAATCAGAAGAGGTAGAGAAAACCTATTCAGTTTGGGATTACAAATGCAATACGGTCTTTCTCTAATCTAATACTCCTGACCACATTGTTTGGTTTGATAGTTTATTTATTCATGTCTACTATCCAATGTGATTCGTGTGCTTATATGATTTTCTTGAATGTGATTCGGAACGCATTCCCAAATCTCATTCATACTCTGGCCAGAGATTCTAAATCATATCATAGAGTATTCTCCCTCAAACAGTTTGAAGGTTAGAGATCCCTTGTTGCGCATTCACTTGCCTCCATGGCTAAGTGGCTTAACCCCAACGATGCCGTGGACACTCCAATGGAATGACGTTTGACATAATCAAAGATCAAGGACTTAACCACAAGACAACTATGATGCCTCAGGTCAAAGGACTACTTTGCATTATCCCAACCATGAGTTTCATGTGACATGAATATGAGAACTCTTCGTTGATCGCATTCAGTGAACTCATTCTCTATTGAGCACCTACGTACTTGTCTTGATGTCACACACACCAATGACTCGAGACTAGTCACTCTCCCTGAGAGAAGACACAGTACGTACCGATCTTAACGGACTGTCAATGCCCAATTGACAATCCTATGATCAGGAACATTTAGGATGTGTCTACGAAAGAATGGTCTCATGAATCTAACTTCATTAGATTGCATTCTCCCAATCACATATTCCTTGGACTTTATCGTTTAAGCATATAACATTTATATGAGACGGCTCAAACAATAATCTTTGCCCTTTATAGTTAAACTAGATTAGTTTAACATGTGAAATGTCCGTAAAGTATCATCATATGATTGGTTTTAGGGCACATTTCCAACAGACAGAAGAGCACATTATGCTAACTAATTTAACTAAGGAAAAATTAGTATCCGGTCCTTAATTTCTAATGTTCATTGACTAAGACCTTATTAGTTTTTAGATTTTGATCAAAGTCTCTAGCATTAATATATTAATGAATTATATGTAAGTTACATAATTTTTATAATAAAAATTAGTAATTGATTTATAGTTTTAATACTCACACCCTTATTAAACTCCTATTAATTTCAATTCAAACATTTCCAAAATATAAAAAATAAAATCAGAATAAGTTTGTACCCATTAAATTTTTATAAAAGAATGATATGTACCCATTCTTAAATATACCAATTTGTTATATGAAAAATGTACCTTTTTTTTTAATATAAAATGTATCCATTTTTCATATAAAATTCATTCAATCTTTTCTCTAATCCATTTTTTAAATTTATATGGGTACATTCTATTTCGTTGATTTAAGAATGTATCCATATCAAGTTTAATAGAAGAAATGCTTAATAATTATTAAGCCTAATATCTTTTTATTTTTTTTGTGTTTTTGAAAAATGTACCAATGTTTTGGTACAATAATGTTTTGGTTAGTTTTCTATGAACGTACCCATGTATACACATAATATATTGGAGAGTATAATTTATCTTTAATATTTTTAATCCCATAAATTATGAGTTTTTATTTAGAATCTCATTAATATAAATAACTATAAATTTTATTTTTTGTTTACAAATAAAATAACCTACATAGAAATACGTTATTATATTAATGTCAGGGACTTTAATAAAAAACTAAAAAACACAAAGGTTTTAGTCAAATAACATTAATGTTAGGGACCGCATCCAAAGTGCATAAATTTGCATGTCCGGAATAGTTTACTTCCTTTAACAGTAATGCTAAAGAAATAAATTTGTAGACTAAATTTGCAAATTAAATTATTGTCACCAATAAGAAATAAACACTTGAATCAACACTCTATGTAATTTAGTTTATAAAATTTAATCTACAAATTCTGTCTAGAATTAGCCTTTGCAAAAACTACATTTTTGAAATGATTTAAAATAAAATTAAGACTCAAATAATTTAGATTTATTTTCCAGAAAAAAAAGATAATATCATCCTCTTCTCCTGCACATCTTTGTCATACTTCGACGTTTCAAACGTAGCACCAACTCCCGCCGGCCACCTCTTCTTCCATATTCGAGCCTCCGTCGCCATCTCTCCGTCGAGCCATCCTTCCTCATTAATCCGCAAACTCCTCAATTCCTACCTATCCGTAAGCCCACCTTCACGTCGAATCATCGACCCAACCCTTCACTCTATTCAAATCATCGACGGGAGCGTCCAATCGATCGGACTCGCCATTCCTGGTCGACTCGTTGATATGATCCAAATTTGAGGGCCTTATTCAACCTTACAAAGGAGAAAGAGCTATTGCTCCCCTGAAAGCCACTGGCCCAAAGGTTCTGCCAGGTGGAAAAGTCTAACAAACTAATTAACTAAAGGACAAAAGAAAGGATTACCACTAAAAATTCATAATAATCACTTATCCCATTATTATTCCCCGTTAAAACAACCTTGCCCTCAAGGGTCAAGCTGAAAATTTGGGAGCTACATTCAATTTTTACCATTTTCTTCCAATTTGATACCAAGGATATCCTACATTTTGTTCCACTCTAATAAGCTGCATTTCACCACCTCTAACTTAGCAGGAGGCTGAGTGTGCTCGATGAAAGCCTGCAAGAGTCATCCCATCAAATTGGACAAGAGTCATGTTTGTACCATTCTTGACCAATCCCGAAACTACTGAGCACCGGTCAACGTTATACCATCAAAGACCCATAAGAGTTTTCCTCCAACCAGGAGACCAATCACAGCGCGACACGTGTCGACATCAAAAGCCAATCATAGCGCAACACGTGTCAACATCAGAAGCCAATCACAACACGACACGTGTCAATGTCAGAATGAGACTAGAAACTCTCTTTTATAAATAGAGATCATTCTCTCACAATATTTCCTAATGTCATTTGTACTAAATCATTCACTTGTACTCACTAAAGGAGAGCTTGAACCTATGTACTTGTGTAAACCCTTCATAATTAATGAGAACTCCTCTACTCCGTGGACGTAGCCAATCTGGGTGAACCACGTACATCTTGTGTTTGCTTCCTTGTCTCAATCCATTTACATACTTATCCACACTAGTGACCGGAGCAATCTAGCGAAGGTCACAAACTTAACATTTTCTGTTGTACCAAAGTCCTCACTGATTTTGTGCATCAACATTTGGCGCTGTCTGTGGGAACGACACTTATTCCCACTCTCTTCAGCTTTGTTAAGCTGGTTTCCACCATTCATACACTCTCTTTTGACTAGGCATCCCTTTCTAACATGGGGAGCGAAGGAAGCCACAGCACACAGAATGACAACCCTCTTGCACCTGGTGCGAAGCAACGAAAGAAAGAACAAAAGAAGTTTGCTCTTCAGGCTAAAGTCGATGAGCTGGAGGCTCAGAACAACAAGATAGCGATGAAGAATGAGATCCTCCAAGAGTAGTATGAAAAGGTCTTCGAGATGCTCCACGAGGCCAGGTATACTAAAACACACGAGCTCATCGCCCTTGTGGTAGTCAACCATCAACTGGGTGCCCCCCAACACGGAGGGTCATTTGCCTTCGACATAGGTATTCCTGTTGAGGAGCGAGCTACTCATCAAAATGGCGACCAACATGAGACTTCCCTCAACCCAGCTGTTTTGACCCGAAGCAGGAGGAGTGGAGGAAGGCACCTCCTTACAGAAGGAGTGGAAGGATCGAAAGTCGTCTTTCACGACTGTTGAGACTTTCTAAAGTAACTTCGAGACAATCACATCCATGTAAGCTTGAAGATCAATGACCCAAGGGTCTCTAAAAGACTCGGTCCCCTCCTATGTCCCAAGCTGGCTACCAATTTGGGGAAGGGGCAGCAAGTCCTAGAGAAACACGAAGGTATAGGAGACTCAGAGATGTTCCGACAGACATACCTTGGAAGTCAGTATGGCGAGTCCAGGGAAAAATCACATGCTCTTGATCAAACCTTCATACTTCCAAGAGGAGACGGAGATTTACGAAATAAAACTCCAGTGGTACATGACTCCACTCAGGACCCTCTTGTCCTACAACTTCTTAAGGAAGTAAACAAGTTGAAGGCGGAACGACAAGCTGAGATACCTGATTGGAACCAACCTAGGCCTGGCCCTCTTATAAGGAGGATCCTCGACACCCCCTTAAAGCAAAAACAAAGCAGAAGCTTAGCTTGCAACTCTATACTGGAAAGAAGGACCCGATTGAACACTTTAACCTTTTTTAGTCCACCATGGCATACCAGATGCACACTGACGAAGAGCGAGGTCTTCTCTTCCCCTCTACCCTCTCTGGTGGAGCTCTAAACTGGTATTGCCATCTTCCACTTGAAACGGTAGACTCATTTGAGGAATTGAGGAAACTGTTTGTTTCTCAACATATTTTCCAAACCGATCGCTTACACTCTGGGGATGACTTGTACACTATTCGCCAGAAGCCAGACGAGTCATTACGTATGTATGCTGGCCGCTTCAACCATGAGTATTCCCATTGTGTCAAGGCAAACGACAAGACTGCCCTCAAAGTCTTCACGGCAGGGCTACGTGATTGTTTCTTTCAGTACATGATCAATGCCAACACTTGGAAGACTTACTCTGAGGTGATGGCCCAGGCTTATAACCATGCCTTCGCCGAGGCAATGACATACCAAAGGAAACCCCCCACAGCCACCCCTTATCAGCAAGTAGGGAGTGGAAGCCAAATCCAACCAAATGAGAAGACCTCGACCTTCCAAAAGGCAGCAGTGCCTCCCTCTGCCTTACTTAATACTTCACCAAGTCAACAGACATATCAATCTCAGGGCAAAAGGAAAGATTTTCATCCTCACCAGTCCCATTTTAGTAAAAGAAGTAAGGGACACTATCGCGATAACCGAGGGTATCTCCATGATAATGCCCGCCCCCAGGCAGTCAACACAATAGGCCAAGCACGTGTCAGGATAGGCTCTACCCCTAGGTATGAGACATACACACCTTTGAACGCCACATGTGGGGCCATTTACCCTAGCATAGCATACCTAATACCGAAGCTAATGTCTAGGCAGTCGGGTTACAAGCCCACGAAGAACACGGGCACGTTTTGCTGCTACCACGAGCATAACGGCTATGACAGCGAGAAGTGTATCACCCTTCATGATCATATTGAAGCTTTGGCACGTGAAGGAAAAATTGATCAATTCCTCCTTCAATATAATGTTTGATGAAGCTTTCAAGGCACTTAATGTAGTTGAACACTTGCTTGATTGCTCGATTTCTCATCTGATAAGCTTCTCCGGTGATATCATGCAACCTTTAGGGAGCATACACTTACCTTTCACCATTGGTACAAGCCCTTACACAACTACCATTACCACTAACTTCCTGGTGATTGATTGCCCAATGGCATACAATGTCATCTTGGGACGCACAGGCATCAATGATCTCAAGGCCATGGTATCCACACATATGTTGTTGATGAATTTTCCAACCCCCTATGGCAATGTTTACATCAGAAGAGATCAACTTAGTGAACGATCATGTTACAACACTTCAGTCAAGCAACAGCACCTGCCTGTGCCTCAGGAAACCCTTTCTATACATGACCAAATCATAAAGACCAACCTAGACGAAGCCAACTTGGATCTTCACGATGGCAACAGTCAACCCGACGATCCTCGAGATGACTCTTTCACCTAGCAAGCACAACCCGCTAAAGAATTGGAGAAGGTCTCTATCTCAAAAGATTATCCGGATCGCATGCTGAGATTTGGCACCACCTTGTCACCACCTATTCGGTTGGCATTGATCTCTTTTTTGCAAGAGAACACTAAAGTCTTCGCCTGGTCATACGAGGACATGCCAGGCATCTCTCCCGATATCATCTGTCATCGCTTAAGTATTGACCCCAAGACCAAGCCAGTGAGACAGAAGCGAAGATCTTATGACGCTGAATAGTATGAGGCAATAAAGGCAGAAGTTGAAAAACTCAAAGGCATAGGCTTCGTCCGCAAAGTCAATTATCCAACGTGGGTAGCAAATGTTGTCATTGTTAAGTAGAATCCGACCAAGGAAAGTCTCCTGCTCCAAAAGGTCTTGTGGAGAATGTGTGTCGATTACACCGACCTAAACAAAGGATGCCCGAATGATAGCTTTCCTCTTCCTCTCATAGACAGACTTATAGACTCTTGATCCCTAGCACACAAGGCTTTTCGCCAAGGATATTACTGACAACACTCCACCAAGATGCCATCAGAATATCCCGCTCATGTGATAAGTGTCAACGCTACGCAACTATTCCTCACTCCCTTCCCGAGCCGCTCACTCCTATGATCAGCCCTTGGCCCTTCGCCTAATGGGGATTTGATTTGATCGGCCCAATGCTTGCAGGGAAGGGCAAGGTTCGTTATGCAATCGTTACAGTTGACTACTTCACAAAGTGGGTCGAAGTAGAACCTTTGGCAACCATTACTAAGGCAAAAATAAAAGACTTCGTACGGAAGAACATCCTTTGCAGATTCGGCATTCCCAATCCGTTAGTCACGGATAACAGGCGACGGTTCCACAACAATAAGTTTAGGATGTTCTGCTCTAAGTTCAACATCAACTTATGTTTTGCCTCCCCAGCTCATCCCCAGTCTAATGGACAAGTTGAAGCCATCAACAAAATAATCAAGCGAACTTTGAAAACCAGCTTGGACAAGGCTAAAGGTTGTTGGCCAAAATTTGTACCCCAAGTTCTTTGGTCATACCGCACTTCGTATCGGATATCAACAGGAGAAACCCCATTCTCACTTGCCTTTGGTACAGAGGCAGTTGTCCCAGTTGAGCTTGAACAAGCAACGTTCCGAGTCCAGAACTACATGCAAAGAGAAAATGACAAACAACTTACCCTCAACTTAGATCTAGTCGAGGAACACAGAAACCAGGCTCACTTGAGGAATGTCCCCTACAAGCAGCGCATCTCCAACTACTATGACTCAAGGGTCAAACCTCGTTCTTTCAAAGTGGGGGACTGGGTATTGAAGAAAATATTACTTTGCGACAAAGTCCCAAGTAAAGGAACACGTAGTCCAAACTGGGATTGACCGTTTGAAGTTGTTGGTATCAGTCGCCCTAGCTTCTACAAGCTTAGAAGCTCCGATGGTAAGACCCTTAGCCATCCATGGAACGCTGATCACTTGAAGTACTATTACAAGTAAACTCACATTGTACAAGTGTTAAGCTTCAGCCGTTCGGCATCCTATGTAACGAAGACTATTTGGCATGAATTCAATAAAGAGGTGATTTAGACAAGTCGGTCCTAATCCTCTTACATTCCTAGCAATGAAACACTCGGATTCAAAGCTTCAACATGAATGCTTCCAACATGAAACAAAGTCTAAGTATATGTCAACAAGACTATACAAATAAACGAACAGCTTCACAGTATATTCGTTCAATCATACATTCCAACACATTCATACATAAGCCAACTGTGCTTTGAAAGGGTTCAACATAATTTGTGTCATTCGACACTTGCTACAATGTGCCTAGACACCTTGCCTTTATTCTTACCAACCAGATGATGAAATGTGAAGAAGGAACTCATCTTCATGGCACCAACCAGGTGATGAAATGTACAACCCGTACTCTCCTTCATCCCACCAACCAGGTGATGAAATGTACAACCCGTACTCTAATATCATTTGGCAACTTGCCACTCATGCCACCAACCAGGTGAAAAAGGAACTCATCTTCATGCCACCAACTAGGTGATGAAATGTACAACCCGTACTCTAATATCATTTGGCAACTTGCCATTCATGCCACCAACCAGGTGATGAAATGTACAACCCGTACTCTAATATCATTTGGCAACTTGCCATTCATGCCACCAACCAAGGGAAGAAGGAAATCATCCTCGTGCCACCAACCAGGTGATGAAATGTGATGAAAGGTGATGAAGGAACTCACCTTCGTACCACCAACCAAGTGATAACAGCAACTCACCATTCATTCCACCTACCAGAAGACGAGTGGTACAACTTGTACATGTGAACTCCTAGCATTCACAAATAATCAAAAACCCTCAAGCTTGACAACTAAACTAGGGGAGCACTTATGCCCAACAAGAGTTATGGTCACCAACAAAGTCTTATTGCAAGCCAACAACAACTTCAGTGCATGGCATACGAAGATCAAGCCATTCGGCCCTCTTGCATCTGTTTCAAACATTTCCCCTCTATAACAATGCAAACACTACAACTCGTAGAAAGCCTCACACACTCTTGATCAAGACAGTGTGAAGCAAAACCAATTTATGGTGCCAACAAGAGCTTCATCAAAGGAGTTCAACCTCAATTCTCAAAAGCTTCACAAACTTTTGATCAAGACAGTGTGAAGCAAAACCAATTTATGGTACCAACAAGAGCTTCATCAATGGAGGGCAACCACAATTGTCAAAAGCTTCACACACTCTTGATCAAGACAATGTGAAGCAAAACCAATTTATGGTGCCAACAAAAGCTTCAGCAAAGGAGTTCAACCACAGTTCTCAAAAGCTTCACACACTCTTGATCAAGACAATGTGAAGCAAAACCAACTTATGGTGCCAACAAGAGCTTCATCAATGGAGGGCAACCACAATTCTCAAAAGTTTCACACACTCTTGATCAAGACAGTGTGATGCAAAACCAATTTATGGTGCCAACAAAAGCTTCATCAAAGAAGTTCAACCACAATTCTCAAAAGCTTCACACACTATTAATCAAGACAGTGTGAAGCAAAACCAATTTTTGGTCCCAACAAGAGCTTCATCAATGGAAGGCAACCACAATTATCAAAAGGTTCACACTCTTGATCAAGACAGTGTGAAGCAAAACCAATTTATGGTGCCAACAAAAGCTTCATCAAAGGAGTTCAACCACAATTCTAAAAAGCTTCACACTCTTGATCAAGACAGTGTGAAGCAAAACCAATTTATAGTGCCAACAAAAGCTTCATCAATGGAGGGCAACTACAATTCTCAAACCTTCGAAGCAAATTCAAGATTGTTCAAAGCAAATTCAATATATATGGTTCATCCAAACCTTCGAGTACTACAAGGTGTGGCTTGCATCACAATCTCTTGCTCAACAGTGTGGAAGCAAAATTTGTATATGTTGTCTCTCCCACATTTTCAAATTTCTAGTTTCCCAAAAAAAAAAAAAAAAAAGAGATTGGGAAATTCAACAAAGCTTCATCAATGGAGGACAACTACAAATTCTCAAAAGTTTCACCAACAAAAGCTTCATCAATGGAGGATAGCTACAAATTCTCAAAAGCTTCACATTATCTTGATCAAGATAGTGTGAAGCAAAATCAATTCATGGTACCCAACAAAAGCTTCACCAACAAAAGCTTCAACACCAAAGCTTCACCAACAAAAGCTTCATCAATGGAGGACAACTACAAATTCTCAAAAGCTTGATCAAGATAGTGTGAAGCAAAATCAATTCATGGTACCCAACAAAAGCTT
Organism: Malus sylvestris; assembly: GCF_916048215.2. Classification (NCBI taxonomy): domain Eukaryota; kingdom Viridiplantae; phylum Streptophyta; class Magnoliopsida; order Rosales; family Rosaceae; genus Malus; species Malus sylvestris. Next base: position 16,558,912 of record NC_062269.1, read on the forward strand.
CAACTCCAAAGCTTCACCTGCAAAGCTTCAACTCCAAAGCTTCACCTACAAAAGCTTCACCCACAATAGCTTCACCTACAAAAGCTTCACCCATAAAAGCTTCACAAACAAAGTGTGAAGCAAAATCAATTCATGGTACCCAACAAAAGCTTCAACTCCAAAGCTTCACCTGCAAAGCTTCAACTCCAAAGGTTCACCTACAAAAGCTTCACCCACAATAGCTTCACCTACAAAAGCTTCACCCACCACAAAAGCTTCACACACAAAAGCTTCACCCACCACAAAAGCTTCACCCACCATAAAAGTTTCACCCATAAAAGCTTCACCAACAAAAGCTTCACCCACAAAAGCTTCACCCACCACAAAAGCTTCACCTACAAAAGCTTCACCCATAAAAGCTTCACCAACAAAAGCTTCACCCACAAAAGTTTCTCCCACCACAAAAGTTTCACTCATAAAAGCTTCCCCCACCACAAAAGCTTCACCCACCACAAAAGCTTCACCTACAAAAGCTTCACCCACAAAAGTTTCACCCATAAAAGCTTCACCCACTACAAAAGCTTCACCCACAAAAGCTTCACCTACAAAGCTTCAACACAAAGCTTCACCTACAAAAGCTTCACACTATCTTGATCAACAAAGCTTCAACCTCAAAGCTTCACCTACAAAGTTTCAACACCAAAGCTTCACCTACAAAGCTTTAAAATATATATATTTTTTTTTTCGAAAATTAAAAAATTCGAAAATACGAAGAAAAAAAATTCGAAAAAAAAATTTGCCTAGGCCTCCTTTTCTTTGGGCCTAACAACTTTCATAACAAATATATATGAAGAAGGAGTTTTGGGCTACCACTTAGAACGGAAATGCCTTATTCGTCAACTCCCTCGACCGGAGACTTGGGGAACTCCTACCATATGCTACTGCACCTTGATACTCGAAAGTCTCACGACCACTCAGTGACTTGGATTTTTCAAGTCTCCAAACGAGAAGTTTTCCTCACTCGGGAAATTAAGGGAGAACTACCTCAACCTACATGCTTCACTCACAAAGCTTCAACATACAAACTTCAACAAAAGGAAAAATTCAAAGAACTTAGTGAAGAAGGCCTTGGTGTAATTAACACAATACGTTGAAATGAAGCAAAGCTTGTTTATTGATATCTCTTATAAGTTACAAATATGTACATATACATGAATCAAAATAAACAAACAAGATGGAGCCTTCACAAAGGTTGCTCAGGAGAAGTCTCAGCAATCGGCAGAGCCCCAGAAAGAGGAGGCACCAGAGGGTGATTATTCGGAGCCTCAATACTAAGCAGAACCCCAGAAGGAGGAGGGAACGAAGGTTGATCATTTGGAGCTTCATTACGCGGTACAGCCCCAGAAGACGAAGGTAATAAATGCCTTTGGAACAAACCCACAAACCTCTGATGATCACGTAAAATCTGACCATCAGATTCCTACAACGGGTCGAGCTTCCTCTTCATGTTTGTAGCATAGTCATGTGCAAGCCTGTGCAATTGTTTATTCTCATGATTGAGCCCTCTGATCTCCTGTTTGAGACTTATCACTTTAGCCGCCAATGATTCAATTTGGCGGGTTCGAGCAAATAGGCGTTGGGTCATATTAGACACAGAACCTGCACACTGAACACTGAGAGCCAGAGAATCCTTAACAACTAACACATCAAACCGTTTGGAAAGTAGTTTGTTATCTTTAGGAGTGAGAAGGTTCTTGGCCACCATCGCAGCGGTCATATCATTCTTCATCACAGAGTCCCCAACGGTAAGAGGACCAGTAGGGGATAAGAAGGATGGGCGCCATATGTTGTCTTGAGAAGGCATGGCTACCTCTTCACCAAAGTTCAAGTCAAAATGACGGTCGGATAAGCCAGACATTCTCAGAAATGATGAAGGAGAAATGAGGTGCAATAAATCTTTGAAGTAAAGGGAAAATTCCTACAAGCAATAACTCTCTGAATGTACATCTTGCACACAATTGGTGCCCTTATAAAAGAAAGGGAAACATGGTTGTTGGTTCAAAAATCGAAGAGGCACCACTCTCCGGATTCCGAATAGGCACCACTTTCCACACGCAACATCTGAAGGAAGATTTTGTGAAAACATGTTCATTTAAGCAACATCAATAAGCATGCAATTAACAATTAAAGGCGGAATCATCCTTGCATGCACTTAAAAACAAAACATTAACCATGAAATTCAAAGCCTAGTAGATTGGTGAACCAAGACTCAACTCAAATCAAAGTGAGTTGAGAAATATACCTTTGTAGATTCCTCTTTGCATAAGTAAAGGCTAATCACCCAAAGAGAGGGCCTTCATTCTTTGCATATTAAAATCTATGGATTTGGATGGAAGAATAGGTTTCTCCAAGTTCCCAAAATTGAGAACCTCTAAGTCTCTTCACCAAGGAGAGATTGGAGAAGAAATGAGTGACCTTGGAGTAGTGGGATTGCTAGATGCACCCTCCAAGGGGCCGGCCTCTTTAGAGAGAATTGGAGAGACATGTTCTCTCCAATTTTCTCCAAAACAAACCCTTAATGAATTTTGGCTATAAAGTCATATTTATACCTTTATTCAGTTGAGTGGCAAACTTGTAAATAAGTCCAAGTTCACTACCCTTAACCATATGGCCGGCCTTAGGGTGTTGTTTGGGCTTTTGGCCTTTTGTGAATTAAGTTGTCATACAACTTAAGTCAATGGGCTTGATGTTCGAAGCCCATTGGGCCTTAAGGTCCAAAACTATCCCGAGGTCTTTAACGAACTTATTCGCTTGATTAATTAACATATTAATTAATCCTTGCCATAAATAATTAAACCATTTAATTATTCTTACTCATCTCCATTGTTTCTTCAATCTCCACCTTACACGATGTACGATCCATTAGGTTCCTTTTAGCGAGGCAGTGGGCGATTAAAACCATTTTACATCGATTGTGAATTGAAACTTACTTTCAATTCTCCCTTTAGTGATTACACACGTTTAGGGCTTCCACAAACCATGAGTGACACCTAGCAGCATATCATGGTTACCCAAGCTAATCAGAAGAGGTGGAGAACCTATTCAGTTTAGGATTACAAATGCAATACGGTCTTTCTCTAATACAATACTCTTGACCACATTGTTTGGTTGGATAGTTTATTTATTCATGTCTACTATCCAATGTGATTCGTGTGCTTATATGATTACCTTGAATGTGATTTGGAACGCATTCCTAAATCTCATTCATACTCTGGCCAGAGATTCTAATCATATCATAGAGTATTCTCCCTCAAACGGTTTGAAGGTTAGAGATCCCTTGTTGCGCATTCACTTGCCTCCATGGCTAAGTGGCTTAACCCTAACGATGCCGTGGACACTCCAATGGAATGACGTTTGACATAATTAAAGATCAAGGACTTAACCACAAGACAACGATGATGCCTCAGGTCAAAGGACTACTTTGCATTATCCCAACCATGAGTTCTCATGTGACATGAATATGAGAACTCTTCGTTGATCGTGTTCAGTGAACTCATGCTCTATTGAGCACCTACGTACTTGACTTGATGTCACACACACCAATGACTCGAGACTAGTCACTCTCCCTGAAAGAAGACACAGTACGTACCGATCTTAACAGACTGTCAATGCCCAATTGACAATCCTATGATCAGGAACATTTAGGATGTGTCTACGAAAGAATGGTCTCATGAATCTAACTTCATTAGATTGCATTCTCCCAATCACATATTCCTTGGACTTTATCGTTTAAGCATATAACATTTATATGAGACGGCTCAAACAATAATCTTTGCCCTTTATATTCAACTAGATTAGTTTAACATGTGAAATGTCCGTAAAGTATCATCATATGATTGGCTTTAGGGCACATTTCCAACAATCTCCCACTTGCACTAGAGCCAATCAGCTTGTTCATCAGTGATGATACCTCTTCTGTAGTCATTTCATAAATGGCTGAGTAGTAGGCCTAGACAATGGATATCTATATGTTATCCATAGAAGCAACCTTGAGAATAACGACGTCACCATTATACATGATTCTCAATCATGTGGTTCAGTCTCTCATTTGAGTTCGGACCTTGATGAGACCTTGATTCCCTGGCTTGAGCTATCGCCCCATTAGTGTCAAAGTGTCAGTACACTAGGTACACTTTCTGGTTGGAACCGAATAGAGAGTTCATAAATGAACTTTCCCATCCAAACAACATTGTTGTAAGCTTCTATATGGCAATATATTTTGCATTCATAATGGAACACACTAAAGTCATTACTTTAATGTTTCCATCCAAATATCTCTTTAGTCATAATAAAGAGATATTCGTTTATCTCTTCATTCAAAGTGAAGAAACATCCAATGATGGATTAGATTCATAATCTAATACATTTACGCTTCCATTACGTTACTCTAATTCTTCCTCAATTTTTGAGGAATCTATCCTTTAGTATTTCTTAAATACTTAAGGACTCACTTGATAGTTGCCATAGTTTTGATCCTGGGTTTGCACTGATATCGTCTTGTACCGTTCTAGGTACAACTCATATCAATGTTTTTCATACAATATGAAATACATAAATCACCTTTATGCGTATGCATAAAGGATTCTATTTACGCATTATTTCTTTGGGAGTCAAAGGGTACGTTCCCTTTGAGAATAGCAACTTCTTAGTCTCACTAGAGCTGTCCTTCTAATTGAAGTTTATCATCATATGAGAAACCTCCTAGCATCCATTGTCTATTATTAGGGATTGATATAATCCAATTATATCATGAAATATATCATTATAAATTTCCATCCCATGTATATAGACTATGTCTCCCATATACACATTCTATCGTTATAGAATGCTTAAAGTCATAACTTTAACGAAGAAATATTCTTTTCCTTTCCAAAATTAATATATCATATATATATTCATATATATCACATATATATTTATATATATATATACAAATTTAGGAATATGATTAACTCCCACTAATCTTTTGTAAACCTAGTAAACAAAAGATTCATTTACATCTTTATGAGAAATCAAACGATTTGATCTTTCTCTCATAAGACGCTTATAGCTCCCACTAGCTTGCTAAGATCCATGATGGATGGATCTACACAACTTACATGTCTTGTGATTCATAGTTTTAGACATATATTATCAAGACTATCTTAATAATGGTTTCGGAAACCCATATTATGTCCAAACATTGAATCACCATTTAGTTGTAGCTAGCTATCTTCGAATTTAATTGAAACCAAGACTACGTCAAAAATGGTTTCTTCAAAGTCAACCATCCTTTTGATTGTAGTTACCTTAAGCTACCAATTAGCTTATGAAGGTTTCATTATTTCGGGTCAAATCTGAAGGAAAAATTTTGTCCTAGCTAAGAACAAGTATGACCATTTGAATACATATGCAAGCTATAAACACTTTAAAGTAGGCATGCATCCAAAAACAATTCATAAAACCCATGACTTTCAAAGCCTAGTATATGGTGAACCAAAATAAACTCTTTAACAACATTAAAGAGAAAGAAGAATTTAGTGATTCTTTACCCTTGAAGCTCATCCTTGATTACACAAGGGATTCACCCAAGTGGAGGGCCTTCAAGTCACCCCCAAGCTCCTTGAATCCTCCTTGTGTTTTCCTCCCTTTAGTGCTCCTTTGGAGATTTGAGGAAATAAGGATTTGTTCTCCAAAACACCAAAAGCTTGATGTCTCTAAGTCTCTTCACCAAGGTTGTATCTTGTGAAGATGAAATGGATGACTAAGGGAAGAAGAGATTGCTAGATGTCCCTTCCCTTAGTGGCCGGCCTCTTAGAAGAAAATGGAGAAAATGTTTCACCCAATTTCAACAAGAAGAACCCCAATGAGAAAATTGCTATAAAGTTGCTTTTATAACATTTTCTTTGGTGAGTGGCAAACTTGTAATTAAGCAAACTTGCCCATTCACCCTAATGGCCGGCCTCTCCTTGTTATTGGGCTAATTTGCCCATTTTGTTTTTGTTGTCATACAACTTAAACATAATGGGCCTTTTGGACCAAAACGCTTTTGGGCCCCGAAAACCAAAACCAACATATAAGCCCCATACGAACCTTTCGTAAAATTAATTAACTAATTAATTAATCTTGACCATTCTTCAATTAAACCATTTAATTGCTTATCCATTTCATATAATTTCTTCACATACATCCTTACTCGGTGTACGATCCATTAGGTTCCAATTAGCGAGGCAGTGGGCGATGTTACTCTTAACTATCGATTGTGAATTGAAACCACATTTCAATTCTCCCTTTAATGATTAGTGTTACCTAATCATTTGGGCTTCCACAAACCATGAGTGACACCTAGCAGTATGTCATGGTTACCCAAGCTAAGTAGAATTGGTTGGAGAACCTATCCAGTTACAACTACAATGCAATACGGTCCTTCTCTAATACAATACTCTTAATCACATTGTTTAAGTGATAGTTGGTTTCATGTCTACTATCCAATGTGATACTTTCCTATATGATTCCCTTGAATATGATTTGGAACAAACTTCCTAAGTCATATTCATTTGCTTTGGCCAAAGACTTTAGAATCATATCTTAGAGTATTCTCCCTCCACCATGGAAGATTAGAGATCCCTTGTTGTGCATTCATATGCCTACATGACTAGATAGCTTGACCCCAACAATGCCGTGGACACTCCAAAGGAATGCCGTTGACATGATCAAAGATCAAGGACCTAACCATTAGACATCTATGATGCCTCAGGTCCAAGGACTACTTTGCATGTTGCAACCTTAGAGTTCATACATGACATGTATGTTCGAACTCTCTTTTGATCGTAGTTCAGTGTACTCGAGTACTCTTTCGAGCACCTATGTGTTTGTCTTAGTGTCCAACACCAAATGACTTGAGACTAGTTATACTCACGATTGAGTCAACATAACACATACTAGCCTTAGCGGATTGTCAATGCCCAATTAGCAATCCTATGGCTAGGAACGTTTTAGGAATGAATCTAAGAGAAAGGTCTCGATAATCTAACTCATTAGATCACTTATCTCTTAGAACAAATACATTCTTTGGATTCCCTTATTGCTTAAACACATGATACAATAAATAGTGATTAACAATAAGATTTGCGCTCCATTAAACATATAAAAGTTTAACACAACAAGTATTCCAAAAAGCTATTACATCAAATGAGTGGCTTTGTGGGCATACTTCCAACAATCTCCCACTTGCACTCAAAGCCACCTTCCCATGTATCTAATACCCATCTTTTCCATATGACGGTCAAGCTGGATCTGAGACATTGGCTTTGTCAGTGGATCTGCTACGTTATCGGCTGAAGCAACTTTGAGGATGTTGATTTTCCCCTCGGTAGCATATCTTCTAATGATATTAAAGCGTCTGTCAATATGCTTGTTCTTTTGATATGCCCTAGGTTCCTTGGCTTGAGCTATCGCCCCACTATTATCACAGTACATTGTTACTGGTGATGTAATGGTTGGAACCACCCCAAGTTCGGTGATGAACTTCTTCATCCAGAACGCTTCTTTGCCGGCTTCAGCTGCAGTGACATATTCAGCCTCTGTCGTGGAATCAGCAATTACACTTTGCTTCTTGCTTTTCCAACTGACAGCCCCACCATTCAGAGTGAATACATATCCGGAGTTGGAACTTCTATCATCGACGTCAGATTGGAAATCTGCGTCTGTATAGCCTTCCACTCGTAACTCTAATGCTCCTCCATACACGAGGAACATGTCCTTAGTTCTTCTTAAGTACTTAAGGACCGTCTTGACAGCTCCCCAGTGTTCTGATCCTGGGTTAGATTGATATCGACTAGTAATGCTCACAGCATATTCAATATCTGGCCTTGTGTATATCATGGCATACATGAGACTTCCTATGGCTGAAGCATAAGGAATACAACTCATTTACCGTATCTCTTCAGGAGTTTTAGGTTCCATGGATTTAGAAAGGTGAATTCCATGTCCAACAGGAAGAAAACCTTTCTTAGATTGTTCCATCTGGAACCTACTTAGCACCTTATCAATGTACATAGATTGGGATAATCCAATTAATTTTCTGGATCTATCACGATAGAGCTTTATCCCAAGTACATAAGATGCATCTCCCAAATCTTTCATGTGGAAGGTTTTGGACAACCACACTTTTACAGAAGAAAGTACTGCAGTGTCATTCCCGAATAGTAATATGTCATCTACATATAACACCAGGAATACAACTGCATCCCCAACGACCTTTTGATAAACACAATTGTGGTCTTCGTTTTGAGTCAAACCAAACGTTTTGATCTCAGTGTCGAAACGAATGTTCCAGCTCCTAGAGGCTTGTTTAAGTCCATAAATGGACCTTTGAAGCTTGCATACCTTAGTCTTTTCAGACTTGGACACGAAACCCTCGGGTTGAGTCATATAGAGCTCTTCCTCTAGGTAGCCGTTCAGAAAGGCCGTCTTCACGTCCATTTGCCATATCTCATAATCATGGTACGCAGCTATCGCAAGCAAAATCCGAATGGACTTAATCATGGCTACAGGAGAGAAAGTTTCTTCATAGTCAATCCCTTCTCTTTGCCTGTAACCCTTGGCTACTAGTCTAGCCTTATAAGTCTCCACTTCCCATCAACGCCTATCTTCCTCTTGAAGACCCATTTGTTTCCAACAGGTACAATACCTTCTAGAGGGTCTACAAGAGTCCAGACCTGATTTTGATACATGGAATCCATCTCGGATTTCATGGCCTCTTGCCATCTCTTTGAATTAATGTCGGACGTTGCTTCATTGTAGTCTCTAGGGTCCTCCTTTGTTTCATTGTCACCTAGAAGGTACAATTCATCAAAGTCATTGTCTAAGCCATACCTCTTAGGTGGCTTACTAACCCGTTCAGATCTACGTGGAGCTAGGGGTTCAGGAACAGGATTGTCAATATGTCGAGTGCTCGTTTGTGGTTCATTATTAATCTCATTAATTTCCATCTGTTTGCTTATAGTTCATTTGAGAACAAATTCGTCCTCTAGAAACTTAGCAGTTCTGGCGACAAAGACTTTCTGGTCGTCAGGATGGTAGAACTCATATCCCATAGTTTCTTTAGGATATCCCAGAAAATAACATCTTACTGATCTCGCTTCAAGCTTAGTAGCTTCAAGCTTCTTGACATATGCTTCACAACCCCAAATCTTAACATGTTTAAGACTTGGCTTTCTTCCATGCCATATCTCATAGGGCGTTTGTGGAACTGACTTGGAAGGTACTCTATTAAGCAAGTAAGCTGCTATATATAGAGCATATCCCCAGAATGTTACTGGTAGATCAGCAGAACTCATCATAGAACGAACCATGTTCATCAAGGTTCGATTTCTCCTTTCAGAAACTCCATTAAGTTATGGAGTTCCTGGAGGAGTCCACTGTGATATTATTCCACACTCTTTGAGATAATCTAGGAACTCATTACTCAGATATTCACCCCCTCGATCTGATCTTAGGGTCTTTATCTGTTTCCTAGTTTGCTTCTCAACTTCATTCTTGAATTCTTTGAACCTTTCAAAGGATTCTGACTTGTACTTCATAAGATACACATAGCCAAACCGAGAGTGATCGTCGGTGAATGTGATATAGTAGGAGAAGCCTCCTCTTGACGTAGTAGACATAGGTCCACATACGTCAGTGTGGATTAACCCTAGAATTTCAGTGGCACGCTCTCCTTTTCCAGTAAATGGAGATTTGGTCATTTTCCCTTTCAAGCAACATTCACAAGTACCCATCTGGTCATTACCTAATGGGTGGATATATCCGTCTTTTGACATCTTGCGAATCTTATCAAGGTTCACATGTCCAAGTTTAAGATGCCACATCTTTTCTTGGTTAACATCTTCTCTTGCCCTTTTGGGTTTTAAGGTATTCCTGCTTGCAATACAGTGCATCCCACTATTCGTCTCTAGGTGAAAAAGTCCATCTATCATATTACCATGAGAGATAATACGACCGTTCAAGTATAAAGTGCAACTCATTTTGTCAAACAATACTGAGTGCCCATCTCGTAAAAGCTTAGAGATGGAAATCAAATTCTTTATACATGAAGGAAAATATAAACAATTTTTAAGTTCCAGGACTTCCCCAGAGGGCAGGTTAAGCATGTAGGTGCCTATTGCTTTTGCCGAGATTTTAGTGCCGTTCCCAACTCGCACTATCATCTCCCCATTGCTTAGTGATTTGCTCCCCACTAGTCCCTGCATCGTATTACAGATATGTTGACTAGCGCCTGAATCAAATATCCAGGAATTGGAGCTCACTGTAAAAGAACTCTCTATGACAGAAATAGTCTCTTCAAAAGTTCTTGTCATAAGGCTCGCAATGCGCACCCTGTATTTCTTCTTCCAACGTTCATCCTTTCCACAATGAAAGCATGTTCCTTTGGATTTCTTTGCCTTCTTCTTATGCAACCTTTTCCTTATGTTTGCATTCTCACTCCCACTGTCCATTTTGAAACCTTTTTCAAATCTACAGCACATGTCAATCATCTCTTTCAAAGAATGATCGAATCTATTCACTTTATAGTTTACAATAAACTTAGTGAAATCATCCGAGAGAGATGCAAGGAAAAAGTCTTGGGCCATTTTCCCATCGATGGAAGTTCCTAAACTTTTAAGATCTCTAAATATCTTTTCCACCTTTTGTCCATGTTTATGAACCGATGCCCCCTTTGCCATCTTGGCATTCATTAGACTACAAACATTTGAGAATCGTACATTACTAGTCTCATTGTCATGCATCTTATGCAAACTTTCAACCATGGCACAAGAAGTGTCCATGTGCTTATGTAGCTTCATAAGCTCCTCACTAAGTGAAGTAAGGATTAAGCATTTGGCTTGTAAGTCATCCTCATAGTGTCTAACATAATTTTGACACTCCTCCTTTGAAGCTAGTTTCGTATGAGGTACATGAGGAGGGGATTGCTTAAGCACATACAATATGTCTTTCACCTTTGAGACATTCTCAATATGGCGATACCAAGCAAGGAAACGTTGGCCCTTAAGGCCACTTTTGTCAAGTATAATGGTGGGTATAATTTTAGGCATGTCGTTCACTACATAACATAACAGAAATCGTATTAGATTGTTTGTTTAAAACTATTTGATTGGGTCTTTTAATCAAATAGTACCACCCACTATTTTTGGCAAATTCCACATCCCTCAATAGAATTTGAGAGTTATATTGAACTCTTAGCGGGTTATGGGAGACTCACGATTACCAAGCCCACCTCACGATGATACGATGTTTGGCTAGCAAAAATAATGATGAGAGAATAACGCATTATTCATTTACAACTTTTGTAATTACCCATCCGTTTGGCCTCTAGAGAATGTTGCCTCACGATGATACGATGTTGGCACCATTGCACTTAGTTTAAGTTATTCCCACCATGCTTAGTGTGTGAAGGGGTTCAAGAATAGCCTCACGATGATACGATGTCGGCTACCCTCGTTGCCTACACTCACCTCATCATATGTTTATGGACTCCTCCTGGATGTAAGCACATACTTTGTACTCCCCCATGCTAGGGTGAAGCCGGTGTATGAGTCACAAACGCTTGGAGCCCACCACGGTGGAAGGCCTACGAAGAGATATTCTAAACATCTCTCGCTTATCAACTTAAATCTTCATTTTAAGGGAGTTGTTTTGGGCTACATCAAAACATTTTAATCACATTAAAAGAACTTGGGCCTATCACAACTATTGGTCCAAGTTAATATGAATTAGTAGCATATAATACTCCCACTGTTTCGTTGAAACAAGCGAGACTATATGGAACTACTAACGAATGCATTGCATCTTCATATGGACTATATAGTCATATTAGGTTTTAGGATGATTATGAACCGATTGATTTGATCCAACACGAGCCTTGTGTTGGACCTTGGGTTTAAGGTAGATAGTTGTTGATTTTAGTTACGCGTTTAATCTAATTAAACCGTTATTTCCTATTGGGCGTTGGACCCAACTATTCGATTTTGCATACATATAAACAAAAGGAATACATGAAATAATAAGAAGGGCTTATGCCTTTTTACAACACAAATCAAATGATGGACTTATGTCCATTTACAACAACGTGAATTAATCAAATTACATTCAAATCTACACTACTAAAACCCAAACATTCATAATGTAAAGCGGCCAATCACATAGCTCAATTATCGTGGCCTTTGGTTCATAATCACCCTTTTCTTAATCAATCACATTAACTAAGAAAACAACTTTAAACAATTGGTTTTTGGATCCATAGAATTGATTTAAATGGAACTAAATGAAATGAAAATCCAATTCTCATTAAAGAGACAAAACAATTTTGTTCTCATCCTTTTGGGCCAATAGGAAACTATGACCACAACAATTGGGCCATAATGCAAATACAAAAACTTTTGGGGTCACTTTGTAAAAACACAATAGTCCACAACTTCATGTAATTACAACTAGATCCCAAAATTTTAATAATGTAAAAACATCATTAAAGGATCAAAACAATTTGTCCTTTAGAGTTTTAGGACCTTAACGTAAAAACGTAAACTTTTGGGCCAAAATGCAAATACACAAAAATATCTAAAACTTTATGTAATTGCACAAAAGGCCACAAAAGTACCCCCACTAGGGGTGGCCGGCCATTTAATGAAAAATTGAAAAAATTCTAAAAAGTTTTTGCAAGTTGATTTTGGTGGTTGAGGTAAAGTTGATTTGGATAGGTTTGTAAGAGATTTTTGTCAAACAATAAAACCAACAATAATATTTCACCAATAAACATCACCCATCAATAATAAATCAATAATATACCAAAACTTTATGAAAAACATAAAACTTTTGAATCAAAACTTCAAAACTTTATGTTCTTGGCAAGAACACCAAGAACAATGAAGAACACCATGAAAATTCATAATAGCTCTATGAATGTTTCATTCATCAAAACTCAATTTTTCACCTCTCAAAAGAGGGCTAATATCCTAGGGTACTTAGGGGTTCCAAAAGTCACTTTAAAACCATTTTAACAAGACAAACATGAACCCAAAAAGTCACCCTAAGGATTTGACCGAATTTCCCAAAACTCATGGCACCAAATTTTAGTTCCAATATTCATGCTTAAATGAAATACATCTACAACATTTGAGATGCTAAATTTTCTAGCAAAATTTATATATTCAAAAGCAAGAACAAAGCTTGTAACATTTACAACATTTAAATCACAAAATATGAACATCACAAAACCCAAAAGGATTCACCATACACTAGGCTTAGGCTCTGATACCACTTGAAGGAAAAAAATTGTCCTAGCTAACAACAAGTATGAACATTTGAATACATATGCAAGCTATAAACACTTTAAAGTAGGCATGCATCCAAAAACAATTCATAAAACCCATGACTTTCAAAGCCTAGTATATGGTGAACCAAAATAAACTCTTTAACAACATTAAAGAGAAAGAAGAATTTAGTGATTCTTTACCCTTGAAGCTCATCCTTGATTACACAAGGGATTCACCCAAGTGGAGGGCCTTCAAGTCACCACCAAGCTCCTTGAATCCTCCTTGTGTTTTCTTCCCTTTAGTGCTCCTTTGGAGATTTGAGGAAATAAGGATTTGTTCTCCAAAACACCAAAAGCTTGATGTCTCTAAGTCTCTTCACCAAGGTTGTATCTTGTGAAGATGAAATGGATGACTAAGGGAAGAAGAGATTGCTAGATGTCCCTTCCCTTAGTGGCCGGCCTCCTTAGAAGAAAATGGAGAAAATGTTTCACCCAATTTCAACAAGAAGAACCCCATTGAGAAAATTGCTATAAAGTTGCTTTTATAACATTTTCTTTGGTGAGTGGCAAACTTGTAATTAAGCAAACTTGCCCATTCACCCTAATGGCCGGCCTCTCCTTGTTATTGGGCTAATTTGCCCATTTTGTTTTTGTTGTCATACAACTTAAACATAATGGGCCTTTTGGACCAAAACGCTTTTGGGCCCCGAAACCCAAAACCAACATATAAGCCCAATACGAACCTTTCGTAAAATTAATTAACTAATTAATTAATCTTGACCATTCTTCAATTAAACCATTTAATTGCTTATCCATTTCATATAATTTCTTCACATACATCCTTACTCGGTGTACGATCCATTAGGTTCCAATTAGCGAGGCAGTGGGCGATGTTACTCTTAACTATCGATTGTGAATTGAAACCACATTTCAATTCTCCCTTTAATGATTAGTGTTACCTAATCATTTGGGCTTCCACAAACCATGAGTGACACCTAGCAGTATGTCATGGTTACCCAAGCTAAGTAGAATTGGTTGGAGAACCTATCCAGTTACAACTACAATGCAATACGGTCATTCTCTAATACAATACTCTTAATCACATTGTTTAAGTGATAGTTGGTTTCATGTCTACTATCCAATGTGATACTTTCCTATATGATTCCCTTGAATATGATTTGGAACAAACTTCCTAAGTCATATTCATTTGCTTTGGCCAAAGACTTTAGAATCATATCTTAGAGTATTCTCCCTCCACCATGGAAGGTTAGAGATCCCTTGTTGTGCATTCATATGCCTACATGACTAGATAGCTTGACCCCAACAATGCCGTGGACACTCCAAAGGAATGTCGTTGACATGATCAAAGATCAAGGACCTAACCATTAGACATCTATGATGCCTCAGGTCCAAGGACTACTTTGCATGTTGCAACCTTAGAGTTCATACATGACATGTATGTTCGAACTCTCTTTTGATCGTAGTTCAGTGTACTCGAGTACTCTTTCGAGCACCTATGTGTTTGTCTTAGTGTCCAACACCAAATGACTTGAGACTAGTTATACTCACGATTGAGTCAACATAACACATACTAGCCTTAGCGGATTGTCAATGCCCAATTAGCAATCCTATGGCTAGGAACGTTTTAGGAATGAATCTAAGAGAAAGGTCTCGATAATCTAACTCATTAGATCACTTATCTCTTAGAACAAATACATTCCTTGGATTCCCTTATTGCTTAAACACATGATACAATAAATAGTGATTAACAATAAGATTTGCCCTACATTAAACATATAAAAGTTTAACACAACAAGTATTCCAAAAAGCTATTACATCAAATGAGTGGCTTTGTGGGCATACTTCCAACAAAATGGTACTTTACCATTTCCTTGAGTATATATCATATATATACACTTAATGTAGTCATAAGGATTTTCATTCTTATTTCTTTCGAATTAAGAGGTGCAACTCTATGACATAGTCATAAAGTTCAAACCATTCAACTTTGACGGTTTATAAATCCTTCTCGACTACCTTGGAGCTTTTGGTATAGGAACTAGGTTGTTTATATTTGTTGATTACTTTCTTGTCTCTCAAAGAACTCATTCTTTGAGTTCTATCTCATGTTCATTTGCTTTTACGCAAATCACATTGTAGGATTACAATGAACTACCCAACAAAACAACATTTGTTAGTTGGTTTATAGAAGTGATATCCAAAAGTTAATTTAAGGATATCCCACAAGATTGTTTTCAAACAAATATTGCTTATTAGCACACAACCCCAAATCTTAACATGTTTTAAGATTTGTCTTTCTTTCCAACTACATCTTATGGAGTCATGAAAAATTTGGAAGATCTTCTAATTGACAATCATATTGGTTTTAGAAGTATATATCCTATATATGGGTAATAGATAACATCTAACGAACTAAATCTTATTTAAGTTCGTTCTTCTCCTTAATGGAGAAATTTATTATCTTATGATGCTTCTTTCCTTGATATCTTTCAAGGAGACTCATCTAAAGTGTTTCTTTTCCTTGGATCAAATCTAAGGAGGTAAATACTTTAGACGTCTTACTCATCAACTTACATTTCTTGAATTCTTTGAAACCTTTTGCAAAGTATTCGGACTTGTGTTTATTCAAAATAAACTATAGTCCAACCGAGAGTGATCTTCGGTGAATGTCATCCAACATGAGTAGTATTATGTTGTGGACAAGTGCCACTAACATCTAAGTGAATTAATCTCAACAACTTTGTGATTCTTTCTTCTTTCCAAAAGAATAAAGATTCGAACATTTCGCCTCCATACAATTTTAATAAGAAGGTATTGGATCCGGATCTAACGATCCAAAGCATCCATCTATGACCAACTCGTAATTTATGTTTTTATAGGTATCACAACTTAGTTGGGATTAGTCACTACCTTGCAACCTTTTGGGTTTTAAGCATCATTATATTCTAAACAGTTAACACCACCATATTATCTCTACTATAGAGACAATCAATTAGATTACCATAATCCAATCATTGATTAATAAAGAACAATGTTTTGTCAAACAAAACATTTATCCATTTCACATAGTGACGGAATTTAGTTCCTTAAAATTGGAATATAAAGACAATCTATGTTTTTCCAATTTCTTTGGTAGTTCATATGAGGAAGTAAGTACCATCTGCTTTCGCAGAGATCTACATTTGATTCACGTTTCGAATGTGAAGTACTTTCTCTTCTCTCATTAATCTTCTACTTCTTATTAGCCACACTTTTACAACGATTGTAAAACATAGTTACTAATACGGAATCAAGCATTCAAGTAGAAGAACCAACTGTTTTGAACTTTTCAAGAACAATTTACAACACCTTTGAAAGGTGTGTTCTTGACACTTGCAAGACATTTCTTGCAAATACCCTTTCCAATGTCCATCCTTTCATAAAGAAAGTTTGTTCCCTTGGAGTTAATTTTATCTTCTTCATTTGACTTCTCCTTTGACTACAATAGTCATGGTCCCTAAACTCCCACTATCTCTCTTGAAACTTATTTCAATTGTGTTATACACATCAAACATTTTGGAGAGCATGTGGTTATTGTTCACTACATAGTTTACAATAAACTTAGTGAACCATTAGGATAGGGACACATAGGTGAAGTCATTGCCTAGTTTCCGTCTCGTTAAGTGGTTTATCACTTCAACACTCAATGATTCAAAATCATCATAAGTCCATGTTGATGGACTATTTTTGTCAACCAACCATTATGTTCTAAACATAATTACAAACTTTCAAGAGTTGTTTAAGGCAACTCTCATTTCTTCATACAACAATTTGTAAGTGAAGAATCATGGCACATAAAGTGTCCATGCTTTTGTGCTTTCTTCTAAAGTTCCTTGTTCATGTAACAAAGAAACAAGCATTAATGTTTGGATTGATTAAGGGTTGTTCAAAACAACTCCTATTTCTTCATACAACAAATTGTAATTGAAGAATTATGACATTAAAAGTGTTGTCCTCTTTATGATAGACCTTTTCTAACATATTCTTCTAATGATACATTATCAATAGGAAGATTGTGAGGATGAGACTACTTAGGTACATTTACAAGCCATTAAAGACAATCTATGGTTTTGTAGTACCAAGTCCGGAAACTAAAGCTTTCGGCTTTTATTTGTCAAGTGTGGGATAGCGTTTGCAAATATATTGGTAAACAAATACATAACGAATATAAATTGATTGATTTTAAGCCACTTGATTCGGGTCTTTAAATCAAATAGCACCACCCACTATTTTTGGCAAATTCCATATCCCTCATTGGAATTCGAGAGTTTTGGATGAAACTCCTAGTAGGGTATGGGAGGCTCACTATTACCAAGCCCACCTCACAATGATATGATGTTGGCTAGCATTAATAATAATGAGAGAGTACGCTTACTCATTTGCAACTAATGCAAGTACCCATCTTATTTGGCCTCTAGAGAATGTCACCTCACAATGATATGATGTTGGCTCCATTGCACTTAGTTAAGTCATTCCCACCATGCTTAGTTTGTGAAGGGGTTCAAGAATAGCCTCACGATGATACGATGTCGGCCATCCTCGTTGCCTACACTCACCTCATCATATGTTTATGGATTCCTCCTGAGTATAAGCATGCACTTTGTATTCCCCCATGATAGGGTGAAGCCGGTATACAAGTCGTAAATGATTGGATCCCACCACGGTGGAAGGCCTACGAAAGAGTGTTCTGAGCACTCTCACGCTTATCAACTTAATAATAGTTTGGTTGAGGGTTTTAGGTCTCATCACATATAAATATACATTTTAATCTCTATTAAAACAATTTTGGTCCTATTACAACTATTGGTCCATATGATTGTTTTTAGTTCTATATAATACTCCCACTATGCTTATAAAACGGTTTTTAAAGCAAGAGTATATGATACTACTAACATAACCTTTGCATTCATTTGATGGACTATATAGTTGCCTTAGGGCCTTAGGATGACTATGAACCTTTGTTTAGATTCAACACGAGCCTTGTGTTGAATCTCGGTCTAGGAATGGTGATTGATTTTAGTTACGCGTTTAATCACATTAAGGCGTGTTGTCTTAGGGGCGTTGGACCCAACTACTTCATTTTCATGCATATCAAATAAAGCAAGAAAGAAGTACTTCAAAGTAAAGGTGAGCTTATGCTCATTACAACATTTGCATAAAACAAATTACCTTAAAGTAAAGAAGGGCTTATGCCCTTTTACAACATTTGATCAAATCAAATTACAACCAAAATCTAATCTACACATTCCCATGGTTCAAACAAATTTGAAACGGCCTTTCACATAGCTCAATTATATTAGGCTTAGGTTCATAATCATCCTTTAATTAATTAACGCTTTAACTAATTAAATTGAATGCAACATTTTCATTTGGTTTTTGTATCCATAGAATTGATTTAAATGGAGCTAAATAAAATGAAAATCCAATTCTCATTTAAAGAGACAAAACAATTTTGTTCTCAACCTAATTTGGGCCATCATGCAATAACCACAACTTTTTGGGCAATATTGCGAAAACATAAACTTTTGGGGTCAGTTTGTAAGAACACAAAAGTCCACTACTTCATGTAATTACACTAGAACCCAAAATTTAAACAATGTAAAAACTTCATTAAAAGTGCAAAACAATTTGTCCTTTAGTGTTTTTGGACCTAAACGTAAAAACGTAAATTTTTGGGCCAAAGTGCAAATACACAAAAGTATCAAAACTTTATGTAATTGCATAAAAGACCGAAAAGTACCCCCACTAGGGGGTGGCCGGTTTTGGAAGAGGATAGAGTGATGTGTGTGTTGATTTGTGAGTTTTAGACATAAAGCAACAAGTGGTGCAAGTGGTGTGTGTGAAAGGAAATTAATCCTTACACACCCATCACCATTTCCATCACCATTCAAATAAATATCTAATGCAATAAATCATTTGAAAAACATAACACATAAACTTTATGAAATAAATCAAAACTTTGAATCAAAACACAAACCTTTTTGTTCTTGGCTAAAATGTCAAGAACAATGAAGAACATTCATGAAAAACCCAAAAATTTTTCCATGAACTTTTTCCACCCAAAAACATTCCAAAACCATTCAAACTTAAGGGAAATAACATCTAACCAAACTAGGGTACATAGGGGTTCCAAAAGTCACTTTAAAACACTTTTAACAAGTCAAACAAGAACCCAAAAATCCACCCTTTGGATTTGGCCGAATTTTCCCAAAAGCATGGCACCAAATTTTAGCTCCAATATTCATGCTCATATGAACTACATCTACAACATTTGAGATGGCAAATTTTCTAACAAAATTTATATTCATAGAAGCAAGAATAAAGCTTGTAACAATTACAACTTTTAAATCACAAACTATGAACTACAAAACCCAAAAGGATTCACCAACTACTAGACCTAGGCTCTGATACCACTTGAAGGAAGATTTTGTGAAAACATGTTCATTTAAGCAACATCAATAAGCATGCAATTAACAATTAAAGGCGGAATCATGCTTGCATGCACTTAAAAATAAAACATTAACCATGAAATTCAAAGCCTAGTAGATTGGTGAACCAAGACTCAACTCAAATCAAAGTGAGTTGAGAAATATACCTTTGTAGATTCCTCTTTGCATAAGCAAAGGCTAATCACCCAAAGAGAGGGCCTTCATTCCTTGCATATTAAAATCTATGGATTTGGATGGAAGAATAGGTTTCTCCAAGTTCCCAAAATTGAGAACCTCTAAGTCTCTTCACCAAGGAGAGATTGGAGAAGAAATGAGTGACCTTGGAGTAGTGGGATTGCTAGATGCACCCTCCAAGGGGCCGGCCTCTTTAGAGAGAAATGGAGAGACATGTTCTCTCCAATTTTCTCTAAAACAAACCCTTAATGAATTTTGGCTATAAAGTCATATTTATACCTTTATTCATTTGAGTGGCAAACTTGTAAATAAGTCCAAGTTCACTACCCTTAACCATATGGCCGGCCTTAGGGTGTTGTTTGGGCTTTTGGGCTTTTGTGAATTAAGTTGTCATACAACTTAAGTCAATGGGCTTGACGTTCGAAGCCCATTGGGCCTTAAGGTCCAAAACTATCCCGAGGTCTTTAACGAACTTATTCGCTTGATTAATTAACATATTAATTAATCCTTGCCATAAATAATTAAACCATTTAATTATTCTTACTCATCTCCATTGTTTCTTCAATCTCCACCTTACACGGTGTACGATCCATTAGGTTCCTTTTAGTGAGGCAGTGGGCGATTAAAACCATTTTACATCGATTGTGAATTGAAACTTACTTTCAATTCTCCCTTTAGTGATTACACACGTTTAGGGCTTCCACAAACCAAGAGTGACACCTAGCAGCATATCATGGTTACCCAAGCTAATCAGAAGAGGTGGAGAACCTATTCAGTTTAGGATTACAAATGCAATACGGTCTTTCTCTAATACAATACTCTTGACCACATTGTTTGGTTGGATAGTTTATTTATTCATGTCTACTATCCAATGTGATTCGTGTGCTTATATGATTACCTTGAATGTGATTTGGAACGCATTCCTAAATCTCATTCATACTCTGGCCAGAGATTCTAATCATATCATAGAGTATTCTCCCTCAAACGGTTTGAAGGTTAGAGATCCCTTGTTGCGCATTCACTTGCCTCCATGGCTAAGTAGCTTAACCCCAACGATGCCGTGGACACTCCAATGGAATGACGTTTGACATAATCAAAGATCAAGGACTTAACCACAAGACAACGATGATGCCTCAGGTCAAAGGACTACTTTGCATTATCCCAACCATGAGTTCTCATGTGACATGAATATGAGAACTCTTCGTTGATCGTGTTCAGTGAACTCATTCTCTATTGAGCACCTACGTACTTGACTTGATGTCACACAGACCAATGACTCGAGACTAGTCACTCTCCCTGAGAGAAGACACAGTACGTACCGATCTTAACGGACTGTCAATGCCCAATTGACAATCCTATGATCTGGAACATTTAGGATGTGTCTACGAAAGAATGGTCTCATGAATCTAACTTCATTAGATTGCATTCTCCCAATCACATATTCCTTGGACTTTATCGTTTAAGCATATAACATTTATATGAGACGGCTCAAACAATAATATTTGCCCTTTATATTAAACTAGATTAGTTTAACATGTGAAATGTCCGTAAAGTATCATCATATGATTGGCTTTAGGGCACATTTCCAACAACATCAGCTCCTCGGGTACCACAGATAACTTTACCAAAGATCTCTGACAAAGTTTAGACACATAAATTTTGAAGGTCCAGCTACCCTACTATTACCCACAAGGGTAAAGGAACAGCACCACTGCTTGATAACAAGAAAGTCCCAATGTGTGCCAACCTCCGTGCTCCGTGGCAAGGCAGACTGGAAAAATGCCCAACCTTTACTCACATTCGAGAAAACACTCCCAACAAGATTGCTTGCTCCGAATCTCGAGAGCCAGACTTTCAATAGGATTATGTGCTCAAAAATCGAAGAGGCACCGCCCTTCGAATCTCGAGAGCCAGACTCCCAACAGGATTATTTTCTAAAAAATCGGAGAGACACTGCTCTCCGAATCTCAAGAGTCAGACTTCCAACAGGATTGCTTTCTCAAAAATCGAAGAGGCACCGCTCTCTGAATCTCAAGAGCCAGACTCCCAACAAGATTACGTGCTCAAAAATTGAAGAGGCACCGCCCTTCGAATCTCGAAAGCCAGACTCCCAACAGGATTACTTTCTCAAAAAATCGAAGAGACACTGCTCTCCGAATCTCAAGAGTCAGACTCCCAACATGATTGCTTTCTTAAAAATTGAAGAGGCACTATTCTCTGAATCTCGAGAGCCAGATCCCCGACAGGATTGCTTGTTCGAAAACCGAAGAGGCACCGCTATCCGAACTTCGAGACCCAGATTTCCTTGGATAAAGCTTGTCTGCAATCTTCACACGCAACGTCAGCTTTCCAAGAAGGGTAAAGGAAAACACGCGAAGCTTGCAGCTCCCACTACATTGCTATAACCAAGAAGGGTAAGGGAATAGCACTACTACTTGTTGTTAGGGAGACTCCTATATATGTCGACCTTCATCCTCCATAGCAAGGCAAACCTGCAAATAAAAAAAAATGCTCAACTTTTCTTCACATCCGAGAGGGGACTCTCAGTACAGTCTCTCGAAATACTCAGCTTCTTTTCCTCTCGATAATACCTCTGCAAACAAGCCACACCAAAGCAAGAGTATCTCATATCATCAGGGTTAAAAGCAAGAGTATCCCATATCATGCTTTTTCCCTATCTTTTCATTTGTCCTTGTTCTTACCTGCAAGACAAAAAGAAAGAGAGCAATCAATCAGCACTTGAAATCAAGCTTCCAGTAAAAAACTGATTACCTGGAACCCCTTGCCTGATTACTTACCTGGCATTGCTCTCGAGTACTCATCTTCAACATCTTATGCTTCTAGAGAAGATACCACATCTGTCTGAGGAACAAATAGGGCAAGTGAGAAGGATACAAGGAAGCATGTGGAGGCAAGCGTAACAAAACACGTGCCGATACATCCACTACTTTGTCAACAGCAAAAGTATCCCATATCATCAGGGTCGAACGTATTCTAGATTTGATGGACTTGTTTTGACCCTCAAATTCTTGAGTCGGCCTTATACTTTGGAGGAAACCAGAAAACCCTCCAGCCTGATAGAAGCATATTTATGCGACTTAGTTAGCTTGTTTCTTGGCATTTATGTTGTTATTTCGTAGTTATTTTAGTATTTTAAGCTATTTTCGTGTGTTTGTAGGTCCAAAGGGTTAATGTGGCAAATAAGTGCATTTTGGAGCATTTTTGGGCATGGAATGGATAGCATATGCTTGGAGCAAAAGGAATGGACTAAATTTGAAGTTTGTGCATCATCTTCTCCCTATAAATAACAATTTTAGCACACTCATTTCACCCAACACATCCATTCACCTACCACTACATCCACTCATTTCACCGAACACATTCACCTACCACTACATCCACTCATTTCACCGAACACATTCACCTACCACTACATCCACTCATTTCACCCAACATATCCATTCTCCAAACATCCATCCACTACACCCATTACATCCACTCATTACCAAACACTCATCCACTACACCCATTACATCCACTCATTACCAAACACTACTCATTACCAAACCCTCATCCACTACACCCATTACATCCACTCATTACCACAACCCACTACACCCATTACATCCACTCATTACCAAACACTCACCCACTACACCCATTACATCCACTCATTACCAAACACTCATCCACTACACCCATTACATCCACTCATTACCAAACATCCACCCACTACACCCATTACATCCACTCATTACAACTCCATACATTCATCTCCCTAGCCTATAAATACATCCACCCTTCACCATAATTTGGGGGCAATCATCCAAAGACACTACATTTCACATCTCACAACTCCATACACTTACACTTTCATCCCTTGCCGTGACCTCCATTTAGCCACTCCCCTTTCTTGTGCCGCAACAAGGTGGTGAAAAAGAAGGTCCTTGGTGTTTCAAGCTTGAAGATTGGAGCGTTTTAGGTGTACTTCGTTCTTGCTTTCAATGTCTACTTTGTTATTTTCTGATTTTGTTGCAACTATGAGTAGCTAAACCCCTATTTAGTTTGGGGGAAGTTTGAAGCCATGAACATGCTTGAGATATGAATTGATTTCTTCCAATTGTGATTTGATAAGTTGTGATTACAATTCAATTATCTATTTTATTCATAACTGATTCTTGTATGTTTATTAAGGATGCATACTTAGTTTTCATGCATGAATTAGATGCTAGAATATAAATGAGTTTCACCTAATCGTTACAAGTTTATATTCATGAGTAGTGAAGGTTGTTTATCACAATCTTGTTAATTGAATTCTTGGCAAATGTATCATGCATTCATAGTTATAATTGCCTCGTCAACGCTTATGATTTTCATTGCACGTAATGATCTCTGATTGTATCAATATTATGCATTCATACAGGGGACTTTTAGAGAATGATTTGGGTTGTTGCATGCATTCATCCAACTCAATGAGCAAAGGAAAATCTGAGGGTTAATTTGTGCATCACGGTTAATCTGGGGTGTTGAGTATCATAGTTTATTGAAAAGCAATTGGAAATCGATTCATGTACAAGTGTTTCATGTGTGAAGAATGGACCTCTAACTAATCCATCCATCAATGTATTCCTCAAATTTGTCTTACAATCTGCCTAGTTTTATAACTTGTTTGTTTGTTTCAAATTCATCAAAACCAAAATCCCCATTTTACTTTCTTGTTTCAAAGTGTTAAATTTTGGTTTTGTTTGTGTTTTTGAGTGTTTTGATTCAAACCAAAACACTAATTTCGTCCAAAATTGTGTTAGAGTCAAATCTGCCCAGTTTGTGTTTTTAGGCAATTTTGAGTCTTTAGAATCTGTTTTGAGTCCCTTGAGTCTATTGAAACGTTTTTAACTTTATTTTTATGTTTTTGAGTAAGTTTAGAGGTTTTAGCAAGCCCTCCTAATCCCCGGTTTAGAACGATCCCTACTTGCATTTATATTACAATTTGACAAAAAGAGGGTTTAATTTGAGTGCTTAACTTTCATCGCATCACAGCCCAATTCAAGAATAAGCCTATGGAAAGTTATTTCTTCAAAAGCAAAGGTATCTCATATCATCTCTTCTCCATTTGCTTCTCCTTATCCTTGTTGCTGTTTACGACATAAGAAGAAGGAGAACAATCAACCAAAAGCCGAAGTCGAACCTCCGATCCAGGTTGCTTGCTTGGAAGTCTGATTGCTTACCTTGTCGGTTACCTCATTCGGCAAATCTCATAGCTCGGTGACTTGGGGGACTTCTACAATAGGGTTTGTATCACACTTGACCAAGCCTGAAACTACAAGTAAGCTTCAAGTGAAATTGATAAATTACCTTGTGCATCTTATCGGTTAAAGATACCACCCCTGGATGGAGGAAAAGTACTTCCAGAGAATATGCCACATCTACATATGAGACAGATAAGGCAAGTGAAAATGATACCACACTTTGATACTTAGAAGTTTCGTGATTACTCAATGGCTTGGATCTTGCAAGTCCTCAATCGAGGAGCTTCCCTCACTCGGGAACTTAGGGGAGCACTATTTGTACCATACTTGACAAATCCCGAAACTACTGAGCACTGGTCAACGTTATACCATCAAGGATCCATAAGAGTTTCCCTCCAACCAGGAGGCCAATCACAACGTGACACGTGTCGACATCAGAAGCCAATCATAGTACGACACGTGTTAACATCAGAAGCCAATCACAACACGACACGTGTCAATGTCGGAATGAAACAAGAAACTCTCTTCTATAAATAGAGATCATTCTCTCACAATATTTCCTAATGTCATTTGTACTAAATCATTCACTTTTACTCACTAAAGGAGAGCTTGAACCTATGTACTTGTGTAAACCCTTCATAATTAATGAGAACTCCTCTACTCCGTGGACGTAGCCAATCTGGGTGAACCACGTACATCTTGTGTTTGGTTCCCTGTCTCTATCCATTTACATACTTATCCACACTAGTGACCGAAGCAATCTAGCGAAGGTCACAAACTTAACATTTTCTGTTGTACCAAAGTCCTCACTGATTTTGTGCATCAACAAGTTATATGATCACTAATGTCAAAATTTACACTATTACTCCTTGCATCATCTATTTTCCTTCTTTTCTTTGGAAAACTTTTCTCATCCACATGACCCGGAAGAAGGGGCAACAAGTCTTTTATGTTTTCCCCTAAACATGATTTGTGACATCAAACTCCCTCCATCACTTTCTTGACATTCATAGGTGCATGAGGTATACTATTGTTGTGCTTGTAAGTTTACCTCCTCACCTTGAATTCCATTGTAAGGTGCTGGAAATCCCACAACACAGGGCTTACAAAAGATAGCCATTATACTCCAAGCACTATATGGCAAGGAATATATGCCTACTGGACAATCATAATTTCCCACGGAGAGAGGGAACTGCACACAACCACCATTGCTAAATTTTAGTATTTGTCACAATCCATCCCATCTTCTTAGCCAATCGTGAGTCCACAAAATTGTGTGCATTGCCAGAATGGAACAAGATTAGCACAGGGCAGGTTTCGATGAACCCATACACTTTCAAAGTTTGAACCTTTCCCTCACCACTGGTGCATTAAAAAGAACATTCAATAAGCTCTATTTGCTACAATTCAGCTGCAACCTCTTCACCAACTGCAGTGGTGTCTAGTCCACCTCCAACATTGATAACTGATGTTGGTTGCATTTGTGACCCTTACCCCATTTTTCTTCACAAAACCAACAATCCCCTTTGTCCCTCTTGTGTTGCACCTCCTCAAGGGTTAATCTCTTAATAGACATAGCATTAGATTTGGAGAAATGAATTGAAATAGGAAGTAAGGACACGTGATGAGATTGTAACAATAGATTTGATTGAGGGATCATAAATTTGTTTGCAGCAAGCTTAGAATCAAGTTGAACATAAATGGCAATAGCATCATGGACGCAAAAGTTTAACATCATATTTTAATTTACGTTTTAAACTACCAAGAAAACAACTTTTAAGCAGTATAGGACCCAAATTATACATATACTAAAACCCAACACAAAAAAACATTGTTCATTAACAGTGTCATTCAGATTTCACCCCTGCTTCTTTTTTGTTATTTCAGGTTTGCCCTTCGTTCCCACACCGTTTTAGCTCACGTCTTCTCTAGATGCTTCCCTCACCATTTCAGACTATAGACCCACTTTTTCTCTGCTTGACTCCTGATCTCCCCGTCTCCTTCCTCGCCTCACTCTTCTCTGCACCAAGCAGCTCAATTTAGGGCTTCACCATTTTTCTTTAAATCAATGTCTATTTCTCTCCCTATTTTCCCAATCCAGGTTTCCCTCTCTCTCTGTGGAAAAACACTAGATCTCACCACTGCCACAAAGTCCAAGCTCGGCCTTTTCAAGCTTCAATCTGCCTTGCCGATTGTCTCCTCTCGGTGCCTCCACCTAAACCCCTCTGGTAAATTTCCCAACTTTTCCCCCAATATTTTTTTCTGTCTATTTCTGCGCTTTTGAAAGGTTTCAAATTTCGTCTTCTTAAGCTTATGTTTCTGAAAGGATCTTGATTTTGTGTTTAATTTGGGTTGTAGATATCTGGGTTTGTTCTTGATTAAATCGTTAATTAATTAATTAGCTAATTTTCAATCTCATCTGGTTGTAAATTGGTTTAATTGAAGTTTGATTTCATTGTTCTAAGTTCCTAGCTTTCAGTTTCGTGGGAAAATTCCCTATTTAGTTGAAAAATAGGAGTTCATTGGTAATCTGGGCCTAGAAAACGTAGGAAAATAAATCTTAATAAAATTCTATGACCTTTTGCTTTTATGTCCAATAAATTGAAATCTTGGGCTCAGCCGAGTTGTGTATTAGTTAGGTTCAGTTGCATGGATTTTGTTTTTAAGATCAGCAGACTGAGATTGAAATTTTTATATTTTTTCATTCTGAAGTTATCTTTTATGACCAGTAAATTGCTTATTGTGGTTTATATACTAAATGCTGCAAGCAAGCAAAATTTGCTTCTTGAGCAGTATGTTCAGGGGACATGCACCGTATTTTTCATGTAAAATCAAGACAAAAATGGATTTTCTATCACATTGGACTTAAAAAGTAAATTAGGTAAAGCCAATACCAGCTAAGCGTACATGCTTGCATATGAACAACTGTGTTCCCCTTTCCAGGCTTTGGTTCAGATAAACTAGGATGTTCCAAATAAACTGCACAAATAGAGGTTGGCTACTCATTGACTTAATAAGGGTTATTAATGGAGGTTGTTGCCACTGCTTTGTATCTGTTGGAATCAGGTTCACTTTTCGTTCCCACACCGTTTTAGCCCCACGTTTTATCTAGATGCTTCCCCCACCATTTCAGACTCTAGACCCACCTATTCACACATGAATAATTTAAGCTTTTGCTTAATAAATTCAGGAAAGACAAATAGTAACAAAAAAAGAAGCAAAGAAATGTGGGCAAATGTGCATGTGTGAATGCACAAAGCCACATATGAAAAATTACCACAGAGAGAAACAGGAAAGCTTACAAACTGTCCATCCAAATTTTTGTTTATATTGTAGAGTAGATGTATTCGATCCTCGGTTGTTCACGGCATAACTTGCTGACTGCTTTTGTAGTTTAGCCCTACTAATAAGAAGTGTGGCAACTGTGAGATTGCTTTCACTTTGTGATACACTGATTTCCTACATTGTTGTCAAAATATGTGTAATGGTTGATTATGGCTCGCATATGTTGTTGTTCGATTAGTAGTCAGGGTTGTTAATTTATCTGGTTTTTTGGTTTGATTCCGATAATTTTTTTGGGTTTTTGGTTGCAATGATCTGGGTTTTCAAAGTAAGTTCTGTATGTTTGTTGCCGCACAAGGTTTTGATTTCCCTTTTTTCTTATGGCTTTTGTTAGTATCTCATGTGCTTTTGTTTTTTATTTTAGAAATTTTGTGCCCATTTTGGATTCGCTTCGTACTTGGTTGAGACCTATCTAATCTGACGTTTCCAGGTAAGTTTTGACATTTCAAAAGATGACTGGATATTCATTTTGGAACTTCACAACCTTTCTTCTTAGTTAAATAAATTAACCAAGATTGGTTTTTTCTTTATTATTTGGTCCATTTGGTAATTGTTGAGTGACTAAGTATTACTTACCAATTGCAATAGATCATTGCACTTTCAATTACTAGAGGTCTTGTTTGAGTTAAAACTTGAACTTTGGGCTCAAGAAGGAGTTGGCCCAAAAGAAAGAGGTCTAGAAAGAGAAAAGCCCGAAGCCCAGCCAAAGCCCAGAAAGCAAGAGAGGCCCTTTCTGACTAGGTGCAGACCATTTAAACCACTTGCTCACCTACTTAGAGGTCAAGTGGTGTAGACCAGCCAGCTAATCAGCCCAAAAGCACTTTACAGTGGCAGTACAAGTAAAAAGCTGATGAGTCATTGCCTTTCAAGTTGCATTCGGGCAAGATTACTGCTACAGGAGGCCAAGTTGAAGTGTCTATAAAAGAAGAAAGAGAAATCAGAGATAAGGACACTCAATCAAACAAACAAATACAAGCACAAACCAGATTTACCTTCAACGAAGCTGTAGTCAGCCCAAGCCTTCATCCCTTTCGGGATCAACCCTCACCCAAAGCCTTTGTAATAGCTCTGCTACCTTGTTTAAAACTTGTTGTAGTATCGATTTCCTTTTGTAAACCCATCTCCCTACCCCTCTTTTTAAGCTCTCAAACCCCTTGATAAACCACAAAGATAGGAAGTTGCAAGACGATCAGCTTTGCCCGACAAGGTGAAACCTTGCCCGACCCTCTTTGTTTTTGTCTTTTCATTCAGTAGTCTAGCAATATGTTATATACTTCCAGTTGTATCCAAGTTATTTCTGGCAAGTTGATGATTAAAAAGGCTCCTCAGTTCTTGAATCCGATTTAAATATGTCTTCACAGATTAAATCAGATCTAAGTTCTAAGCCCTCGGGCATGTAAGATTGATCATTTAAAAGTCCTTGGTCTCAAGGCATAAAAAAGAACCTTATGTGGACTTAACCCATCCACGACAGTCTTTGATAAACAAGAAGTCCGAAGTTACTTGGGGCGCAAGTAATCGACCTATCCCTTAGTGTTATTTTTATTATATAATGATTATAGTAGAATGTTTAAGCATAGAAGGAATTCTGATGGGAAGCCTCAAGGCCTACACCTAAGGCCCTACAAAGGCACCTATTTGGATTCTTTTTGCTTTTCGGGCTCAGGTAATCAAAAGTATAATAGTCATAATACTTCTGTAATCAATGAAACAAAAATTATATATTCAAGTACTGGGTTAGTTCTTGATTGGAAGCCTCAAGGCCTACACCTAATGCCCCATAAAGGCACCTGTCATAACTAAAACAACCTCTCGGGTATATATACAACTAAAACTCAACATCCGTTTTACATCTGCCATGCTAAAGATGGCAGTGGCACGCCTGAGCACTTAAAAGTTAATCTTGATTGTGAGCCTCAAGGCCTATACCTAAGGCCCCACAAAGGCACCTTTCAAAGTTAACTCTGTCTTTCTCTTTCAGCCTTGCCTGACAAGCCTTGCTTGACAAGCTTTACCCGACAAGCCTGCCAGTGAAGCAGAAGCCCGACAGAAAGCATCGACCGGCCCCAACCTCTCAGAGAACTGTGTGCTCGTCAGCTAGGAAACATCCCCAACGGAAATTCTAGCCACGAACAGGTCTAAATGCTGTTATGATGTGCAGATATCTCTATAATCATCAGGTAAGAATGCTTTTCATGAAATTAATGCTTTTTAAGAAAGCTTTAATTTCGGTATAAAAAATTGAATAAATTCACTGATGAATTGTTTTTGCAAAATGAAGATGGGGAATGAGCTCTTTGCATATTGAGGGCCAAGTACCATGTTTGTAAATTGTTTTGGTTCTTTGTTGAACATTAGGATGTATATGAATTTTGATATGGATGAGAATATGTTTTCATATATTTCACACATTTAACACAGTTTTAAAACCCGCGGCATCGCACGGGCTCAATTTCTAGTTATTTTCTATTAGCCAACCTTCTAAATTCAGTAATGTAATCCTTAACGGTACCTGTTTAGCTTAATTTGAATAGTGCCTCACCACTGTCTTCAAATTCAGACTGTCCAAACTCATGGCATAAGGCTCTTGTGAAATCCTGCCATCGAGTAGTTTGCAGGCAATCCATCCACCTGAACCATTGGAGTGCCTCCCCATCCAGATGAAAGGACACCGTTACCACTTCTTGTGCTCAGCTGTGGAGTAGTAAGCAAAAAATTTGTAGATTTTTTTATTTTAACTTGTAATGTATTTCATGTGTTTAATGTACAAGAGCCGAGTATTTATCGGAGAGGAGATAAGAACGAAAGATGGGAGAGATGTCTACTGCAAGCAGCCGACAATATCTAATCTAATCCTTAAATCAAGGAGAACTAATCTACTCCTTAAATCAAAGATTTACACCAATCAGTCACCTCCTTTAAATCAAGGGAAGAGAGTCGCCTTGAGCTGACCCTAGAGACCCTTGGTAGCTGACTCTAGAGGTTAAGAGTCTAATGGGAAATGCTTTACACTTCAACATTCCTCCTCAAGCTAGATCAAGGAGCTTAATTGAGCCAAGCTTGCCCAAAAAAATGATGAAATTGAGTAGATGCTAGTGCCTTGGTAAAAAGATCAGCCAGTTGATCATGGCTTCGTGTGAATATGGTGCGGATGATTTGAGTTTGAACTTGAGCCCTAATGAAATTACTGTCCACCTCAATATGTTTGGTTCTTTCATGGAACACAAGATTGTTGTGTTCCTTTCAAATGCAAATATAAGGATATTATAGTGGCACACAAGTAAGGGTGGCGAATCACAGAGACTAATTAGACCTCTACAATTACCAGCTTTATGTGAACCCTAAAGAAAATGTAAATGAAAACTGAATTTAGATTTTTGTTTTGAAAGCTAAAGTAACTTAAAATGCAAGACAAGATAAAGATGCATGATAGATTGATTCAGAAATGATGGGAATGAAACTAGGAATATCAATTTCACCATTACAAGCCAATTCAATGAAAATTAAGTCAAAAAACATTCAACTCTCCAATCTACAACTAGGGTTCGTTTTACTTATTTATGATCATCCATTTGATGTGTGATTGTGATCAAGTACTCCTAATCTGCAACCTAGTTGTGATGGTCAACTTAGATTACCAAATAAGAATCCATTAAGAACAAGAAAACTTCAAAGAACCAAAGAAATCACATGGCAAGATGTATGCATAGTAGTTTCTTCATTTATTCACATGTCTACCAAGATTAAGCATGATGTGTACTATAATCTTGATCAAATAATTCATAAGTAGTCCTAATGGTGATCAAACATTAAGATTAACAAACAAATTAAACTATAAAATCAGTGAATTAAACAAGAACACAGATTGGTAATTTGAATACTTTAACTTAATAACAAATAGTAGGTTTGCAAGTCTACATCAAAATTCACAGCTATGAACTTAATTACACAACATGATTACTGAAGGAAATTTTGTGAAAAACATGTTCATTTGAGCAATATCTATGGCATGCAATTAACATTTAAAGGCGGAATCATGCTTGTATTGTTGGAAATGTGCCCTAAAACCAATCATATGATGATACTTTACGGACATTTCACATGTTAAACTAATCTAGTTTAATATCAAGGGCAAAGATTATTGTTTGAGCCGTCTCATATAAATGTTATACACTTAAACGATAAGTCCACAGAATATGTGATTGGGAGAATGCGAGCTAAAGAAGTTAGATTCATGAGACCATTCTTTCGTAGACACATCCTAAACGTTCCTGATCATAGGATTGCCAATTGGGCATTGACAGTCCGTTAAGATCAGTACGTGATGTGTCTTCTCTCAGGGAGAGTAACTAGTCTCGAGTCATTTGTGTGTGTGACATCAAGACAAGCATGTAGGTGCTCAATAATGAATGAGTCCACTGAACACGATCAACGAGGAGTTCTCATACTCATGTCACATGAGAACTCATGGTTGGGATAATGCAAAGTAGTCCTTTGACCTGAGGCATCATAGTTGTCTTGTGGTTAAGTCCTTCATCTTTGATTGTGTTAAAGTCACTCCATTCAAGGGTGTCCACGGCATAGTTGGGGTTCAGCCACTTAGCCATGGAGGCGAGTGAATGCGCAACAAGGGATCTCTAACCTTCAAACCGTTTGGGGGAGAATACTCTATGATATGATTAAAAATCTCTGGCCAGAGTATGAATGAGATTTAGGAAGTCGTTCCAAATCTCATTCAAGGTAATCATATAAGCACATGTATCACATTGGATAGTAGACATGAATAAACTATCAATCCAAACAATGTGGTCAAGAGTATTGTATTAGAGAAATACCGTATTGCATTGTAATCCTAAACTGAATAGGTTCTCCACCTCTTCTGATTAGCTTGGGTAACCATGATATGCTGCTAGTTGTCACTCATGGTTTGTGGAAGCCCTAAACGTGTATAATCACTAAAGGGAGAATTGAAAGTAAGTTTCAATTCACAATCGATTTGAAATGGTTTTAATCGCCCACTGCCTCGCTAAAAGGAACCTAATGGATCGTACACCGTGTAAGGCAGAGATTGAAGAAACAATGGAGATGAGTAAGAATAATTAAATGGTTTAATTATTTATGGCAAGGATTAATTAATATGTTAATTAATCAAACAAATCAAGTTCGTTAAAAGATCACGGGTTAGTTTTCGGCCTCAAGGCCCAATGGGTTTCGAACATCAAGCTCATTGACTTAAGTTGTATGACAACTTAATAACAAATAATTCACAAAGGCCTTAAAAGCCCAATGAAACCCTATGGCCGGCCATTTAGTTAAAGGAGTGGGTTTTGGACTTAATTACAAGTTTGCCACTCAAATGAATGTAGGTATAAATATGACTTTATAGCCAAAATTCATTTAGGGTTTCTTTTAGAGAATTGAAAAGAACACAAAGCTCTCCTTTTCTCTCTAAAGAGGCCGGCCACCCTTGGAGGGATTAGCTAGTAATCTTTCTCCTCCAAGGTCACTCATTTCTTCATCAATCTTACCTTGGTGTGGAGACTTAGAGGTTCTCAATTTTGAGAACTTGGAGAAACCAATTCTTCCATCCAAATCCATGGATCTAAGAAGCAAGGAATGAAGGCCCTCTCCTTGGGTGATTAGCCTTTGCTTATGCAAAGAGGAATCTACAAAGGTATAATATTTCTCAACTAACAAATGTTGTTTTAAGTTGAGTCAAGGTTCACCAATCTACTAGGCTTTGAATTTCATGGTTCATGTTTTGTTTTTAAGTGCATACAAGCATGATTCCGCCTTTTAATTGTTAATTGCATGCTATAGTTGTTGCTTAAATGAACATGTTTTTCACAAAATTTCCTTCAAGTGGTATCAGAGCCTAGGTCTAGTAATTGGTGAATCCTTTTGGGTTTTGTAGTTCATAGTCTTTGATTCAAATGTTGTAATATGTTACAAGCTTTATTCTTGCTTCTTTGAATGTAAATTTTGTTAGAAAATTTTCCATCTCAAATGTTGTAGATGTAGTTCATATGAGCATGAATATTGGAGCTAAAATTTGGTGCCATGTTTTTGGGAATTTTCGGCCAAATCCAAAGGGTGGATTTTTGGGTTCTTGTTTGACTTGTTAAAAGTGTTTTCAAGTAACTTTTGGAACCCCTATGTGCCCTAGTTTGGTTATATGTTATTTCCCTTAAGTTTGAATGGTTTTGGGATGTTTTTGGGTGAAAAATGTTCATGGAAATTTTTTGAGTTTTTCATGAGTGTTCTTCATTGTTCTTGACATTTTTGCCAAGAACAAAAAGTTTGGTGTTTTGATTCAAAGTTTTGATTTATTTCATAAAGTTTATGTTTTATATTTTTCAAATGTTTAAATGTGTTAGATATTTATTTAGAAAGATGTAAGAAATATTGGTGGGTGTGTAAGGATTAATTCCCTTTCACACACACCACTTGCATGCTTTATGTCTAAAACTACAAATCAACACACACATCACTCCCTTCTATCTAAAACCGGCCACCCTATTAAAATAGGGTACTTTTGGGGCTTTTATGTAATTACATAAAGTTTTGATACTGTTGTGTATTTGCACTTTGGCCCAAAAGTTTACGTTTTTACGTTTAGGTCCAAAAACGCTAAAGGACAAATTGTTTTGCTCCTTTAATGAAGTTTTTGCATTTGTTGAAATTTTTGGGTTCTAGTTGTAATTACATGAAGTAGTGGACTTTTGTGTTTTTACAAAGTGACCCCAAAAGTTTATGTTTTTGCAATATAGCCCAAAAGTTGAGGTTATTGCATTTTGGCCCAAATTAAGTTGAGAACCAAATTGTTTTGTCTCTTTAAATGAGAATTGGATTTTCATTTCATTTAGCTCCATTTAAATCAATTTTATGGATACAAAAACCAAATGAAAATGTTGCATTCAATTTAATTAGTTAAAGTGTTAATTAATTAAAGGATGATTATGAACCTAAGCCTACGATAATTGAGCTATGTGAAAGGCCGTTTCAAATTTGTTTGAACCATAGGAATGTGTAGATAAGATTTTGGTTGTAATTTGATTTGATCAAATGTTGTAAAAGAGCATAAGCTCTTCTTTACTTTAAAGTAATTTGTTTTATTCAAATGTTGTAAAGAGCATAAGCTCATCTTTACTTTGAAGTACTCCTTTCTTATATTATTTGATATGCATGAAAATGGAGTAGAGGGTCCAACGCCCCTAAGACAACACGCCTTAATGTGATTAAACGCGTAACTAAAATCAATCACCATCCCTAGACCGAGATTCAACACTAGGCTCGTGTTGAATCTAAACAAAGGTTCATAGTCATCCTAAGGCCCTAAGACAACTATATAGTCCATGAAATGAATGCAAAGTTTATGTTAGTAGTATCATATACTCTTGCTTTAAAAACCGTTTTATAAGCATAGTGGGAGTATTATATACAACTAAATTCAATCAAATGGACCAATAGTTGTAATAGGACCAAAATTGTTTTAATAAAGATTAAAATGAATATTTATATGTGATGAGACCTAAAAACCCTCAACCAAACCATTATTAAGTTGATAAGCGAGAGATGCTTTGAACATCTCTTCGTAGGCCTTCCACCATGGTGGGCTTCAATTGTTTGTGACTCATACACCGTATTCGTCCAGTTCAGGGGTATGCAAAGTATGTGCTTACATTTAGGAGAAGCCTATAAACATATGATGAAGTGAAGGTAGGCAATGAGTATGGTCAATATGATATTCTTCTAAGGCCATTCTTGAACCCCTACTTGAACTAGCATGGTGGGAATGACTTAACTAAGTGCAATGGTGCCAATATGATATTCTTCTGAGGCATCATTTTCTAGAGGCCAAATTAGATGGGTAATTACAAAAGTTGTAAATGGCTAAAGTGTTATCCTCTCATCATTATTGTTGCTAGACAATATGATATTCTTCTGAGGTGGGCTTGGTAATGGTGAGTCTCCCATACCCTACTAAGAGTTTCATCCAAAACTCTCGAATTCCAATGAGGGATATGGAATTTGCCAAAAATAGTGGGTGGTGCTATTTGATTTAAAGACCCGGATCAAATGGCTGAAAATCAATCAATTTATATTCGTTATGTATTTGTTTACCAATATATTTGAAAACGCTATCCAAAACTTGACTAAGAAAAGCCGAATACTTTAGTTTCCGGACTTGGTACCACAATCCCAAAGATTGTCTTAAATTGATTGTATATGTACCTAAGTAGTCTAATCCTCACAATCTTCCTATTGATAATGTATCATTGGAAGAACATGTTAGATAAGTCTATCATAAAGAGGACAACACTTTTAATGTCATAGTTCTTCACTTACAAATCGTTGTATGAAGAAATAAGAGTTGTTTTGAACAACCCTTAGCTAATGCAAACACTAGTGCTTGTTTCTTTGTTATATGAACAAAGAACTTGAGAAGAAAGCACAAGGGCATGGACACTTTATGTGCCATGATTCTTCACTTATAAATTGTTGTATGAAGAAATGAGAGTTGCCTTGAACAACTCTTGAAAGTTTGTAATTATGTTTAGAACATAATGGTTGGTTGACAAAAATAGTCCATCAACATGGACTTATGATGCTTTTGAATCATTGAGTGTTGAAGTGTTAAACCACTTCTAGAAATGGAAACTAGGCAAGGACTTCACCTTTGTGTCCCTATCCAAATGGTTCACTAAGTTTATTGTAAACTATATAGTGAACAATAACCACACACTCTCCAAATCGTTTGATGTGTATAACACAATTGAAATAAGTTTCAAGAGAGATAGTGGGAGTTTAGGGACCATGACTATTGTAGTCAAAGGAGAAGTCAAAAGAAGAAAGCGAAATAACTCCAAAGGGAACAAACTTTCTTTATGAAAGGATGGACATTGGAAGGGGTATTTGCAAGAAATGTCTTGCAAGTGTCAAGAACACACATTTCGAAGGTGTTGTAAATTGTTCTTGAATAGTTCAAAACAGTTGGTTCTTCTACTTGAATGGTTGATTCCGTATTAGTAACTATGTTTTACAATCGTTGTAAAAGTGTGGCTAATAAGAAGTAGAAGATTAATGAGAGAAGAGAAAGTACTTCACATTCGAAACGTGAATAAAATATAGATCTCTGCGAAAGCAGTTAGTACTTACTTCCTCATATGAACTACCAAAGAAAATGGAAAAACAAAGATTGACTTTACATTCCAATTGAATAAAGGAACTTAATTCCGTATGGTAAATGGATAAATGTTTTGTTTGACAAAACATTGTTCTTTATTAATGAATGATTAGATTATTGTAATCTAATTGATTGTCTCTATAGTAGAGATGATATGGTAGTGTTAACTGTTTAGAATATAACGATGCTTAAAACCCAAAAGGTTGCAAGGTAGTGACTAATCCCAACTGAGTTGTGATACCTCAAAAACATGAAATACGAGTTGGTCATAGATGGATGCTTTGGATCGTTAGATCCGGATCCAACACCTTCTTATTAAAATTGTATAGAGGCGAAATGTTCGAATCTTTATTCTTTTGGAAAGAAGAAAGAATCACAAAGTTGTTGAGGTTAATTCACTTAGATGTTAGTGGCACTTGTCCACAACATAAAACTACTCATGTTGCATGACATCCACCGAAGATCACTCTCGGTTGCACTATAGTTTATTTTGAATAAACACAAGTCCAAATACTTTGCAAAAGGTTTCAAAGAATTCAAGAAATGTAAGTTGATGAGTAAGACGTCTAAAGTATTTGCCTCCTTAGATTTGATCCAAGGAAAGATAACACTTTAGAACAATTTCCTTGAATAATATCAAGGAAAGAAGCATCAAAAGATAATGGATTTCTCCATTAGGAGAAGAACGAACTTGAATAAGATTTAGTTCGTTGGATGTTATCAATTACTCATATATAGGATATATGCTTCTAAGACAATATGATTGTCAATTAGAAGATCTTCCAAAATTTTCATGACTCCATAAGATGTAGTTGGAAAGAAAGACAAATCTTAATCATGTTAAGATTTGGGGTTGTGTGCTAATAAGCAATATTTGTTTGAGAATTATCTTGTGGATATCCTTAAATTAACATTTGGATATCACTTCTATAAACAAACTAACAAATGTTGTTTGTTTGGTAGTTCATTGTAATCCTACACTAGGATTTGCCCAAGATAGAGCAAATGAACGAGGGATAGAACTCAAAGAATGGTTCTTTAAGAAACAAGATAGTGATCAACAAATATAACAACCTAGTTCCTATACCACAAGCTCCAAGGTAGTCGAGAAGGATTTATAAACCGTCTCAGTTGAATGGTTTGAACTTTATGACTATGTCATAGAGTTACACCTCTTATTTCGAAAGAAATAAGAATGAAAATCCTTATGACTACATTGAGTGTATATACGATATATACTCAAGGAAATGGTAAAGTACCATTTGACCCGAAATAATGAAACCTTAAATAGCTAATTGGTAGCTTAAGGTGACTACAATCAAAGAGAATGGTTGACTTTGAAGAAACCATCTTTGACGTAGTCTTGTTTTCAATTAATTCGAAGATTGCTAGCTACAACTAAATGGTGATTCAATGTTTGGACATAATATAGGTTTCCGAAACCATTATTAAGATAGTCTTGATAATATATGTCTAAAACTATGAATCACAAGACATGTAAGTTGTAGAGATCCAACCATCATAGATCTTAGCAAGCTAGTGGGAGCTGTAAGCGTCTTATGAGAGAAAGATCAAATCGTTTGATTTCTCATAAAGATGTAAATGAATCTTTTGTTTACTAGGTTTACAAAAGATTAGTGGGAGTTAATCATGTTCCTAATTTTGAATATATATATATATATATATATATATATATATATATATATACAAATATATGATATATTAATTTTGGAAATGAAAAGAATACTTTTTCGTTAAAGTTATGACTTTAAAACATTATATGAAGATAGAATGTATATGGGAGACATAATCTATATACATGGGATGCAAATCTATATTGATAGATTTTAGGATATAATTGGATTATATCAAGCCCTAATAATAGACAGGAGATGCTAGGAAGTTTCTCATATGATGATAAACTTCAATTAGAAGGACGACTCTAGTGAGACTAGCAAGTTGCCCTTCTCAAAGGGAACGTACCCTTTGACTCCCAAAGAAATAATGCGTAAATAGAATCCTTTATGCATACGCAGAGAGGTGATTTATGTATTTCATATTGTATGAAAAACATTGATATGAGTTGTACCTAGAAAGGTACAAGACGATATCAGTGCAAGCCCAGGATCAGAACCACGGCAACTTTCAAGTGAGTCCTTAAGTATTTAAGAAATACTAAAGGATAGATTCCTCAAAGAATGAGGAAGAATTAGAGTAACGTAATGGAAGCGTAAATGTATTAGATTATGAATCTAATCCATCATTGGATATTTCTTCATTATGAATGAAGAGATACTCAGATATCTCTTTATTATGACTAAAGAGATATTTGGATGGAAACATTAAAAGTAATGACTTTAGTGTGTTCCATTATGAATGCAAAATATATTGCCATATAGAAGCTTACAACAATGTTGTTTGGATGGGAAAGTTCATTTATGAACTCTCTATTCGGTTCCAACCAAAAAGTGTCTCTAGTGTACCGACACTACGACACTAATGGGGCGATAGCTCAAGCCAGGGAATCAAAGTCTCATCAAGATCCGAACTCAAATGAGAGACTAAACCACATGATTAAGAATCATGTATAATGGTGACGTCGTTATTCTCATGGTTGCTTCTATGGATAACATATAGATATCCATTGTCTAGGCCTACTACTCAGCCATTTATGAAATGACTACAGAAGAGGTATCATCACTGATGACCAAGCTGATTGGCTCTAGTGCAAGTGGGAGATTGTTGGAAATGTGCCCTAAAACCAATCATATGATGATACTTTACGGACATTTCACATGTTAAACTAATCTAGTTTAATATCAATGGCAAAGATTATTGTTTGAGCCGTCTCATATAAATGTTATACGCTTAAACGATAAGTCCACGGAATATGTGATTGGGAGAATGCGATCTAAAGAAGTTAGATTCATGAGACCATTCTTTCGTAGACACATCCTAAACGTTCCTGATCATAGGATTGCCAATTGGGCATTGACAGTCCGTTAAGATCAGTACGTGCTGTGTCTTCTCTCAGGGAGAGTGACTAGTCTCGAGTCATTGGTGTGTGTGACATCAAGACAAGCATGTAGGTGCTCAATAATGAATGAGTCCACTGAACACGATCAACGAGGAGTTCTCATACTCATGTCACATGAGAACTCATGGTTGGGATAATGCAAAGTAGTCATTTGACCTGAGGCATCATAGTTGTCTTGTGGTTAAGTCCTTGATCTTTGATTGTGTTAAAGTCACTCCATTCGAGGGTGTCCACGGCATAGTTGGGGTTAAGCCACTTAGCCATGGAGGCGAGTGAATGCACAACAAGGGATCTCTAACCTTCAAACCATTTGGGGGAGAATACTCTATGATATGATTAAGAATCTCTGGCCAGAGTATGAATGAGATTTAGGAAGTCGTTCCAAATCTCATTCAAGGTAATCATATAAGCAAATGTATCACATTGGATAGTAGACATGAATAAACTATCAATCCAAACAATGTGGTCAAGAGTATTGTATTAGAGAAAGACCGTATTGCATTGTAATCCTAAACTGAATAGGTTCTCCACCTCTTCTGATTAGCTTGGGTAACCATGATATGCTGCTACGTGTCACTCATGGTTTGTGGAAGCCCTAAACGTGTATAATCACTAAAGGGAGAATTGAAAGTAAGTTTCAATTCACAATCGATTTGAAATGGTTTTAATCGCCCACTGCCTCGCTAAAAGGAACCTAATGGATCGTACACCGTGTAAGGCAGAGATTGAAGAAACAATGGAGATGAGTAAGAATAATTAAATGGTTTAATTATTTATGGCAAGGATTAATTAATATGTTAATTAATCAAACGAATCAAGTTCGTTAAAAGACCACGGGTTAGTTTTGGGCCTCAAGGCCCAATGGGCTTCGAACGTCAAGCCCATTGACTTAAGTTGTATGACAACTTAATAAAAATAATTCACAAAGGCCTTAAAAGCCCAATGAAACCCTATGGCCGGCCATTTAGTTAAAGGAGTGGGTTTTGGACTTAATTACAAGTTTGCCACACAAATGAATGTAGGTATAAATATGACTTTATAGCCAAAATTCATTTAGGGTTTCTTTTAGAGAATTGAAGAGAACACAAAGCTCTCCTTTTCTCTCTAAAGAGGCCGGCCACCCTTGGAGGGATTAGGTAGTAATCTTTCTCCTCCAAGGTCACTCATTTCTTCATCAATCTTACCTTGGTGTGGAGACTTAGAGGTTCTCAATTTTGAGAACTTGGAGAAACCAATTCTTCCATCCAAATCCATGGATCTAAGAAGTAAGGAATGAAGGCCCTCTCCTTGGGTGATTAGCCTTTGCTTATGTAAAGAGG
The DNA here is from genome assembly GCF_916048215.2 of Malus sylvestris. Taxonomy (NCBI): domain Eukaryota; kingdom Viridiplantae; phylum Streptophyta; class Magnoliopsida; order Rosales; family Rosaceae; genus Malus; species Malus sylvestris. The sequence goes on from NC_062269.1 coordinate 16,601,053, forward strand.
AATCTACAAAGGTATAATATTTCTCAACTAACAAATGTTGTTTTAAGTTGAGTCAAGGTTCACCAATCTACTAGGCTTTGAATTTCATGGTTAATATTTTGTTTTTAAGTGCAGACAAGCATGATTCCGCCTTTTAATTGTTAATTGCATGCTATAGATGTTGCTTAAATGAACATGTTTTTCACAAAATTTCCTTCATGTATGCACTCAAAAACAAAACATTACCCATGAAATTCAAAGCCTAGTAGAAAGGTGAACCAAGACTCAACTCAAAATAAAGTGAGTTGAGAGATTTTATACCTTTGTTGATTCCTCTTTGCATAAGCAAAGGCTAATCACCCAAGGAGAGGGCCTTCATTCTTTGCTTCTTAGATCCATGGATTTCTTGGATGAGGATGGTTGAAAGGATTCTCCAAGTTCCCAAAGTTGAGAACCTCTAATTTTTCCACACCAAGGATGGACTTGAAGAAGAGATAAGTGACCTTGGAGGAGGAAAGATTGCTAGCTAATCTCCTCCAACGGGGCCGGCCTCTTAGAGAGAAAAATGAGAGCATTGTGTTCTCATCCTTTCCCCAAAAGAAAACCCTAAGGATCAAATGGCTATAAAGTTGCCTTTATACCACCTCACAATGGAGTGGCAAACTTGCAATTAAAGCAAGTTCACTACCCTCCTCTATTTGGCCGGCCTTAAGGGTTTATTGGGCTTTCAAGCCCTTTGTTTATTCAAGTTGTCATACAAATTGAGTTAATGGGCTTGACATTCAAATCCCATTGGGCCTTGAGGCCCAAAACTAACCCGAGATCTTTAACGAACTTTATTCGTTTGATTAATTAACATATTAATTAATCCTTGCCATAAATAATTAAACCATTTAATTATCCTTACTCATCTCCGTTGTTTCTTCAATCTCTACCTTACACGGTGTACGATCCATTAGGTTCCTTTTAGCGAGGCAGTGGGCGATTAGAACTCTTTCAAATCGATTGTGAATTGAAACTTACTTTCAATTCTCCCTTTAGTGATTATACACGTTTATGGCTTCCACAAACCATGAGTGACACCTAGCAGTATGTCATGGTTACCCAAGCTAATCAGAAGAGGTAGAGAACCTATTCAGTTTAGGATTACAATGCAATACGGTCTTTCTCTAATACAATACTCTTGACCACATTGTTTGGTTTGATAGTTTAATCATATCTACTATCCAATGTGATTCATTTACTTATATGATTACCTTCAATGTGATTTGGAACGACTTCCTAAATCTCATTCATACTCTGGCCAGAAATTCTTAATCATATCATAGAGTATTCTCCCTCAAACGATTTGAAGGTTAGAGATCCCTTATTGTGCATTCACTTGCCTCCATGGCTAAGTGGCTTAACCCCAACTATGCTGTGGACACCCTCTGATTGAGTGACTTTGACATAGTCAAAGATCAACGACTTAACCACAAGACAACTATGATGCCTCAGGTCAAAAGACTACTTTGCATTATCCCAACCATGAGTTCTCATGTGACATGAGTATGAGAACTCCTCGTTGCTCGTGTTCAGTGGACTCATTCTCTATTGAGCACCTACATGCTTGTCTTGGTGTCAATCACACCAATGACTCGAGACCAGTCACTCTCCCTGAGAGAAGACACAACACGTACTGATCTTAACGGACTGTCAATGCCCAATTGGCAATCCTATGATCAGGAATGTTTAGGATATGTATATGAAAGAGAATGGCCTCATGAATCTAACTTCTTTAAATTACATTCTCCTAATTACATATTCCTTGGACTTATCGTTTAAGCATATAACATTTATATGAGACGGCTTAAAACAATAATCTTTGCCCTTGATATTAAACTAGATTAGTTTAACATGTGAAATGTCCGTAAAGTATCATCATATGATTGGTTTTAGGGCACATTTCCAACAATTGCAAAATTAAAGTTCATAGAAGAAACCCCCTTGAAGCAATTTTGATGTTGAACTTCTCCAAAAATAACGCGGCTGCGTGGTTTCTTCGGTGGCAGCAGATGGTGAATGGAAATAAGATTTTGTTTCTGGAAGAAAGGCTAAAGAAAGAGAAGAGAGAGAGAGCTATGGGCGACCCCAAAGGGAAGCTTATGTAAAAGTGGCTGAAACTCTCTGTTTTATAAGGTTAAAGAGGCTGTTACAGATTACCAATACATCCCAGTAATTGGGCATTTAATTCCCCTATTTTTTTGCTGTTATTGGTTTTATAAAGAGCCATATTCACTTTTAATTCTTTGTCTACATCAACATCCACTTTTAGCACCATTTTGCCTTATCTGTCCTCAAATGGCTCTAAAATACAATTAAATGCACATTAACACAAGAGAGAGTAAAACGCAACCAGTTTAACTCAAAAATATCACAAAGAGACTAGGAATGGATGGTATAAATGTATGAAATATGTGAGTATCAAATACCCCCAAACCTGGTTTTTGCTGGTCCTCGAGCAAAACTAAAACTGAAAACAAATAAAACAAAGAAAAATATAACTAGACCATTTTCGTTAGCTAAACGATTGCACGGAGCATGTGCAACAAGCCTTTAAACCTCTAGGTGTCTATAGTCGAAGGAGTTGTGTCTCCTGAGGGTTTACAGTGATGTGAAAATTGTTAAAGCACTACAAATGGTTAAAGCATGCTTGAAACAAACTAATAAGAACCAATGATGTGAAAATTAACTTGACACACAAATTAAACCCTCTTTTGACAATTGTAGTATATAAATAAGTAGGGATCGTTCTTAAACCGAGGATTATGAGGGATTGCTAAACACTCTAAACTGACTTAAATAGATAAAACTAAGCTTTAAAACACTTAACTAGACCTAAAAGACTCAAAACAAGTTCACAAGACTCAAAATAAGCTAAAAACACTCAAAACTGCCTAAAAACGCAATCTGGGCAGTTTCTGACTCTAAACACAACTTTGGACGAATTTTGGGTTTTCCTTGACTCAAAACACTTAAAAACACAATCTAAAACAGATTTTAACTAGTTAGACACTCTAAAGTAAAGGGGGATTTGGTTTTGGACGAAAATAAAGTAAAACAAAGCAAGAACTAAACTAGGCAAATTTGCACAAATTTGGTGAAATTAGATGGATGATGGGCTAGCTACAGGGTCTTTCTCCACACATGACACACTTTCATACAAAACAATCTCCAGTTGCTTCTTCAATGAACCATGAACCTCAACACCCCAAGTTAATTAGGTACGCTCAAATTAACCCTCAGATTTTCCTTAAATCGTTGAATTGAATGGAAATAGCGCATCGCAATCAAATTATTCCTTAAAAGTTCCCTACATGAAAGCGCATAATAGAGACACAATCAAAGATCATTAAGTGCTATGAAAATCATAAGTGTTAACAAGGCATTCGTAACTATGAAAGCGCATGATTCTTATGCCAAGAATTTACTTAACATGATTGTGACTAACAACCTTTACTACTTATGAATATAAGTTCATAACGATTAGGTGAAACTCCCTTGCATTCTAGCATCAAATTCATGCATGCAAACTAAGTTGGCCACCTTAATAACCATACAAGAATAAGTTTTGAATAAAACAGTTAAGCGAATTGCATTCACAATTTATCAAATCGCAATTGAAAGTAATCAATTCATATTGCAAGTATAATCATGGTTTCGAATTCCCCTCTAACTATAAAGAAATTAGTTCCTCATGTTCGCAATTAAACAAAGATAACTTGAATTAAACATTGAAAACAAAGATACAATACACCTAGAAACACTCCAGATGGCTCCTTCTTCTCCTTCCTTAGCTGCGGCGCAAGAGGATTATGGTGGATGGTGTGGTGGATGTATGTAGGTGATTTTTGGTAGAGGGTGGTGGTTTAATTGCTGCACAAAGGTTTGTATTTATAGGGCTAGGGAAACCCACGAATTTCTGAAGGAAAGGAATGTGTATTTGGCACAATTCATGAAGGAAAAGGACTAGGGTTCACCAAAATCTGAAGGGAAAAGGATTGCACAATCCTAAGGGAAAAGGATTGCAGGTTCTAGGGCTTCTAGAAAGGGTCTAGGCGCTAGATTTTTAGGTGCTTCTAGAAAAGATGTTTTAGCACCAATTTAGGGGTTCTAGAAGGATAAAGGTTCTAGAATCTGAAATATATAGTTTAAATGCATAATTATCCCTTAGAAATAGCTGGAATTAAGGCACAAATTGATTTGGATAAGATAGGATAAGATAAGGTTAGGTTAGGCAAGGATAAGATAAGATAAGGTTGGATAAGGTTTTGGATAATGTTCCTTCTTTTGAGCTGATTTCTTATCTTCCTTGACTTGGATTTATTTCTTCACCCTTTTCAGCACATTCCTAGCCTCTTGAACGTCAAATTCGTCCATCCATCTTGCTCCATTCATAAGCTATCCATTTGGTGCCCAAAACTGCCTTAAAATGCTCCAAAATTGCACTTTCTTGCCAACTTTGTCATATGGACCTACAAACACACGAAAATAGCTTAAAACACTATAATAAACATAAACAAATTATGAAAATGCAAGAAAACAAGCTAACTAAGTCACATTAATATGCTCCTATCAACCAATGAAAGCATAGTCATACATTCAAACCAAAAGTCTGCCACTTCAAAGAATCGCATCATACGTAGAGTGTAAAAAATATTACTCCATGACTCATGACTTCAAAAATACCATACTCAAATGCCAAAGATAGAATTCGCCTCAACTCTAGTCCTCATAGATATCACTCAAATTTTCACTCAGTTCCTAAGGTGTAGTCTCTCCACGAACACATGTGAGTGAAATTGTGTAAAAGGGGTGAGATGTAAAAGGGATTCAAAAATTCTCACACATGAAATATGAAATAAAAGCACATTTTCTGAACAGATCTCATGAAATGAATCAAATACTAAGAATATGGATAGCACACATACCTACTAGCACCCATGAATATATCCCCAAAGATCAGCCAGGTCTTTCACAAGGTTGTAATGTAAGGCTTAGGACATACTAGAGCTTGGGACATACAAAAATATCTTTGTTATGAAATAAGCAAGCTCTCCTCTTGAATTGATCTTCTTTGTTTATTCTTGGCAACCAGGACACACGTGCAATTGTGAAGGATTTGGAAATTGCATCTTCTTTATTCATTTTTTTCTTTTTTTTTTTCTTTTTTTTTTCATGTTTTGCAATTCCAACACATGTTACCTCGATACACGCCACATTATTGATCTACAGCTCAATCTATCTGTCTTCATCACTTTGGTATTCCCCAAACTATAAGGTATGTTGTAATGGGTTAAGATGGGTAAAGTTTGGTGTAGGTGATAAAAGAATTAAGTTAAAAGTGTTTGGTTGCAAAAAAGATGAATGGAACACACAAAGGGTTGGGAATAAAGCCATTTGGTGGTTAAAACATGCATAGCCTAACATCGTCTCAATGGGTTCATTCATAGGTGATAATAAACACATGGTATCTACAATATAGGATTATTCTTAGCATTCAATCAAAGAGAAATAATGAGATCATTTAAAGTGAAATTGAAAGAAAACGATAGGAGAAGAAACACTTTAACCCCTCTCAAAAAAGCAAATAGGCTCAAAATAACTCATTAGGGTAGTCTCCACTATTCTTCGTCCAAAATTTGAGCATGGTACTTTAACCATTATAATTCCAAGAGTAACAACTTTGTAAAAGAAAATAAGATGCCAAACTTTTTCATGACAACACTGTAGTTTTGTTTGTAAACATAGCCCTCATAAACATTTACATTAGTAAGCAAAAGCAAGCTTAACCAACACTAAAATCAAACGAAAATTTTCAATCTCACACCCCCAAACCTAAACAAAACATTGTCCTTGATGCGTAAAAAAAAGAATGAATGGAATGCAACAATGCAGGAAGGCAAAGTAAGCATGGAATGAAATAAAACAAAAACTAAAAGACACAAAATAAAAGGAAAGAACACAAACCCAGCTAGGTTGCCTCCTAGCAAGCGCTTTTTTAACATCTAGGCAAGACATGGTACCATGATAGATAAACACCTAGGGTGGAAAGAAGCCAAGGTAGCTCTGAACCTTGGTTGGAAGAACTAGTTTCTTTAGAGGGACTTTAAATATAGTGCGTTGAATTTCCACAAGGACTTGATTGTGATGGTGTTTTCGTCTCTCCTTGCGAAGAAGCATATCCTCGAAAATTGTTGAAGATGTGGCTGGAGCAATGATTTCAATGGATGAATGAAATTCGCTCAAGGCAGCAATCTCATCGTCTAGCCTTGAATCTTCTTTCTTATGGTAAATGGGCAGCAATGATTCCTCATCCAACTTCAATTTGTTTTTCTCTTGATATGGCAGCAAATCATCTCCAAAAGACTCCAAAGATGGCACCTGTAAAGATGTAAAACAACAGAGAGAATCCAACATAACTTTCAAAAAAAATTCAAGCAAATTAGAAGATTGGGAAAGAGTTTCAAATTCAAGAACTTCTCTATGTATATCTGCACAACTAGATTCCAATGATTATTAACCGTTCACATCTTGACCATCACCACATGGTTGTTCATTTAACGCTTGGACAATCTGCCCCAATTGAATTTCCAACTTGGTAAGTGCAATGGAGTGTTCTTGAATCATGCTACTCGTTGATTGTTGAAATTGCAAATTGTTTTGAGCGAATAGCTTCAAAGTGTCATCTAATGAAGTGTCAAAGGATTCTTGCTGTGGTGGAGGTGTAAATGCTTGATTTGGAGCTTGTATGTTGTTTCTCCAAGCGGGATTGTATGTATTTAGCAATGGTTGCAGTGGCCCTTGGTTAGAGAAACACATGCGGTGTGAGTGCTCTTGAACAAATGTAGGAAACTCATATCTTCTTGGGCACAACTCAAAGGATAACCAGTCTTGGCACATAATAGACATACACCATACATCTTTTTAGACCACCTGAAATCAAAACAAACTAAATTGTAAATGAAAAATCTAAACTAAGAAAACAAAAATAGATAGGGTTTATAAAGCAAGCAATTAGAGGGGATTGAAATTAGTCCTCGACAACGGCGCCAAATTTTTTAGCAGCAATGTGCATGGCTGCCTGATTATCACACATAAGGGACATAGGAGTAGAGCTAGGAAACCCTAAGTCTGAAAGAAGCCATTTAAGCCAAATGAGTTCACCAGCTGCGGCTGTCATGGCTCGATATTCAGTCTTAGCACTGGATCAAGCAATCACATGTTGCTTCTTGCTCTTCCATGTGATAAGATTTCCACCAACAAATGTACAATAACCTGTGGTAAATTTCCTATCAATTGCATTACCCACCCAATCTACATCCGTGTAGCCACTAATGGCAGTGGACTTATTGTTATGCATGATAATTCCTCGCCCTATTGAAACCTTAAGATAACGCAAGATTCTCTTAACAAAGTTAAGGTGATCAACAGTGGGAGAGTGCATAAGCCAGGCTCACTGCATATGTGATATATGGGCGCGTGATAGTGAGGTATATAAGCTTGCCCATCAACCTTTGATAGTAGCTCACATTATGCATGGCTTCTCCATCTATTTTGAGACTCAATTTGCAATCGACGAGAGTGATAACAAGTTTATAGTCAAGCATTTTTGCTTCTTGAAGAAGGTCTAATACATATTTTTGTTGATGTAGAAACAACCTTTTTGAGGATGTTGCCATTTTGATGCCCAAAAAATACTTTAATTTCCCCAAATCTTTGATAGCAAATGTTTGATGTAGTAAGAGCTTCAGTGCCTCAGTCTCAGCGGCACTATCTCTTGTGATGAGAAGATCATCCACGTAAATAAAAACCACCAACTTCCCACTAGTGTTAGTTCTTACAAATAATGAAGAATCAACATTACTTTGTAGAAATCCAACCTTCTCTAGTACTGAACTGAGCTTGGCATACCAATCTCTTGGTGATTGTTTCAAGCCATATATTGCCTTGTGCAATTTAGAAACCACATTGCCTTTAATACCATTATAGGTTGAAGGAGGTTGCATATACTCTTCTTCCTGTAACTCTTCATGAAGGAAAGCATTCTTCACATCCATTTGGTAAAGAGACCACCTACAGTTGACTGCAACTGAGAGTAACACTCTTGCTGAATTCATCTTGGCCACCAGTGCAAATGTTTCCTTATAATCTACTCCAAAGGTTTGGGTGAAACTTCGAGCAACAAGTCTAGCCTTGTGTATCTCGATAAAACCATCAGCTTTGAATTTGGTATTGTAAATCCAATGACTTCCAACAGCCTTTTTTCGTGGTAGTAGTTGAACTAAGCTCCAAGTGTTGTTCTCTTCTAGTGCATGAAGCTCTTTTGCCATGGCTTGGTTCCATTGTGGAAGGAGAGATGTTTCTTGAAAACTTATAGGTTCACAATGCTTATCAATTTCAATGAGGAATGCAGCATGAGATGTTGAGAACTCACAAAGACTGATACTGTCAGTGATTGATGCGAGAATTACTTGACACACAAATTAAACCCTCTTTTTGACAGTTGTAGTATAGTTGTAAGTAGGGTATCGTTCTAGGCCGGGGATTAGGAGGGATTGCTAATCTATTCTAAATTAATTTAAAAATATTAAATAAGACTCAAGGACACAAAACTAGGCGAAAAACTCTAATAACTCGAAACACACTTAAAATGACTCAAAATAATGAAAACAATTAAATTAAACACTAGGAACTGAAATGGACGGAAATTAAATTAAAAGACTAACAATAAAGAAAACTAACTAAATAATATAATTTAATAATGGATGGGTGTTTGGTTTTGATGAAAAGTAAATTAAACTTAATTAAATTACAGAATTGACAAAAACATAAAATTAAGGTAAAATGATAAATGACGGACTAGCTAGAGGGTTCTTCTCCACACATGTTATACTTGCATACAAAATGATTTCCAGTTGCTTTTCAATAAGCTATGAATACTCAACGCCCCAAATTAACCGTGAATTGCACTAATTAACCCTCAGTTTTTCCACAAGTTATTGGGTTGGATGATTGCATACGACAACCCAAAACATTCCCTACAAGTTCCCTACATGAGTTGCATAATAGAGATACAAGCAAGAAACATTAAGTTTTATGAAAAACATAAGCATTGACGGGACACTCGTTACTATGATTTGCATGAAACTTATGCCAAGAATTTACTTAACGTGATTGTGACTAGCAACCTTTACTACTTGTGAATATAAGTTCATAACGATTAGGTGAAATTCACTTATATTCTAGCATCAAATTCATGACGCTTTTTTTCTTTTTCAAGCTGCCAAAGCAGCGTTTTTCTCACCCCCCCCCCCCCCCGAACCCCCCTGTTTCTCTCCTCCAGCTTCTCTTTTATCAAGCTGCAAAGTGGAGCTCTTTTCTTCTTTTCCACCTACCACGATTCAAGTGGTTCTATTCTTTTTGTTTCTTATTTGTTTCACCAACCCACCAAAGCAGCCTTCCACTAGCTGCAAATGCAGCTGTTATTCCCACTTTTCTTGGTTTTTCTTGGCCACGTTCCCACCAGCTGCTCCTCTTAATTTATTCTCCACCTACCACAACAAAATATATAACAAAATACAAAATATATGTCAGAAAATATCGGTCCATGATTTTTTTTGTTTATTATTTAAAACTCATTTGTGCTATTTTTATTTTCTTTGCATAACAAATCCTATAAACACAAAAATAACGTAAATAACTCAAAAATATGAGGAACTAACTAAGAAAAGACGAGTGAATTTGAAGTAAAAATATATATAAATATGATCCGATCAAATACCCCCATACTTAGCTTTTGCTAGTCCTCGAGCAAAACAAAGAAAACATGAAAAAGTACTAACATGAAAAACATTAGTTTCCCCCTATGTGACCCTCATAGAATTTCATTCGAGAAAACAAATCATCAAGAACCATGGCTAGCACCAAACAAATTAATCCAAGTTCATCTTCCTTATTCAAATATTAGCAGTAATCTTTGAATCATCCTTGAAGTGTAGTGTGTGAGATAGCCATGCTTATGCAATTTCAAGTTTTTATTTTTAAAATCATCATATGCAAACTAGCGACCTTCTCACTGGATATGCACTCAATCACACATGTGTTTAGTTTTAATGTGTTTCGCTCAAAGAATCAAATGTGAAATTTCTACCATAAGCTTGCATAAAGATCACTTCTCCACAGTCATAATTGCAAAACTTAAATCAAGAGGACTTTTATTGGATGTAATGAGGCTTAGGGATAGGGTTATTGAAATGAAAGAATAGGAAAACACAAGTTCCAAGCTACATTGCAAGCAATTCTTTTGTCTAGATTTATAAGAACTCAAGCTCTCCAACGATTCTTCTGAAACCTCCAATCACACCCTTAAACTGAAACTTTAAAAACATTTTTTTTTTCTTTTCTTCGTATACAATCTTTCTTTTTCTTTTTCTTTTCTCTTTTTTATTTTTTTTTATTTTTTATTTTTATACAAACATGAAATACCCCCACACTTATTCTTTTGCCCAACACCCTCAAAGTACTTCACAAACATTTCTCATAAGACAATCTCACATTGCTCACTAGCTTGCTTGGAAAGGGTAAGGAAAAATGTTTCAGGTATAAGGGTAGACATATCTGGTGATAAGAAATAAAAGGCTCAACATACACGGCTCAAATTGGCAATCTAATGATATCATTTTTTTCTTTGGGATACATGGTTATTTGGGCCATGGTGGTAAACCTAATGCCTCTATCATTTCCAAGTTCATGCAATCAATGACAAACATTTCTAAAGATCGTTACGCAAGTTCTAGAGATGTATCTCACATAAGTTCCTCACACATGAAAGAATAGGAGTGTATGAAAAATGCACACACTTTCAATCGGCTCAAAAACTCACATAGGATGTATATGGTCACTAAATTCACATATGAAGCTTTAAGTCATACTTTAGTTTCACATTAACAAGGCTATGTGCATTTGGTTTTTCAAAGATGGTCAAATATGTACAAAACTAACAAGAGAATTAGGAATTTCACAAAACACATGTTAACTAAGTTCTTGATAATCATGGTTCAAATTTGATTCAATTATATCATTGGGTCGGGAAACTAACAAAAATCTAATTCAAAACAATAAGGAAAATAAGACAATATTTTTTTTTTTGGATTTTTAAATTTTCCGATTTTTTTTTTAAAGAAAACAAAAAGCAACAACACAAAAACAAATGAAATTCTAGAGATTTCTACCCCCACACTTAAACTTGACATTGTCCCCAATGTCAGAAAACACTATAACGCAAATAAAAATAAAACAAAATAAATAAATAATAAGAAACAAAATAAAGCAATTGGACTGAAAACTTCCCTAATTTGCAGTAAAATCAAGCGATGACCCCGAAGCTAAAATTCTGCAATCAACTTCAAGGGTGGAAATAACCAAAAGTTCCTGCAAAGAAAAGAAATAATTCAGTTAAGTAACGCAAGAAAATAAAATAATAATAAATAAATAAATAAAATAAAAAAAAAAAATTGCAAACGAAAAATTGAAAATCACGATAAAAGACAATGAAAAGAACTAATAAGTAATCATTGGTCGTGTTTGTTGACTTTCCACAGCTTTCCTCTTGAACAGGGTGACACTTAGCTTTTTACTTGCAAGTGATGATTTGATGATATTGTACGGCGAAGCTTTGCTCTTTGGTGATGTTGCAGTTCCTTATTTGTTCTCCAAGCAGATGTGGCAGCTTCTCTAGTTCCTCAGCTCGGACTCCTTCCGCTGGGATGATTGTGCAAGCTGCATTCTTCTCTGCTTGTTTCTTCTGTACGTTGTCTCCACATGCTGTTGGTATCATTTTCGCTTGCCTTATCTGTTCTTCAGGTAGATGTGGCAGCTTCTTTGGAAGTACATCAGCAGTGGAAGACGAGTACTCGAGAGCAATTTCTCCATGTCCTGCAGGTTAGAACAAAGACAAGGAAAAGGACATGGAGAATGCATGATATGAGATACTCTTGCTTCAACCATTATGATATGAAATACTTTTGCTCTGGATGGGTTGTTTGCAGGGGTATCCCAGGGAATGAGGAACACGGAGTAACTTAGGAGGATTCTTTGAGAATGCATTTTCGGAGATGAAGAAGTGTTAAGAGGGTGTGTCTTTGCTGTGAAAGGCGAAGGTAGATACTTATAGGACTTGTCTTCACAACCGGAACTATTCTCTCACGTATTGTCGGCAGCCGGTGGATGAATGAATAGTACAAATTACGCGCTTTCTGACAAAGCTGCCCGTAATTTTCGCAAATCAGATTCCTCATTGATATCTGGAATCGGCGCTTCGAGCTCTGAGCATCGTCGATTGTAGAGGTAACATGTGACACGTGCGAATAAATCTGGAAATGAAGATTTGCCCGTGGGTTGAAGTCCAGCTTTTGAGAAAGCTAGTGTGTCTTTGACTGTTGAATTTCCCTCTTCGATTTCTGAATTGGTGCTTCGACAAACTGCCCGAGAATTTCGCAAAGCAATTTGCGTGTGACAAGTGACGACACGTCAGGACAAATTGATCTTTTGAAATCTGGGGTTCGGCTCGTGGTTTCTGAGCAAGCCCAGCCTTTAAGAAATGAAACGCCTCTTTTGAGAAAAGAATCCGGCTTTTGAGAAAGGAGCCCCGACTCTTCGATTTGCGAGAGGACGCCTCTCTGAGGAGCGCCTCTTTGATTTCTGAGGAGCGCTTCTTTGATTTCTGAGGAGCGCTTCTTTTTATAGAGGCGTTATTTTGTTCCACAACACACTTGAGCTCCCTCCTGTAAACACTCCCTCCTGTAAACTTCCAAAATCTTAATCAGTCCGACTCTCTTCTTTCTTCACCACCTTCAGAAAATGTCTGGCCCTTCCGATCGTCGTTTTGACTTGAACATTGGTGAAGAGGCAGCTCCGCCTTCACCAGACAACATATGGCGCCCATCCTTCATATCCCCTACCGGTCCCCTTACCGTGGGGGATTAGGTGATGAAAAATGACATGACCGCTGCGGTGGTGGCCCGAAACCTTGTCACCCCCAGAGATAACAGACTGCTCGCTAGACGATCTGATGAATTGGCGGTTAAGGAGTCTCTGGCTCTTAGCGTGCAGTGTGCCGGTTCCGTGTCCAACATGGCCCAACGCCTATTTGCCCGAACCCGTCATGTTGAATCGTTGGTGGCTGAAATACAGAGTCTCAAAGAGGAGATTAAAGGACTCAAGCATGAAAATAAACAATTGCACAAGCTCGCACACAGCTATGCCACCAGCATGAAGAGGAAGATTGACCAGATGCAGGACACCGATGGTCAAATTTTACTTGATCATCGGAGGTTTGTGGGTTTGTTCCAACAACATCTGCCTTCGTCTTCTGGAGCGGCACCGCGTAGTGAAACTCCAACTGATCAACCTCTGCCGCCTCCTCCTTCTGTGGCCCCGCCGACTGCTGAAGCCCCGCCTACTACTGAAGCACCACCCGACCAATGAATACTATTAGTTTACATCATTGTAAAATATTTGTACTTTTTTTTTTTTTTTTTATATTTTTTTTTTTTTTTAAATTTTTTTTTTTTTTTATGTAAATTAATGTAAAGAGACTTTGGTTAACCTTCCCCCACACTTAAACTAAATAACACAAACTCACAGAAATCAACCAAATAACACAACTAACTAAACAAAACAAAATGAAAGCAGTAAAGATAAGGGTGGAAGAATGCAAAGCTGATTGGGTTAGTGATTCCAAAGTCTCTCTTCGTTGAATGCTTGGGTTGCCTCCCAAGAAGCGCTTGATTTAACGTCTTTAGCCGGACGCATCTTTCCTTTAAATTTCCCTCGGCTCCATTTGAACCTAAAATCAAAGAAAGAAAAATAAATCAAATATCAAAAGTAAAATACACAAACACCAATATAAACATAAACAAAAACAAAAATAAAAGGATTAGCAAAGTTGCTAATCCCCGGCAACGGCGCCAAAATTTGATGCGAGAATTACTTGACACACAAATTAAACCCTCTTTTTGACAGTTGTAGTATAGTTGTAAGTAGGGTATCGTTCTAGGCCGGGGATTAGGAGGGATTGCTAATCTATTCTAAATTAATTTAAAAATATTAAATAAGACTCAAGGACACAAAACTAGGCGAAAAACTCTAATAACTCGAAACACACTTAAAATGACTCAAAATAATGAAAACGATTAAATTAAACACTAGGAACTGAAATGGACGGAAATTAAATTAAAAGACTAACAATAAAGAAAACTAACTAAATAATATAATTTAATAATGGATGGGTGTTTGGTTTTGATGAAAAGTAAATTAAACTTAATTAAATTACAGAATTGACAAAAACATAAAATTAAGGTAAAATGATAAATGACGGACTAGCTAGAGGGTTCTTCTCCACACATGTTATACTTGCATACAAAATGATTTCCAGTTGCTTTTCAATAAGCTATGAATACTCAACGCCCCAAATTAACCGTGAATTGCACTAATTAACCCTCAGTTTTTCCACAAGTTATTGGGTTGGATGATTGCATACGACAACCCAAAACATTCCCTACAAGTTCCCTACATGAGTTGCATAATAGAGATACAAGCAAGAATCATTAAGTTTTATGAAAAACATAAGCATTGACGGGACACTCGTTACTATGATTTGCATGAAACTTATGCCAAGAATTTACTTAACGTGATTGTGACTAGCAACCTTTACTACATTTGAATATAAGTTCATAACGATTAGGTGAAATTCACTTATATTCTAGCATCAAATTCATGCATGTAAATTAAGCGTGCACTCTCAACCAACATACACAAATCAGTTTTTATACGAACGGATAAGTAAATTGAATTCACAACTTATGAAATCACAACCGAAGGTAATCAATTCATATTTCAAATATATTCATGGCTTTGAATTAACCTCTAGCCAAAATAGATTTATTTACACATTATTAAAACAGAAATAAAACATAAGTTGGAAGGATTTAACCGAGAGAGGAGAGGCTTGCAGTTTTCTGTTATGTCCACGTGCTGCCAAGTGGCAGATTTGTTTCTTCACGTTTTTGCACCGCAGGATTCCTTCTCCACTTGCTTTCTGTCCGAGGCTTCTAGCTGCCAAGAGGCAGCGTCTTTTTCTCTGCACTCTGGTTTTTCCCTGCCGCAAGGCAGCTTGATGCCGCTTCCTCTTTCAAACTGCCAAAGCAGCTCCTCCTTTCTGCTGACGCTTTTTTTCTTTTTCAAGCTGCCAAAGCAGCGTTTTTCTCACCCCCCCGAACCCCCCTGTTTCTCTCCTCCAGCTTCTCTTTTATCAAGCTGCAAAGTGGAGCTCTTTTCTTCTTTTCCACCTACCACGATTCAAGTGGTTCTATTCTTTTTGTTTCTTATTTGTTTCACCAACCCACCAAAGCAGCCTTCCACTAGCTGCAAATGCAGCTGTTATTCCCACTTTTCTTGGTTTTTCTTGGCCACGTTCCCACCAGCTGCTCCTCTTAATTTATTCTCCACCTACCACAACAAAATATATAACAAAATACAAAATATATGTCAGAAAATATCGGTCCATGATTTTTTTTGTTTATTATTTAAAACTCATTTGTGCTATTTTTATTTTCTTTGCATAACAAATCCTATAAACACAAAAATAACGTAAATAACTCAAAAATATGAGGAACTAACTAAGAAAAGACGAGTGAATTTGAAGTAAAAATATATATAAATATGATCCGATCAGTGATAGGGTGCCGTGATGCATACGTAACATAGCCCTGCAACCTAGCTGGAGGTTTTCTGGCTCGAGGAGGATTTCTCTTAATCATTGGAAGCTTTGTAGATGACTGAGAATGATTAGAGTTGGACTCTTCATCTCTCTCACTAGCAAAGATTAAGTCAGTTTGTACTTCTTCATAATTTGGAGTCATAGTGACTGAGCTCTTTTCCAACACTAGATGGTGTAAGTTTTGAGGGAATGGGAACAAGTCAAATAGTTCCTCCCCCTGACTTGTAGTACTTCCTTTATGGAGGAAATAAGAATGGTCTTTCTTCGAACTTCACATCTCTTGAAACAATGCACTTCTTAGTGACTGGATTGAAGCACTTGTATCCCTTTTTTGGTGGAAGAGTAACCCATAAACACACACTTGGTTGCTTTGACATCTAGTTTGTCACAGTTCAAGGTTTACATGTGAACAAAGCAGACGCAACCAAATACCTTAAGTGTGTCAAATCAATTTTTCCTACCTTTAAGCACTTCATAGAGAGATCTAAACCCTAGCACACAACTTGGAAGTCGATTGATTAGGTAAGTGGCAATGAGGACAGCAAATGACCAAATTTTTTTAGGGACATGCATATATAGATCATGAGAGCACAAGTCTTCTCCAAGAGATCTCTATTTTTCCTTTTGGCTACTCCATTTTGTTGGGAGGTCCCTACACAGCTGGTTTGATGTATAATACCCTAAAAACTTATATATTAAAGCATATTGTTAGATGGAAATTCAGTGTCATTATCTGATCTTGGGACCTTAATGTTTGATTGAAATTGTGTTTTAACATGCATATGGAAATCTTTGAAAATGGTTGGGACTTCACTTTTTGATTTCATAAGATAAACAAAACTCATTCAAGAGAAGTCATCAACAAATAGAACAAAGTACTTAAATCCTTCCATTGATTCAGTTGTTGGTCCCCAAACATCGATGTGCACCATTTCAGAAAGTTTATTTGCCTTAGACATTGAAGTACCAAAAGGTAGTCTAGCAAATTTAGAAAATTGACAAGTATCACATTAAGATGAGATTTACAAAATGACTTCAGAGGGATGAGCTAATCTCTAATGCCAAAGTTGGCTTTCACCTATGGACTTCCCAACTAACAAAAGTTGGAAAGGAAAGGTTGGTACATATAAGGCGGTGGAAGGTGTTTCGTGCGAGAGTAAATTTATTTCTCCTTTTCCCAAAACTAAGACGTTATTTCCATTTGCAACAGACATATGTGAAGGACTTGAAAAACATTTAAAATGATGCAAGTTTATGACTTTTTTTGTCATATGATCAGTGGCACCTGAATCAATTATCCAATAATCATTTTCAACACTAGTTAATATGGCAGTAATGAAGGCTTTGAGTATACCCGGTGCTTCCCCTTATGGAACTTTCTCATTTCCAGCAAGAAAGCCGGCAAACTGTCCTAACATAGCTGTGTGACTGCCCTCTTCATTGCCTTGACTATGTGAGTCTCCTATGTGTCCCTTACTTTGCATGTAGGCTGCAAATTCATTGATAAGTGACAATGGAATTGTAGTGAACTCCATGGTTCCTTGTGGAATAGTAAGAGGATAAACATTAGCAAGTTGTGCCTTGAAGTGAGGTTGAGATTGCTGTGAAGACCTTGGTATCATTTTTCCATCTTTGCTGAACTTAGCCTTAAGTTCATGATGGAGTTCCCAACACTTATCTTCCACATGGCTAACACCATCGCAATATTTTCATTTTAGGTGTGTGTTTCTACCCTTGTACCCTTTGGTCTCTGAGTTCTTGTAATTTGAAACATATGCACAAGTCTCAGTTAATCTCGAGTTGTGTTCAGCATTCATCAACTTCTTCCTCGCTTCTTCTCGTTGGATAATGGCACAAACATTGTTGAGGGTAAGCAGTTCTTGACTTATCAAGATGTGACTCCTTAGATCATCGTACTCAGAGTTCAAACTCCCTAACAGCTGGTAAATTTTGTCTTCCTTGCCTCGTTTGAAGAGAATGGTAGGGTCTGCAGTATGTGGAAGATATACATCCAACTCGTTCCACATGATTTTGAGGCTCTCAAGATGATGAACAAAGGCTTTCCCTTCTTGTTAAGCACTGACAATTTCCTTCTTCAGTTGGAAAACACGTGCATAGTTGTTTTGATTTTCATACATATCCTGCAAGGCTTTCTAGAAATCACATGAGGAATTAGAGTAGCTAAAAATCTCAGCAACATGCTTCTCCATAATGTTGAGCAGCAAGGACATGACAAGTTGGTCCTTGCAGAGCCATGCATCGTATGTGGGGGAGGAGATGTTTGGAGCTTCTACGCTTCAATAGAACTGAACATAGACGCTGATTGGTGTTAACCTCAACATCTGAAAAATTTGAAGAGAGACTATGTTGAGTTTCCTCCTCGCGGTTCATTGAACTATCTTCAGCCATGGTTTAGACCATAAAGAAGAATTCGCAGCAGCAAGAATGGGCAAAGATAGGTTACAAAAGATCCTGCTCTAGTACCATGTAGATTTTCTGGTTTTAACTTTTAATGTATTTCATGTGTTCAATGTACAAGAGCCGAGTATATATTGAAGATGAGAGAAGAAAGAGAGATGGGAGATATGGCTGTTGAAAACAGCCGACAAGATCTAATATAATCCTTAAATCAAGGAGAACTAACATACTCCTTAAATCAAGGATTTACACTAATCAGTCACCTTCCTTAAGTCAGGGGACAAGAGTTGTTTATGCTATTGCCTTGAGCTGACCCTAAAAACCCTTGGTAGCTAACTCTAGAGGTTAAGACTCTAATGGGAAACGCTTTACACTTCAAGAAAATCACTTGACCTTATAAATCCAAGCCAAAGGATCTTTTCCACAAAGGAATAAATTGATCCTATGCTGCCACCGATGACTCGGAGTAGGACCTCCTCTATCATACAAATCACGGCAAAAAGTGCGATGAAGGTCACTGTCATGTGGGTCGGTATGATCGATCAAGATCACTGGAGGTGCAGGGTCGATCTCAGACGAAGAACCACTACTGCCAGTGCAAGCCATTTCACGACCAAATTGCTCAAGAAGATGGCCACTTTGGTTTCTAGAGAATCAGACAGAGTAGCAGTATCCAAGGCAGAGGTCTGAGCGTCCATAACAGAGAATCGGATGTTTGAATTATGGAGGGGCATACAAGAAAGGGAAACCAAGACTAGAAAGAAGATACCAACTGATATGATCCAAATTCCAATGCCTTATTCAACCTTATCATGTGCAATAATGGAGGAAGATATGGAAGAACGACAAAGGAGAAGCGAGAGCTTCCAATATTTTTTAGTATATTATCTGAATTAACTGTTACAAAGGAGAAAGAGCTATTGCTCCCTTTAAAGCCATAGGCCCAAAGGCTCTGCCGGCTAGATAAGTCTAACAAACTAATTAATTAAAGGACAAAATAAAGGATTACATCTAAAAATTCATATTAGTGATTAAGATAATCACTTATCCTATCACTCTTCGACTCCCATCCCAATCGATTAGTTGAATTAAATATGGTAAATTACTAAAAATATATATGATAATATTTGGAAATTTCTAGTATATTTATTAATTTTTAAAGTGGAGTATATATAGGAGTTATAATTGGGATTAGATATGTACCTCGTCAATATGAGACAACAGACTACTATTTACACTTTAATTAATATATAAATATATAATACGTAACACTCCCCTTGGAGTTAGAGCAAAGATGTCACGCATGCCAAATTTGTCAAGTGAGTTGGAAAACACTGATGCGTGAATTTCTTGACACACAAATTAAACCCTCTTTTTGACAATTGTAGTATAGATGTAAGTAGGGTATCGTTCTAGGCCGGGGATTAGGAGGGATTGCTAATCTATTAAATTAACTTAAAAATATTAAATAAGACTCAAGGACACAAAACTAGGCTAAAAACTCTAATAACTCGAAACACACTTAAAATGACTCAAAATAATGAAAACAATTAAATTAAACACTAGGAACTGAAATGGACGGAAATTAAATTAAAAGACTAACAATAAAGAAAACTAAATAAATAATATAATTTAATAATGGATGGGTGTTTGGTTTTGATGAAAAGTAAATTAAACTTAATTAAATTACAGAATTGACAAAAACATGAAATTAAGGTGAAATGATAAATGACGGACTAGCTAGAGGGTTCTTCTCCACACATGTTATACTTGCATACAAAATGATTTCCAGTTGTTCATTTAATAAATTGTGAATCTCAATACTCCAGATTAACCGTGAACAGCACTTTTTTAATCTTCAAGTTTTCCTTAAGTTATTGAATTGGACGGAAAAACGCATACAACAATTCAAAACATTCTTCAAAAGTCCCCTACGTGAAAAGCACAATAGCGATACAATCAAAGATCATTAAACTTTGTGAAAACTATAAGCATTGACGAGGCATTCGTAACTATGAAAAGCATGATACTCTTGCCAAGAATTTACTTAACGTGATTGTGACTAGCAACCTTTACTACTTGTGAAAATAAGTTCATAACGATTAGGTGAAATTCACTTATATTCTAGCATCAAATTCATGCATGTAAATTAAGCGTGCACTCTTAACCAACATACACAAATCAGTTTTTATACGAACGGATAAGTAAATTGAAATCACAACTTATGAAATCACAACTGAAGGTAATCAATTCATATTACAAATATATTCATGGTTTCGAATTAACCTCTAGCTAAAATAAAATTAGTTACACATTATTAAAATAAAACCAACAGTAAAATATAAGTATGGAGAGATTTAACCGAGAGAAGTTTGGAAAGATTAAATCGAAAGATGAGGGAGTTGCTGTCTGTCCGTGCCTCTCGCTTCTGACCTCCCTGTCTCTCGGTCCTCACTGACCCCGTGCTGCCAAAGCAGCTCCCTGCTGACTTGCCACGTGCTGCCCAATCCGAGCTTCTTCCTCCTGGCGCTCCTTTTCTCGCGTGGACTCTCCTCCTGGCGCTTCTGTTGCGTCGCCAGCTGCCAAAGGGCAGCCTTCCTCTACACCAATCCCCCAGACCCCTTTATTTCTCACGCTGCCAAAGCAGCTCTTCTCCTTCTCTCCGTTTGTGCCCCTGTGCCTTTGTGAGCTGCCCAAAGGGCAGCCCCTTTCTCCTTCCCCCGGTTTCTCACGTTTTTCCCCCGGGATTCCTTTCTGTCATCATATTTTATTCCTTGCTTAATTATGCCATGTCCCTCTTTTCCCCCACCAGCCTTTTGCACCGCCCAAAGCCTTATTGCCACACGTTGCAAGCTGTCAAAATCCCTCCTAGCCGTTGCAAGTGCATTACCAGCTGCTTTTCCACCTTGCAAGTTGTTGCAAACTTTAATTCTCCTTTTTGCATGTTCTGTTATAAGTGGTCCGATAATTGAGTATAGAGAAATTCCATCTGCCAATTTCTGATCAGAATCCCCAACCTAAAGCACATGCCAGCTCTCAATTAGCAAATATGATCAGATGAATATGTCGATCCCATAAGCCATCTTTAGACTAGTAATTGTTATGCGACAAAAGGTTATTAGGATTGATTGGGGAATTGAGATAAGATCTATGATATGCGACAAAAGGTTATTAATATTAGTAATCCATACAGAATTAAGTTCACAAGTGACTCAACTCAAAGGTGAAAACACAAGGTTTTGGGCAACACAGGGCCTTAACATTTCTGTTTGAACCAACACTAACCACGAAAATAACGTAAATAGATCTCATTTGTGCTATTTTATTTTCTTTGCATAACAAATCCTATAAACACAAAAATAACGTAAATAGCTCAAAAATATAAGGAACTAACTAAGAAAAGACGAGTGAATTCGAAGTAAAAATATATATAAATATGATCCGATCAAATACCCCCACACTTAACTTTTGCTAGTCCTCGAGCAAAACAAAGAAAACATGAAAAAGTACTAACATGAAAAACATTAGTTTCCCCCTATGTGACCCTCATAGAATTTCATTCGAGAAAACAAATCATCAAGAACCATAGCTAGCATCAAGGAACTAATCCAAGTTCATCTTCCTTATTCAAATATTAGCAGTAATCTTTAAATCATCCTTGAAGTGTAGTGTGTGAGATAGCCATGCTAATGCAATTTCAAGTTTTTATTTTTAAAATCATCATATGCAAACTAGCGACTTTCTCACAGGATATGCACTCAATCACACATGTGTTTAGTTTTAATGTGTTTCGCTCAAAGAAACAAATGTGAAATTTCTACCATAAGCTTGCATAAAGATCACTTCTCCACAGTCATAATTGCAAAACTTAAATCAAGAGGACTTTTATTGGATGTAATGAGGCTTAGGGATAGGGTTATTGAAACGAAAGAATAGGAAAACACAAGTTCCAAGCTACATTGCAAGCAATTCTTTTGTTTAGATTTATAAGAACTCAAGCTCTACAACGATTCTTCTGATACCTCCAATCACACCCTTAAACTGAAACTTTAAAAACTTTTTATTTTCTTTGAATACAATCTTTCTTTTTCTTTTCTTTTTTTTTTTTTTTTTTTTTTTTTTTGTTTTTTTTTTTGTTTTTTTAAATGCAAACATGAAATACCCCCACACTTATTCTTTTGCCAAACACCTTCAAAGTACTTCACAAACGTTTCTCATAAGACAATCTCGCATTGCTCGCTTGGAAAGGGTAAGGAAAAAATGTTTCAGGCATAAGGGTAGACATATCTGGTGATAAGAAATAAAAGGCTCAACATACACGGCTCAAATTGGCAATCTAATGATATCATTTTTCTTTGGGAAACATAGTTATTTGGGCCATAGTGGTAAACCTAATGCCTCTATCATTTCCAAGTTCATGCAATCAATGACAAACATTTCGAAAGATCGTTACGCAAGTTCTAGAGATGTATCTCACATAAGTTCATCACACATGAAAGAATAGGAGTGTATGAAAAATGCACACTTTCAATAGGCTCAAAAACTCACATAGGATGTATATGGTCACTAAATTCACATATGAAGCTTTAAGTCATACTTTAGTTTCACATTAACAAGGCTATGTGCATTTGGTTTTTCAAAGATGGTCAAACATGTACAAAACTAACAAGAGAATTAGGAATTTCACCAAACACATGTTAACTAAGTTCTTGATGATCATGGTTCAAATTTTTGATCCAATTATATCATTGGGTCGGGAAACTAACAAAAATCTGATTCAGAACAATAAGGGAAACAAGACAATATTTTTGGATTTTTAAATTTTTCGATTTTTTTTTTTTTTTTTTTTTTTTTTTTTTTTTTTTTTAAGAAAACAAAAACTAACAACACAGAAACAAATGAAATTCTAGAGATTTCTACCCCCACACTTAAACTTGACATTGTCCCCAATGTCAGAAAACACTATAATGCAAATAAAAAAATAAAATAAAATAAATAAATAATAAGAAACAAAATAACGCAATTGGACTGAAAACTTCCCTAATTTGCAGTAAAATCAAGCGATGACCCCCAAGCTAAAATTCTGCAATCAACTTCAAGGGTGGAAATAACCAAAAGTTCCTGCAAAGAAAAGGAAAAATTCAGTTAAGTACGCAAGAAAATTAATTAAAAAAATTGCAAACGAAAAATTGAAAATTACGATAAAAGATAATGAATAAAACTAATAAGTAATCATTGGTCGTGCTTGTTGACTTTCCACAGCTTTCCTCTTGAACAGGGTGACACTTAGCTTTTCACTTGCAAGTGATGATTTTATGATATTGTACGGCGAAGCTTTGCTCTTTGGTTATGTTGCAGTTCCTTATTTGTTCTCCAAGCAGATGTGGCAGCTTCTCTAGTTCCTCAGTTCGGACTCCTTCCGCTGGGATGATTGTGCAAGCTGCATTCTTCTCTGCTTGTTTCTTCTGCACAACAGGCAGGCACGAGGGAAAGGTGTTGGTCCTTATTTCTTTCTTCAATCTTTCCAAGTGCCCACCTCTTGCTTTCTTTCTCCTTGTCCCTAGCTGAATTGTCTCCACATGCTTCGAGGTATCATTTTCACTTCCCTTACTGTCCCCCAGGCAGATGTGGTAGACGAAGAGAAAGCATAAAATGATGAAGATGAGTACTCGAGAGCAAGGCTAGGTAAGCAATCAGGAAGGGGTTCCAGGCAGTTGGCTCCAGATCGGAAGATTGATACCAAATGCTGGCTGATTGCTCTCTTTCTCCTTGTCGGAAAACAAAGACAAGGAGAAGGACATGGAGAAAGCATGATATGAGATACTCTTGCTTTCAACCTTTATGATATGAAATACTTTTGCTTTGAATGGGTTGTTCGCAGGAGTATCCCAAGGAATGAGGAACACAGAGTGACTCGAGAGGATTCTTTGGGAATGCATTTTCGGAGATGAAGAGGTGTTGAGAGGGTGTGCTGAGAGAGTGTGCTTTTGCTGTGGAAGGCGAAGGTAGAAACTTATAGGACTTGTCTTCACAACCGGAACTGTTCTCTCACTTAGTGTCGGCAGCCGGTGGATGGGTGAAGAATACAAATTAAGCGCTTTCTGACAAAGCTGCCCGTAATTTCCGCAAAGCTGCCAGTTGCATGTGACAAGTGCTGACTAGGCTGAGAGAGACAGATGGTTGGAATCGGCACTTCGACAGACTGCCCGTGATTTTCGCAGAGCTGAGTTTGCGTGTGACGGGTGACAACACGTCTGGACGAATTGATCTTGCGAAATCCGGGGTTCGGCTCGTGGTTTCTGAGCAAGCCCAACTTTTAAGAAATGAACGCCTCTTTTGAGAAAAGAATCCGGCTTTTGAGAACGGAAACTCCTCTTTTGAGAAAAGAATCCGGCTTTTGAGAAAGAAGCCCCGACTCTTCGATTTGCGAGAGGACGCTTCTCTGAGGAGCGCCTCTTTGATTTCTTCTTTTTATAGAGGCGTTAATTTTGTTCCACAACACACTTGAGTACCCTCCTGTAAACACTCCCATCTTGCACTTGTTTAATCTTGATCAGTCCAACTCTCTTCTTTCTTTACCACCTCTGAAAAATGTCTGGCCCTTCTGATCGTCGTTTTGACTTGAACATTGGTGAAGAGGCAGCTCCGCCTTCACCAGACAACATATGGCGGCCATCCTTCATATCCCCTACCGGTCCCCTTACCGTGGGGGATTCGATGATGAAAAATGACATGACCGCTGCGGTGGTGGCCCGAAACCTTGTCACTCCCAGAGATAACAGACTGCTCGCAAGGCGGTCTGATGAATTGGCGGTCAAGGAGTCTCTGGCTCTCAGTGTGCAGTGTGCGGGTTCCGTATCCAACATGGCCCAACGCCTATATGCCCGAACCCGTCACGTTGAATCCTTGGTGGCTGAAATACAGAGTCTCAAGCAAGAGATTAAAGGGCTCAAGCATGAGAATAAGGAATTGCACAAGCTCGCACACAGCTATGCCACCAGCATGAAGAGGAAGATTGACCAGATGCAGGACACCGATGGTCAAATTTTACTTGATCATCGGAGGTTTGTGGGTTTGTTCCAACCGCATCTGCCTTCGTCTTCTGGGGCGGCACCGCGTAGTGAAGCTCCAACTGATCAACCTCTGCTGCCTCTTCCTTCTGTGGCCCCGCCGACTGCTGAAGCCCCGCCTACTACTGAAGCACCACCCGACCAATGAATACTATTAGTTTACATCATTGTAAAATTTTAATTTTAATTTTTTTTTTTTTTTTTTTATGTTTTTTTTTTTTTTGATTTTTTAATTTTTTTTTTTTTTTTTTTTTTTTTTATCATTAATTTTAAATTTTATCTTTTTTTTTTTTTTAATTGTTTTTTTTTTTATGTAAATTAATGTAAAGAGACTTTGGTTAACCTTCCCCCACACTTAAACTAAGTAATACAAACTCACAGAAATCAACCAAATAACACAACTAACTAAACAAAACAAAATGAAAGCAGTAAAGATAAGGGTGTAAAAATGCAAATCTGATTGGGTTAGCGATTCCAAAGTCTCCCTTCGTTGAATGCTTGGGTTGCCTCCCAAGAAGCGCTTGATTTAACGTCTTTAGCCGGACGCATCTTTCCTTTAAATTTCCCTCAGCTCCATTTGTGCCTAAAATCAAAGAAAGAAAAATAAATCAAATATCAAAAGTAAAATACACAAACACCAATATAAACATAAACAAAAACAAAAATAAAAGGATTAGCAAAGTTACTAATCCCCGGCAACGGCGCCAAAATTTGATGCGTGAATTTCTTGACACACAAATTAAACCCTCTTTTTGACAATTGTAGTATAGATGTAAGTAGGGTATCGTTCTAGGCCGGGGATTAGGAGGGATTGCTAATCTATTAAATTAACTTAAAAATATTAAATAAGACTCAAGGACACAAAACTAGGCTAAAAACTCTAATAACTCGAAACACACTTAAAATGACTCAAAATAATGAAAACAATTAAATTAAACACTAGGAACTGAAATGGACGGAAATTAAATTAAAAGACTAACAATAAAGAAAACTAAATAAATAATATAATTTAATAATGGATGGGTGTTTGGTTTTGATGAAAAGTAAATTAAACTTAATTAAATTACAGAATTGACAAAAACATGAAATTAAGGTGAAATGATAAATGACGGACTAGCTAGAGGGTTCTTCTCCACACATGTTATACTTGCATACAAAATGATTTCCAGTTGTTCATTTAATAAATTGTGAATCTCAATACCCCAGATTAACCGTGAACAGCACTTTTTTAATCTTCAAGTTTTCCTTAAGTTATTGAATTGGACGGAAAAACGCATACAACAATTCAAAACATTCTTCAAAAGTCCCCTACGTGAAAAGCACAATAGCGATACAATCAAAGATCATTAAACTTTGTGAAAACTATAAGCATTGACGAGGCATTCGTAACTATGAAAAGCATGATACTCTTGCCAAGAATTTACTTAACGTGATTGTGACTAGCAACCTTTACTACTTGTGAAAATAAGTTCATAACGATTAGGTGAAATTCACTTATATTCTAGCATCAAATTCATGCATGTAAATTAAGCGTGCACTCTTAACCAACATACACAAATCAGTTTTTATACGAACGGATAAGTAAATTGAAATCACAACTTATGAAATCACAACTGAAGGTAATCAATTCATATTACAAATATATTCATGGTTTCGAATTAACCTCTAGCTAAAATAAAATTAGTTACACATTATTAAAATAAAACCAACAGTAAAATATAAGTATGGAGAGATTTAACCGAGAGAAGTTTGGAAAGATTAAATCGAAAGATGAGGGAGTTGCTGTCTGTCCGTGCCTCTCGCTTCTGACCTCCCTGTCTCTCGGTCCTCACTGACCCCGTGCTGCCAAAGCAGCTCCCTGCTGACTTGCCACGTGCTGCCCAATCCGAGCTTCTTCCTCCTGGCGCTCCTTTTCTCGCGTGGACTCTCCTCCTGGCGCTTCTGTTGCGTCGCCAGCTGCCAAAGGGCAGCCTTCCTCTACACCAATCCCCCAGACCCCTTTATTTCTCACGCTGCCAAAGCAGCTCTTCTCCTTCTCTCCGTTTGTGCCCCTGTGCCTTTGTGAGCTGCCCAAAGGGCAGCCCCTTTCTCCTTCCCCCGGTTTCTCACGTTTTTCCCCCGGGATTCCTTTCTGTCATCATATTTTATTCCTTGCTTAATTATGCCATGTCCCTCTTTTCCCCCACCAGCCTTTTGCACCGCCCAAAGCCTTATTGCCACACGTTGCAAGCTGTCAAAATCCCTCCTAGCCGTTGCAAGTGCATTACCAGCTGCTTTTCCACCTTGCAAGTTGTTGCAAACTTTAATTCTCTTTTTTGCATGTTCTGTTATAAGTGGTCCGATAATTGAGTATAGAGAAATTCCATCTGCCAATTTCTGATCAGAATCCCCAACCTAAAGCACATGCCAGCTCTCAATTAGCAAATATGATCAGATGAATATGTCGATCCCATAAGCCATCTTTAGACTAGTAATTGTTATGCGACAAAAGGTTATTAGGATTGATTGGGGAATTGAGATAAGATCTATGATATGCGACAAAAGGTTATTAATATTAGTAATCCATACAGAATTAAGTTCACAAGTGACTCAACTCAAAGGTGAAAACACAAGGTTTTGGGCAACACAGGGCCTTAACATTTCTGTTTGAACCAACACTAACCACGAAAATAACGTAAATAGATCTCATTTGTGCTATTTTATTTTCTTTGCATAACAAATCCTATAAACACAAAAATAACGTAAATAGCTCAAAAATATAAGGAACTAACTAAGAAAAGACGAGTGAATTCGAAGTAAAAATATATATAAATATGATCCGATCAAACACACTATTAGACATAGCCCTAGTAAGCACATCAACAAGTTGATCTTGAGATCGCACAAGCGGAAAATTAATAATTCCAGCATCCAATTTTTCCTTGATGAAATTTCAATCAATCTCCACATATTGTGTTCGATAATTTGCACTGGATTATGAGCAATCTCAATAGCAGCCTTGTGATCACAATAAAGTTTCATAACACCCTTGGGTTTAAAATCCAAGATCTCACAACAATTTTTTCAACCACAACAACTCACATACACCATGAGACACCTTGAAACTCAGCTTCAGTACTTGACCTAGCCACCACTTTTTGTTTCTTGCTTCTCCAAGTAACTAGATTACCACCCACACAAGCAAAGTATCTAGATGTAGATCGTCGATCAGTGATAGAACCTACCTAATCTGCATCTGTATACCATTATACATTCAAATGACCATTCTTGGAGAAAACCAAGACTCTACTAGGAGCCATCTTAAAGTACCTCAAAATACTGATTACTGGATCCATATAAGCTTCACTAGGTGAGTTCATAAACTGACTTACCACACTAACTGCATAAGCAATATCAGGATGAGTGTGAGACAAATAAACTAATCTCCCCACAAACCTCTGATATCATTCATTATGAGCAGGAACTTGATCCGGAAATAAGCCCAGACGATGACTCTGCTCAATCAGAGTATCAACAGGTTTGCAATCTAACATATCTGTTTCATCTAATAAATCAAGAACATACTTCCATTGTGATAGAATAATACCATGTTTGGATTGTGCAACCTTGATTCCACGAAAATACTTCAATTCACCATATTCTTTCATCTCAAATTCAGTAGTTAGGTACTTTTGAAGGCGTTGTACCTCCTCCTGATCATCACCAATCACTATCATGTCATCAACATAAATAAGCAATGCATATAGCTTACCATTTTGTAGCTTTAGAAACAAAGTATGATCTGAATGACTCTGAAAATACCCAAACTTCTTCATTAAACTTGTAAACCTCCCAAACCACTATCTAGGAGATTGTTTCAAACTATACAATCAGTTGATATACCGATACCAAGCGAGAGAACCATATAAACTTCCTCCTTAAAATCACCATGAAGGAAAGCATTCTTAAAATCACCTTGTACCGGTCATTAGATCCATATGCTTTATGCTTAATAGTGAACACCCATCTCATTTGTAACTGATACACTAGATAGGTGACATATGTAAGATGCATATGGTTTGGACAAACGATAAATAGACACATGATTGTTGATAGGATACTTGGCTTTGGCATGCATATCAGGCTCATTGTACTTTAGGTTTTCCATGATTAACTCATGGAGGCAATTGATAAGTAGAAGAATCATCAGAATTTATCTCATGTGTGTCACCATCTTGTACCAAACCATTAGAAGAATCATCATTGGACAAACCATCAACAAGTAATCGTTAGTCATACCAGCAACAGACAACTGGTCATCAAAAGGCAATTCGTCAGACATACCAATATAGGTAATTTGTTGGGCATATCTGAAAAGTCATTAGTAGAAATAGTCTTAGGAATGGCAGTTGACCGATTAACATCTGTAGTTGATTGGTTAGTATCACGCAGCATAATAGATTCTGTCCCCAACTCTATCTGTAACACATCATCCATACCATCTCTTCGAATATACACTTCACTCCTCCTCTCCCCTTAAAGTAAGGAGTTAGAAGAAAGCTTCACAAAATACAAAACTTCCTCTTGGAAGGTGACATCCATAGTAATATAAGTTTTCTGAGTCAAATGATGATAACACTTACAACCTTTTTTATTGTTAACATATCCAATAAATACACACCGAATAGCACATGCATCAAGTTTACTTTGCTGATGAGAGTAGACATGCACATGGGCCACACACCCAAACACCTTCGGAGCAAGTTGGATACAGAAACAGGAGAAACATGTTTTTATAGCACATCAAATGGTGTCTGAAAATCAAGAACCCTACATTCACAATTGTTGTAACTCAAATAAAACATAATTTTTTAATTCATCCTCTGGTATAATCATATCAGGTATCGCAAAAGTTTTTCTTAGTTTGAATAAAATATCATCATACATATTTTTCCAGTGAGTATTAAAAAGAACTTGAGGATTTGCTACATCACAAAACAAAATTATTGTAACAAACAATTGCCTTAATTGAAAAGATGATGCAACATGGGTAGCATTTGATAAAGCATCTAAACATTCTTTATCATCACCTAATAATCCTAATACTTTACACGCAACCTAATACGAAGAGTGCACCACACCATTAATAGTTTTGATATCATCAAAATTTAAAAACCTTTTTTCAAGTTTAAAATAATTATTAAATAATATAACTCACCAGATGCAGATTGCACATATGCTATTCTGGCAATTGATCTTTTGCGTTTTCTTGGTTTCCAACATTTATTCCGCGCATCATATAAGAATTTGGATGGCATCTGTGCATAAGTCAGTAAACGCACTTCATCATAAATTTTATTTGTCTCAAACCAACTTGTCAACATTGTGTGTTCAAAAGCTCTTTGATTGATAATTAATATGAGTGAATGATCACCATCAAAAACAATATTTTGTTCTAATGGTAAATGCACTCGTAATCATTCAACAGAACGTTCTTTATGGTGTATCGAATGTTGAAACAATCGCCAAACAACCTCATAAGGTGATATGTATCTACAATTGAGATATGTTAATATTTCATCATTTAAATCTTGCCGAAGAACTTATTGTGCTCTATCTGAACCTTTATTAACATATTTGAACAAATATTTGATAAGCATAGATTGACAACAGGATTCAACGTTTATATGTGCATTACATCTTAAAAGTAGCTCTGCATTATAAGGAACAACAAAACTGTTATAAATTTTTATTCCATTTTTTATGAAAAATTTTGTTTCATTGTCGCGCCGTTTATAAATTGGAAACCCATTTGATTAAAGAAAAGTCTCATTTCTATAAGGTCTTGGAAAATTTTAATAACACTTATTTTCTCGCATGCAAGGAGATTTTAAATTAATGTGATCACATGGACCATGAATCATAAATTAATTAACAATATCATAAAGCTTTGGATTAAAAGTTTTATCTGGTATTTCAGCTGAAATAATAGAATCAATATCAGATGGAGAAACACATTTGAAGTTTGACTTGAGCCATATTAATATATGAGAATGAGGTAAACCTCTTTTTTGAAATTCATTCGTGCAAACATCTGTTTATAAAAAGGATAAAAAATAAATAAAACAAACAAAGAAAAAAACAAATGAGGTCAGTTTGATTAAAAAAATTAAAAAAAAAACTGAAAATTAATACAAGTAACAAAATAAATTTTTAAAACTTGTTTCAATTTCTCCAAAAGGTTTTCCATATTTTATAAAGTCAAGCATATCATCAAGTTTCATTTTAAACATGCGGAAAATTATATCAGGCCTATCATCCTTAGGTTTGAATCCTGATTTTTTCTCAAATTCTCTTACAATTTCTGGCCATTTTATATTGCAAGTAAATTTTATGAACAAATCGGGAAGTTCATATTCTCTACAAATAGCCATTGCATCATGACAATTATTAATGATATATCTAAGACTTCCTGTATATGAAGCAGGCAACACAACTTTTTGGCCCAAATTACTTGCATCGTTATCACCCTTTGACATTGCATCATAAATTCCCTTGTAAATTTCAATTCTTAATTTTTTTTTTGTTTTGTCTATTATAATCTAACTTGTCTTCTTCAAGTGATGCATAAGAATCTACCAAATATTGTTGAGAAAGTCTTCCCCCTTTTAACAATGTTGTTAAACATGGTTCTCGTTCTTAAATTTGATAAGCTATAAAAGCTCTCATGGGTACTCTATGTCGTTTAGTTTTTGGAACTTTATAATTTTCATTCCATTTTAAATCCGGTCTATACCCATCTTCACCATAAGGAAAAAGAATAGGATATTGCAAAGACTCTATAACTTTGGACCTTTATAACTTTGGATTCAATTTTATAACACGCTTTAACCCTTCCCTTTTAGACTCTATAATAATATATCTATTAGAATCAACGAGTCCTATATCACCAACTATTAAAACACTTATTTCATCACTAGTTGGTTGGTCATATTGTTTCTCATCAGTTACTTCTCTTGCTAATATTCTCATTTTCAAAGAAATTAATCCATCGGTTTCAAATTTATCCCTTGTCATTCGAAAAAGTTTAACTAACTCATTTGATGCATCAAACATTTTAATCTAACCTTGAACAGTTTGTGAATCAAGCTTTTTATTATTTCCATCAGATTCAAAAGCTTTCAATCGATTTTGCACTTCATTTTGTGTATCATAGATATATAACTGAGCAAATTTTGGAGACTCATTATCAGGCAGTAAAAGAGATTCCATTAGATGACAAATTTGACCACTAATTTTAAAAATGTAAGGACTTGACCCGTCATTAATTGAGTGATCAACGTTGGTACCCATTGAAGTAAATGAAAACATAGAATTGTAAGCCCTAATGTTTTCCCTAAACATTAAACTTTTTGGACCTCCATTAGGATCAAGCAAAGATTCTAAAAAAGGTGGTGTTGGTTTCAGATTTGGAAAAAGAATTTCTCCTTGTTGACAACAGAGAGTGAAAATAGGTTGATTTATTTATTTATTTTTTTTTTTATGTTTGTTTAAGAGATTCTTTTAACCAAAAATAAGCACCACAGTGGTTACATTTATGATTTTTATCCCCAAAGTCCAGATAATCTATTTGATGTCACATCCTAGTCTGGGGTCCACCACATCCCGAGCCCTCTCCATCATCGTAGCACGATATTGTCCGTTTTGGGCCCCGACTACACCATCACGGTTTTGTTTCTGAGAACTCACATGAGAACTTCCCAATGGGTCACCCATCATGGGATTGCTCTTGTGCGCTACTCGCTTAACTTCAGAGTTCCGATGGAACCTGAGGCCAGTAAGCTCCCAGAAAGCCTCGTGCTAGGTAGAGATGGGAATATACATATAAAGCTTAGATGATCCACTCCCTTGGGCGATGTGGGATGTTACAATCCACCCCCCTTAGGGGCCCGACGTCCTCGTCGGCACACATCCGGCTAGGGATTGGCTCTGATACCAAATTGTCACATCCCGGCCCAGGCGGGACCACTTCCCGGGCCCGCTCCACCACCATAGCACTATATTGTCCGTTTTGGGCCCCGACTATGCCCTCACGGTTTTGTTTCTGGGAACTCACATGAGAACTTCCCTCTGGGAACTCACACAAGAACTTCCCAATGGGTCACTCATCATGGGATTGCTCTCGCGCGCTACTCACTTAACTTCGGAGTTCCGATGGAACCTGAAGCCATTAAGCTCCCAAAAGGCCTCATGCTAGGTAGAGATGGGAATATACATATAAAGCTTAGAGGATCCACTCCTTTAGACGATGTGGGATGTTACATTTGAACTCCTGCATTAACAAAAAAAATACACATGAAAAAAAAAGACTCAAAAACAAGATACCAATAACTAGAAACCAAATTTATAGAATAAGAAATTTATTTTTTATGTAAAAGAGAAAACATACCAATTCTACTCCTTTGGAAAAACGCCTGACCCTTATTCATAAGATTCTGATTCCCAACTTGAAAGGTTTTTTCAAATTTGTTATCAATATTATTCAAGAAATTAACGGTAAGATCCCACATCGTCTAGGGGAGTGATCCTTATATGCATATTTTCATCCCTACCTAGCCCGAGGTTTTTTGGGAGCTCACTAGCTTCGGTTCCATTGGAACTCCGAAGTTAAGCGAGTAGCGCACAAGAGCAATTCCATGATGGGTGACTCACTGAGAAGTTCTCGTATGAGTTCCCAAAAACAAAACCGTGAAGGCGTAGTCGAGATCCAAAATGAACAATATCATGCTACGGTGGTGGAGCGGGCCCATGATGTGGTGGACCCTGGACCGAGATGTGACATTAACAACTTTGTTTTCCTTTTGATCAGAAACATGAACAACTTTTTCAACAGATGTAACACGTTGCACTGCATTATCATTAACGTCTTTAATACCACATTGCACAACATTTGATGTGCTAGCATTACAGTCAAATCTAAAACGCGAAGTTTCACATAGAAGTGCACCAGTTTTAGATGAAGCAGCATTTTGATAGTTTTCAATATAACTGATTCTACACACTTTTCTTAAGCACTTGTTGTATTCATCATCACTATCATTTTCATTTTCGTTCACAACATCTTTTATCAATCCGTTTATAGGCCTTTTAGACATAATGGGAAATAATTTTTATAACCAATTTAAAACAAAGAGCTGGAAAGAAGGAAAAAAAAAGGAGAAAAAAATTAATAAACATGTCAAAACAACATAATAAACACTAAATATAGCCAAACCAATGAAATCAACATTTCAATTCAAACAGAATTAAAGATAAAGGTAATGTTAAAATTGATTCCAATCTTAGAAAACACAATTAAAATAAGCATAGAAAATTTTAAGCCAACAATCCAAAAAATTTAAATCACTCACCTTTGGCGCAGAAATCTTGGAAGACAAACGCAAATGCGTGAAAACCCAAGAGTCGAACGTTTTCAAACCCTATAAAAAACAAAACCACTGCATAATATCAACTTAAAAATTGGAATCCAATCTAATAAACATAATCCCAACACTCAGACACGTGAAGAAAAATTATAATAATCTTGTAATACACACACCAAAAACAACAATAACCATAAACAAAACACACTTAATCTTTACATAAATCTTTATCTCTCGTCAACTGAGTCAATTGTTCAATGTTCTTTAACACAACTATGTCGCTGCTCAACTAATTTTTTTTATCATATTTACATGAAGGAGCAAACATATACACATAACAGATGGTTAAGTTTTTAGGTGATAATGAAGCAATGGTAAGAAACACTGCAGCTATAACTCAAAGGTTAAAGTGGGGCCTTACAGTGTACCAAAAAATATTTATTTGGGTGTGAGTTTGTGAATGATTGTTAAGTTTGTGCATTGATAGTTAACACAAAAGAAAGACTAAAGCCAATTAATATTTAGCTGAAACAAAAAATTTATGAAAGTTGTTGGAAGACAGTGTCAGAACACCATACTTTATAATAAACTATCATCACACACAGTGTTGTATACGCAAATTTCCCAGTCTGTATATGTGAAAAAGTATGTTGCAAAAAAAGAGTAAATAAAGTGTAAGTAGAATACAGTTAGAGTCGCATAGTCAAAATTTTGGGAAATAGATGAGTAAGAATAAAACTGAAAAAGTATGCTGCAAAAGATCAACCAGTGTAATACAACATAAAAGCAATTTATTTTTTCCAAAAAGCAATTTAAAACAAAGCATTAACAAAGGCAAAACACAACTGTAACATTGAAAAACCATAACAGATTAAAACAACGGGGTTCCAAAAAAGAGAACCCCGAAGGAGACACACTTTCATTTCTGCCTACCACAAAGCTTAATGTCTGCCCGGATACCATCCATACCCCTCAGTGAAACAAAACCCCTAAATCCAACTAATCACAATTGAAAAACCATAACCGATTGAAACAATAGGATTCCAAAAAAGACAACCACGAAGGAGACATACTTTCGTTCCTGCCCACCACATAGCTTAATCTCTGTTTACACACTATCCATACCCGTCAGTGAATCAAACCGTGAAATCAAACTGATCACAAAACTGGATTAGTGCTCTTTCTTTCCTAGACATACCCACACTAATCAATTTACACATAAATTTGAATCCTGAATTATTTGGGCTTCCATATAATTCCACACAAATACAAAAGAAGATCAACATAAATTTAAATTCTGAAATAGTTGGGTTTCCAAAAAATTTCACAAAAAATGCAAAAGAAGACGAACAAATCAAAACAAAGTTACATGCACTGGGATGAAGACTCACCCAAAATTGCTATTAAGGTCTGCTGCATGCAATGCCGTACAACTGAGACCGCATTTACAAAGCCCTTCAAAGGCTCACATTCAACTTCCAAATATGCAAGACTTTAAGCTCCAATTGTTTTTTCTCAACTTTAGCTATTTGAACTACATAACAGACAATGACAACAACAACAAAGTCTTTTCCCATTAAGTGGGGTCAGCTATATAAATCCTAAAACGTCATTCGCTTGGTTCTATGTCATGTCCTCCATTAGATCCAAGTACTCTAAGTCTTTTCTTAAAGTTTCTTCCAAGGTTTTCTTAGGTCTTCCTCTACCCCTTCGGCCCTGGACCTCTATCTCGTAGTCGTATCTTCTAACCGAAGCGTCAGTACGCCTTCTTTGCACATGTCCAAACCACCGTAACCGATTTTCTCTCATCTTTCCTTCAATTTCGGCTATTCCTACTTTACCTCGGATATCCTCATTCCTAATCTTATCCTTTCTCGTGTGCCCACACATCCAATGAAGCATCATTATCTCCGCTACACCAATTTTATGTACGTGTTGATGTTTCACCGCCCAACATTCCATGCCATACAGCATCGTCGACCTCAGTGGCGAAGCCAGAAATTTTCGAGGGGAGGGGCAGAATTTAAAAGCGTTAATAGATTCTAGAAAAAATTTAGACAATGAAATTCTTTTAGATAGTAAACAATATTAATGTTGTTCATAATTTATGATACAAACAAGTTGTAATTGTTATCGGCAAGGTTTTATGTCATGATATCACATAATAAGCTCATTATGTTGTACATCTCTCTCTATGTAAACATTTCTTGCAATAAAAACAAAAACATTTCTCACATAATATGAACACTAATACCTTTCCCCACAAAACATTTTTGTATATATGAAACAAGTTCTAAAGTCATTATTTCTCAAGAATTAAAAGAAAATAAGATAAAATAATTTTAAATACTAGAAATAATAACAAGAATTAAAAAAGAACAATAACAAACACCAACCTTTCTGTTTTTTTTATTTTTTTTTAGTACATCGATATTTTTACACTAAGGGGAAGGGGAGTTCTGCTAAGCCACACGATGAACAACCTAATGGAGGGGGAGTTCGGCTAAGCCACATGATGGGCAATCTAATTTGGTATCGAATTCGCCATGTACAAGATTCAAACATAAGACCTCTCACTTCCAAGTGAAAATGAATATCACTAGACTGTAGTACTGAGTGACAACCTTTTGGTTTTCTTAAGTCTAAAAATTTTAAACAAATGAGACAGAGGGAAGATAATTTTAATTGCGCACGGGTACTACGGTTGGAAAAGAACCACATCTATATAATTAAGAAGTAAAAATGACAATAAAGGAGCCAAACCGCACCGTTTCATTAAAGGAATATTGAGTTTTATAACCAAAGCATTAGTAAACGACGCCGTTGGGTTCTAAACAAAATAGGATCGTCGTCTTCCCTTGATATCAAAACCCAACAGTGCAGCAGGTTCAAAAAATCAATCGGAATTCTCACTCTCAATGGCGATTTTCGACAACGTCGTTTTGGCCTGGGTGTTTTGAAAAAAAAAATTGAATGTAGCTCTGCTACGAGCAGAGCAAAACCAGACAGATACAGCACCAGAGGAGATGAAGAGCAGTAGCGCTGTAGCAGCAGGAGGGGAGGGGCTGGCCAGCGCTCCAACCTTGTTTTTCCGGCGCCACTGGCCGATCTTATTGTCGTCTTATAAAATTTTCCCTTGAGCTTCAATGGCATACGGTGGTCACACAACACACCGGATACACTCTTTCAGTTCATCCATCTAGCTTGTATTCTATGGTTGAGGTCTCCATCTAATTCTTCGTTCTTTTACAAGATAGATCCTAGTTAGCGAAAGCGATCGCTCTTTGGCACATCCTGATCTTCAATCCTCACCTTTAACTCATTTAGGCCTCCATTTGAACTGAACTTGCACTCCATATATTATGTCTTTGATTGGGTTAGGTGAAGACCTTTAGATTCCAACACTTCTCTCCAAAGGTTAAGCTTCGCATTTACCCCTTCCTGAGTTTCATCTATCAACACTATATTGTCTGCGAAAAGCATACATCAAGGAATATCATCTTGAATATGTCCCGATAACTCATCCATTACCAATGCAAAAAGGTAAGGACTTAAGGATGAGCTTGGAAATTTCAGCTTTAAAATCACATCTCAGGCTGCAAGTCCAATCAAAAGCATATAATTTCAAAATTGCTCACCTTAAATACAGAGGCCCTCACACTGCAAACAAACGTGAGAAACCGGAAAAACTGAATCTCTTGAAACCAAAAACAAAACCAAATTAACCACCAACACCCAGAACCCGAACCCATAAACAAAATCGCCAAAACACAACAAAAAGAAGCAAGCTAGATCTTTCAAGTTTGGGTGCTGTGAATACCATGTTTGGTTCTAATTAGGAAGAGACCGGTGGATTAAGCCTTTGCCTACAAGTACCAACCATTTTCATCTTTAATTTTGTTGGGTTATCAATTATTAGTGTAGCTAGGCACCACAATAAACTTCTTCCTACAGAGGCTGAGTGGCAGTTAGGACGAATGAGACGATTTCTCATCTTATAAGAATATGATCTTCTTTTAGTTAAAATCATGTAAAATCAAGGGTTGCATGTTAATATCATCATCTTTCCTAATTGATCTTTCTTTGCTACTATTTTTAGTCACTGATTGATATGTGTGTATATGTGGGGGGGCTGGTTAAAAAAAGCATATTAACTACAACTCAAAAATCAGACCATCCACTTTACTAATCAGATCCCATAATTGCAGTGAACAAAATGCCGTTGTGTAAGGTACCAACTATTCCAAAAACACCTACTACTTTATTTTTTATTTTTTCTTTTCAGGATTTAAATGCTAAGCATTCATCTGCTTCTTAGACACAAATGCATGTAAAAGATTTTCCAGCCACTACCAAGTTACCAACAAACAAAATGAAGTTCTTTCCTGAGTTCGGTTCAACAAAATAAAGCTTAAAGGATCATACGAAGAAAACCAAATTTATGCAAACACGCCAACACACACTAAGAGAAGGCACTAAAACTCGTATAAAGAACAATGACATAAAGTTTTCTTTGAAGGTCCTTTAATCCCCAGAAGCTGATTGAAGCTCGAACCACCTTTCGCAGGTGCCTTATCCGGTACCCGCAGAATCAACCGCTACCAAAAAAAGAAAAAAAAAATTGAATTCGAAGTTTGAAATCAAAGCTAAGCACATAACATTCAAAGCACAAAATTACCCACACAAAAACGGCAGCAGGAAGCGCGATCCTTTATGGGCTCCAAATTTTCTGCAAAACTAGACGAAATCGACTATTTTTCAGCGAGATAGCGATGTTGGCTACAGCTCCTGACAAAACGATATAAACAAACTTTACTGAGTTAATCATTTTCTGGAAAAAACGGAAACACAGTGAGAACTCGAGATCAGAGAGCGAGGCAAGGAGAGGTATGAGAGAAACAAAAGGGTTTGCGACTCAGAAATGAAAAGAAGATTCTAGGGGGCGTTTGTTTACCCTCACTAACTATTAGTCCAGTCCTCTGTTTGTCCAGTACTGGGATTATGTTTAATGGGACTAAAGAGGACTTGCATGGACAAACTCCTTCGCTAGGAGTTCTTAGCGAGATACCTCAATACCCATGGCATTGCTAAGACCTTCCCTTCCTCTCCTTCACATCGCGTCCTTTATCTGCTCTCTGTTCTCATTAACATCAAGAGTTACCACTGGTTATACTCACCAACTTTGGCGGGATCGCCACCAGACCACCACCACTCTCTCATCGCCCTGAACCTCAACAGGAAAACCCAATCTTTCATCGTCATCTCATTCGAACGAGACCCCAAAATCATCACCATTGTCTCACCGTCGTCTAATTCACCTCTGATCCGCCTGGGCCCTCGCCGGAAGACAAAGGTGGAGAGCTTGACATGCGACGGCCATGGCGAATAGAGTTTTCTGAGAGTGAAGGATTTGATTTTTTTTCTTCGGGATTTTGGGTTATGATTTGGGTTTCTGGGATTTTGGGTTCTGATTCAAGGGTCTCATTTATTAGAAATTTCGAATATAGTTCTGTGGGGTATTTGGGAGGTTTAGATAGAGGAAGTGGGCGGAGTAAAAGATGATAGGTTTTGGATAGAGGAAATCTAGAAGATGATTCTAGGAAACAAAAAATGATAAACTAATAATAAATAGTAGTAGTATAGATTAAGTTAATAATAAAATATTATAGATATAGATTAAATAATATAATATTAGAATCATAGTTTTTTTAGTCCGACACTTTACCAAACACTTCACTAAATCAGTCAAGCTTAGTCTATTCTAAGACAGTCCAACTTAGTCCTTGAAGCTAGTCTAGTTCGAAATAGTCCGGTACAACAAACGCACCCCTGAAGAGATAAGAGGTTGTGGTATACCCCCTCCAAAATCAGGGATGACAAAAGTGTGACAAAGGAGGGTAAAAACACCTTTTTACTGTTCAAGCAAGGCAAAACACAGCTTGAAACAAACCAAACGGAGGGCATTTTCGCCACTCCACTGTTTGTGAACAGTACACGGGAGTCTGAGTTTTAGTATAGAAAAATAATATAATTTGGTTTTACACTGATTGGTTAATGAGAAAATAGTAAGAGTGGGGCAATAATAGAAATTTTGGATTTTTCCTTCTGAATCCTTAAATGTTCAAATTTACACTATTAGTTGGCCATCGGAAAATGGTACACGTTGAACGCTCCAATCTCATATTACATATGTATCATTTCTTAAATAGAAATAATGCTCATATATTTGAATTTTATCTCTACTAAAGAGATGATGGTTTGTAAAATGTGGTAAGCTCGTATTACATATGTATCATTTCTTAAATATAAATAACGCTCATATATTTGAATTTTATCTCTACTAAAGAGATGATGGTATGTAAAATGTGGTAAGAGTAGTATTTCTGTTAAAGTTATGCATCTATTTTCTCGATACCATCCAGTAAGAGTGGGACTAGAAGCAGCTAGTGAGTGGGAAGTAAAACATTCAATCGCACATCACCTCAAATTTGAAGGAGCCCCTAAAATTAGACTTGACATTTGTATCATTTTTCTCTTGTTCATGTTTTCGTGGCATAGCTAATATCTTAATAGGCTGTGTCGTGTAACACTCATTAAAATAAATTAGTAGTGTGGAGAAAAGAGGCGACAATGGATTTTTGGGTTAAAAGGAAAAAACTACCCTCGAGGCATACCAGGATTTCTATACGTGAGCAACGAGCAATCATCCCTCAATCGAGTCAAAAAGTGCCCAAAATAGGTATTTATTTATAACCTATTTCATCCATCCTCATCGAATCTTCTTCACAAGGTAACCCACAAATCATTCCTTTTTTATTATATTAATTAGCTAATTAATTGATTTATTATCCAATTAATTTGCTAATTAACCACAAATCATGAACTTTACCCACAAGGCCATCCAAGTGGCCGATCCATCTCCACCCAAAGGGGCCGACCACACCCCTATATAAACACGCTCATTTTCCCTCAAAATTCTAACTTTGGTATCGGAGGTTCTTCGGCCAAAGCGCCCCCCCCAATTCATCGTGGGCGCTTGAGGCTCTTGGCCTTGACCTAAGGTGTTATTTGTTTTGTAGGTGCAATTTTGTCCAAGAATAAGGAGGAAGAAATTTGCATCCACAAGTAGTATGACCAACCCAAATTCGACTCATTAATATGACGAGTAATATGACCCGAACCGTTATTTATTAAAAAAATATATTTTAAATCAATAAATAATCAAATGAAAAAAGTAATACTAAATTAGTATCTATGTATCACATAAGTTTTTCAATTAATGTAAGAGTATGAAAAATATAAATAAAATAAAAAGTATACAAAAGCTCACAAAACAAGCTCTACAACTTTTGTGAAGATGTCAACATCGAAATTCGCCACATAACCCCATAAACCATAGATTTAAATTTAACCGTTGATTTTCATTCACGTTTACGCTTCATTCTTCTCATTGAATTTTGTTTTTTCAGATTTTCTATTTTGAAAACATGATTGTTTAGTGGGTGCAGTAAGATGCATGGCTTGAATTGTTGATATCATGTTTAAATTTTTACGGTTAGTGAAAATATTGCTCAAAGTTTATAAATTCTCTAGAAACTATACAATGTCAACTCATATTTCATTTAATCGTAAACATCAAAATGCTATATCAACGATCAAAATCGTTCATTCTTCCGCATCTGCTAAAACGTCATATTTTCAAAAGGAAAAATCTAAAAAATGAAATCGGTTAAGAAAAATAAAGCGTAAACCACAATCGACGGTTAAATATAAGTCTAGAGTTAATGGTGTTGAATTTTGGAGTTGACACATATATAAAAGTTGTATGTGTGTGTGTGTGTGTATTTTACATTTTCACACTTTTACATTAATTATTATGATTTTTTTTCTAATTTTGCATTCAAACAAAACACACTATTCATGAGCGTTTTAAAAATTTAAACAATGATGTAACCATTGTTAAAGCATAGAGTGTAACAGCCCGTCCCAAATTTTATGTTTTTATTAACTTTAAAACCGTGAATTCACGAAAATGCTCTAGAGGCAAGGACTTTGACTTTCATTGACCATCGGTTAGAGAAACATATGATTTATTCTTTTAGCATATCCTAGTAGTACTCGTCGCTACGGACGCGTAGGCGCAAACGGGATGTGATTTGGTGCTATACCGAGGGAGATATTAACATTTGAAGTTTGGGGCATATTAATAATTTGGTTATTATTAGAAAACTCTAAAAAAAATTAAATGAAATCTGGTGTGCCACGTGGGTGGCCAAGATTTAAAGACAAGGATATGGATGATTGTGATGGAAAGGCAAGAAGAGAAATGAGAGATAAATGGAGCAATGAGGAGAAAAGAGAGAAGGTGGACTAATGAGGGAGGAGAGAAAGAACAGAAGAGGAGAGAACCGCCCAGGTTCACCATGACTGATAGGAGCATATTTATGCGACTTAGTTGGCTTGTTCTTGTGCATTTATGTCGTGTTTCCTTAGTTATTTTAATGTTTAAAGTCATTTTCGTGTGTTTTCAGACTCTAAGTACAAAGTATGCAAGAAGATGCATTTTGGAGGCCTTTGGAGCATGTTTCGGGCTTGGAATGGATAGCAAATGCATGGGCCAAGTGGATGGACGAATTTGAGAACTAAAGAGGCCAAGAATATGAAGAATTATGGTCCAAAATATGAAGAAAACAGCCCAAAAATCTGTCACCCCAACTTGCATTCCTTCCCATGCAAACCACATAGAATTCCCTTTGGATTCCATGCCATGCTTGATCACTCTTGTCCCCTACATAATTTCTAATTTCATGCTTCAATTCATTTAATTATTACACTCAATTGCTTGATACCTCTTGTTCCCTTCACTCATTAGATTTTAGACAACATTTACATCCATTACATGCACCAATTGATGCTCCATCATTCACATTTGGAATCCCATGCCTTGTGTACCACATGTTGCTGCACCTTTGACCCATTTATTGACACATTTTCACCTCCCTTTCCATCTCTATGCAATGTACACAATCATTCATGCCCCCTAACTACAAGACCACTCCATTTTACCCTTCACACTTTGCATCATCACTTCATTTTCACCCTTGGACCATTGCACACCACACACACAAATTGCCATGCATTTCATCCTTAACCTAACCTGATTTTCTAAGGTTTTTGGGGCCTATAAATACATGTTTACACCCCTTGGCCAAAGAACAATCCCCCATATTCATCATTTTATCACAGAAATTCGTCCATACACACCCTAGGAAGCAAAACACCCCAAAAACACCATTCTAGTGCCTAGAAAACATAACAGCCACTCCACCTTCTTCCACCCTCTTTGCCTAGTTCTCTACCACTCCCCAACCATCAAACACTCTTCCACTCTCACCCTAAACCCTTCCACAAAATTCCCCATCCATTCTACACCATAAATCCACCCAAAAATCTGTCCACAAGCTTCATGCCGCAAGCAAGGGAAATGAGGAATCTTGGATGCACTTGCTACCAAGTTGGAGCATTTTAGGTGTTTTCTTTCCTTTGATTTTAATGTCTAATTTTATGTATCTTTGCTTTGTGAGTATGAGGAACTAAACCCCTCTTAGTTAGGGGGTGATTCGAAACCATGTACATGCTTGCAATATGATTTGATTACATTCAGTTGTTATTTCATAAGTTGCGGATTCAATTCGTTCATCTACTTGATTGATAACTTATTTGTGTATGTTGATTGAGAGTGCACGCTTAGTTTTCATGCATGAATATGATGCTAGATTATGAGGGAGTTTCACCTAATAGTTACAATCTTATAATCACAAGTAGTGAAGGTAGCTTGAAAACGATCGCGTTGAATGAATTCTTGGCACTAGTTTCATGCTCATCATAGTAACAAATGCCTCGTCAACACTTATAGTTCTCATTGTGCTTCATGATTCTTGATTGTATCTTTATTGTGCTCATCACGTAAGGAACCTTTGAGGAATGCTTTGAATTGTTGTATGCGCTTTTCCATCCAATTCATTAACTTAAGGAGAACTTGAAGGTTAATTTAAGCGTATCTAATTAACTTGGGGTGTTGAGTTTCATAATTTATTGAAAGAACAACTGAAAATCATTTTGTTTGCAAGTGTGTCATGTGTGGAGAAGAACCTCCTAACTAGCCTTTTATCCATCCTTTTCATCCAAAAACGTTTTACAATCTGTTTTGTTTTAAAGTTTCTGTTTTG
This sequence comes from Malus sylvestris, assembly GCF_916048215.2. Lineage (NCBI taxonomy): Eukaryota > Viridiplantae > Streptophyta > Magnoliopsida > Rosales > Rosaceae > Malus > Malus sylvestris. The sequence goes on from NC_062269.1 coordinate 16,645,970, forward strand.
TTTTCAATTTTCGTCCAAAACAAATCCCCCTTTATTTTGAAGTCTTAGATTAGTTAGAAAGTGTTTTGATTTGTGTTTCTAAGTATTTTGATTCAAGTTTTCATCCAACTTCGTCCAAGTTCTTGTTAGGTTCTCAAAATTGCCCAGAAAGTGGTTTTTAGGCAGTTTTGAGTCATTAGGTTGCTGTTTTGAGTTTTATGTTTGTTTAAGTATTTTAAAGTATAGTTTTGCATTCTTTGAGTCTAGTTTAGTGTTTTAAATTTTGTTTTTATGTTTTTAAGTCAGTTTTCAAGTGTTTAGCAATCCCTCCTAATCCCCGGCCTAGAACGATCCCTACTTACATACTTTACTACATTTGATAAAAAGAGGGTTTAATTTTGTGTGTTAACTTATTTTACGCATCAATGACCCATGACCCGACCCGGTTCCATCTCCCAATTCCGACCACCATAGACGGCGAGGTTGGTGTCAAAATGATCCTTAGCTCGAGGCCATTCAATAATTCGTCCTATTTCTCCCTAAAAATCAAGGGATTTGGCATTGATTTCACAAAACCCGGACGGTGAGGTGCGGCTGTTTTGGGTTCGAACCACACAATTCTGAAGTTAACCACATCCATCACCACCATCCATAGCATCCTCGTGAGGCCTAGAATAAATCCCTAACAAGTTTGGGGGCGACGGAGTTGTTTTGGAGTCGGATCAAACATACCCAAATTAAAGGGTTTCGTACGGTTTTAGTAGAATTGAAGCTTTTGCAGGTCAAATTGGCCTTAGTCACAGGTATAGATCAATTCTTGTCATCGATTAGATAAATTTTCATGTTTGGATCGTGTGATTTGGTTGAAAAATAAGAAAGTTATAACTATTTAAAGTTTGCCCAGTTTCCGGTGACCTCCACCATTTTCGAGGTATTTTTCGGCCAAACCATGGCAAGTTAGCCTTCGACAAAGGTATCAATCTCTTCCTCTCGTCGAAAACTCATATTTCCATTTTTGAATCACTTGATTTCGTGGAGTATTGACAAAGTTATGGACGTTGAAAGGTTCCCAGAAATTCAGGCGAGTTACCAGTTTTCCCACGGACAGCCATCTTTCAAACCATTTTCCGGACACCTCCGGCCACCATTTGGACTCCAAACTGGTATAATTTGTTCTACATTTCTCCAGCTTCAATTTGGTATTTTACGGCTTAACTTTTCTGTATTCCATAATCCTGAATAAAAGTACATTCAATCCTTTTTACAAAAGGAAACAAAAACATAATTAAGGACACAATATCCTTCCTAAAACATGACTCTAATAATTACAAAATATTTACATTCCTTTTCTCCTAAAATATAGACTCACGCCAATACTCCCTCTCAAGTTGGAGCATAGATGTTATACATGCCCAACTTGATAAGTGAGTCATCGAACCTCCTACTACATACGGCATGAGTAAGGATATCCGCAAGTTGTTCCTCTAAGTTCACTAACGGTATTAACACAATCTTCTTTTCCAGCTTTTCTTTGATAAAATGTCTATCAACCTCAACATGCTTGGTCCTATCATGATGTACCGGATTCTTAGTTATTTCTCTAGCAGACTTATTGTCACAATACAATTTCATCGCCTCTTTCTATGTATAACCAAGACCCCAAAGCAACTTTCGTAGCCAAAGGATCTCACACACACCATGTGCCATACCCCTATACTTTGCTTCAGCAGAGGACCGTGATACCACATTCTGTTTCTTACTCCGCCACGTAACTAAATTACCTCCAATCAGCACATCACCTGCCCAATCAGTCACATCACCTGCCCAATCAGCATCAGTAAATCCCTCGATCCTCATATGTCCATGATGTTCATACAAAATTCCCTTTCTTGGGGCAGACTTCAAGTATGCCAAGATTCTCATTACTGCCGCCATATGATCCACACTTGGTGAGTGCATAAACTGACTAACCACACTTACGGCATAGGCAATATCCGGACGAGTGTGAGACAAATAAATCAGCCTCCCCACTAGCCTTTGATATCTACCTTTGTCAACCGGTTCCTGATATGGATAAATCCCCAAATAATGTTTTTCTGTGATAGGAGTGTCCACAGGTTTACATCCCAGCATGCCTGTTTCCTTTAATAAATCCAGAACATATTTACGTTGAGACAAGAAAATACCTCTAGATAACCGGGCGACTTCCACTCCAAGGAAATATTTCAAATCTCCCAAATTCTTCATCTTAAATTCAGCGGCAAGACTTTTTTCTAATTTCATCATCTCCTCCGAATCATCACCCATTATTATCATGTCATCCACATAAATAATTAAGGCTATCACTTTACCACTTCTCTGTTTCACAAATAACGTGTGATCAGAGTGACTTTGATAATACCCAATCCTCCTCATAACTTGAGTGAATCTACCAAACCATGCACGAGGTGATTGCTTAAGCCCCGTAAAGTGACTTTCGCAACCTACATACTCTGGTTTTCCTTCCGGCATTATACCCCGGAGGAAAATCCATATATACTTCTTCTTTCAGGTGCCCATGAAGAAAAGCATTTTTTACATCAAACTGTTTCAATGGCCAATTCAAATTTGCAGCTAAAGAAATAAGAACTCATATTGTATTCATCTTCGCTACTGGAGAAAAAGTTTCCTGATAATTAACACCATAAGTTTATGTATAACCCCTTGCTACTATCCTTGCTTTATACCTGTCCACTGATCCGTCTGCCTTGTATTTGATTGTAAAGACCCATCTACACCCGACCGGTTTTTTTCCTTTTGGTAGCTCTGTTACCTCCCACGTATCATTCTTATGCAGTGCCATCATTTCTTCATCCATTGCAGCAGCCCATTTAGGATCCTTCAAGGCCTCCTCAACTCGGGTTGGTACTTAGATTGCTTCCACATTATTCACCCAGGCTTGACGTTCTGGTGCAAGGTTCGAGCATGACACATAATTAGCTATTAGATACTTCACTTTTCCTTCAGGAGAAAACCTGTCAGGAGGAACACCACGATTTTGCCTTGGTGGCAACTTATACGTACTCATAATATTATCTGGATTAGTTACATGAGCATTAGTTTTACTTACCTCAGGAATATTCCGAGAATACACATTGGGTGGCACTATTGAGCTCGAGAGAGAGGGGGTACGGGTTCGGGTTCAGCAACTGCTGGTTCTGCAGACTCCTGCCGATACTCTGAATCATACTTGGCAGACTGTTGCCGAGAAGCATTAACTATCTTGGTGCCCGGCAGCTAAACAGTAGTCCAATTTTCAACAGGCTGTTGCTGAGAACCCTCACTGTTTTCGCTGTATTCATTCTTGGTAGTGTCTTGCCGAGAGTCTTCATAATTTTTGTTTTCAACACGCTCCTCTTGAGCTACATATTACATTATCTGGTATCTCCAACCACCCAAGATCACCACTAGTATTCTCCCTTGGTGATCAGAAGGTGATGGAATTGAAGCATAAAAATACTCGAACTCTGAATAAGTAACATCCATGGTCACATACATGTGGCGAGTTTCAGGGTGGTAGCACTTATACCCTTTCTGTTGGGGAGCAAACCCAAGAAAAACACACCGGAGAGCACATGGATCTAATTTACTACGATGAATCTTGTGAATATGAACATAGGCTACACATCCAAACACACGAAGAGTGAGAGTATTAGTGGACATTATGGGAACAAATTCTGTCAACACTTGGAAAGGTGTACGAAAGTTCACAACCCGGGATGGCATACGATTAATCACATACATGGCATATGTAAAGGGCTTCAAGCCAAAACCATTTAGGCACCGACGCACCAATAAGCAAGGCACGAGCACTTTCCAAGATATGACGATTTTTCCTCTCAGCAACCCCATTTTGTTGCAGAGTATGCGGACATGTAGTTTGATGAATAATTCCATGATCTTGTAGAAACCGGGATAACTCAAAATTTATGTACTCTCCACCATTGTCAGAACGTAAAACTTTAATATCAGAAGAATATTGAGTCTTAACCATCTGTTGAAACAAACGAAACACATCACAAACCTCACTTTTATTTTTCAACACATACAACCATGTCATATGAGTGCAATCATCCACGAAAGTAACAAACCACCTAATTCCTGTAGTAGTACTAACAGGGGAAGGCCCCCACACATCAGAGTGTACTAGCGCAAACGGAGAAGATATTCTAGTCATACTTGGAGGGAATGAAGCATGATGACTTTTGGCTAAAATACATACTTCACATTTCAATTCTGAGTCTTCAATACCACTGAACATATTACGTAATATATGTTTCAAATAACCAAACGATGCATGCCCCAAACGACGATGCAATAACAATATCTTCTGTAGATTACTATTATGTGATGCATGAACCAAATTAGCTCTTCCAGGAATCACGTTATCCACATAATATAGCCTTTCTCTCAGTGCCACGCCCAATGATCTCTCTTGTCTGAAGATCCTGAAGTAAGCAAAATGAAAGATATATTAATACAACACAATCCAATTGTTCAGTGACTTGAGGTACAAACAATAAGTTATGGGACAACAATGGAACCAATAAACAATTATGTAAGAGAAGAGAGGGTGTAAGAGACACTGTTCCCACTCCAACAACAGCAGTAGTAGTACCATTGGCAGTTGCCACACACTTTCTATAAGGATCTTTCATGGACTAAAACAAAGTTCTATCATACGTCATATGATCCGTTGCACCGGAATCTAAAATCCAACCAGTATTGGTCATTGTAATAACACCTGCACAGCAATCTTTACACACTGCACATCACGGACAAAACAGCAAGTACGCACAACCACACTGCACAAACATTGCTCACGTCACAGCAAGCAGTAAAAAAAACAAGGTAGAATGGGAACAACCCACTTGATTAATTAATGCTTGCTACCTAATTGCAGCAGCAAATACCTTTACTTTCGTTTTCTTATTTTTTCATGTTTTGTTTTGTTTTGGTCAACAAAGCAACAACCAATCACGACAATTACGAAACAATTGCAGACTGCAGCACTAGAAGATCACGGCAAAGAAAACACGCTCACGAAATTCACATAGTACAAAAATAAGGTGGTAGCACAACACAACTTTCCACGCAACAACTCTTATTGGAGAACACGGACAATACCGTAGCAGCCTCAAGTATTTGTATGGTAAAAGACAAGCAGTAGACAACTACACACTGCAAGTCAATACACGGTACACTTACAAAAGCACAGCACCATACACAGCAGCAGCAAGATCACACTGCTGCAAATCCAATACACACGGCCTGATCGATTTCTGCAACAAGCAGCGCAAGAACAAGTCAACCGAACACAGAAGCGAAAGAAAATATTGTTTTACAATTTCTAGGGTTACGACAAACTTGGCCCTGATGCCAAATAGAATTTTACGGCTTAACTTTTCTGTATTCCATAATCCTAAATAAAAGTACATACAATCCTTATTACAAAAGGAAAAAAAAAATAATAAAGGACACAATATCTTTCCTAAAACATGACACTAATAATTACAAAATATTTACATTCCTTTTCTCCTGAAATATAGACTCATGCCAATAATATGGAGTTCTAAAGATTGCTCGAAAATCTGCGAAATCTGTAGAGTCCGGCGAAGTTCCATTAAGATCCACCACTTGATTTAGAATAGTAATCGATGGTCCGACCGTTGGATCGTCACCAAACTTTGTTACATTGTAGTACGTAATATTGAAGAATGTAGGAACTTACGGATTGGGAATCCAACGTACGGATCTTCTCGAATTGGATTTGTAAGTCCATAAAATAGAATGTTAACTGCCACTTGGTTTTGAAAATTGGCGGAGATCCAACCGTTGGATCGTAATAAAATTTTAATATGTTATTTTAGAATCATAATGTGGATCTTTGGAAGTTATGGATTGGAAATCTGATTAGCGGACCTTCCGGATCGAGTTATACAGTGTTATAAACCTTAATGGTCAATGAGTCTCAAACTATTTTAGAATGTCCTTGAGGATGTATTTTATGTGAATTACGTATTCTATTGATAAGAGTTCTGAGATGTGATTCAATAATTGTTCTAGGCGCCAATCATTAGGGATGTCTCGATGCATGTGCCAGAGAATCATAGCGTGGACTCCAGGTGAGTGGGTCTTTTCCTTTTATTATAGGCATATAATTGATAGTTCCATAAACGCTTCTAAAGTGATTTATGCATGTTACCTACAATTAATTATTGTGAACTACGAATGGCTTGATCCTTGTTTAGGGTGTGTAGGCAGTCTGATGAGACGTTAGATGCAGCCATACAATAAGTGAGATTAAATAATCAAGACAAAAGCTTTGTTTGGAAAAATGAGCAATGTGAAGGAATCTGGTGAAAAACGCAAGATTTAACCCTATGTTTTGGGTGAATAAATGTTGGTTATAAATCAACGTGCGAGGAAACGAGAAATTGTGGTTTTATGTTTTATAAATGCCATGCCATAATTCGTTTACATTTTAGTATGTGATTTTGTACAACCTTGCACAGTGTTGCACACCAATGCAAAGGCTAAGGTAAGTTCAGGTGAGTATATAATGTAGCCATGATTGATGAGATATGTAATGAGATATGAATAAGTCGTACATGTCACTACAGGTGACTCCGACTTATATGCTAGCCATGATTGATGAGATATGTGATGAGATATGAATAAGTCGTACAGGTCACTACAGGTGACTCCGACTTATATGCTAGCTATGATTGATGAGATATGCGATGAGGTGACTCCGACTTATATGCTAGCCATGATTGATGAGATATGCGATGAGATATGAATAAGTCGTACAGGTCACTATAGGTGACTTCGACTTATATGCTAGCCATGATTGATAAGATACGTGATGAGATACGTGATGAGATATGTGATGAGATATGAATAAGTCGTACAGGTCACTACAGGTGACTCCGACTTATATGCTAGCCATGATTGATGAGATATGTGAATAAGTCGTATAGGTCACTACATGTGACTCCGACTTATATGCTAGCCATGATTGATGAGATATGTGATAAGATATGAATAAGTCGTACAGGTCACTACAGGTGACTCCAACTTATATGTTAGCCATGATTGATGAGATATGTAATGAGATATGTGATGAGTCGTACATGTCATTATAGGTGACTCCGGCTTGCATGCTAATATGGTTTATTAAGCACATGATTATTTATATTGCTAATGAGTTGCTAAGTAGTATTATACTTCGGGGTTATTGTTAGTATATTTTTGACTTCATACTTCTACGTAGTATGATTTGCTGGAAACTATATAGGTTTTACGGCAAGGGGTTACTACCTTTGATAATGGAAATGACTTTGAAAATCTTTATTTTGACCACTCACATTTTCTATCCTTGCACCCCTCCAGGTTCTAGTAGCAAGGTTCCGTATCGACGAGGACTTGTGGCACTCCTAGTTCTAGTGGCTCCTTATGATGGTATAATTATTATCCTTGCTCACTGTACTTGTCTTATGCTTTGTATCACACGTGAAATAGGTCCAGACTCGCTCACCGCGCACTTGTGCACTTAGATACTTGTAGAATTAATTTATTCACATTTTATACATTATCACACTTTATGGCTTCGTCACCTTCTAGGTGTCGACCAGCACAGCTCGATTCGGGGTCCAAGTGGACATTCCGGGTCAGGGTGTGTCATAGAGGATATAATCATAACGGTTTGTATATTATTTTCACATTTTCACACTTGTACATTAATCATTATGAATTTTTATTTATTTTGAACACCCCTATAGACGAGAAATTTTTATGCACTCATGGTCACTTGTAGGCCTGGCAATTCCTAACACGACCCGATAACCCGACACGACACGACATGAAATTAACAGGTGTTCGGGTTGACACGATAATGAATAGGGTCGTTATCGGGTAACCCGATAAGCACTTGTTAAGATAACTGGTTGATTCGGGTATACACGTGGGTAACACGATACATGATAAGCAGAATATTAATTTTATAATTTTATAACCCTAAAAAAATACTATAATAATTATAATAATTATATATACTATAATAATTATACCCCAAAATATTAACTATAATAATTATATATATATATATTAAAATTTAAATTAAATTTTATATAAACTAGAATAATTATTAATTAATATGCATCCATTGATTCCACAATTCCATTCCATTCCTGCCGCGCCCTTTGAAGAAAAAGGGAGGGAAAATGAAAATTATAAAAAAAGCTGAAAATGAAACAAAAAAGAGGGAAAGATGGGTAGGCTGCCGCCCTTTGAAGAAAAAGAAGGGAGGGAAAAATGAAAATTATAAGAAAAGCTGAAAAGGAAACAAAAAATAGAGGGAAAAATGAAAATTAATAAAATTGGTGAGAAATTTTATTTTTTTTAAGTTATTAACTTTTTATCACACATATCCCACTATTAATGATACGTGATGTACTACTCTGTGTACCGGTCAATTATACGTACAAAATAAATAGATTTAAATCTACTTAATATATATATATATATATACACACCATTGACCTTGATGAGATACGAATTATACGAAACTAATTTCAACGATCCAACCGTCGAACTTATTTGTATATGCTTCGAGATCGTATTAGCAAAAAATCGCAAAAAACAAACATTCAAAGATAAAGTAACGGAACAAAACTTTTCGATGGTTATAAAACGAAAAATCACGATTTAACGGTTATTTTAACTCCGATTTTGATTAGTTTTTATAGCTACAATCCTTAATCCAATATGAATACAACGAATGAATTCCATCTTCAATTCAAAATATTTACACTAGTGGATACTTAATGAAAGTATGAATAAACTCTTAAGTATTAATGAATCTATTGTTTTGATGGGATACTCATTCTACAAAACTAGTTTCAATGATCCAACCGTCAAACATGTTTGTATATACTTCGAGATCGCATACGCCAAAAAATTGCAAAAAACAAACATTCATAGATCAAGTAACGGGGCAAAACTTTTCGAAAGTTATAAAACGAAAAATCACAATTTAACGGTTATTTTAACTCTAATTTTGATGATTTTTTACAGCTACACTCCTTGACACTAAATGAATACAATGGACGAATTCGATCTTCAATTTAAAATATTTACACTAGTGGATACCACAAAATCTTATGTTATACTCAATGAAAATATGAATAAACTATTAAATATTAGTGAATCTATTGTTTTAATGGGATACTCAATCTACGAAACTAGTTTAAATGATCCAACCGTCAAACATGTTTGTATATATTTCGAGATTGCATACGCCAAAAATTACAAAAAACAAACATTCATAGATCAAGTAACGGGACAAAACTTTTCGACGGTTATAAAAAGAAAAATAACGATTTAACGGTCATTTTAACTCCGATTTTGATGATTTTTTACAGCTACACTCCTTGACCCTATATGAATACAATGATTGAATTCGATCTTCAATTTCAAATATTTACATTACTGGATACCACAAATCTTATCTTATACTTAATGAAAGTATGAATAAAACTTTTAAGTGTTAGTGAATCTATTGTTTTGATGAGATACACGCATTCTACGAAACTAGTTTCAACGATCCAATCGTCAAACATGTTTGTATAGACTTCGAGATCGCATACGCCAAAAATTGCAAAAAACAAATATTCAGAGATCAAGTAACGGGACAAAACTTTTTGACGGTTATAAACGAAAAATCACGGTTTAAAGGTTATTTTAACTCCGATTTTGATGATTTTTTACAGCTACACTCCTTGACCCTATATGAATACAATGAATGAATTCGATCTTCAATTTGAAATATTTACACTAGCAAAATCTTATGTTATACTTAATGAAAGTATGAATAAAACTCTTAAGCATTAGTGAATCTATTGTTTTGATGAGGTACTCAATCTACAAAACGAGTTTGAATGATCCAACCGTCAAACATGTTTGTATATACTTCGAGATCGCATGCGCCAAAAATTGCAAAAAACAAACATTCAGAGATCAAGTAACGAGACAAAACGTTTAGACGGTTATAAAACAAAAAATCATAATTTAACAGTTTAACTCTAGTTTTGATGATTTTTTATAGCTACACTCCTTGACCCTATATGAATACAATGAATGAATTCGATCTTCAATTTAAAATATTTACACTAGTTGATACCGCAAAATTTTATCTTATACTTAATGAAAGTATGAATAAATTCTTAAGTATTAGTGAATCTATTGTTTTAATGGGATACTCAATCTACGAAACTAGTTCAATGATCCAACCGTCAAACATGTTTGTATATACTTCGAGATCGTATACGCCAAAAATTGCAGAAAACAAACATTCATAGATCAAGTAATGGGACAAAACTTTTCAACGATTATAAAAAGAAAAATCACGATTTAACAATCATTTTAACTCCGATTTTGATGATTTTTTGCAGCTACACTCATTGACCCTATATGAATACAATGATTGAATTCGATCTTCAATTTAAAATATGTACACTAGTGGATACCACAAATCCTATGTTGTACTTAATGAAAGTATGAATAAAACTTTTAAGTGTTAGTGAATCTATTGTTTTGATGAGATACACGCATTCTACAAAACTAGTTTCAACGATCCAATCGTCAAACATGTTTGTATAGACTTCGAGATCGCATACGCCAAAATTTGAAAAAAACAAACATTCAGAGATCAAGTAACGGGACAAAACGTTTCGACGGTTATAAACGAAAAATCACGATTTAACGGTTATTTTAACTCCGATTTTGATGATTGTTTACAGCTACACTCCTTGACCCTATATGAATACAATGAATGAATTCGATCTTCAATTTGAAATATTTACACTAGCAAAATCTTATGTTATACTTAATGAAAGTATGAATAAACTCTTAAGTATTAGTGAATCTATTGTTTTGATGAGGAACTCAATCTACAAAACGAGTTTCAATGATCCAACCGTCAAATATGTTTGTATATACTTCGAGATCGCATAGCCAAAAATTGGAAAAAACAAACATTCAGAGATCAAGTAATGGGACAAAACTTTTTGACGGTTATAAAACAAAAAATCATAATTTAACGGTTATTTTAACTCTGATTTTGATGATTTTTTACAGCTACACTCCTTGACCCTATATGAATACAATGAATGAATTTGATCGTCAATTTAAAATATCTACACAAGTGGATACAACAAAATCTTATGTTATACTTAATGAAAGTATGAATAAACTCTTAAGTATTAGTGAATCTATTGTTTTGATGGGATACTCAATCTATGAAACTAGTTTCAATAATCCAACCGTCAAACATGTCTGTATATACTTCGAGATCGCATACGCCAAAAATTGCAAAAAACATACATTCATAGATCAATTAACGGGACAAAACTTTTCGACGGTTATAAAAAGAAAAATCACGATTTAACAGGCATTTTAACTCTGATTTTGATAATTTTTTGCAGCTACACTCCTTGACCCTATATGAATACAATGATTGAATTCGATCTTCAATTTCAAATATTTACACTAATGAATACCACAAATCTTATGTTATATTTAATGAAAGTATGAATAAAACTTTGAAGTGTTAGTGAATCTATTGTTTTGATGAGATACACGCATTCTACGAAACTAGTTTCAACGATCCAATCGTCAAACATGGTTGTATATACTTCGAGATCGCATACGCCAAAAATTGCAAAAAACAAACATTCAGAGATCAAGTAACGGGACAAAACTTTTCAACGGTTATAAAACGAAAAATCACGATTTAACGGTTATTTTAACTCTGATTTTGATGATTTTTTACAGCTACACTCCTTGACCCTATATGAATACAATGAATGAATTCGATCTTCAATTTAAAATATTTACACTAGTGGATATCACAAAATCTTATATTATACTTAATAAAAGTTAGAATAAACTATAATAAATATATATATATATATTAATTTAAAAATTTTATACCCTTAAAAACTATAATAATTATATAATATAATTATATATATATATATATTAAATTAAAGGGTTAATCTCTGTTTACTACCCTAAAATTTCGTGGTTTTCAACATTTGATACATGAAGTTTTTTTCATCTCAGAGTCATACCTCAAGTCTTAATTTTGGGATAGTTTCATACTTCCGTTAAGTTTTCCGTTAGAATTTCTGTTAACTGATGATGTGGGGTTCATGTGGACAATAATTGAGCACCACGTGTCAATATGGACCCACTTAGCCAACTTGTCCCCTCACCCCCACACCCACCTTCTCTCTTCTGCAAATCCCAGCACCTCTCGATTTCTTTCTCTCTCTCTCTCTCACTACCCTCACTCTTTTCCTCCGCCTTATTCGCCGTGAAAAGAAGACGACGAGAAAGAAAACCCACCCGCCCCCCCTCTTCCCCGCTCCCTTCCTTTTCTCTTTCCCGATCTCTCCCACACCTCCATTTTCACCTCTCTCTTTCTCCAAGCACATTTGAGCTTCTCTATGTCCATGTAGGTGTCGAAGATGTCGTCATCGGAGCTGCCCAACTCTTTGAAGCCGCAGGACGGGCCGTCGAACGGGTCCTGGAGTAGATCCAGGTCGTCAGGGATCTGGAAATGGCCTCGGATTGGGTTCGACGGTGGTAGGAGCCCTGGAACGGGGTGCTCGGAGTCGTGTCTGGAAACGGCGGGCGCCGTGCGTGGATGGTGAGAGTCCTGAGAGCTGGAGCTCGGATCTGGTTTCGGGTTGGCCGGATCTTGCATTTTGTCGAGTCCGGCGCTTAGAGCTCTCTTTCTCTCTTTTCTACTCTCTTTTCTTGCGACCGTACTAGATGTGTTGACAGTGAGTGTTCTTCACTCAAGATCTAGATGGTCAGGGTTAGGGTGTGGATCGGAGGCTTTGCCGCCGGAGGTCGAAGCTCTCGATTCGGAGGACATGGAGAACCAGAAAGGTTAGGGAATCGCAGTGAGAGATTGATTTGCTGGGTTTCTGCTGGGTTTTGTAGGGTGTGGGTTCAGAGAGATTGGCGACGGTGGTGGGGTTTGCTGGATGTTTCTCGTTGTATTCTTTTCACGGCGAATAAGGCAGAGGAAGAAAGTGAGTGTAGTGAGAGAGAGAGAGAGAGAGAGAGAAAGAAATCGAGAGGTGCTGGGATTTGCAGAAGAGAGAATGGTGTGGGGGTGAGGGACAAGTTGGGCTTTTTTTTCATTATTTTTGTGTTTTTGTATTTTTTAAATTTTTTAATATTAAAATGGGTCCATATTGACACGTGACGTTCAATTATTGTCCACGTGAGCGCCACGTCATTAATTAACAGAAATTCTAACGGAAAACTTAACGGAGTTATGAAATTGTCCTAAAATTAAGACTTGAGGTATGACTCTGGGATGAAAAACACTTTATGTACCAAATGTTGAAAACCACGAAATTTCAGGGTAGTAAACAGAGATTAACCCTAAATTAAATTTAAAAAATTGATGACTTTTAACTTTTGGTTTTTCTATACTTAGTTTATGCGGAAGAGAGTTATGACGTGGAAAACCTTACTGAAAACATCATTAACATAACTCTTGAAGGCAATAGATCAAGCCAAAGTTCCAATACAATTTCATGATGATCGATGTAAATCAAGGATTTTGTAAATTGAGGTTTAAATTTTTGAGAAAGACTTCACAACTCTGAAAACAAAAACTCTTTCATTTTGCATATCTTTGCACATTTAATATTTGTAATAGATTAGTAGTGTATGTATTATTTTTTTGGGTAAAAGACTGTTTACCACCCTCATGTTTCGTGGTTTTCAACATTTAGTACATCAAGTTTTTTTCGTCCCAGAGTCATACCTAAAGTGTAAATTTTGGGACAGTCTCATACATCTGTTAGTCAAACTGTTAGTTCTCCCGTTAAGTGATGACGTGGCGCCCTGATTGGACGCCACGTGTCATTAAAAAAATAAAAAATTTATTTAAATAAAAATAATATTAAAAAATATTTAAATAAATATTTAAATAATAAAATAATAATAAAATATTATTTTTTTCCTTCTTCTCTTCTTCTTCTTCTTCTTCTTTTTTCTTCTTTTTCTTCTTCTTCTTCCTTCTCCTTCCTCCTCATTCTTCTTCTCCTTCTTCTTCCTTCTTAAGAAGGAAGAAGGAGAAGGAAAAAAACAGAAAAAAAAAAAAAAAAATCGAACCCAGAAAAGAAGAGGAAGAAGAAGGAAGAAGAAGGAGAAGAAGAATGAGGAGGAAGGAGAAGGAAGAAGAAGAAGGAGAAGAAGAAGGAGGAGGAAGGAGAAGGAAGAAGAAGGAGGAGGAAGAAGGAAAAAAAAAAAAAAAAAAAAGAAGAGAAACCGAACCCAGAAGAAGAAGAAGGAGAAGAAGAAGGAGGAGGAAAGAGAATGAAGAAGAAGGAGAAAGAGGAGGAAGAAGAAGAAGAAGAAAAAAAAAAAAAGAGAGAAACCGAACCCAGAAGAAGAAGGAGAAGAAGAAGGAGGAGGAAGGAGAAGGAAGAAGAAGGAGGAGGAGGAGGAAGAAGGAAAAAAAAAAAAAAAAAATGGAAACCGAACCCAGAAGAAGAAGAAGAAGAAGAGAAGAAAAAAAAAAAAAAGAAGAAGAAAAAAAAAATTATTATTTAAATATTTTTTAATATTATTTTTATTTAAATAAATTTTTTATTTTTTTAATGACACGTGGCGTCCAATCAGAGCGCCACGTCATCACTTAACGGGAGAACTAACAGTTTGACTAACAGATGTATGAGACTGTCCCAAAATTTACACTTTAGGTATGACTCTGGGACGAAAAAAACTTGATGTACTAAATGTTGAAAACCACGAAACATGAGGGTGGTAAACAGTCTTTTACCCTATTTTTTTATTAGGCTCTTATTTTCGAGTGTAGATGTAGTACTTAAACGACAAATGTGTTTTAATGTTTTGAAGTAATATTTATGTTAAGGACCTGTTAAGATAACGGGTATGACACGACATGATCCGTTAAGAGAACAGGTGTTACACGAAAACGACATGAACACGACAAACACGACCCGTTTGGCAGGCCTAATCACTTGGCCTCCCTGGACATCTGACACGTAGCTATCGTTTTTTTTAATACTTGGATCATCACTGGGAAGGACCTAAGATTATGACATTGTCATGTTGTCCAATTAAATATAGCCACGTGTAATGTACAAAAGCTATCTAATAATATAACCAAACAACCAAGTATAACCTTGCCCCTATAACCAAACAGCCAATTTCTCCTATAAGCCCATGCCCTAGATTTCATCCCGTCAAACTGTGCCCAGTCGATCTCCTTCTTCCAACATCTGGTTATGTCAAATCCAACCCAAATATTTCCATCAATCTCCCTCCTCCGTCTACCTCATCCTAATCCCTATTTTCTTAGGGTGACCTCACCCCAAATCCCTCTTTTCTCCATTAACCTCATCCCCTCTCTCCCCGCCACTTGCCCCCAACTTTCTCCTCGTCTTTATCGTTACGCTGCTACTTTTTTCCGGCTACCCAAAAACTGCAGCGTTCGCCTGGTACGCCTCTTCGATTTTGGGTATAAAGTTCCAATTTTTATTCATATGGGTTCTTATTTTTGCTACGTATGTTTAAGATTTTGCACCCACCAGGATCAAATTTGGGTGGGTTTTGTGAATTGGGCATCGAGTTTCTGATGCTTTTAGAGAAATGGATTGTTAGTGATGTTTTGATATTTCAATAGTCGAACTTGTGTGGCTGCATGCGTTTTTTGATTTCTACTGGATTTAGCTAACTAGGTTGTGCGGTTAATCTGTTTGTTCTCCAACTTTCTTACGATTTAAGTGCTTTTAGGTGAAGTACTTCTTGTGCCTATTTGTTCTTTCTTAGTAGCTCAGAGGTATGAAATTTGATAGTATTTCGTGTTAATTTTTAATGGAACTTGAAGAATGAGGAATGCATATCTTGCTTGTGAAATTTGATACTATTTTTCTTTGTTATTTGAAAATTTATGTGGTTTTCAATAGGTATAAATATTTACCTAAATATGAGAAAAGTTCAACAAACAGACAAAGATTTGTCATATTTTTTTTTTCCCATGTCTTATCCGGTTCAATATCAAACACAGTATAAATAATACAGCCATTAGTCCGATACTGCACCAAACGTCCGACTAATTTAGTCAATACTATCAGATGACTATTTATCATATCCGACAGAAATAGTCAGTATAGTCCGAGTTGCCAAACGAGGCCAAAGTTTTCCAATGAATTCCAGTTCTTTCTTTTCCATAGTCCACCATAGATCATTTTGATTCTTCCTTCTCTGATTTGGTATTTCTATTCTGCTTATACAATCAGAACCAAAAAATTGACATTTTTATTGTTTGCTTTTGGAGTCACAAGTTTGGAGCATACACGTGGAAGGAAATGCAGCAACATAAATTGATTTGGGAAAAGGTTTTCTTTGCGTCTGGTTCCGTTTTCTTTCTGGTTTTTCTCTACACAGCCGTAAATATCCAAACTTCTTCTGCCTTCAGATAATCCCTTACCAAGTAAAAATCCCATGAGCAAAGCTACATTTGGGATATAATTGTATACTTGGCTTTTGGGTTTCATTTGAATTTCTAGATTGCTAGCAAATTTATGCTAATGAGACAATTTGCCCTCAGTGAACAAGATAGGGGAAGAGATCATTTTCGGATCTCTTCCACCAAGATCACCGGATCAAGTGATCAGGGCCGTCCAAATTTCATCTAACGGCAACAAATTATCACAACTTTTAAAGAGTTAAAACAGGTGGGCCGTTGGATGAAATTTGAAAAACCTAGATCACTTTATCTGATGACCTTGGTGGAAAACATGGTTTTACTTTTTAGCATAAATGAAGCTTTCTAGGATGCCACACTCTATGAGAAAAGCTAGGTTTAAGGGTGTATGAGTAATTTCCTATCAAATTTTTGTTATAATTATCATAAATTTAAAAAGGTGGTCATAATTCTATATGAAGTCGAAATTTTGATTATTTTTTTCCAAATTTCTCATTTTTTTACTGCCATCTCTGTCCTTTTGAAAAATTGGAAAATTAGCCAAAATTTGAACCATGAATATAATTATAACCAACTATTATAACTTTTCGTAATTATAACCAAAATTTGACATGGAAATACTACAATGCCATTCCTTAACTAAAATAATTACAAAACTATATACTCTCCCTTGTATAGTCTGACACACCCCGACTTGGGAAGGTTGAAGCATGTTGGCCATCACCGAGAGGTGACGTAACCATGAGGGTAAGTGATGCAAAAAGTGAATAAAATTAAAACTAATTATACTAAATGATGAAAGGGAAAGAGTGCGCATTCGAGGGACGAACCTAGTACAATTATTCAGAGCATAATAGATAGTGAGACTATAGAAGAGTAGTCAAAGAAACTAAAGTACACTTATTACACAACAGTGATAAGTTTGTACGTCTAATCAGAAGAGAATGTCAGAACTGCCGAGATTCCTCGAGTGCCACAAAAAGTACAGCTATTTAGGTCCTGGAGGGGCGAAAAACAAAGTTGAGTGAGTCAGCAAAAACAATGCTTATACGAAATCCTTTATTTTTGAATATACTAACCTTTCGTAGTAAAACAAGTATAGTTTCCTTGAAACGTACTATGAAAGTATGTAAACAATAATACAACAACATTATAGTAGAAGAGAAATCAGAAACATGTCAAATCATGATGTATCAAATGCCACAATAATATACTCATGCGATAATCAAGTATAGCTAAGTGCTCGTCCATCTAAGCTGACACACAAATTCGAACAGATAATTTCTGACACGAACATGACTGGGTGTAATCAATATGCTCTAGTACTACGATCATGTGAAGACTGGTGCAGAAACACATCACATACAAGTAGGATTGTCTAATGCAATCTACCCGACAGGATTGACACCTAACTTGGATCCGAGGCGAGCGAATGGTGCGATGTGAACATACACGTGAAGGACTAGCCCTGACCCTGGGGTGAGTACTAACACCGGGTGCAGCAAGATGAGCATGTACAAATATGTAGGAATGCCATGACAACAATATCTAAACCATATAGTAACATTTATCACAATTATATAGCAGTTATCAATTATTTGGCAAAATATATATACTCAAAGTGAAGTAATTACACATTTATAGAAACTATAAATATGTATAGGTATAAAGCAACTGCCCACTCACAAGTACGTCGCTAGGTCGTAACCCCTGAGCCTAGCTTGGCCTCGAACGTCCTCGGGATATGTTTCCCCTATATGTGAAATAACTAAAATATAATTAATTAAAGCATATATACGGAAACTTAAATAAAACACTCATAGTTTACTCAAACCTAGGCTTTACGGTCAAAAACTTCTTGCGTTCTTTGTCTCTTAAACTTGTCCACATATATTATTTACTAGCATATGTTTGATGCATCCTATGATTTGTTATTTGATATGTGTTCACAACTAAGTTTACACTGCATATTATTAGCAATGAATTGAATTATTGTTGACTAGGTTAACTTGTAGTGAACTAAGTTTGATTCATAGATTTGCATTTAATTAACTGACGAATTTGTACTTAATTGACCCGTGAGCTTGACTAGTCATCCCAACATACTTTAATTCATAATTACTTTGTCTTTACTGTTAGCATAATGAACTAATATGTAAATGTGTTCAAGTTTAGAAACTGTTGTTGTGAAACTAATTTGGGAAGACTCTGATTAGTTGATCATACTGATCAATTAGGATTTGTTCTTGCAATTGCACTTGCTATCACTCACTAACTTGTAACTAGTTGACTAGCTCATTTGGCTAGTCTACTGTGCAAAGTTAAATTTTTAATTGTAGGATATTCTGCCTAGTACCAAATTATACCCCTGGAGCTCTATTTCAATCGCACTTTACTCCCTGTAACTCAGAAGTCACAATTTTATTCCCTAAAACTCAAAATTCACTCCACTTTACCATGTTTCCGTTACTTCTGCTAACTTTTCGTTAAAGTTGCTGACATGGATGGGTAAAATTGTAATATCATAATTAGTTGGCAATTAGATTCACAATTTGCATTTGACATGGAAATTATATGGGATGCATCTGGATATAAGAGGATTAAGAGAGTTTAGTTGGGTTTAGTCATGTTTATTTGGGATTGAACTAGGGGTTAGATTGAATTTCATAAGCAAAATTGGAAGACCCTTTGCAAATCGATCGATCGATCATTTGCGGCTGGAGATTGGTTCCGGGTGGAGATTGGTTTCATGACTAGGGAGTTGGTGGAGGGAAGAGGTGTTGTGACTGGACATTGGGTGGACTTCCTGGAATTTTTTTTGCTTGGGTTTTGAAAATGACAATCCCAAGAGAACTTGGAGCTCCTCAACCAGAGTATGGTAGATTTTGACCTTAAACTATGCTTACGGATTGTGATTTGGTTGGGGTCGAGGGTTTTAGGGATTATTGTATGTTTGGAGTTTATTTGTATGATTATTTTATCGTGCAATATGTTGTTTGAGAGTGCTTTTCAAGTTGTATTTGGGATCTCAGGATATAAAATAAGCTTGTGGTTCTTGTGTGCTTGTCCGAGTGCATTTGTTTGACTGTTTTAGGTTAAAAGGGTTTAGTTAATAATAAACATATGAAAAAATAGAGTCCACACAAATTGGGTCAAACTACAAGGTGTAATCCAAGCCCAAAAGATGAGGATGGGCTTTTACCCACAAATACATCCAGAAATAAATAAATAAAATTTATTTTCTCCTACAAAAGGGGGGAAGTAACGTGCACAAAAGAAAAAAAAGGTGCTCCCCATTTTCTGCAAACAAAAAGGAACATGGAGTCAGAAATGGAGGTTAACAGAAAGTGGCAGGAGGTCATGGCCTCTACGTCTCCCCCACGTAACAAATTCTAGAGCTTTCCTAGGATGCCTATAAATAAGCATCACCTGCAGCAAGTAAAGGAGGAGAACAGAAAAAGAGAGGAGAAACTCTGCAGAAAATAAGAGCAACTTTGAGAGAAAATATCAAAAGGCAACGAACTGCTGCCAGAAAAGAGAACAAGGAGTACAATCATTCGTGCATTCAAGTCAAGAATAAAAAAGAAGAATATTCATCACCAGGTATGAAATAAGTTCTGTTAATATATTTTTATTTCTCTGGTTCAATGTTGTGTTGCAGATGGAAGTAAAAAAAAGTACATAACCAACTACTCAGAACTTGTAAACTTCAGTTTATACAAGAAAACTGCCGGAATAGGTTTTTATGCAGGGAAGGTTTCTTAAATGGTAGACTGACTACTCTTCTATACCTGCAACAACAACACAAAGCAATCCAAAAAAAATGGCAGCAGCCACATGTCTTCTCTCTGCCTAAATTTGAAGAGAACAAAAAAAAAAACACAAGAGTTCCACTCCCCACCACTATCGTCATTCCCATGAATTTCTTCAGGGTGGCCTAGACCATCCCGTGAAGTTCCCATCAAGACAAGAAAGAGGGGAGCCATCGGTCAAACAATGGATTTGATAAAGAAAGAGCAAGTTTCAAACTCCAAACATCGACCTAAAAGCATTCAAGAGGAAAAGTAGGAAAACATACTCCAAGAGAGTGACTAGAGGAAGAAAAGTTTCTGTAAAAGCTAAAGAGGTGACCGACTCATGCTTGGGAAGTTCCCCAATTCAACACCTGACAAAGGCAAATGAATAATGTGGATGCCATTTTTGTCAAATATTGGGTCAAAATATTGACCAAAAGCATTGAAATGAAACTGTCAATATGCTACAAGACAAAAGGGAAAGAAAGAAAATTTCCCAATCTTTAAATGGACAGCTAAGAGATATTGCTTCTCTGCCACGTGAAGTTGGATTTAAAAGAGCAGCTGTCCCTAGTTCACGGAGAAGGAAAACTTGCTGTGCCACGTGAAGTTGGATTTAAAAGAGTTCAGGATGTCCCTAGTTTACAAAAGAAAGAAAACCTTGCTGTCAAACTTCCCAAATTAATTGGGAAACACATGGCAGCCTTTACATTAACACCCAAAGAAGCATAAGCAAGATGGTACAGCAGAAAGAAAAGAGAGCCCGTGGCCTACATAAAAAGGTCTCTACGGTTTAAGGGGAAAAGAAGATAAAATTAGAACAATTCAAAAGAGTTTGAATTCCGCCAACCTTACCTATTCTCACTTTGAAATCCACGGATACTCAATCCAAATAGAAGTCTGAAATATAGCGAGTGACTTGATCCTTCAAGAGGGTACGTAGGCAATCTAGAATTCAACCTAGATGCAGTCACAAAATCAAACAAACACCAAAGTCCTCAAATTACATTTTATTCAAATTAGAATCAAAGGGTATTCCTTTCCCAAAAGAAGGGTTGTAATTAATAGGCGCATAGTCTAGAATGGGTCGAACTTGAATTAATAAAACCCTCTTCGGAAAATTGAACGAGGGTGAAATTGTGTCGAGTGAATTATTTGTTTACATATTATGTACAATTTTTGCTCAACAGTAAGGTAGGGTTCTATGGGCTGGTTTGGTATTGATGTGTTTTAAAATAAAAACTGTTTATGTTGTGCTGTGAGAATAAACAGCTGTGAAATAAAGCAGCTGAATGTTTGATAAATTTTTTTGTAAAAGTGTTTTTGAAAAAAAAAGAAAAAGTATTATAGTGTTTGGTAAACTTTTATGTAAAACAGCCGTGACCGTGTGAAAAATGACCAAAAAGGGTATAATACTATATTATTATTATGATATTTTATTTAATATTACTATTTTTATGTGAGGATTTTGTGTGGCTGTGGGGCCCACACCCCATTTCCCTTATCCCCGTGTCTTCCTTTCCCTCTACACTCTCGAACTGTCTCGAAAACTCTCAGCTCTCTCTCTCTCTGTCTCTCTCTGCACTCTCTCCTCCAACGAGACAACCCCACACACAAACCTTTGATCTCAGACCATCTAACCACCAGATTATCATCATCTCTAGCCCTACGAATTTAACCCCAAGTTTGGGTTACGGGAATCGTGTTTTGGGTGCTGGGGATAAGAAAATCTGAGAACTCAAATCCCTGAGCTCTCCAGCAAGAATCAGGACAAAATTAGTTAGCCGCCCACTCCCTCTCTCATCCTTTTCTTTGTCTCTCTCTCTCCTATCTAGAATTATAGAGTTATCCTTTTTGCCTAATTTTTTTTTTCACTACCACTAGTTTCCCAATTTCATCTCCTCTGCCATCCATGGTGTCTGCAAGCTCTCACAAACCACCCATCTCCTCTGCCATCCACTACTTTCCCCACTACTTTCCGATGCACCTTCCTCTTCGAGTTGTAGAATGAGCTTGCTAAGAAGATCTGTTGTGTGAAATTGTGCATCTTGGATCGAGTTGTTGATGGTTTTTGACAGCTGGGTTTTGGATTTGTCTTTTTGGTCTGCTATGCGATGACGAGTTGAAAAATACTCCAATGGAATTTCAATTTCAAAATTTGAAATCCGGCGAAATAAGAATATCAACTATGAAGATTCGATCTTCAACCCAGCAAGAAGGAGAAACGGATGAGGGTATTTTTGAGATTGTGAAAGTTTCATTAAGTTGGTTTTGAGAAGCAGCATTTTGTTGCTTCTGCTTTTTGCCACTTTTCAGCTTAAAATGACAGTGACTTTGAAAATAAGCAAAATTACCAAACACAAATTTTACTCCCAACTTTTTTTCATCCCTGCTTTTTTTTTTTTAAGAACCTCAATGCCAAATTAGGGCTATGTGTGGTTGTATGTAGCCTTTTGAAAGGTTTTATTCATGTGAAGTAGAGACAAAGCAACATTCTTCAAAAACAGAGCTACTACACTACAAAGAACAATTATATTCACATATGGATTAAACTATAACTACGCCTGATTAAATTATGTTGTATTGGGGGTTTATGCTAATCTTGTATATATGTTAGTGAAAGCACACTAATCCATCTCTAAATTCTAATTTTCTATGCTACATTTCTAATTTCTATGCTACATTTGATTATGTGCTTTTGTAGATGATGTTGATATCTTCACTTTCAAGGTAGTGTGGTGAACTTACACAATTTGATAAAGACGGTCTCAAGTGGGAATATAGAGGTGGTACATACAAATGGTATGACTTTTGTCTGGGGACTACATCTCAATGCTAGAAATGAAGTGGTTAGTTAAAGAAGTGGGAGAAAGTGAAGTTTGCTCATTCTATGCATTTCAAGGAAAAAAGAATGGTTGAGTTATTAGAGGATGCAGAAGTGCTACAAATTATGTATTCCTATCCACCTGGCAAGTAGAAGATCATAGAGCTTTATGTGAAGCCTCAGCCACAAGAATCTGCAAAAGAAGATAAAATTCTTGATGAAGAAGAAAATGATTATCTTAAGGACTTAGAAATTCAAGCAAATAATGAGGAGGATGGTGCATAAGCAAATGAAGGTGAATTTGGAAATATGGGGAACAAAGCTAAAGGAGAGGAAGGGAAAGACAAGAAAAAAGGCCCTAAATCTCCCAAGGACAAGGGAAAACAAGTAAGTGATTTTGATGATGTTGAAGGCAGCGCCAATGATGAAGATTATGAAGAGGTTTACATGAACAAAATGAGGAAGATGACATAATACTTGAAGATGAGAAAGATGAAGAGGTTTTTGAAGGTTATGTGTACCATGTTGAAGGTGACAATGTAGAAAACTTAGAAGCACATAATGAGTTCACTGAAGAAGGCCCTATAGATCCAAGAATCAGTACCCCATCAAATTCAAGTGAGAGTGAAGCACACTGTAGGTGTGAAAAGAACTAGGCCTCTACCCAAATGGAGAGAATTTGTACCATATGTGGAAAATGAAAAACCCATAGTTAGAATTGGGCTTAATATTTCAAAGTGCAAAAGTTTTTAGAGAAACAGCAAGAAGGCATTCTGTCCTTATTGTAGACAATTCCGATTCCAGCAAAATGATAACACAAGGGTTAGTATCAAATGTGTTATTGGGTGTCCCTTTCTCATTCGTGCTGCCAATGTAAAGAATTCTACATATAGTGAAAACATTTGTGGACAAGTATACTTGTGGGATGGGCAACCAAAACATCCATGCTAATGCTCCATACTGTAATAAGGTACCTACGTGGCTGCAGAAGCAGAGAGCCACAGTCTAGCTTGGCATTATTGAACAGATCATGTAGTCTTGGTAAAAAGAACAAGTCAAATTTTTTTTTGAGGAATTATGTTTTGGATGTTGGAAAGCAAACCAAGAGTTAGTTCAGGTATGAAATCTTTGTTTTGGAACATTTAAAACTCTTTTGTTTAGGATTTAGTTGGATGGTATCAACATTTCTACTGAACTGTTGTATGAATTGGTATTTTTGGATGATATCAAAATTTAAGCCTATTTTATTTTTCTATTTTCCAGTGTAATTTGCGTACGAATACATGTTAGAATCAGTTATAGTGATGATTTGGACAAGGTTTGTATGTCTCATATGCCCTACATTGTGTTTGAGGTGGATCCAAAGCTCAAACTATGGACAAAAAGCCAAAAATGAAGTTAATATACAATCTGGAACAATTTTTTCGTCATTTAAAACATTTAGTGACGATCTTCATCTAATTGTTTGTAGCTAAACGTGTTTTGCTTCTTTTTAGTGGCTTGCTTTTTGAAAAAATCGCGTCTCTAAAAGCCTGTAATTCAAAAAAAATTACAAAGACAATTATACCAAACAAAAAATCCACGTTAGCATGGTTGCCGCGTCACATTTTTTAAATCAACGTCTGCATTTTTTAAATTCACGTCAGCAACTTTAAACTTTAACGGAAAGTTAACGAAAGTAACAGAAACACGGTAAAGTGGAGTGGATTTTGAGTTTCAGGAAGTAAAGTGGTGACTTATGAGTAAAATGGGATTGAAATAGAATTCCGGGTGAAGGAAGATTTTTTACAAAACGAAGTTTATTTGAGCAACATCTATGCATGCAATTAACAATTACAGCGGAATCATGCTTGTATGCACTCAAAAACAAAACTTACCAATGAAATTTAAGGCCTAGTAGTTGTCGTGAACCAAGACTCAACTAAAAAACAAAGTGAGTTGAGAAACTTTATACATTTGAAGCACCTCTTTGCTTAGCAAAGGTTAATCAACCATGTGAGGGCCTTCATTCCTTGCTTCTTGGCTCCATGGATTTCTTGGAGGAGGATGGAAGAATGGATTCTCTAAGTTCCCAAGAAAGGGGACCTTTAAGTTTCCACACCAAGGAGAGACTTGAAGAAGAGATGAGTGACTTTGGAGGAGGATTGATACTAGTAAATCCCCTCCAAGGGGGCCGGCCTCCTAGAGAGAAAAAGAGAGCTTTTGTTTTCTCCAATTTCCTCAAAAGAGAACCCTTATGAATTTTTGGCTATAAAGTCCTTTATGTAGTCACTTCACTTAAGTGACAAAAACAACAAAGCCCTTTCTTTCATGCTATGGCCGGCCTTTTAAAGGCTTTGGCTGTTTGGGCCCTTTTGAGTGTTTATTCATTAAGTTGTCATACAACTTAAGTTAATAGGCCTGGCGGTTCTAAGCCCAATGGGCCTTGAGGTCCAGTAATTACTCAAAAGCTAAAACAAACTTATTCGTTTGATTAATTAACATATTAATTAATCCTAGCCATGAACAATTAAACCATTTAATTGTCCTTACTCAAATCCATTGTTTCTTCAATCTCTACCTTACACGGTGTACGATTAGGTTCTAATTAGCGAGGCAGCGAGTGATTAGAACTTTTTTAATTGATTGTGAACTGAAACTTACTTTCAGTACTGTGACATCCCACATCGCCCAGGGGAGTGATCCTTAAATGTATATTCCCATCCCTACCTAGCACGAGGCATTTTGGGAGCTCACTGGCTTCGGGTTCCACCAGAACTTCGAAGTTAAGCGTGAGGGCGTAGTCGGGGCCCAAAGAGGACAATATCGTGCTATAGTGGTGGAGCGGGCCTGAGATGTGGTGGACCTCGGTTTGGGATGTGACAATTTGGTATTAGAGCCAATCCCTGGCCGGAAGTGTGCCGACGAGGACGTCGAGCCCCTGAGGGGGTGGATTGTGACATCCCACATCGCCAGGGGAGTGATCCTTAAATGTATATTTCCATCCCTACCTAGCACAAGACCTTTTGAGAGCTCACTAGCTTCGGGTTCCATCGGAACTCGGAAGTTAAGCAAGAGCAATCCCATCATGGGTGACCCATTGAGAAGTTCTCGTGTGAGTTCCCAGAAACAAAACCATGAGGGCATAGTCTGGGCCCAGAGCGGACAATATCGTGCTACGGTGATGGAGCGGGCCTGGGATATGGTGGACCTCGGGTCGGGATGTGACAAATACTCCCTTTAGTGATTATACATCTTCAGGTCTTCCACAAGCCATGATGACACCTAACAGTATGTCATGGTTATCCAAGCTAAATAGAAGAGGTGGATAACCTATTCAATTTGGGATTATAAATGCAATACGGTCTTTTCCTAATGTCTATATCCAATGTGATTCTCTTTCTTATATGATTACCTTGAATGTGATTTGGAACGACTTCCTAAATTTCATTCATATTCTAGCTAGAGATTCTTAATCATATCATATTCTTTCTCAACGGTTTGAAGGTTAGAGATCCCTTGTTTTGCATTCACATGCTTCTATAGTTAAGTGGCTTAACCTTAACTATGTCGTGGACACCTTCTGATGGAGTGCCTTTGACACAGTCAAAGATCAAAGACCTAACCACAAGACAACTATGATTCCTCAGGTTAAATGACTACTTTGCATTATCCCAACCTTGAGTTCTCATGTAAAATGAGCATAAGAACTCCTTTTTGATCGTGTTTAGTAGACTCATTCTCTATTGAGCACCTACATGCTTGTATTGGTGTCAGTCACACCAATGACTCGAGATCAGTCACTCCCCCTGAGAGAAGAGATAGCACATATTGATCTTAACGGACTGTCAATGTCCAATTGGCAATCCTATGACCAGGAACATTTAGGATATGTGCATGAAAGAGAATGGTCTCATGAATCTAACTTCTTTAGATCACATTCTCTTAATTACATATTCCTTGGACTTATTGTTCAAGCATATAACATTTATATGAGACGACTTTAAACAATAATCTTTGCCTTTATATTAAGCTAGATTAGTATAACATGTGAAATATCCGTAAATAATAAGTCTTATTTATATGCTCTATTAATTCATTGAATCTTTGTGTCATGTTTATCCCTTCTTTCTTTCACTTTCACTTTAGGCCCAATACAACCCTAATAAAGACCTTTTAATTCAAGAAGTCACTTGATATTGATAATGGGCTCGGTGGACAAGCAAACATATGACATGATGTTTTATGATATCACTTGAGCGAGACATTATAACTCAAAAATTTATTTGTGCATGAGTGTATATCCTATGAGAAGTTTACTTGTTTGCATATGATGATTTAATAGAGCTTAGAATTACATTATGATGGTTATTGCACATGACACGTAAAGGAAAATCAAAAAGTAATTTACTAGCACACAAGATGCTTATTCACCTTCTCTCTTGAATGTTAGAAGTTTACATCAACTAATTCTTTAATAACATTATTTTCTGTTTATACCATATTTAGGGCCTCGTATTTAGATCTCGTACAAATAATCAAGGGACTTAAATGTAATTATGTGATAAAGGAAGAGGCAAATATGTAATAAGTGAGGAGTCCTTATTCTATAAAAGGACCCCTCACCCTCACAATTGAAGGAGGCCAATTCCTAAGGCTCCTCACCCTCTCAACACTCTTACTCTCAGAGCTCTCTCTCCCTCACTTCCAGAGAAATATAATACAATCAGTGTGGACGTAGCCCAAACCTTGGGGTGAACCACGATACTTCTCGTGTTATTTATGTTGGAAATGTGCCCTAAAACCAATCATATGATGATACTTTACGGACATTTCACATGTTAAACTAATCTAGTTTAATATCAAGGGCAAAGATTATTGTTTTAAGCCGTCTCATATAAATGTTATATGCTTAAACGATAAGTCCAAGGAATATGTAATTAGGAGAATGTAATTTAAAGAAGTTAGATTCATGAGACCATTCTCTTTCGTATACATATCCTAAACGTTCCTGATCATAGGATTGCCAATTGGGCACTGACAGTCCATTAAGATCAGTACGTGCTGTGTCTTCTCTCAGGGAGAGTGACTGGCCTCGAGTAATTGGTGTGATTGACACCAAGACAAGAATGTAGGTGCTCAATAGAGAATGAGTCTACTAAACACGATCAACGATGAGTTCTCATACTCATGTCACATGAGAACTCATGGTTGGGATAATGCAAAGTAGTCATTGATCTGAGGTATCATAGTTGTCTTGTGGTTAGGTCCTTGAGCTTTGACTATGTCAAAGTCACTCCATCAGAAGGTGTCCACGACATAGTTAAGGTTAAGCCACTTAACCATAGAAGCATGTGAATGCACAACAAGGGATCTCTAACCTTTAAATCGTTTGAGGGAGAATACTCTATGATATGATTAAGAATCTCTGGCCAGAGTATGAATGAGATTTAGGAAATCGTTCCAAATCACATTCAAGGTAATCATATAAGTAAAAGAATCACATTGGATAATAGACATGAATAAACTATCAAACCAAACAATGTGGTCAAGAGTATTGTATTAAAGAAAGACCGTATCCTAAACTGAATAAGTTCTCCACCTCTCCTGATTAGCTTGGGTAACCATGACATACTGCTAGGTGTCACTCATGGTTTGTGGAAGCCCTAAACGTGTATAAACACTAAAGGGAGAATTGAAAGTAAGTTTCAATTCACAATCGATTTGAAAGAGTTCTAATCGCCCACTGCCTCGGTAAAAGGAACCTAATGGATCGTACACCGTGTAAGGTAGAGATTGAAGAAACAACAGAGATGGGTAAGGATAATTAAATGGTTTAATTATTTATGGCAAGGATTAATTAATATGTTAATTAATCAAACGAATAAAGTTCGTTAAAGACCTCGGGTTAGTTTTGGGCCTTAAGGCCCAATGGGCTTCGAATGTCAAGCCCATTGACTTAAGTGGTATGACAACTTAATGACTAAATATTCACAAAGGCCCAAACAACCCAATAACACCCTATGGCCGGCCATATTGATAAAAGAGTGGGTTTTGGACTTATTACAAGTTTGCCACTCTAATGAAGGTAGGTATAAATATGATTTTATAGCCTTTTCTTCATTAGGGTTTCTTTTAGAGAAAAGATGAGAACACAATGTCTCTCCCTTTCTCTCTAAGAGGCCGGCCACACTAGAGGATTTTAGCTAGCAATCTGACTTCCTCTAGGTTACTTATCTCTTCTTCAAGTCCATCCTTGGTGTGGAAAAATTAGAGGTTCTCAACTTTGGGAACTTGGAGAATCCTTTCAACCATCCTCATCCAAGAAATCCATGGATCTAAGAAGCAAGGAATGAAGGCCCTCTCCTTGGGTGATTAGCCTTTGCTTATGCAAAGAGAAATCAACAAAGGTATAAAATCTCTCAACTCACTTTGTTCTTGAGTTGAGTCTTGGTTCACCTTTCTACTAGGTTTTGAATTTCATGGGTAATGTTTTGTTTTTGAGTGCATACAAGCATGATTCCGCCTTTAATTGTTAATTGTATGCCATAGATGTTGCTCAAAAGAACATGTTTTTACAAAATTGTCTTCAAGTGGTATCAAGAGCCTAGGTCTAGTAGTCGGTGAATCCTTTTGGGTTTTGTATTTACATAGTTTATGATTTGAATGTTGTAATTGTTACAAGCTTTATTCTTGCTTCTTTGAATGTAAATTTTGTTAGAAAATTTTTCATCTCAAATGTTGTAGATGTAGTTATATGAGCATGAATTTTGGAGCTAAAATTTGGTGCCATGTTTTTGGGGAAATTCGGCCAAATCCAAAGGGTGGATTTTTGGGTTCATGTTTGTCTTGTTAAAAGTGTTTTAAAGTGACATTAGGAACCCCTAAGTACCCTAGTATGGTAATATGTTTTTTCCCTTAAGTTTGAGAGTTTTTGGGGTGTCTTTGGGTGAAAAATGTTCATGGAGCTCTTATGGGTTTTCATGGCTGTTCTTCATTGTTCTTGTTATGTTCTAACCAAGAACAAAAAAGTTTGGTGTTTTGATTCGAAGTGTTTGATGTTTTTCATAAAGTTTTGTTTATGGTGGTTGGTGGGACTTTATTGTAATAAATGGTATGACATGATTTGTCCTTTTTCAATATACACCATACTAATCACTTACACATTTTCCTTGTTTCAAGGAACCATGTTTTATGGAAATCACTTTTTCAAACCTACCCATCATCTTTCACTTTTGTTGAAAAATTCAAAAGTTTTATGACACCATCTCTCATCCAAAATAGGCCACCCTATTAAATAGGGTACTTTTGGGGCTTTTATGCAATTACATAAAGTTTTTATACTTTTGTGTATTTGTACTTTGACCCGAAAGTTTACGTTTTTACGTAAAGGCCCAAAATCACTAAAGGACAAATTGTTTTGCTCCTTTAATGAAGTTTTTGCATTTGTTGAAATTTTTGGGTTCTAGTTGTAATTACATGAAGTAGTGGACTTTTGTGTTTTTACAAAGGGACCTCAAAAGTTTGTGTTTTGCAAAATAGCCCAATGGTTAAGGTTACTGCTTTTCGGCCCAAATTAGTTGAGAACAAAATAGTTTTGTATCTTTAAATGAGAATTGAATTTTCATTTCATTTATCTCCATTTAAATCAATTCTATGGAAACAAAAACCAAATGAAAATGTTGCATTCAAGTTTAATTAGTTAAAGTGTTAATTAAATAAAGAAAGGGTGATTATGAACCTAAGCCTACGATAATTGAGCGATGTGAAAGGCCGTCTCAAATTTGTTTGAACCATGGGAATGTGTAGATTAGATTTTGGTTGTAATTTGATATGATCAAATGTTGTAAAAGAGCATAAGCTCTTCTTTACTTTAAAGTAATTTGTTTTGATCAAATGTTGTAAAAGAGCATAAGCCCTTCTTGACTTTGAAGTACTGATTTCTTGTTTTATTTGATATGCATAAAATTGGAGCAGTTGGGTCCAACGCCCAATAGGAAAGAGACGCCTTAATATGATTAAACGCGTAACTAAAATCAATCACCATCCCTAGACCAAGATTCAACACCAGGCTCGTGTTGGATCGAATCAAAGGTTCATAGTCATCCTAAAGCCCTAAGGCAACTATATAGTCCATCAATGAATGCAAACCTTATGTTAGTAGTACCATATACTCTTGCTTTAAAAACCATTTTACAAGCATAGTGGGAGTATTATATACAACTAAATCAATCACATGGACCAATAGTTGTAATAGGACCAAATTGTTTTAATAAGATTAAAATGCATGCTTATATGTGATGAGACCTAAAACCTTCAACCAAACCATTATTAGGTTGATAAGCGTGAGAGTGCTTTGAACACTCTTTCGTGGCCTTCCACCGTAGTAGGCTCTGATTGTTTGTGACTCGTACACCGACTTCACCCTATCATGGGGGAGTACAAAGTGCGTGCTTACACTCAGGAGGAGTTCTATATGCATACATGATGTTGTGAAGGTAGGCAACGAGAATGATCAACATCATATCATTGTGAGATTGTTCTTGAACCCCTACTCGAACTTGCATGGTGGGAATGACTTAACTAAGTGCAATGGAGCCAACATCATATCATTGTGAGGCTTCATTCTCTAGAGGCCAAATAAGATGGGTACTTGCAAGAGATGCAAATGAGTAAGCGTACTCTCTCATTATTATTGATGCTAGCCAACATCATATCATTGTGAGGTGGGCTTGGTAATGATGAGTCTCCCATACCCTACTAAGAGTTTCCTCCAAAACTCTCGAATTCCGATGAGGGATATGGAATTTGCCAAAAATAGTGGGTGGTGCTATTTGATTTAAAGACCCGGATCAAATGGCTTAAAATCAATCAATTTATATTCGTTCTGTATTTATTTACCAATATATTTGCAAACGCTATCCAAAACTTGACAAAGAAAAAGCCTAAAGCTTTAGTTTCCGGACTTGGTACTACAATCCCATAGATTGTCTATAGTGGCTTGTATATGTACCTAAGTAGTCTCATCCTCACAATCTTCCTATTGATAATGTATCATTGGAAGAACATGTTAGATAAGTCTATCATAAAGAGGACAACACTTTTAATGTCATAATTCTTCAATTACAAATTGTTGTATGAAGAAATAAGAGTTGTTTTGAACAACCCTTAGCTAACGTAAACATTAATGCTTGTTTCTTTGTTACATGAACAAGGAACTTGAGAAGTAAGCACAAGGGCATGGACACTTTATGTGCCATGATTCATCACTTACAAATTGTTGTATGAAGAAATGAGAGTTGCCTTGAACAACTCTTGAAAGTTTGTAATTATGTTTAGAACATAATGGTTGGTTGACAAAAATAGTCCATCAACATGGACTTATGATGATTTTGAATCATTGAGTGTTGAAGTGTTAAACCACTTCTAGAGACGGAAACTAGGCAAGGACTTCACCTTTGTGTCCCTATTCAAATGGTTCACTAAGTTTATTGTAAACTATATAGTGAACAAATAACCACACGCTCTCCAAATTGTTTGATGTATAGAACACAATTGAAATAAGTTTCAAGAGAGATAGTGGGAGTTTAGGGACCATGACTATTGTAGTCAAAGGAGAAGTCAAATGAAGAAGGCGAAATAACTCCAAGGGAACAAACTTTCTTTATGAAAGGATGGACATTGGAAGGGGCATTTGCAAGAAATGTCTTGCAAGTGTCAAGAACACACCTTTCGAAGGTGTTGTAAATTGTTCTTGAATAGTTCAAAACAGTTGGTTCTTCTACTTGAATGCTTGATTCAGTATTAGTAACTATGTTTTACAATCGTTGTAAAAGTGTGGCTAATAAGAAGTAGAAGATTAATGAGAGAAGAGAAAGTACTTCACATTCGAAACGTGAATCAAATATAGATCTCTGCGAAAGTAGGTAGTACTTACTTCCTCATATGAACTACCAAAGAAAATGGAAAAACAAAGATTGTCTTTACATTCCAATTTGAATAAAGGAACTTAATTCCGTATGAGAAATGGATGAATGTTTTGTTTGACAAAACATTGTTCTTTATTAATGAATGATTAGATTATTGTAATCTAATTGATTATCTCTATAGTAGAAATGATATGGTAGTGTTAACTGTTTAGAATATAACGATGCTTAAAACCCAAAAGGTTGCAATGTAGTGACTAATCCCAACTGAGTTGTGATACCTCTAAAACATAAATTACGAGTTGGTCATAGATGGATGTTTTGGATCGTTAGATCCGGATCCAATGCCTTCTTGTTAAAATTGTATAGAGGCAAAATGTTTGAATCTTTACTCTTTTGGAAAGGAAGAAAGAATCACAAAGTTGTTGAGGTTAATTCACTTAGATGTTAGTGACCCTTGTCCACAACATAATACTACTCATGTTGTATGACATTCACCGAAGATCACTCTCGGTTGGACTATCATCTATTTTGAATAAACACATGTCCGAATACTTTGCAAAAGGTTTCAAAGAATTCAAGAAATGTAAGTTGATGAGTAAGATGTCTAAAGTATTTACCTCCTTAGATTTGATCCAAGGAAAGGTAACACTTTAGAACAGTTTCCTTGAAAGATATCAAGCAAAGAAGCATCATAAGATAATGGATTTCTCCATTAAGAGAAGAACGAACTCGAATAAGATTTAGTTCGTTGGATGTTATCAATTACCCATATATAGGATATATACTTCTAAGACAATATGATTATCAATTAGAAGATCTTCCAAAATTTTCATGACTTCATAGGATGTAGTTGGAAAGAAAGAGAAATCTTAATCATGTTAAGATTTGGGGTTGTATGCTAATAAGCAATATTTGTTTAAAGAATTATCTTGTGGGTATCCTTAAATTAACATTTGGATATCACTTCTATAAACCAACTAACAAATGTTGTTTGTTGGGTAGTTCATTGTAATCCTACACTAGGATTTGCCTAAGATAGAGCAAATGAATAAGGGATAGAACTCAAAGAATGGGTTCTTTGAGATACAAGATAAGTGATCAACAAATATAACAACCTAGTTCCTATACCACAAGCTCCAAGGTAGTTGAGAAGGATTTATAAACTGTCTCAGTTGAATGGTTTGAACTTTATGATTATGTCATAGAGTTGCACCTCTTAATTCGAAAGAAATAAGAATGAAAATCCTTATGACTACATTGAGTGTATATACGACATATACTCAAGGAAATGGTAAAGTACCATTTGACCCGAAATAATGAAACCTTTATAGCTAATTGGTAGCTTAAGGTGACTACAATCAAAGAGATTGGTTGACTTTGAAGAAACCATCTTTGACGTAGTCTTTGTTTCAATTAATTCGAAGATTGCTAGCTACAACTAAATGGTGATTCAATGTTTGGACATAATATGGGTTTCCGAAACCATTATTAAGATAGTCTTGATAATATATGTCTAAAACTATGAATCACAAGACATGTAAGTTGTAGAGATCCATCCATCATGAATCTTAGCAAGCTAGTGGGAGCTATAAGCGCCTTATGAGAGAAAGATCAAATCGTTTGATTTCTCATAAAGATGTAAATAAATCTTTTGTTTACTAGGTTTACAAAAGATTAGTGGGAGTTAATCATGTTCCTAAATTTGAATATATATATATATATATATATATACACATATATGATATATTAATTTTGGAAATGAAAAGAATACTTCTTCGTTAAAGTTATGACTTTAAACATTCTATAACGATAGAATGTATATGGGAGACATAGTCAATAAACATGGGATGGAAATCTATAATGATAGATTTCAGGATATAATTGGATTATATCAAGCCCTAATGATAGACAAAAGATGCTAGGAAGTTTCTCATATGATGATAAACTTCAATCAGAAGAACAACTCTAGTAAGACTAGGAGGTAGCTCTTCTCAAAGGGAACGTACCCTTTGACTCCCAAAGAAATAATGCGTAAATAGAATCCTTTATGTATACGCAAAAAGGTGATTTATGTATTTCATATTGTATGAAAAAACGTTGATATGAGTTGTACCGAGATCGGTACAAGATGATATCAATGCAAGCCCATGATCAGAACCTTGTCAACTGTCAAGAATGAGGAAGAATTAGAGTAACGTAATGGAAGCGTAAATGTATTAGATTATGAATCTAATCCATCATTGGATGTTTCTTCATTATGAATGAAGAGATAATCATATATCTCTTTATTATGACTAAAGAGATATTTGGATGGAAACATTAAAAGTAATGACTTTAGTGTGTTCCATTGTGAATGCAAAATATATTGCCATATAGAAGCTTACAACAATGTTGTTTGGATGAGAAAGTTCATTCATGAACTCTCTATTCGGTTCCAACCAGAAAGTGTCTCTAGTGTACCGACACTACGACACTAATAGGGCGATAGCTCAAGCCGGGGAATCAAGGTCTCATCATGATCTGAACTCAAATGTGAGACTAAACCACATGATTAAGAATCATGTATAATGGTGACGTCGTTATTCTCAAGGTTGCTTCTATGGATAACATATAGATATCTATTGTCTAGGCCTACTACTCAGCCATTTTTTAAATGACTACAGAAGAGGTATCATCATTGATGACCAAGCTGATTGGCTCTAGTGCAAGTGGGAGATTGTTGGAAATGTGCCCTAAAACCAATCATATGATGATACTTTACGGACATTTCACATGTTAAACTAATCTAGTTTAATATCAAAGGCAAAGATTATTGTTTTAAGCTGTCTCATATAAATGTTATATGCTTAAACGAAAAATCCAAGGAATATGTAATTAGGAAAATGTAATTTAAAGAAGTTAGATTCATGAGACCATTCTCTTTCGTATACATATCCTAAATGTTCCTGATCATAGGATTGCCAATTGGGCATTGACAGTCCGTCAAGATCAGTCCGTGCTGTGTCTTTTCTCAGGGAGAGTGACTGGTCTCGAGTCATTGGTGTGATTGACACCAAGACAAGCATGTAGGTGCTTAATAGAGAATGAGTCCACTGAACACGATCAACGATGAGTTCTCATACTTATGTTACATTAGAACTCATGGTTGGGATAATGCAAAGTAGTCATTTGACCTGAGGCATCATAGTTGTCTTGTGGTTAGGTCCTTGATCTTTGACTATGTCAAAGTCACTCTATCAGAGGGTGTCCACGGCATAGTTGGGGTTAAGCCACTTAGCCATGGATGCAAGTGAATGCGCAACAAGTGATCTCTAACCTTCAAACCGTTTGAGGGAGAATACTCTATGATATGATTAAGAATCTTTGGCCAGAGTATGAATGAGATTTAGGAAATCGTTCCTAATCACATTCAAGGTAATCATATAAGTAAAAGAATCACATTGGATAATAGACATGAATAAACTATCAAACCAAACAATGTGGTCAAGAGTATTTTATTAGAGAAAGACCGTATTGCATTGTAATCCTAAACTGAATAGGTTCGCCACCTCTTCTGATTAGCTTGGGTAACCATGACATACTGCTAGGTGTCACTCATGGTTTGTGGAAGCCCTAAACGTGTATAAATACTAAAAGGAGAATTGAAAGTAAGTTTGAATTCACAATCGATTTGAAAGAGTTCTAATCGCCCACTACCTCGCTAAAAGGAACCTAATGGATCGTACACCGTGTAAGGTAGAGATTGAAGAAACAACGGAGATGAGTAAGGATAATTAAATGGTTTAATTATTTATGGCAAGGATTAATTAATATGTTAATTAATCAAACGAATAAAGTTCGTTAAAGACATCGGGTTAGTTTTGGGCCTTAAGGCCCAATGGGCTTCGAACGTCAAGCCCATTGACTTAAGTTGTACAACAACTTAATGACTAAATATTCACAAAGGCCCAAACAGCCCAATAACACCTTATGGCCGGCCATATTAATAAAGGAGTGGGTTTTGGACTTATTACAAGTTTGCCACTCCAATGAAGGTAGGTATAAATGTGATTTTATAGCCTTTTCTTCATTAGGGTTTCTTTTAGAGAAAAGATGAGAACACAATGTCTATCCCTTTCTCTCTAAGAGGCCGGCCACACTAGAGGATTTTAGCTAGCAATCTTACTTCCTCTAGGTCACTTATCTCTTCTTCAAGTCCATCCTTGGTGTGGAAAAATTAGAGGTTCTCAACTTTGGGAACTTGGAGAATCCTTTCAACCATCCTCATCCAAGAAATCCATGGATCTAAGAAGCAAGGAATGAAGGCCCTCTCCTTGGGTGATTAGCCTTTGCTTATGCAAAGAGGAATCAACAAAGGTATAAAATCTCTCAACTCACTTTGTTTTTGAGTTGAGTCTTGGTTCACCTTTCTACTAGGCTTTGAATTTCATGGGTAATGTTTTGTTTTTGAGTGCATACAAGCATGATTCTGCTTTTAATTGTTAATTGCATGCCATAGATGTTGCTCAAAAGAACATGTTTTTACAAAATTGTCTTCAATTTACATTACTTGCAGATTCACGGCCGGATTTACATTGTTCCAAGACCTCCGGTTTTGTGCATCAATATTTTCAATAACAAGAAATCTATAAGCTATACTACTTAGAGCATATTCGAGAAAAACACAAGTAGTAGCTTTGGCAACCAATTTAGGTATTTTTGAATTAGTTATAACTTTGTATAGGCTAAACAACCCCACACTCTTAAATATCCTGAATTTGGTTTATGGCCTTTCTATATCTCAAAATGTGTAATTTTTGTTTTCTTGTGTGGCGCTCTGTCCAACACATAACTAATTCTTTAATAACATTATTTTCAATATCAAGAAATCTATAAGTTATTTAGAGCATATAGTTAGAGCATATCCGAGCATATCCGAGAAAAACACAAGTAGTACCTTTGGTAACCAATTTAAAACTTTTAGGATTAGTTAACCTTATATAGGCTAAACAACCCCACACTCTTAATATCTTGAATTTGGTTTATGGCTTTTCCATATCTCAAAAGTGTGTAATTTTTGTTTTCTTGTGTGGCAAGTTGTCCAACACATAACAAGCAGTTAAAATATCTTCACCTCAAAGATTAGAAGGAGCACCTGAATCAATTAGCATAGCATTTGTTAAATCAATCAAAGTTCTATTTTTTCATTTCGCTACGCCATTAAATGTAGGAGAATATGATAGTGTAGTTTCATTTCTTATTCTTAAAGATTGTACATAGGATTTAAACCCAGAAGATTCGTATCCTTCCCTATATCACTTCCAAGTTTTTTAATTTTTCTTCCCAGCTGATTTTCAACTTCAAGGAGGAATTCTTTTAAATTTATTAAAAACATCACTTTTCTTTTCCATCAAATAAACATAAGTATATTTGGAATAATCATCAATAAAAATGATAAAATATCTATTTCCTCCACAAGTTAAAATTCCTTCAAATTCACAAATGTCAGTATGAATTAATTCCAAAAATTCATAATTTTTTCAACATTTTTATGAGGCTTTTTAGTGATTTTAGCTTTACTACAACTTTCAAAATTTTCTGAGTCTTTTGTCATTGTTGGAATTAAATTCAAACTCTCATGATTCCTACATATTTTCTATTTATATGACATAAACATGCATGTCAAAAATGTAAAAAAAATCATATAAACTGAAGTAGAAGCTTTATTACCATTCTCAACATTCATCTTAAACATGCCATCACAAGCATAACCCTTTCCACAAATACACCATTTTTGGTGGTTACATATTGATCATATTTCATGGTCTTTTTAAAACCAGCCTTATTAAGAAGATAACTCGACATAATATTTTTCCTCATAGAAGGCGTATAAAGTACATCTTTCAAAACTAAAGTCCTTTTAGAGGTAAATTTGAGATCAACCTCACCACTTCCAAGCACTTGAATTGTATGTGAGTTACCAAACATAATTGTCTTCAGCTCCTTATACGGAGTATATTTCTTGAACCAACCTTTGTCAAAGCAACACATGCATATTGGCTCCATAATTTGCCCACCATCCTTCGTCACTTGTAACCATCAGTAATCATCGTAACAAATGGTTCTTCTGTTACATGAGCTTGAGGATTGGGCTCATGTTCCCAGTATCTGCAAAATCAAGCAATATTCCCACTCTTGCCACAAACATAACAAGATGAAGGGGATTGTTCGTTTTTACTCATATAACTTCCTTTATTATGTTGGTAAGGTTTTCCAAATTTCTTTATATTTTTCTTCTTAGGCTAAAGCTGATCATTTTTAGAACAATTATTTTTGGGCATGTTATTGTTTGATAAGATTGGGAGCAGCCTCTCCATAAAATGAGGGTAAGGCTAGCCGACATTCACCTCTCCCAGACCCTGCGTAAAGCGGGAGCCTTGTGCACTGGGTACGACATTTTTTATTGTTTGATAAGATTAGATTTACCTTTGTAGAATTACCATTATCCTCTTGCATAAGAACATCTTGTCCTCTTGCCTCTTCCTCTACACAGATGCATGTAATCAAGGTCTCCAAGGAAATCTCCTTTTTGTTGTGACACTTTGTTTTATGGAACTCTCTCCAAGAAGGTGGTAATTTGTCTATGATACCAGCTACAATAAGATTGTCATCAATTTTGACTCCTTCGGATGTGACTTCCACTATAATCATTTGGAAACCTTGGACTTGCTCTGCAACTGATTTCCCATCCACCATTTGGCAATGGAAATCACAGCTTGCTGCATATTTCTTTGCACTTGCCTCCTCGATGTCATATTTACTCTACAAAACTTTCCATATCTTTGTTGCAGAACAATAAGTGGTATCATAATAATCATAAAAATGACTAGCAAGACAATTCAAGAGATAATATCGACACTTGTATTCATCGTTTAATATTGTTGGACTTTGTTTCATGGTCATAGTGCTCATCTTCATTCATGTTCTCCATGCTCTGTTTATTTGGATTTTTGTCGGTGAGAACGTAGTCAACTTTGAGAAGATTGAGATAGAAAAAGACTTTCCCCTTCCACCTCTTGATGTGAGCTCCCTTGAAACGGAATGGCTTGTTGAGATCTCCAACATTATCAAATGGCTTCTTAGGTACAAGCTCCATGAATTGAATCTCCTTAAAATTGTTAGGAAAATTACAAGAAAATTGTAATATTCTTCTAAGAAGCGCGTGGATAATTAGGCTGAGGTGTGCTAGTATCTCACTTTCTTTAAGAAGATTCAGGCCCACTACGGCTTGACTAAAATTCACGAACCGGTGCAGCAATATATCTCTTGACTTGTCCTATCCAGGATGCAACTACCTAACTGAATTTTTGTTTGACTCAAACATATCTACACAAAAAGGGAAGAGTCCAAAGCTCCACCATAACAACACCCTTCTTTGGCTAAGTAAAGATGGAAAAGATGAAGGAATAAGGAATAATAGTTGTAGAGGAAATTGCTTGTGGGATGATCAATAAAAATAATGATAGAGAAAATGCTACTAATTATAGGTTTATTATCACCCTTAGTGAATAAGGTAATAAACCTATCATTAACAACAAAATGAGTTACAAGAGTTACAGTACGTGAAAGGTTAAAAGACTCGCACTTAATTCCTCACTAATAACGAATAATGACAAACTTAATACCCCACAACAACCAAATAATGACAAACAAACTTAATTTCCCACTAACAACTAAATAATGACAATTATAATTAACTTGTTTAATATTAAAAATGCACGAACATGTTCTTATCTGCGAGATTTCTTTTGGGGACAAGGATTGTCTGCCCTCCACTTCCAGTGCCTTTTTTGTGCCCTCCTGTTTTGTGTGGTTACGGTTAAGTCACGTCAACATTTTATATTGTTTTTTTAATGATATAATAAGACAAAAATGAATAGTAATATAAAATGTTGACGTGACTTAACCGTAACCATACAAATAAAAGGGCACGGAAAGGACACCGGAAATGAAGGGCAGACAATCCTTATCTTTTTTTGGAGTGTGATATCAGAGGGTAGTGCAGACTGTGGGCTCTATCAGCACTGATGCTTTCTCTCTTAGTCCAATCACAGAGGACATTAAACTGTGACTCTGCTCTCTCAATGGCACACGAGTCTCGCATGTACGACGTTCTGCTAATGCAGTGGCTCATAAATTAGCTAGAATGATTTTATTTTTATTTGGATTCTTGTTAGTTCGAGAAACCACGGGAGATGTGTAATGTCCTTCTAGCTGATTGTACCACTTGTTAATTCAATAAAGTCACTATCGTTTCTTCTCAAACAATAAAATAAATCAATTTGGAATTTATTCATTGCGTTTAAGACATATAAAAACTTTATTTTATAGATTGGCATCTGCTTAATTAGGACTACATAAATTACGTTACATTTCTCCATAAAATTATGAAGTAGCTACAAACATTTAGAAATAAACTGTATATGCATAATTGCCAGAAAACTCATCATCACTCAGCTTCGATGAGTCCAATTCCGGCATGAAAATCAAAGCCTATGTGGTATAAGAGTACCATATGATAGTGGAGCTCGTGGCAGATGATCGGTCTTCTTCTCATTTGAACCTGAATACGGCCTTTTACAAGGAATGTAAGTCATCTCCTTCTCGTTGGGACACTTTCTAGGCTTGGAGAAGAAAGTAGCACATTCCATCTTTGTTCTCTGATTTGGTTGGCCCAAAATGCAGTTCTTACTAACATCAAGTATCTTTCTATTAACCAATTTCTGGCACTCTGGACCGACCACAGTGAAATAGTTGTCTGCCAAAGACAAGTTCCCCAGGGTAGACAACTTGCACACCATCTCAGGCACGGGTCCGTAGAACTTGTTCTTGGCTAAGTTTAGATACACTATCTTGGCCAAGCAAGCAAACGAGGCTGGTATTGGGCCTCTTAAGTAGTTGGAACTTACATCGAACACGGTGGCCTGTTTAAGGTACCCAATTTCGTATGGCAGACATCCTGTAAAGCGAAGTATTAAATATCGTTATCGAACAAAATATCTACATTCATATCACCAGATATCAATAAAGTAAAATTTTCTTTCTCTTAAATTACAAATGAGACTCTTCAACTCAGAACATATTTTAACATTAAGAAAAGTAATACCACTAAACTAAGAGTTAATTGATCCGTATCTAATTTCTACAACGTTCTTTTTTTTTTCTTTTAACAAAAGAAATAAAGAGACATAAGAGACTTAGACCGAAGAAATTATGATGATATTATTGTTAGACCACCATACCTGAAAGTTTGTTCCCAAGGAAGAGAACTTCATAAAGAGTTTTGGATGCTTGGCCAATGCTTCTTGGGATCGGACCGGTGAATTTGTTGTTGGCAAAAGTGAAGTAATGGGCAGGTGAGGAGCCAAGATTGTCAGGGATCTGCTTAGTGAAATTGTTGTTGTTGAGGAAGAGCACATCAACTCCTAGGTCGAAGACTTGGGCTGGGACAGGACCGGTAAAGAAGTTGAACCGGAGGTCCAAAAATGTCAAATTTTTTGCTCTTAAAACTTCGTACGGAAACCTTCCAGTTAGCTTGTTGTTGCTGAGATCGAGCTCGTAGAAGTATCGAAGCATGGCAGGGTTTACCGGGACTGAGCCTGTGAAGTTGTTGGAGTTTGCATGATAAAACACCAAGTCTGGTAACTCGTCAAGGAAGCCACGGAGTGGAAGTTTATTGTTGAAACCTTCGAACATAGCCCCGTTGATGTCTAAACCGGAGACTGCTCTCTTCTTGTAGACAGGATGAACGGCGCAGACAAAGCCCTTGTATTTGCAAACGTTCGCACCTTGCCATGTCTTTGCGAAGCCCCTTGGGTCGGACTTGATTTTGGCTACGAACTTCTTAATCACATAGTAGGCAATTTTAATTCGGTCGCTGTCAAAGGGGCCGGGGGAAGGTGGCAGCGGTGAAGGCTGTGGTGATGGAGGCGGCGGTGGTGGCAGCACTGGCTGTGGGCTTGGAGGGGGAGGGGGAGCAGGTGGCGGTGGTGAATGCTGTGGTGATGGAGGCGGCGGTGGTGAAGGCTGTGGTGATGGAGGCGGTGGTGGTGAAGTCTGTGGTGATGGAGGCGGCGGTGGTGAAGGTTTTGGTGATGGAGGCGGTGGTGGTGAAGGCTGTGGTGATGGAGGTGGCGGTGGTGAAGGCTGTGGTGATGGAGGCGGTGGTGGTGAAGGCTGTGGTGATGGAGGCGGCGGTGATGGAGTCTGTGGTGATGGAGGCGGCGGTGGTGATGGAGGCGGCGGTGGTGAAGTCTGTGGTGATGGAGGCGACGGTGGTGGACGCGGCGGTGGTGCAGGCTGTGGTGATGGAGGTGGCGGTGGTGCAGGCTGTGGTGATGGAGGCGGCGGTGGTGGAGGCTGTGGTGATGGAGGCGACGGTGGTGGAGGCTGTGGTGATGGAGGCGGCGGTGGGCATGGAGGGGGAGGGGGAGGAGGACAGTCTTGGTATTTGGGGAAAGGAACAGGAGGGCTGGCACCTCCTCCTCCACCTATGATTATCTCCAAGGCTTCAACCTTACAATGGTACAAACATAAATGCACCAACAATGTTGAGATCAAAAGTGAAGAAATGAAAGAGAAGGCACCCATGTCTCTTTGTTTAAGCTCGAGGAGGGAGGAGCAGCTAGAAATAGTGAGGAGATAATAATGAATAATAAAAAAAAAATATATATATATTTAGTATGCTAAGGAGACTAAGAAGGAAAGACTTGAGAAAGAATAGTCAAGGGTCATGGGGGTCATGGGGAAACAGATAAAATTGGCCCCAAAAATGTTGTCTGAGGCCGAGAGTTGAGCTCTCATTGTCAGACAGAGACACACCATTGTTATACAGTATTATTTGTCATTCACTCTGATTCCTTGCATTATTTTTATATTTGCTTTATAAAGTGTATTGGTGCCTACCAATAGTTTTACTAGATTGGCCTTTACTAAAAAGATTTATACAAGTGATTGGAATCGAAGGAAAAATACACCACTTGAAGATGTGCTACAACTTTGTTTTGATTGGGAGTCATTCATTTCACATGGGGGTGGAGATTTCAACTTCTCATTTCCACACGAGCAAAAATCCACCTTGACTTCCAAGTCCATGCCCGATGCCCTGTGCAATTTCTTTTAGAGGGTACCAAAAGCACTTTTGGATTGTTTCAACACATGACAGACAAGTGTGTGAATTTTGATATTCAATTTGGTACTCCTAATAACTAAAAGGATAATACTTGCATTTCGTACTTATGGAATATAAACTCACTCTATCACTTGCAAATAACGTATATTCATCGTAAAAATTAAATTGAAATCACTCAATTTCTAGCTTCTATATGGAGATCATTCTTACAAAAAAATCATTTGAATCAGATGTAACATCCCACATCGCCCACAGGAGTGATCCTTAAATGTATATTCCCATCCCTACCTAGCACGAGGCCTTTTGGGAGCTCACTGGCTTCGGATTCCGTAAGAACTCCGAAGTTAAGCGAGAAGGAGGCCAGAGCACTCCCATGATGGGTGACCCACTGGGAAGTTGCTCGTGAGTTTCCAAAAACAAAACCGTGAGGGAATGGTAAGCCCAAAGCGGACAATATTGTGCTACGGTGGTGGAGCGGGCCCAGAAAGTGGTCCGCCCAGGGCCGGGATGTGACATCAGATATTGTTT
This sequence comes from Malus sylvestris, assembly GCF_916048215.2. Classification (NCBI taxonomy): domain Eukaryota; kingdom Viridiplantae; phylum Streptophyta; class Magnoliopsida; order Rosales; family Rosaceae; genus Malus; species Malus sylvestris. The sequence continues at coordinate 16,690,755 of NC_062269.1, forward strand.
AGTTATCTAGAATATTTAGGACATGTTTTGCCCCCACTTGAAAATAGGGAACTTTAACAAAAAACCACATTTTTACACTAAAAAGTCAATCATGATACTATTAACTTTACCATTTATTTTGTCCTTATCATTAAAACTCAAAGTTTTCAAGTCATTTTCATTAATTCTCGTTTGAAAATATAACATTATGAAACCCAATATGTCACTTGAATCAAAGATAATTGATGGGCAACACCTTCTAATATATAGATTAAATTATAGAAGTTGAGTCCGACTGCTTACTAGGAGAATACAAGTATAATTAATAGTCGTTAGGCTGAGGAGGGAAATCTAAATGTCCTTAATCGACCAAATAAATCCCAATTATGAAATAAACAAACCTGTAAAAACTTGACAGGTCCATCAGTTCAAAACCAATTTTTGACCAAACTCACGATAGAGAAACATGTAACTTCTAATACATTTAGGATGGTGTTACCTACACTCTTTTTTACATTTAGAATGGTGTTATCTCTGTTTTTTTTTCTTTCTTCAGTTTATTCGATTTAACAATTGAAAATTAAGAGAATGTGAAAAAAGAAAAATAAGGTTAGCACCAACCTATATTTAGTTTGAATACATCTAGTAGTATTTCTCTTTATTTGTAAGTAAGATGTTCCTATCAAAAACGAATTTGAACGATATTATTGTTAGTCTATTATGAGGCTAAATTCACTATTTCTTTTTTAGTATAAATAATATCGTGTTAAAAAAAAAATTCAATCATGAAATGATATTTTTCATGTTTATATTTTACGTGGAAAGGAGCTTCGTACAATAGGGTATGCAGTGCCTTTTCCCTTTTTAACTTTGTAGTACAGTGTTTGCTTGGCAAAGTAGCACCTTACTTGGGGCCTCTCTTGCACACAATACAAAAGCAAAGTTCGACTTCTGCAAAAGAGGAAGTATATAATGTTATGTTTAAGTGCTTTGCAAAGGATCGTTAAGGTGCAGTTTTATTCGGTTCCTTTTTTTTTTTCAGTTTTTTTGGGTTCGTTTTCGGTTTTTTTTTTCTTTCAAAATAATGAAAAAATTTGAAGTCTTAAAACATTGATGGCAAGTCTTTCCTCTAACTGGGTTATAAATCCGCTTTCCATCACAGCTTCTCATGCTCCTCTGTGTAAATCTTTGGCCTATCACCCTCCTCCATAGTTATACCTTTCATGTACGAAGCCTCATCCTTCCTCGACACATGCACCTTAGCGTAGCTCACTGGTGTCGTATTCTTCAATGTGAACCCATAAACCAAATCACGAAAAAAGCAAAAGAAATCAACTTTAACAAATTGAAGTAAAAGTAACTGAGAACCCAATCCACATTCTCCAAAATCAAGTGCCAAAAAGCATGCACAATCAGAAACAGCTCCAAACTCATAACCAACTTAGATGCTTACAGAAAGATCAAGAACAATTCAGTACAAAAGAAAGAGAGAGAAAGAGAGAGAGAGAGAGAGAGAAAGAGAAAGATTTCTGTAAAGAATTGCTAATTCTCATTAACCTCACTTTGAACCATACAATTAGCTATTTATAGTCACTACAACTAATAACCGTTAAGCTTACTATGTAAGCTACCTCTTGTACTAATAACATCTGTCACCACATACAATTGCCACCTGGCATTCTTGATAACTATAGCTATTACCCCCCCCTCAAGCTTAACCTGGGATGCCAAGGTTAAGATTGACACAATGCCGAACAAAAACAGGACTGTGAAGTCCCTTGGTAAGAATATTAGCGACTTGGTCTATAGTAGAGACATAGTGAACCAACAAATCACCCTTTTGCACTTTTTCCCGAATGAAATGAAAGTCAGTATCAAGATGTTTGATACGAGAGTGGAAAACCGGATTGGTACTAACTGCCAAGGCTGAAATGTTATCACAATGAAGAACAGGAGCAGAGGGAAGATAAACATGAAGATCCCGTATCATATTTCGAATCCACCAAACATCAACAGCACAGTGAACAAGAGCCTTATATTCAGCCTCCATGGAACTCCGAGAAACAGAGGACTGTTTCTTGGATTGCTAAGAAATAGGATTGGAACCTAAATAAACCACATAACATGTAATGGACTGGCGAGTGTTGATGTCGGCAGCCCAATCGGAATCAGAATAGGCAGATAAATTATCATCAGAAGTGGCTGTGTATGTTAACCCACAGTGCAGAGTCCCTTGAAGATATTGCAAAATTCTCTTGACCAGGTGCATATGAAGATCAATTGGATTCTGCATATATTGACAAACAATGCTCACCGAATGTGCTATATCAGGCTGCGTTGTTGGAGATATGCCCTGAAAGTCAATCTTTGGAAGAAACCTTTTCGGACAATGTCAATATGTATGAAAAACTCTAATACATCAAAAGGAAAAGTCACTCATTAGGACTATTTCAATAAACGATATACGTCCTAAAAAGTGAATCCATGGACAATGGATCGATGGAAGAAGTAATCTAATGATGTTAGATTGCAGAGACCTTCTTCACATAACCATGATGTCCAAAAAGGTTCCTGGTCATAGGATTGTTGGAGGGACACTGACAATACAAAGACCAGTACATACTATGTCCCCTTCCAATGGGAATGATGGAAAGTCTCATGCCATTCGTGTAGTGACACTAAGACAAGTATGTAGGTGCTCATTATGGGAATGAGTTCACTGAACACAATTAAACGAGAGTACTTGCATGGAGGTCTACTCACATGTCAAGCAAGTAACTCTACTGGTTCGAATAATGTAAGTAATCCTTTGACCTGAGACATCATAGTTGTCTTTGGGATACGTTGCTGATCATTTGATAATGAGACGTGACCACATCTCATCTTGGATGTGTTCTATGCATTGTTGGGGTCAATGATTTATTCTCAGAGGCATGTGAATGATCAACAAGGGATCTCTAATCCTCGTTATGAAAGGATGAATACTCTAAGATATGATTCAGGAATCTTCGGCCGAAGTATCGAGCGTAATGATGGAAAACGTTCCTATACGACTCAATGGAATCATATATCTTGTTATAATCACATTAGGGGTTTGACATTAAATATCCATACCCTAGTAATATGATTGTGAGTATTATATTAGAGAAGGATCGAATTACATTGTAATTCCAACTGAATAGGTTCTCCGAACAAATTCTACATTAGCTTGGGTAGCCATGATATATGGTTAGATGTCACTCATGGCTTGTGAGTTCTTATAGATGATTAAATAAGTAGTCATCAAAGAAGAAGGAGAATTGAAAGTAAGTTTTAATTCACTAAGTGATTGGATTAATACAAATCAATTGGATTGGTGCCAATCACCTCACTGCCTTGCTAATTAGAACCTAAAATGATTGTACACCGAAACACTCTTGTGGTGAGACAACTAAGGGATGATGGAATAAATTAATTGGATTAATTAAGTGTTATGATTAATTAGAAAGTCTAAAGAAATCATAGAAGCGATGAAAGATCGTTTTGGACTTAAAGAAAAGTTCGGGTTAATATGGGCCCATTAAGCCCAAACCCATTGGGCTTTTATTTAAGCATATGATGACTTGAATTGATAAAAGCCCAAAGCCCAAACAACACATTTATGAAGAAAGTTTAATGAAAAGTTTCATTAGGGTTTTGTGTGTTCTTTTTCACAAAAGAGAAAAACAAGTCTCTCTCTCTCAACACACTTATAGCCAGCCACCAAGAGGAGGGAAAGCTAATCATCTCTCCTCCTTTTAGTTATTCCATTATCCATCTTACTACACTAGTGGGTGTGGATCTTTAGAGGTCTTCTACTTTGGAGACTAAAGGAGAAATGAGCTCTACATCTTTCAAGGTGGAGGAAGCTAGGAGGGAGGCTAGACTCAAGGAGTTCCAAGAACAAAGAGCTTGGAGGTGGTCCATCCTTGGTCTCAAGTCTAGATCAAGAGGTATAAAACTAAACCTTCACTTTGTTCTTCAATATTTTCTTAGATGCATCATATATGAACCTATGCTTCTTGAAGGGGATTTGCATGACTATAGCTTTGATATTATGTGATAACATGCTTCCGTTGCTAATGTATATAAATTTTGAATTGTATATGCATGCTAGTCACTAGAAATCCCACATAAATCTCATTATTTCCCTTCACGCGTAAAAGTGAGGTACCCACGATACTACGATAAAAAGTTGAGTCCGAGAGAGAAATGCCATCAGAAGCAAGTAATTGAGCATGTGGTTTGGATGGGGTTGGTGAAGGTTTACAAGATTCCATCTCGGCCTTCTTAAGAAGCTCCTTAGTGTACTTTGATTGATGAACAAACAAATCACCATTTTGTTTGTATTGAATTTGCAGCCCTAAGAAATAAGTCAAATGACCCATATCTTTCAATTCAAAAATTGTTGCGAGACTGTCAATGACTTGTTGAACTTGAGTATCATCAGAACCAGTCAGCATAATGTCATCAACGTATAACAGTAGAATGATCACATGTATACCATCATGCATGACAAACAAGCTAGTATCAGATTGTGAAGAAATAAACCCCAAGGATGGTAGAACTTCTGTGAATTTGGAATGCCAAGCTCGAGAAGCTTGCTTGAGTCCATACAAAGACTTAACAAGTCTGCAAACATAAGAAGGATTCTCTGAACTAACAAACCCTTTAGGCTGCTGCATATAGACCTCATCTTGTAAATCACCATGAAGAAAGGCATTTTTAATGTCTAGTTGTCTAAGTTTCCATTTATGGCTTGTACCTAAGGCTAGAATAAGCCTGATTGTGGAATGCTGGACAACCGGATTGAACGTCTCATAAAAGTCAATGCCATGTTCCTGTGTAAAACCTTGAGCCACCAATCGTGCTTTATAGCAAGCAATACTACCATCAGAATTCTTCTTGAGTTTGTAAACCCATTTACATCATACAACAGATCAATTAACAGGAGGGGGAACCAAAATCCAAGTCCCTTGAGATTGTAAATCATCATACTCTTCCTGCATGGCTTGCTGCCAATTACTATCAGAAGAGGCAATCTTGAAGTTCTTAGGTTCATCAATATCAGTGACTTGAGCTAGAAATGAATAACCAGCAAAAGAACAAGATTTTGAGTCCAACTGCAATGACTCTAATTCTGGAAAAGAAGCTAAATATGCAGAATAATCTTGCCTAGATATGGCACCATTTTTCAATCTGGTTCTAATCAGAGAGGTATCAGAAGACACATTGGTAGGAAGAATATGTGATGAAGAAATAGGAAGTGATACATGAAGTGGTGCAGGAGGATGGACAGGTAACAAAGATGATTGATCTAGAGAATGAAGAGTAGCACTACCATGAGTTGTTGAAGAAGATGTTTCAGATTCCGAAAGAGCAGTACTAACAGTTGGAGTGGAAGAATGATAAACTGACTGTGATGAACCAGTTGGCATTCTTGTGTCACTGTGTGATATCGGGACAACATTGGTCTGATGTACTGGAGGAACAAAAACTGGAAGAGTAACCACTATAGGGGAAGACACGGGAGAATGAGAAACCCCTGAAGTTAACTGAGATGGAGTACACTGCATCATTGTGGCTGGAAAAATGGTCTCATCATGCATAACATGTCTAGAAATCAGTAATTTGTGAGTCTGAAGATTATAGCAAATACAACCCTTATATCCAATTGAATAGCCAAGAAAAATGCATAAACTGGACCTTGGCTAAAACTTAGTATTGTTATAAGGTATGAGATAAGGAAAAATAGCAGTCCCAAAACCTCTCAAATGTTGCAGCTGAGGTGGCTTGTGATACAAAGCAGAAAAAGGAGAATCCATATGTAAAGACTTAGTAGGTAACCGATTAATCAAATACACAGCATGAGCACAAGCATGAAACCAAAAAGACTGAGACAACCCTGCTGCAGTAGCAAAGTAATTGCTGTTTCCACAATATGCCGATGTCTTCGTTCAACAAACCCATTCTGTTGTGGGGTGTAAGGACAAGAAATTTGATGTACTATGCCTTTGGAAACCAAAAAATTCTGAAACTGTCGACTAAGATATTCACCACCTCCATCAGATTGCAAACACTTAATAACAATACCAAACTGAACAGTTACAAGATTATAAAACTACACAAAGACTTGAAAAACATCTGATTTATTGCATAGAGGAAAAATCCAGATGAATCTGGTACAATCATCCACAAAGGTTACATAGTATTTATACCCTTCAATGGATTTGATTGGAGAAGGCCCCATAGATCAGAATGTATTTTCTCAAAAGGTAACAAACACCTAATAGACTCAGTAGGAAAGGAAATCCTAGACATTTTTCCTTGAATACAATGTGAACACATTTTATGAACGTCATCAATTACATGAGAAATATGAGACTTATTCAAAATGGAAGACAAGACTTCATTGGTAGGGTGGCCCAACCTCTGATGCCATAGGGAAGACTTGATATATTGCCTAATATATGCGGAAACTGTATTGATCTGCACTGAAGAATGCATAGGTATTGCAACTGGAATCTGAAACAACTCATGTGGCTTACTCTTGCCTTTGTAAAGGATCTCCTTTGTTACCTTGTCCTGCACATAAAACCACACATCATCACATATGAACCAGCACTTATTATCCTTACATAATTGTTTGACAGACAACAAATCCTTTGTAATTTGAGGAACATGTAAAACATTAGTCAATTTCAATGTATGTGAATGAGTGTGAAGTAAAGTAGAACCAATGTGCTTTATAGGCAAACCTTGACCATTGCCTATTTTAATCCTGTCAGAACCTTCAAAAGGAATAGCTTGTGCAAGATTATGAACATCAGAGGGCATGTGATGTGAAGCCTCGGTGTCAACCACCCAAACATCATTAGGAGAAGAAGAATTCACATGCTGAGCTTGCATAGCATGAAGAGCTGCACTATGCTGAGAAGAACCAGGAAATGAAGTAGAAGATGATGGATAAGGAAACTCTTGATCAACTTGTAATGAAGGAGGAGGAGGTGCTCCCTAATAAGCAAAATTCCCGCGATGATAACAATCCAGTGCAATGTGTCCACGTTTTCCATAGATTTAACATTCCTGCAAATGAACTTGATTGGAACTTGGATTCCTGTGATAACAGTTGGGAGCTGTATGACCTCGTCTCTGACATATCTGACATTCAGGTTGCATATTGAATCATGCCTAAATTCTCCTATGGACGAATCAAGACACAAATCAAAGCCAAATCTATCCAAGGGCAAGCTTTAAGAAGTTTATAAATACAAGGTCCTTAGACAAGCAAAAAGGTCGACAATTTTCTACATTGAAAGGGTCGACAATTTCTACATTCAAGGTGGACAATTTCTACATTCAAGGGGGACAATTTCTGAAGGAAAAATTTTGTCCTAGCTAAGAACATGTGAGAATATTTGAACACATAGGAAAACTATTAACAAATTAAAGTAGGCATGCATTAAAAAACAATTCTAAAACCCATGACTTTCAAAGCCTAGTGAATGGTGAACCACAAGACTCTTTAACAACATTAAAGAGTAGGAAGGATTTAGACATTCATTACCCTTGAAGCTCATCCTTGTTTACACAAGGGATTCACCCAAGTGGAGGGCCTTCAAGTCACCTCCTAGCTCCTTGGATCTTCCTTGTGTTGGAAATGTTCCCTAAAACCAATCATGTGATGATACTTTATGGACATTTCACATGTTAAACTAATCTAGTTTAATATAAAGGCCAAAGATTATTGTTTGAGCCGTCTCATATAAATGTTATATGCTTAAACGATAAAGTCTAAGGAATATGTGATTGGGAGAATGTAATCTAATGAAGTTAGATTCATGAGACCATTCTTTCGTAGACACATCCTAAATGTTCCTGATCATAGGATTGCCAATTGGGCATTGACAGTCCGTCAAGATCGGTACGTGCTATGTCTTCTCTCAGGGAGAGTGACTAGTCTCGAGTCATTGGTGTGTGTGACATCAAGACAAGTACGTAGGTGCTCAGTAGAGAATGAGTTCACTAAACGCGATCAACGAAGAGTTCTCATACTCATGTCACATGAGAACTCATGGTTGGGATAATGCAAAGTAGTCCTTTGACCTGAGGCATCACAGTTGTCTTGTGGTTAAGTCCTTGATCTTTGATTATGTCAAAGTCACCCCATCGGGGTGTCCATGGCATCGTTGGGGTTAAGCCACTTAGCCATGGAGGCAAGTGAATGCGCAACAAGGGATCTCTAACCTTCAAACTGTTTGAGGGAGAATACTCTATGATATGATTTAGAATCTCTGGCCAGAGTATGAATGAGATTTAGAAAAGTCGTTCTAAATCACATTCAAGGTAATCATATGAGCACACGAATCACATTGGATAGTAGACATGAATAAATAAACTATCAAACCAAACAATGTGGTCAAGAGTATTGTATTAGAGAAAGACCGTATTGCATTTGTAATCCCAAACTGAATAGGTTTTCTCTACCTCTTCTGATTAGCTTGGGTAACCATGATATGCTGCAAGGTGTCACTCATGGTTTGTGGAAGCCCTAAACGTGTGTAATCACTAAAGGGAGAATTGAAAGTAAGTTTCAATTCACAATCGATATAAAATGGTTTTAATCGCCCACTGCCTCGCTAAAAGGAACCTAATGGATCGCACACCGTGTAAGGTGGAGATTGAAGAAACAATGGAGATGAGTAAGAATGATTAAATGGTTTAATCATTTATTTATAGCAAGGAATAATTAATATGTTAATTAATTAAACGAATAAGTTCGTTAAAGACCTCGGGATAGTTTTGGACCTTAAAGCCCAATGGGCTTCGAACGTCAAGCCCATTAACATAAGTTGTATGACAACTTAATGAATAATGATTCACAAAGGCCCAATTAGTCCAAAATATCCTAATGGTCGGCCATATTGGTTAGGGTAGTGAACTTGGACTTATTTACAAGTTTGCCACTCAAATGAATAAAGGTATAAATATGACTTTATAGCCAAAATTCATTAAGGGTTTGTTTTGGAGAAAATTGGAGAGAACATGTCTCTCCATTTCTCTCTAAAGAGGCCGGCCACCTTGGGGGTGCATCTTGCAATCCCACTACTCCAAGGTCACTCATTTATTCTCCAATCTCTCCTTGGTGAAGAGACTTAGAGGTTCCCTATTTTGGGAACTTGGAGAAACCTATTCATCTATCCAAATCCATAGATTTAAGATGCAAGGAATGAAGGCCCTCTCTTTGGGTGATTAGCCTTTGCTTTTGCAAAGAGGAATCTACAAAGGTATATTTCTCAACTCACTTTGATTTGAGTTGAGTCTTGGTTCACCAATCTACTAGGCTTTGAATTTCATGGTTAATGTTTTGTTTTTAAGTGCCTGCAAGCATGATTCCGCCTTTAATTGTTAATTGCATGCTTATTGATGTTGCTTAAATGAACATGTTTTCACAAAATATTCCTTCACCTTGTGATTTTCTTCCTTTTGATGCTCATTTGCTCCTTGAGGATGTGAGGAAAGGATCTCCAAAAACATCAAAGATTTGGTGTCTCTAAGTCTCCACACCAAGGATGAGATGTGAAGATGAAATGGATGACTTAGAGAGGAAAGGATTGCTAGCTATATTTTTTCTAAGTGGCCGGCCTCCTTTAGAGAAACAGAGAGAAAGTGTTTCTCATCTTTGTCTCAAGAAAACCCTAATGAGGTAAAAGCTATAAAGATGCTTTTATATCTCTTTTCTTAGGTGAGTGGGAAACTTGCAATTAAGCAAAACTTCCCACTAGCCTTGCTATGGCCGGCCATATTAAGTGATTGGGCTACTTGCCCATATTTGTTTTAGTTGTCATACAACTTAAACATAATGGGCCTAGTAGACCAAACCCTTTTGGACCCCAAAGCCCAATACTAACTTAAAAGCCCAATACGAACCTTTCGTAAAATTAATTAACTAATTAATTAATCTTGACCATTCTCAATTAAACCATTTAATTGCTTATCCATCTCATTTATATTTCTTCACTTTCATCCTTACTCGGTGTACGATCCATTAGGTTCCAATTAGCGAGGCAGTGGACGATTGTTACTCTTAACGATCGATTGTGAATTGAAACAACATTTCGATTCTCCCTTTGTTGAAGATTAGTGTTTGCTAATCTTCAGGGCTTCCACAAACCATGAGTGACACCTAGCAGTATGTCATGGCTACCCAAGCTAAGTAGAAGTGGTTGGAGAACCTATCCAGTTACAATTACAATGCAATACGGTCATTCTCTCATACAATACTCTTAATCACATTGTTTGAGTGATAGTTTGTTTTATGTCTACTATCCAATGTGATACTTCTTTATATGATTCAGTTGAATATGATTTGGAACATACTTCCTAAGTCATATTCGTATGCTTTGGCCAAAGACTCCCGAATCATATCTTAGAGTATTCTCCTTCCACCATGGAAGGTTAGAGATCCCTTGTTGTGCATTCATATGCCTGAAGGGAAAATAATGAGATTCATGTGGGATTTCTAGTGACTAGCATGCATATACAATTCAAAATTTATATACATAAGCAACGAAAGCATGTTATCACATAATATCAAAGCTATAGTTATGCAAATCCCCTTCAAGATGCATAGGTTTATATAAGATGCATCAAAACATTTTAGTGAAGAACAAAGTGTAGGTTTAGTTTTATACCTCTTGATCTAGACTTTAGACCAAGGATGGACCACCTCCAAGCCCTTTGTTCCTTGAACTCCTTGAGCCTAGCCTCCCTCCTTGCCTCCTCCACTTTATTAGAATGAGTGTTCCTTGGTTCTCCTTTAGTCTCCAAGATTGAAGACCTCTAAAGATCCACACCCACTAGTGTAGTGAGATGGATGGAGGAATAACCAAAAGGGAGAGAAGATGATTAGCTAAATCTCCCTTATGGTGGCCAGCCTTGTGTGGTTTTAGAGAGAGATGTTTTCTTCCTTTTGTGAAAACAACACACAAAACCCTAATGAATTTTTCACTGTAAAGTTCCTTTTATAATACAAAGAAACAAGTCAACAACTTGACTTCCTCTCTCTCCCTTTCCCTTTATTTGGCCGGCCCCCTTTAGTGTTGTTTGGGCTTTGGGCTTTTATTATTTCAAGTCATCCTATGCTTAAATAAAAGCCCAATGGGTTTCGGCTTAATGGGCCCATATTAACCTGAACTTTTCTTTAAGCCCAAAACAATCTTTTATCGCTTTTATGATTTCTTTAGACTTTCTAATTAATCACAACACTTAATTAATCCAATTAATTATTTCCATCATCCATTAGTTACTCACTACAAGAGTGTATCGGTGTACAATCATTTTAGGTTCTAATTAGCAAGGCAGTGAGGTGATTGGCACCAATCCAATTGATTATATTTAATCCAATCACTTAGTGAATTAAAACTTACTTTTAATTCACCTTCTTCTTTCACGACTACTGATGCGTAAAATAACTAAACACACAAATTAAACCCTCTTTTTATCAAATGTAGTAAAGTATGTAAGTAGGGATCGTTCTAGGCCGGGGATTAGGAGGGATTGCTAAACACTTGAAAACTGACTTAAAAACATAAAAACAAAATTTAAAACACTAAACTAGACTCAAAGAATGCAAAACTATACTTTAAAATACTTAAACAAACATAAAACTCAAAACAGCAACCTAATGACTCAAAACTGCCTAAAAACCACTTTCTGGGCAGTTTTGAGAACCTAACAAGAACTTGGACGAAGTTGTATGAAAACTTGAATCAAAACACTTAGAAACACAAATCAAAACACTTTCTAACTAATCTAAGACTTCAAAATAAAGGGGGATTTGTTTTGGACGAAAATTGAAAACAAAACAGAAACTTTAAAACAAAATAGATTGTAAAACGTTTTTGGATGAAAATGATGGATAAAAGGCTAGTTAGGAGGTTCTTCTCCACACATGACACACTTGCAAACAAAATGATTTTCAGTTGTTCTTTCAATAAATTATGAAACTCAACACCCCAAGTTAATTAGATACGCTTAAATTAACCTTCAAGTTCTCCTTAAGTTAATGAATTGGATGGAAAAGCGCATACAACAATTCAAAGCATTCCTCAAAGGTTCCTTACGTGATGAGCACAATAAAGATACAATCAAGAATCATGAAGCACAATGAGAACTATAAGTGTTGACGAGGCATTCGTTACTATGATAAGCATGAAACTAGTGCCAAGAATTCATTCAACGCGATCGTTTTCAAGCGACCTTCACTACTTGTGATTATAAGATTGTAACTATTAGGTGAAACTCCCTCATAATCTAGCATCATATTCATGCATGAAAACTAAGCGTGCACTCTCAATCAACATACACAAATAAGTTATCAATCAAGTAGATGAACGAATTGAATCCGCAACTTATGAAATAACAACTGAATGTAATCAAATCATATTGCAAGCATGTACATGGTTTCGAATCACCCCCCAACTAAGGGGATTTAGTTCCTCATTCTTGCAATACAAAGATACATAAAATTAGACATTAAAATCAAAGGAAAGAAAACACCTAAAATGCTCCAACTTGGAAAGCAAGTGCATCAATGGATCTCCCTTCCTCCATGTTGCGGCATGAAGCTTGTGGACAGATTTTTGGGTGGATTTATGGTGTAGAATGGATGGGGAATGATATGGAGGGGTTTAGGGTGAGTGTGGAAGAGTGTTTGATGGTTGGAAGGTGGTGGAGAACTAGGCAAAGAGGGTGGAAGAAGGTGGAGTGGCTGTTATGTTTTCTAGGCACTAGAATGGTGTTTTTAGGGTGTTTTGCTTCCTAGGGTGTGTATGGACGAATTTCTGTGATAAAATGATGAATATGGGGGATTGTCCTTTGGCCAAGGGGTGTAAACATGTATTTATAGGCCCCAAAAACCTTAGAAAATCAGGTTAGGTTAAGGATGAAATGCATGGTAATTTGTGTGTGTGGTGTGCAATGGTCCAAGGGTGAAAATGAAGTGATGATGCAAAGTGTGAAGGGTAAAATGGAGTGGTCTTGAAGCTAGGGAGCATGAATGATTGTGTACATTGCATAGAGATGGAAAGGGAGGTGAAAATGTGTCAATAAATGGGTCAAAGGTGCAGCAACATGTGGTACACAAGGCATGGGATTCTAAATGTGAATGATGGAGCATCAATTGGTGCATGTAATGGATGTAAATGTTGTCTAAAATCTAATGAGTGAAGGGAACAAGAGGTAACAAGCAATTGAGTGTAATAATTAAATGAATTGAAGCATGAAATTAAAAATTATGTAGGGGACAAGAGTGATCAAGCATGGCATGGAATCCAAAGGGAATTCTATGTGGTTTGCATGGCAAGGAATGCAAGTTGGGGTGACAGATTTTTGGGCTATTTTCTTCATCTTTTGGACCATAATTCTTCATATTCTTGGCCTCTTTAGTTCTCAAATTCGTCCATCCACTTGGCCCATGCATTTGCTAACCATTCCAAGCCCGAAACATGCTCCAAAGGCCTCCAAAATGCATCTTCTTGCATACTTTGTACTTAGAGTCTGAAAACACATGAAAATGACTTTAAACATTAAAATAACTAAGGAAACACGACATAAATGCACAAGAACAAGCCACTAAGTCACATAAATATGCTCCTATCAAATTCCCCCACACTTAGCTTTTGCTAGTCCTCGAGCAAAACAAAGAGATAAAACGAAACAAAACAAATAAAACACAACCTAAACCTTCCAACATTTGCCTCAGGGATTTCCAATGCACATGACATGTTAAAAATCATTATCCCCACAGATTTGAGTCATCTTCACACTTAAGCACGTACTTAATCATAGTCACCACTTACTTGTTCACAATTAATCGATTAAAATAACGTTTTTGATGTAGTAACATGCCTTAGAAAAATCACTCAATTCCTTACAAGATATGCACTCAATTTTCACTCAGATTTTCTAACTACACACCCTATACTAGTTATATGTGAGAAGATTGATGTAGATATGAAAACGAACGCTCACATATATGTATCACAAAGAAAGCAATTTCTGGAGTTAATAAGCATGTTTAGATATGATCTCATGAATGGAATGCTACTACTTAGATGCGAGAACCAGTGACACCATATGCTCATACCAAATTCAAACTCCACATATTGAAACGCATGACACTCAAGATGAAGTTAAGGGTTGTAACGGGGCTTGGGGTGATGGCTAACAAATGAAGGATAAGGATAACAATCGTTCTTAAAGCAATAGCAAGTAAAGTAATGAAATTGAAACTTAGAATTCACTTAGATTGCAGAAATCAGCTTTTAGACACGAAGGGAAAATTCAAGCAATAATTAGGGCCGAATTCTATGTTTTGGACCCTTTCTTCAACAAGCAGCACTTTAAAACTTTTTTTTTTTTTTTTTTTTTTTTTTTTTTTTTTTTCAACTCTTCTTTTCTTTTCAACAAGCATAATAACTCACACTTCCCCCACACTTGTTTTCTGCCATACATTAATCAAAAGAAATTCAATTTGAATCATGTTTTACTATGCTTCAAGAACAAGGGTATGGATGGTCCTAAACTAGGCTAGGTAAGGATAATGTGGTTTAACAAAGAATGTAGGCTATCAAGGCTCAATGGGGTTAACTTAAACATATAACGATATGGGATACATGGCAGTTTGGCTTTGGTGGTGGTAACTACACAACTTCATCTTGAAAATGTTTTATGCAAATCAATAGCATGCTTTGAATGAAATAGGCATGAGTTCTAGCATTTGGAACTAAATGATGAAACGCCTTCTAAGTAATAGCCAAGCAAAGAATAATGAGATCATGCAATGACTTTAGAAAACAAGAATGCACAGATTTTAACTCTCCAAATAAACGTTTAAGCTCAAGTCTCACAAGGTTGTAGCGTTAGTTTGAGTTCTTTCCTTCAAGCATGTTACAAAAACTAATTTTTTTCTTTTATGATTACATGTGATTTCATAAGTTATAACCACAACCACGCATAAATAAAGAGTAAAACAAACTTTCATCCATGTTTATAACTCTCTTTAACAGTCATGCAATTACAAACCGAATCCTCATCATTGTGTTGGAAGGTACCCTAAGACACAAATAAGCGCACAAAAACAACTCTTTTTTTGGATTTTCAAAAACAATTTTTCAAATTTTTATGAATTTTCGGATTTTTTATGTCAAAACACATTGAAACACTCCAAAACAGCTTAAAAAAATACTTAAAACAACAAGGAACAACACTAGAAGTAATAGGTGATAAATTTCTACGAATTTCATGCAAAACAATGGTTACCCCCCCACACTTAAATCAAACATTGTCCTCAATGTTTCAAGCATATACTCACACCAAAAACAAGCAAATAATAAACGACAAATAAACATGACAAATATGGCAAAGTAAAAACCAGACAGAGTAGAGTTTAAGAACGCAAATCTGGTTTTGGAGATAGTTGATCTTGTTGACTTTCCACAGCTTTACTCTTGAACGAGGTGATGTTGCAGTTCCTTATTTGTTCTCCAAGCAGATGTGGCAGCTTCTCTAGTTCTTCAGCTCGGACTCCTTGTGCTGGGTTGATTGTACGAGCTGCATTCTTCTCTGCTTGTTTCTTCTGTACGTTGTCTCCACATGCTGCTGGTATCATTTTCGCTTGCCTTATCTGTTCTTCAGGTAGATGTGGCAGCTTCTTTGGAAGTACATCAGCAGTGGAAGACGAGTACTCGAGAGCAATTTCTCCATGTCCTGCAGGTTAGAACAAAGACAAGGAAAAGGACATGGAGAATGCATGATATGAGATACTCTTGCTTTCAACCATTATGATATGAAATACTTTTGCTCTGGATGGGTTGTTTGCAGGGGTATCCCAGGGAATGAGAAATACAGAGTGACTTGAGAGGGTGTGTTGGAAATACATTCTCGGAGATGAAGAAGTGCTGAGAGGGTGTGCCTTTGCTGTGGAAGGCGAAGGTAGATACTTATAGGACTTTTCTTCACAACCGGAACTATTCCCTCACTCATTGTCGGCAGCCGGTGGATGGATGAATAGTACAAATTACGCGCTTTCTGACAAAGCTGCCCGTAATTTCCGCAAAGCTACCAGTTGCATGTGACGAGTGACGACACGTCTGGACAATTTGATCTTTTGAAATTCGGTGTTCGGCTCGCGGTTTCTGAGCAAGCCCAGCCTTTAAGAAATGAAACGCCTCTTTTGAGAAAAGAATCCGACTTTTGAGAAAGGAGCCCCGACTCTTCGATTTGCGAGAGGACGCTTCTCTGAGGAGCGCCTCTTTGATTTCTTCTTTTTATAGAGGCGTTAATTTTGTTCCACAACACACTTGAGCTCCCTCCTGTAAACACTCCCTTCTTGCACTTGTTTAATCTTGATCAGTCATCCTCTCTTCTTTCTTCACCACCTCTGAAAATGTCTGGCCCTTCCGATCGTCGTTTTGACTTGAACCTTGGTGAAGAGGCAGCTCCGCCTTCACCAGACAACATATGGCGCCCATCCTTCATATCCCCTACCGGTCCCCTTACCGTGGGGGATTCGGTGATGAAAAATGATATGACAGCTGCGGTGGTGGCCCGGAACCTTGTCACCCCCAGAGATAACAGACTGCTCGCTAGACGGTCTGATGAATTGGCGGTTAAGGAGTCTCTGGCTCTTAGCGTGCAGTGTGCGGGTTCTGTGTCCAACATGGCCCAACGCCTATTTGCTCGAACCCGTCACGTTGAATCGTTGGTGGCTGAAATACAGAGTCTCAAAGAGGAGATTAGAGGACTCAAGCATGAAAATAAACAATTGCATAAGCTTGCACACAGTTATGCCACAAACATGAAGAGGAAAATTGACCAGCTGCAGGAAACTGATGGTCAGATTTTACTTGATCACCGGAGGTTTGTGGGTTTGTTCCAACAGCATCTGCCTTCGTCTTCTGGGGCAGCACCGCGCAGTGAAGCTCCAACTGATCAACCTCTGATACCTCCTCCTTCCGTGGCCCCACCGACTACTGAGACTCCGCCAACTACTGCGACTCCGCCGACTACTACGACCTCTCCCAAGCAGCCTTTGTGAAGGCTCTTCCTCTTGTATTATGTTATGTTTCTTTATTTCCCAGATTCCTGTTCATTTCATGAAGTTTAATGTCAAAAATCCCTTGCATATTTGTTAATATTTCAAAATAGAAAATCATAACCAAAAATAATTAAACAAGTAATAAAATTGACAATCAGGCAGAATAAATGGGTTGCCTCCCTTAAAGCGCTTGCTTTAACGTCTTCCAGCCGGACGATGAACACCTTCAAATCTCTTTGGAACCCACGGCATGCAGTGGGATATCCTCCACAACATGCTCCACAAAGTTCTCGTAGATTACATCCTTGAACGGAAATGGATAGTGATGTTTGTTGATGGGTGCGTTGTGTTGTCTAAGGTTCATGTTCATACGCCCACCATCGGGGATTTGCTTAGGTACCTGCACCAAAGAAGGGAACCACCTATCAACTTTAAATGGCATTGGATTTGGATTAGGTGGCTTACCTATGTGATGTGATGAAGTGGCAGCAATGTGAACATTCTTCCCCATGGTGCTTTCGGCCACTTTGAGCATTTTGAGGGCAGTGGCCGTATGGTCCTTGTACTCCACTCCAATTCCCTCGTCTTGCATGGTTCTTGATGCATCCTTCGTGCTTGGTGCTGAATGGTCCGGTCTTATCTTTTCAATTTTACCAATGGCACAACAAGAATGAACAACATTAGGAGTCTCAATGGATTCAGAAATTTTGAAACTAATCATGTCACCACCAAATGCCATAGTGACTAATCCTTTGGCCACATCAATCTTCGTTTGAGCCGTTTTCATGAATGGCCTTCCAAGGAGGATGGGCAATGAAGGGGCATGGTCCGATTCATCCATTTCGAGGACATAGAAATCCGCTGGGAAGACTAAATGATCAACCTGCACTAAAACGTCTTCCAAAACTCCCTTTGGATAAGCGTTAGATCTATCGGCCAATTGTATGATTACACCATCATGTTTAAGTGCTCCTAGATTCATAGATGCATACACAGAATATGGCATAACATTAATAGATGCTCCTAAATCTAGCATGGCAGATTTGAAACGGGTATTACCAATGACACATGGAATTGTAAAACTTCCCGGGTCTTTGCATTTGGGGGGTAGTTTATGTTGCAAGATGGCGGAGACATTCTCACTTACATGTACCACCTCTTTCTCCCGGACACGTTTCTTTGTTGTACAAAGCTTCTTTAAACACTTGGCATACTTCGGGATTTGCTTTATGGCATCAAGGAGGGGAATGTTGACATGCACCTTTCTAAATGTCTCTAGAACATCTTTTTCCTCCTCTTCGTTCTTTGATTGCAAAAATCTGCTAGGAAAGGGGACATTGGGCAGATTAGTGTTCGAAATCACAACATTTGGAACATTCTTACCTGAGGTGGACGGATGGGATGTCTTAGATGGCTGCGGCATGGGTGATGGTACCCTTGCCGTGGGGTAGGTGTTCTCATCTTCTTCGAGTTGTATCTTCTCATCTTCCTTGTTTCTCACCTCTTTTCCACTTCGTAATGTGATAGCCTTTGCAGATTCGAAGCCACCCTTTGGATTGACCACCGTAGTGCTTGGTAACTTACCATTTTCACGTAATTGCCCCAAAAATTCGGCCATTTGGCCCATTTGCTTCTTCAGCTCATTAACCTCCTTTGCTTGGTTCTGCATTCCCTGCGCCATGGTGGTTAGTAACTGATATGTTTTATCATCATTCATAGACGTACCTGGGTTAGTTTGGGAAGATTGTGCCTGAGGAGGTGGTTGTGGTTCCATTGGCCTTGGAAAGAAACTCGGGGGTTGTTGGAATCCACTTTGTTGGCCATATTGTGGTGCATCTCTCCATCTGAAATTGGGGTGATCACGCCATCCCGGGTTGTATGTATTGGAGAAAGGATCATTCCTTGGTTGGTTTTGATTCCCATAACCCACAGCATTGGCCGATTCCCATCCTCCATTCTCAATTAATTTAGGGCATTGATCAGATTGGTGTCCTTGAATGGAGCATACACCACAGATTGTAGTTCCTTGCGTTTTGGGGCCTTCAACCAACTGCGATAACATAGACGTAAGGTTAGCCATTTGGGATTGTAACTCAGAAATAGAACTTACCTCATTGACATGATGTGGCCGTGGGGTGTCTCTTTGCCCAACACCTTCATATTGTTGTGCATTGAGTGCTCGATTCGCAATGAGAGTTTTGGCATCCCTAGGTGTCTTATCCACTAGAGCTCCTCCCGCGGAAGCATCCAACATTTGCCGTTCAAGTGGTAAAAGACCTTCGTAAAAGTATTGAAGAAGTAACTCCTCCTTCATCTGATGCTGTGGACAAGAAGCAACAAGTGATTTAAATCGTTCATAATAAGATGGAAAAGATTCACCTTGGCTTTGCTGAATTCCACTTATTTTTTTACGAAGAAGAATGATGCGAGAAGTTGGGAAAAACTTCTCCAGAAACGCCCTCTTCATACTCTCCCAAGATGTAACTGTACCGGGAGCCAACTCGTATACCCAATCCTTGGCTTTGTCCATTAAAGAGAATGGAAAAGCCTTCATCTTTAAAATACTTCCGTCAACGGTAACTGGAGTCATACTTGAGCATACCATTTCAAATTCCTTCAAATGTTTGTTCGGATCCTCCATGGACAGCCCATGGAACTTTGGAATGTGGTGGAGCAAACTTGACTTTAACTCGAACTCTTCAGTTTTACCT
Organism: Malus sylvestris; assembly: GCF_916048215.2. NCBI lineage: Eukaryota > Viridiplantae > Streptophyta > Magnoliopsida > Rosales > Rosaceae > Malus > Malus sylvestris. The sequence continues at coordinate 16,710,564 of NC_062269.1, forward strand.
TGAGCAGCCATGGGATATTGGATACACAATGGTGCGGCATTATCCAAACCCGATGCGGCAAGCTCCTTGAGCGTACGGTTGTCCATGGCTATACCTTGCTCTTCTCCACCCACTTGTGTCGTGGCCTTCTCTTCAACCTCAACTTCTTGCTCTTCTAATTCAGGCTCGGGACTAGGAGGATTAGACTCTTGCAATTTCTTTTTCCTTCTCAAAGTCCTCTCAAAATCACCGTCAAAGTCGGAGATATGCTCACGAACAGGTTGTGAGCTACGGGTCATAAACTAGTACCTAAAAACAAAGAAAACAAAACAAATCAGCAACTTAAACAGAAACTTAAACAAAATACAATAATTCGAAAGAAAACAATCCAAGAGATTAGCAAAGTTGCTAATCCCCGGCAACGGCGCCAAAATTTGATGCGTAAAATAACTAAACACACAAATTAAACCCTCTTTTTATCAAATGTAGTAAAGTATGTAAGTAGGGATCGTTCTAGGCCGGGGATTAGGAGGGATTGCTAAACACTTGAAAACTGACTTAAAAACATAAAAACAAAATTTAAAACACTAAACTAGACTCAAAGAATGCAAAACTATACTTTAAAATACTTAAACAAACATAAAACTCAAAACAGCAACCTAATGACTCAAAACTGCCTAAAAACCACTTTCTGGGCAGTTTTGAGAACCTAACAAGAACTTGGACGAAGTTGTATGAAAACTTGAATCAAAACACTTAGAAACACAAATCAAAACACTTTCTAACTAATCTAAGACTTCAAAATAAAGGGGGATTTGTTTTGGACGAAAATTGAAAACAAAACAGAAACTTTAAAACAAAATAGATTGTAAAACGTTTTTGGATGAAAATGATGGATAAAAGGCTAGTTAGGAGGTTCTTCTCCACACATGACACACTTGCAAACAAAATGATTTTCAGTTGTTCTTTCAATAAATTATGAAACTCAACACCCCAAGTTAATTAGATACGCTTAAATTAACCTTCAAGTTCTCCTTAAGTTAATGAATTGGATGGAAAAGCGCATACAACAATTCAAAGCATTCCTCAAAGGTTCCTTACGTGATGAGCACAATAAAGATACAATCAAGAATCATGAAGCACAATGAGAACTATAAGTGTTGACGAGGCATTCGTTACTATGATAAGCATGAAACTAGTGCCAAGAATTCATTCAACGCGATCGTTTTCAAGCGACCTTCACTACTTGTGATTATAAGATTGTAACTATTAGGTGAAACTCCCTCATAATCTAGCATCATATTCATGCATGAAAACTAAGCGTGCACTCTCAATCAACATACACAAATAAGTTATCAATCAAGTAGATGAACGAATTGAATCCGCAACTTATGAAATAACAACTGAATGTAATCAAATCATATTGCAAGCATGTACATGGTTTCGAATCACCCCCCAACTAAGGGGATTTAGTTCCTCATTCTTGCAATACAAAGATACATAAAATTAGACATTAAAATCAAAGGAAAGAAAACACCTAAAATGCTCCAACTTGGAAAGCAAGTGCATCAATGGATCTCCCTTCCTCCATGTTGCGGCATGAAGCTTGTGGACAGATTTTTGGGTGGATTTATGGTGTAGAATGGATGGGGAATGATATGGAGGGGTTTAGGGTGAGTGTGGAAGAGTGTTTGATGGTTGGAAGGTGGTGGAGAACTAGGCAAAGAGGGTGGAAGAAGGTGGAGTGGCTGTTATGTTTTCTAGGCACTAGAATGGTGTTTTTAGGGTGTTTTGCTTCCTAGGGTGTGTATGGACGAATTTCTGTGATAAAATGATGAATATGGGGGATTGTCCTTTGGCCAAGGGGTGTAAACATGTATTTATAGGCCCCAAAAACCTTAGAAAATCAGGTTAGGTTAAGGATGAAATGCATGGTAATTTGTGTGTGTGGTGTGCAATGGTCCAAGGGTGAAAATGAAGTGATGATGCAAAGTGTGAAGGGTAAAATGGAGTGGTCTTGAAGCTAGGGAGCATGAATGATTGTGTACATTGCATAGAGATGGAAAGGGAGGTGAAAATGTGTCAATAAATGGGTCAAAGGTGCAGCAACATGTGGTACACAAGGCATGGGATTCTAAATGTGAATGATGGAGCATCAATTGGTGCATGTAATGGATGTAAATGTTGTCTAAAATCTAATGAGTGAAGGGAACAAGAGGTAACAAGCAATTGAGTGTAATAATTAAATGAATTGAAGCATGAAATTAAAAATTATGTAGGGGACAAGAGTGATCAAGCATGGCATGGAATCCAAAGGGAATTCTATGTGGTTTGCATGGCAAGGAATGCAAGTTGGGGTGACAGATTTTTGGGCTATTTTCTTCATCTTTTGGACCATAATTCTTCATATTCTTGGCCTCTTTAGTTCTCAAATTCGTCCATCCACTTGGCCCATGCATTTGCTAACCATTCCAAGCCCGAAACATGCTCCAAAGGCCTCCAAAATGCATCTTCTTGCATACTTTGTACTTAGAGTCTGAAAACACATGAAAATGACTTTAAACATTAAAATAACTAAGGAAACACGACATAAATGCACAAGAACAAGCCAACTAAGTCACATAAATATGCTCCTATCAACTACATTTAATCAGCTAGAAGAACTCACAAGCCATGAGTGACATCTAACCATATATCATGGCTACCCAAGCTAATGTAGAATTTGTTCGGAGAACCTATTCAGTTGGAATTACAATGTAATTCGATCCTTCTCTAAAACAATACTCTCAATCACACTATTAGGGTATGGATATATTATGTCAAACCCCTAATGTGATTATTCCATGTTATATGATTCAATTGACTCGTATAGGAACGCTTTCTGTTATTACGCTCGATACTTCGGCCGAAGATTCCCGAATCATATCTTAGAGTATTCTTCCTCTCATAACGAGGATTAGAGATCCCTTGTTGCGCATTTAATTGCCTCCATGGCTAAGTGGCTTAACCCCAACTATGCTGTGGACACCCGCGAATGGAGTGACTTTGACATAATCAAAGATCAAGGACCTAACCATAAGACAACTATGATGCCTCAGGTCAAAGGACTACTTACATTATTCCAACCATTAGAGTTACTTGCTTGACATGTGAGTAGACCTTCATGCAAGTACTCTCGTTCGATTGTGTTCAATGAACTCATTCCCTTAATGGGCACCTACATACCTGTCTTAGTGTCACTACATGAATGGGATGAGACTTTCCATCCTTCCAATTGAAGGGGACACAGTATGTACTGGTTTTTGCATTGTCAGTATCCTTCTGACAATCATATGACCAGGAACCTTTTTGGACATGATGGTTATGTGAAGAAGGTCTCTGTAGTCTAACATCATTAGATTACTTCTTACATCGATCCATTGTCCATGGATTCACTATTTAGGACATATATCGTTTATTGAGATAGTCCTAATTAGTATCTTTGCCTTTTTGATGTATAAGAGTCATCTATACACACATTCATTGTCCTGAAAGGTTTCTTCCAAAGATTGACTTGTAGGGCATATTTCCAACAATGCCTACATGACTAGATAGCTTGACCCCAACAATGCTGTGGACACTCTCGTTGGAATGCCTTTGACATGATCAAAGATCAAGGACCTAACCATTAGACATCTATGATGTCTCAGGTCAAAGGACTACTTTGCATATTGCAACTAACGAGTTCTTACATGACATGTATGTTCGAACTCTCTTTTGAACGTTGTTCAGTGTACTCGATTACACTTTCAAGCACCTATGTGTTTGTCTTTGTGTCCAATACTAAATGACTTGAGACTAGTCATACTCACGCTTGAGTTGACATAACACATACTAACCTTAGCGGATTGTCAATGCCCAATTGGCAATCCTATGGCTAGGAACGTTTTAGGAATGAACATAAGAGAAAGGTCTCGTTAATCTAACTTACTTGAATCACTTATCTCTTAGATCAAATACATTCCTTGGATTCCCTTATTGCTTAAACACATGATACAATATAATAGTTTAATACAATAAGTATTCTAAAAGCTATTACATCAAATGAGTGGCTTTGTGGGCATACTTCCAACAATCTCCCACTTACACTCAAAGCCACCTTCCCATGTATCTAATACCCATCTTTTCCATATGGCGGTCAAGTTGGATTTGAGACATTGGCTTTGTCAGTGGATCTGCTACGTTATCGGCTGTGGCAACCTTGAAGATGTTGACTTTCCCCTCAGCAGCATATCTTCTAATGATATTAAAGCGCTTGTCAAAATGCTTATTCTTTTGATGAGCCCTGGGTTCCTTGGCTTGAGTTATCGCCCCACTATTATCACAGTACAAAGTTACTGGTGATGTAATGGTTGGAACCACTCCAAGTTCAGTAATGAACTTCTTCATCCAGAACGTTTCTTTGCCGGTTTCAGTTGCAGCGACATATTCAGCCTCCGTCGTGGAATCAGCAATTACATCTTGTTTCTTGCTTTTCTAACTAACAACCCCACCATTTAGAGTGAATACATATTCGGAGTTGGAACTTCTATCATCGACGTCAGATTGGAAATCTACGTCTGTATAGGCTTCCACTCGCAACTCTGTTGCTCCTCCATAAACGAGGAACATGTCCTTAGTTCTTCTTAAGTACTTAAGGACCGTCTTGACAGTTGCCCAGTGTTCTGATCCTGGGTTAGATTGATATGGATTAGTAATGCTCATAGCATATGCGATATCAGGTCTTGTGCATATCATGGCATACATGAGACTTTCTATGGTGGAAGCATAAGGAATAACACTCATCTGCCGTATCTCTTCAGGAGTCTTAGGTCCCATGGACTTAGAAAGGTGAATTCCATGTCTCACAAGAAGAAGACCTTTCTTAGATTATTCCATCTGGAACCTACTTAGCACTTTATCTATGTACATAGATTGGGATAATCCAATTAATTTTCTAGATCTATCACGATAGAGCTTTATCCCAAGTACATAAGATGCATCTCCTAAATCTTTCATGTGGAAGGTTTTGGACAACCACACTTTTACAGAAGAAAGTACTGCAGTGTCATTCCCGAATAGTAATATGTCATCTACGTATAATACTAGGAATGCAACTGCATCCCCAACGACCTTTTGATAAAAATAATTGTCGTCTTCGTTTTGAGAAAAACCAAATGATTTGCTTTCAGTATCAAAACGAATGTTCCAGCTCCTAGAGGCTTGCTTAAGTCCACAAATGGACCTCTGAAGCTTGCATACCTTAGTCCTTTCAGACTTGGACATGAAACCTTCGGGTTGAGTCATATAGAGCTCTTCCTCTAGGTAGCCATTTAGAAATGCTGTCTTCGTGTCCATTTGCCATATCTCATAATCATGGTACGCAGTTATAGCAAGCAAAATTCGAATGGACTTAATCATGGCTACAGGAGAGAAGGTTTCTTCATAATCAATCCCTTTTCGTTGCCTGTAACCCTTGGCTACTAGTCTAGCCTTGTAAGTCTCCACGTTCCCATCAGCGCCTAGCTTCCTCTTGAAGACCCATTTGTTTCCAACAGGTATTATACCTTCTTGAGGGTCTACAAGAGTCCAGACCTGATTTTGATACATGGAATCCATCTCAGATTTCATGGCCTCTTGCTATCTTTTTGAGTCAATGTCGGACATTGCTTCAGTGTAGTCCCTAGGGTCCTCTTTTGTGTCATTGTCACCTAGAAGGTGCAATTCCCCAAAGTCATTATCTAAGCCATACCTCTTAGGTGGCTTGCTCACCTTTTCAGATCTATGTGGAGCTAGGGGTATAGGAATAGGGTTGTCAACTTGTCGAGTGCTTATTTATGGTTCATCATTAATCTCATTAATTTCCATCGTTTTACTTATAGTTCCTTTGAGAACAAATTTGTCCTTTAGAAACTTAGCAGTTCTGGCGACAAAGACTTTTTGGTCGTCAGGATGGTATAACTCATATCCCATAGTTTCTCTAGGATATCCCACAAAATAGCACCTAACTGATCTCGCTTCAAGCTTAGTAGCTTCAAGCTTCTTGACATATGCTTCACAACCCCAAATCTTAATGTGATTAAGACTTGGCTTTCTTCCATGCCATATCTCATAGGGCGTCTGTGAAACTAACTTGGAAGGTACTCTATTAAGCAAGTAAGCTGTTGTATATAGAGCGTATCCCCAGAATGTTACTGGTAGATCGGCGAAACTCATCATAGAACGAACCATGTTCATCAAGGTTCGATTTTTCCTTCCAGAAACTCCATTAAGTTGTGGAGTTCCCGGTGGAGTCCACTGTGATATTATTCCACACTCTTTGAGATAATTTAGGAACTCGCTACTTAGATACTCTCCCCCTCGATCTGATCTTAGGATCTTTATCCGTTTCCTAGTCTGCTTCTCAACTTCATTCTTGAATTCTTTGAACCTTTCAAAGGATTCTGACTTGTACTTCATAAGATACACTTAGCTAAACCGAGAGTGATCGTCGGTGAATGTGATATAGTAGGAGAAGCCTCCTCTCGACATAGTAGAGATAGGTCCACATATGTCAGTGTGGATTAACCCTAGAATTTTAGTGGCATGCTCTCCTTTCCTAGTGAATGGAGATTTGGTCATCTTCCCTTTTAAGCAACATTCACAAGTACCCATTTGGTCATTACCTAATGGGCGGAAATATCCATCTTTCGACATCTTGCGAATCTTATCAAGGTTCACATGTCCAAGTTTAAGATGCCACATCTTTTCTTGGTTAACTTCTTTTCTAGCCCTTTTGGGTTTTGAGGTATTCCTGCTTTCAATACAGTGCATCCCACTACTTATCTCTAGGTGAAAAAGTCCCTTTATCATATTACCATGAGAGATAATACGACCGTTCAAGTATAAAGTGCAACTCATTTTGTCAACCAATATTGAGTGCCCATCTCGTAAAAGCTTAGAGATATAAATCAAATTCTTTATACATGAAGGAAAATATAAACAATTTTTATGTTCCAGGACTTCCCTAGAGGGTAGTTTAAGCATGTAGGTGCCTATTTCTTTTGCAGAGATCTTAGTGCCGTTCCCAACTCGCACAATCATCTCCCCATTGCGCAGTGTCCTGCTCCCTGTTAGTCCCTGCAACGAATTGCAGATATGTTGACTAGCGCCTGAATCAAATATCCAGGAATTGGAGCTCACTGTAAAAGCACTCTCTATGACAGAAATAGTCCATTCTAAAGTTCGTGTCATAAGGCTCCCAATGCGCACCCTGTATTTCTTCTTCCAACGTTCATCCTTTCCACAATGAAAGCATGTTCCTTTGGATTTTATTGCCTTCTTCTTATGTAACCTTTTCCTTGTGATTGCATTCTCACTCCCACTGTCCTTTTTGAAACCTTGTTCAAACTTACAGCACATGTCAATCATCTCGGTAAAAGTATGATCAAATCTATTCACTTTATAGTTTACAATAAACTTAGTGAAATCATTCGAGAGAGATGCAAGGAAAAAGTCTTGGGCCATTTTCCCATCGATGGAAGTTCCTAAACTTTCAAGATCTTGAAAGATCCTTTCCATCTTTTGTCCATGTTTATGAACCGATGTCCCCTTTGCCATTTTGGCATTCAATAGACTACAAACGTTTGAGAATCGTACATTACTAGTCTCAATGTCATGCATCTTATGCAAACTTTCAACCATGGCACAAGAAGTGTCCATGTGCTTATGTAGCTTCATAAGCTCCTCACTAAGTGAAGTGAGGATTAAGCATTTGGCTTGTAAGTCATCCTCATAGTGTCTATCATAATTTTGACACTCTTCCTTTAAAGCTAGTTTCGTAGGAGGTACATGAGGAGGGGATTGCTTAAGCACATATAATATGTCTTTCACCTTTGAGACATTCTCAATGTGGCGATACCAAGCAAGGAAACGTTGGCCCCTAAGGCCCTTTTTGTCAAGTATAATGGTGGGTGTAATTTTAGGCATGTCATTAACTACATAACATAGCAGAAATCGTATTAGATTGTTGATTTTAAAACTACTTGATTGGGTCTTAAATCAAATAGTACCACCCACTATTTTTGGCAAATTCCACATCCCTCAATGGAATTCGAAAGTTATGTTGAACTCTTAGCGGGGTATAGGAGGCTCACCATGAAGGAAATTTTGTGAAAAACATGTTCATTTAAGCAACATCTATAGCATGCAATTAACAATTAAAAGGCGGAATCATGCTTGTATGCACTTAAAAACAAAACATTAACCATGAAATTCAAAGCCTAGTAGATTGGTGAACCAAGACTCAACTCAAATCAAAGTGAGTTGAGAAATTTATACCTTTGTAGATTCCTCTTTGCATAAGCAAAGGCTAATCACCTAAGGAGAGGGCCTTCATTCCTTGCTTCTTAGATCCATGGATTTGGATGGAAGAATATGTTTCTCCAAGTTCTCAAAATAGAGAACCTCTAAGTCTCCACACCAAGGTAAGATGTGAAGAAGATATGAGTGACCTTGGAGGAGAAAGATTACTAGCTAATCCCTCCAAGGGTGGCAGGCCTCTTTAGAGAGAAAAGAGAGCTTGTGTTCTCATCTTTTCTCCAAAAGAAACCCTAAATGAATTTTGGCTATAAAGTCATATTTATACCTTTATTCATTGGAGTGGCAAACTTGTAATTAAAGCAAGTTCACTACCCTTCCTCTAAATGGCCGGCCATAGGGTTTTATTGGGCTTCCACAAACCATGAGTGACACCTAGCAGCATATCATGGTTACCCAAGCTAATCAGAAGAGGTGGAGAACCTATTCAATTTAGGATTACAAATGCGATACGGTATTTCTCTAATACAATACTCTTGACCACATTGTTTGGTTTGATAGTTTATTTATGTCTACTATCCAATGTGATTCGTGTGCTTATATGATTACCTTGAATGTGATTTGGAACGACTTCCTAAATCTCATTCATACTCTGGCTAGAGATTCTTAATCATATCATAGAGTATTCTCCCACAAACGGTTTGAAGGTTAGAGATCCCTTGTTGCACATTCAATTGCCTCCATGGCTAAGTGGCTTAACCCCAACTATGCCGTGGACACCCGCGAATGGAGTGACTTTGACATAATCAAAGATCAAGGACCTAACCACAAGACAACTATGATGCCTCAGGTCAAAGGACTAATTTGCATTATCCCAACCATGAGTTCTCATGTGACATGAGTAGGAGAACTCTTCGTTGATCGTGTTTAGTGGACTCATTCGCTATTGAGCACCTACATGCTTGTCTTGGTGTCAATCACACCAATGACTCGAGACCAGTCACTCTTCCTGAGAGAAGACACAGCACGTACTGATCTTAACGGACTGTCCATGCCCAATTGGCAATCCTATGATCAGGAACGTTTAGGATATGTATAAGAAAGAATGGTCTCATGAATCTAACTTCTTTAGATCGCATTCTCCCAATCACATATTCCTTGGACTTATCGTTTAAGCGTATAACATTTATATGAGACGGCTCAAACAATAATCTTTGCCCTTGATATTAAACTAGATTAGTTTAACATGTGAAATGTCCGTAAAGGATCATCATATGATTGGTTTAAGAGTCCACAACTTCATGTAATTACAACTAGAACCCAAAAATTTCAACAATAATAAAAACTTCATTAAAGGAGCAAAACAATTTGTCCTTTAGCGTTTTTGGGTCTTAACGTAAAAACGTAAACTTTTGGGTCAAAGTGCAAATACACAAAAGTATCAAAACTTTCTGTAATTGCATGAAAGCCCCAAAAGTACCCCCACTAAGGGGTGGCCGGTTTTGGTAGTGAAAAAGGAGGGGGAAAAAGGTTTTTGGTGAAAAATTCAAAATTTGAAAGTGTTTGGTGCAAGTGGATAGGTAGGTGAGGTAAAGGTTGATTGGGATGGGTTGTAAGAAAAATGTTTTGTCAAATAATAAAAGCATAAATCATCTATCCATCACCAATCAATAATAAACCAAAACTTTATTCAAAGCAACAAACATATTGAATCAAAACACCAAAACTTTTTGATCTTGGTAAGAACATCAAGAACATTGAAGAACACACATGAAAACTCATAAGAGCTCCATGAGTGTTTTCACTCAATAAAACTCAAATTTTCACTACATAAAAGAGGGTTAACATCCTAGGGTACTTGGGGGTTCCAAAAGTCACTTTAAAACTCTTTTAACAAGACAAACATGAACCCAAAAATCCACCCTTTGGATTTGGCCGAATCTCCCCACATACATGGCACCAAATTTTAGTTCCAATATTCATGCTTATATGAACTACATCTACAACATTTGAGATGCTAAATTTTCAAGCAAAAATTTATATTCAAAAGCAAGAACAAAGTTTGTAACATTTACAACATTTAAATCACAAACCATGAAAAACACAAAACCCAAAAGGATTCACCATAAACTAGACCTAGGCTCTTGATACCACTTGAAGGAAAAATTGTCCTAGCTAAGAACATGTGAGAATATTTGAACACATAGGCAAACTATTAACAAATTAAAGTAGGCATGCATTAAAAAACAATTCTAAAACCCATGACTTTCAAAGCCTAGTGAATGGTGAACCACAAGACTCTTTAACAACATTAAAGAGAATGAAGGATTTAGAGATTCATTACCCTTGAAGCTCATCCTTGTTTACACAAGGGATTCACCCAAGTGGAGGGCCTTCAAGTCACCTCCTAGCTCCTTGGGTCTTCCTTGTGATTTTCTTCCTTTTGATGCTCATTTGCTCCTTGAGGATGTGAGGAAAGAATCTCCAAAAACACCTACAACAACTTTGCCGTGCCTTCCACCCCTACATCAACTTTGCCAAAGGAGCAAGAGCACTCGAGGCACGAGCTTGTGATCACCTTGGCCTCACTAAGGGCGTCAAGGGAAGAAAGCTTGAAGAGGTACTTCGAGTCATTGACTTTAGATGCTGACTTAAGCAGCAGCTCATATCCGGTAGCCATGCAAGTCATGACTATTAGTGCGACTTTAATAGAAGAGCAGCTGGCACAAATAAGCGAAGTAATAGCAAGGCTGACAAGGATTGTGGAGGAAAATAACTTGTAGATTGTTACACTCGTCAACCGTCTAGAAGTGCAGCACGACAAGAAAGCTGACCTGAAGGTTTATCCACCAAAGGAAGAAACTAACGAAAAGGAGGAGCCTCTGATGGACAAAAATGAGGATAAGCTAAAGGTAGATCGAGCTATGACACTCATGGGATCTCTCTTTATCCAACAGCTGCAAGAGATGATCACAAGCATGATCAAGGCGCCATATGAAGGAAGCTCGCATTATTTTTTGCCGTACTCAAAGCCATACTCTAAAAATATTGACGCCTTGAGGATGTTAAGGGGTTATCAGCCACCCAAATTTATGCAATTCAATGGAAAGGGCAATCCTAAACAATATATTGCCCATTTCATTGAAACTTGCAACAATGCTGGGACGGAGGGAGACTATCTCGTCAAGCAGTTAGTGCGCTCGCTAAAAGGTAATACCTTTGACTGGTACACCGACCTTGAGCTCGAGTCCATCAGCAGCTGGGACCAGCTTGAAAGGGAATTCCTTTACAACTTCTAAAACACTTGCCGCACTGTAAACATGCTGAGCTGACGAGTACGAAATAGTTGCAGGATGAACCTATTGTCAACTACATCAATATGTGGCATTCATTAAGTCTGGATTGCAAAGATCGGTTTTTTGAAACCTTCGCCATTGAGATGTGTTTTCAAGGCATGCATTGGGGGTTACATTACATCATCCAAGGCATAAAACTTAGAACATTTGAGGAGCTGGCAACCCGTTCCCACGACATAGAGTTGAGTATCACCAATCATAGGAAGAAGAAGCCAATCACCGACTTCAAGAAGGATAAGTTGTTTGCCCCAAAGGTAGACAAGACTGGGAAGAAGCCCACCAAGGAAGCTTTTACCATCAATACTATCCCCATCAAGACCTCATACATGCCCTTCAAGATCTTCTCCAAAAACTAAACGAAGGAGATGAATAGAGGTGAGCCTTTTCGCACCCAAGACAGGTACAAAAACACATTGAAGGAACTTGAGCAGAAGACGTACCCTTTTCTTTACTCTGACGTGGCTGCAATGCTAGACGACCTGTTGAAGAAAAAGGTAATTGAGTTACCTAAATGCAAACGCCCCAAAAAGATGAATCACATTAACAATCCTAGGTACTGCAAGTATCATCGTATCGTGAGTTATCCTATTGGCAAGTGCTTCATCCTTAAAGAGCTCATCATGAAGCTAGCACAACAAGGGCAAATCGGGCTTGACCTTGAAGTCACGGCTGCAATACATATTACTACGATCGTGTTTGGATCCTTCGATCCCGTGCCTTTCCAAGTGACACATGACTACTCCCGTCTATGCTTAAACTACACAACATCTTCTGCACAACCATTGTTGGAGGCAAGCGACCAAAATGCACCTACCAATGATGAATAAGCGTGGACACTGGTGACCTACAAAAGGATAAGGAAGCCAAGACCACAAGCCACAAGGTCAAAGGTGGAACAAAGGAGAAAGCACCGCCACCGTAACAGTAGGAAACCCAAAAGAAACGTAAGAGCTGCTAAGCCAATGTACGTTGGGGAACATATGGAGCAAGAGCCATGCATTCCTGTCTCCTTGCACGAGTACTTCTCGAAGGACTTCTTCCAACAGTGTACTTCCGTGGCCTATCACATGGTTGAAGTGGAGATAAAAGAGCCCTCAAAAGGCAAAGCTATCGCTGTCAAGGAAGAGAAGACCTTTAAGCCTAAAAAAGGCTTGCCAACATATTTTAACATCGAGGAAGCACTACTAATGTCCAAGAAGATGCGAAAAGCACTAGTAGCGGTCTTGGCCAGTCTCGACGACCACAAAGTGCAAGAAAGCAAAGACGAAGGCTTGAAACTTCGGCCACATGAGTATGCCATGTGTTGTGTTGCCCATGACACAATCAACTTCACTGATAAAGATTTGCTGCTGGGATCAAAGCCTCACAACCGTCCTCTCTTCGTCTCTAGGTACATAAGGGAGCATAAAGTCAAATGTATGCTTGTGGATGGTGGATCGACCATAAACATCATGCTAAAGTCAACAATGACCACAATCGGCATCAAGTTAAATAACTATCCCAAAGCTACCTCATAATCCATGGTTTTAACCAAGAAGAACAAAAAATGATGGGTAGGATCCGAGTGGAGATGACCATTGGCGAATTTAAATCAAGCATGCTATTCTATGTGATTGATGCGAGGCAACACCAAGCCATTCACTAAAATCGAATCACACTTCGCGGACGCCGAGTTCTATATGGATGAAGACATGGTGCCTAAAGCTCTTCCAAAAGAAATCAAATCCATAGGCAAAGCCGCACCTAAGAAACAAGAATGGCAAGCTGTACCCAAGAAACAAGAAGGGGAAGTTGTGCCATCTTCAAGCAAAAACGACGATGAGCCTGCTAAGCCCATAACAACTAAAGAGAATGTGACGCCCTCAAAAGGACCAAACACACCCATCTTCCAATATATCCCAGTACTAAGAATAAAGAAAGGCAATCCCTATTCGAAATGGAACAAGCAAAATCGACACACAGCTATACAAGGACGATGTAAAGCTCCTCAAAACAAATGCAGTTTTACCTCTGACATAGTTGGGCAACGCTAAAGTTTCAAAACCACCATAAGGCTTTGTAAAACCCTGCCAAAGGGGGCAGAATCAAGCTCTTTTCCAACCAAGAGGACCAAAGAAGGTTTCGACCCAAACGTCTACAAACTCATGTCAAAGGCTAGGTATGATTTCTCCTCCACTTTAAATCTTAGAAGGAAGAATGAAAACACCGTTAACGACAAAGAACATTACCTCACCAAGATGCAAAAGAAGTTGAAGGAGCATGCTTACAGATTTGACAACAACAAAGCTGGACCTAGCTCCACACCAAATACACCTGTGAAAATTTCAAGAAAAGCAAAAAACACTAGCACTCAACACATCAGCGTAAGTGTTAAACAAGATCAAGATGAGCTTAAACTCGTCCCTCGAACATCAGTCTTTGATAGGTTGAATCGTTCAAAGCCCAAAATCCCAGCACTTGATCGCATTGGTGATCAATATCGAACTTCTGTCTTCAAACGGGTTAACACACCAACACCTCAAAGATCTGTGTTCGAAAGGTTGTCAAAACCTAAGAAGTAAAGTGACATGGGTAGCAATCTTCCATGATGGTCGGCCTTGGAACGACTTGATGAAACTAAGAAGCATTCTAGGAAGAGGAAGACAACGCCAAAAGAAGAAAAGCTCGATGATCTAGTAGCAAATGATGACTTTCGAAGCTCAATTATAACCTTGGAAGTTGACACAAAAGGGCAAGTAAAGGTAAAGAGGTGCATCATCATCCATGTTGGCCAATCTTTACCCCAACAAGAGCAAGAAGACGACACTAAAAAGGAGGTCCAAGACGTCTTCCACATCACAATCTAAGAAGACAAAGAAAATGAAATCCTCGAGGAAGACGTCACCTCTGTGCCACCACAACCCGAGGACGGGAAGGGGGCAAGTCACGGTTGATGATCTTAAGGAGCTTAAGTTAGGCACAAGTGAGAATCTGAAGCCTATCTTCGTAAGTGCACTACTAAGTGTAGACGAGATCGAGGAGTACTACCAATTTGATTTGTAAGTGAGAGGTCTTAGGTTCGATTCCTACCAAAGGCGAATTTGAACCACATTATTGTTAGTTTATTGTGAGGCTAAATTCACTATTTCTTCTTCAGTGTAAACAATATCGTGTTAAAACAAAAAAAATTCAATCATCAAATGATAATTTTCATGTTTATATTTTAAGTGGAAAGCAGCTTCGTACAGTAGGGTATGCAGTGCCTTTTCCCTTTTTAACTTTTTAGTACAATCTTTGCTTGGCAAAGTAACACCTTACTTGTGGGCTCTCCTGCACATAATACAAAAGCAATGTTCGACTTCTTCAAATGAGGAAGTATATAATGTTATGTTTAAGTGATTTGCAAATGATCATGAATGTCCGCCCAAGGTCTTTCCAATTTGGAGATGTTGTCTTGTCATTACGAAGGCCTATCATCACAACTCACAAGATAAAAAGCAAGTTCACATCAAAGTGGGATGGACCTTACGTAATACAAGAGGTCTATAGAAACAACGCTTACTTAATCATGGTAGAAGACGGCTTAAAGATCGGCCCCATGAATGGCAGATTCTTGAAGTGTTACTACCTTTAAACTAAACAAGCAAAGCTCATCGCCTGCATGAGCCAAAACTGCATAGGCAACAATGCTCCTTGTTCTCACGAGCTTAAAAGGCGACACCCAATGCTTCTTGTTCAGACGAGCTTAAAAGGCGACAACCAATGCTCTTTGTTCGCACGATCTTAAAAGGCGACACCCAATGCCCTTCGCCTGCATGAGCCTAAAATTGACAGGCACAAAGCTCCTCACTTGCATAAGCCTAAACTGCAAAGGAAACAATGCTCATTGTCCACACGAGCTTAAAAGGTGACACTCAACGCTCATGGCCCGTAATGAAGGAAATATTTATGAAAACTAGTTCATTTGAGCAACATCTACAACATGTAATTAATAATTAAAGGCGGAATCATGCTTGTATGCACTAAAAAAAAACTTTACCTATGAAATTCAAAGCCTAGTAGTTATGGTGAACCAAGACTCAACTCAAGAACAAAGTGAGTTGAGAAATATTATACCTTTTGTGGGTGAAGCTTTTGTGTTGAAGCTTTTGTAGGTGAAGCTTTGGAGTTGAAGCTTTGTAGGTGAAGCTTTAGAGTTAAAGCTTTTGTTGGGTACCATGAATTGATTTTGCTTCACACTATCTTGATCAAGATAGTGTGAAGCTTTTGAGAATTTGTAGTTGTCCTCCATTGATGAAGCTTTTGTTGGTGAAGCTTTTGTGTTGAAGCTTTTTTGTTGAAGCTTTTATAGGTGAAGCTATTGTGGGTGAAGCTTTTGTAGGTGAACCTTTGGAGTTGAAGCTTTGTAGGTGAAGCTTTGAAGTTGAAGCTTTTGTTGGGTACCATGAATTGATTTTGCTTCACACTATCTTGATCAAGATAGTGTGAAGCTTTTGAGAATTTGTAGTTGTCTTCCATTGATGAAGCTTTGTTGAATTTCGCTTTTTTTTTTTTTTTTGGAAACTAGAAATTTGAAAATGTGGGAGAGACAACATATACAAATTTTGCTTCCACACTATTGAGCAGGAGATTGTGATGCAAGCCACACCTTGTAGTAGTCGAAGGTTTGGATGAACCATATAAATTGAATTTGCTTCGAACAGTCTTGAATTTGCCTTGAAGGTTTGAGAATTGTAGTTGCCTTTCATTGATGAAGCTTTTGTTGGCACCATAAATTGGTTTTGCTTCACACTGTCTTGATCAAGAGTGTATGAAGCTTTTGAGAATTGTGGTTGCCCTCCATTGATGAAGTTCTTGTTGGCACTATAAATTGGTTTTGCTTCACACTGTCTTGATCAAGAGTGTGTGAAGCTTTTGAGAATTTTGGTTGCCCTCCATTGATGAAGCTTTTGTTGCACCATAAATTAGTTTTGCTTCACACTGTCTTGATCAAGAGTGTGTGAAGCTTTTTAGAATTGTGGTTGAATTGATGAAGCTCTTGTTGGCACCATAAATTGGTTTTGCTTCACACTATCTTGATCAGGAGTGTGTGAAGCTTTCTACGAGTTGTAGTGTTTGTATTGTTACAGAGGGGAAATGTTTAAAGCAGATGCAAGAAGGCTGAATAGCTTGATGTTCATATGCCATGCACTGAAGTTATTGTTGGCTTGCAATAAGAGTTTGTTGGTGACTATAACTCTTGTTGGGCATAAGTGCTCCCCTAGTTGAGTTGTCAAGCTTGAGGGTTTTTTAGTATTTGTGAATGCTAGGAGTACACATGTACAAGTTATACCACTTGTCTTCTGGTAGGTGGAATGAATGGTGAGTTGCTTTCATCACTTGGTTGGTGGTACGAAGGTGAGTTCCTTCATAACCTTTCATCATATTTCATCACCTGGTTGGTGGCATGAATGGCAAGTTGCCAAAATGATATTAGAGTACGGGTTGTACATTTCATCACCTGGTTGGTGGCATGAAGGAGAGTACAAATTGTACATTTTATCACCTGATTGGTGGCATAAAGATGAGTTCCTTTTTCACCTGGTTGGTGGCATGAGTGGCAAGTTGCCAAATGATATTAGAGTACATGTTGTACATTTTATCACCTGGTTGGTGGCATGAATGGCAAGTTGCCAAATGATATTAGAGTACGGGTTGTACATTTCATCACCTGGTTGGTGGCATGAAGGAGAGTAGGGGTTGTACATTTCATCACCTGGTGGTGGCATGAAGATGAGTTCCATATTCAGTTGGTTGGTGGCATGAGTGGCAAGTTGCCGAATGATATTAGAGTACGGGTTGTACATTTTATCACCTGGTTGGTGGCATGAAGATAAGTTCCATCTTGCCATTTTATCACCTGGTTGGTGAGAATAAGGGCAAGGTGTCTAGGCACATTGTAGCAAGTGTCGAATGACACAAAGTATGTTGAACCCTTTTAAAGCACAGTTGGCTTATATATGAATGTGTTGGAATATATGATTGAACGAATATACTGTGAAACTGTTCGTTTATTTGTATAGTCTTGTTGACATATACTTAGACTTTGTTTCATGTTGGAAGCATGAAGGATGATTTTGTGAAAACATGTTCATTTGAATAACATCTATAGCATGCATTTAACAATTAAAAGGCGGAATCATGCTTGCATGCATTCAAAAACAAAACATTAACCAAGAAATTCAAAGCCTAGTAGATTGGTGAACCAAGACTCAACTCAAATCAAAGTGAGTTGAGAAATATATACCTTTGTAGATTCCTCTTTGCATAAGCAAAGGCTAATCACCCAAGGAGAGGGCCTTCATTCCTTGCTTCTTAGATCCATGGATTTGGATGGAAGAATATGGTTCTCCAAGTTCCCAAAATTGAGAACCTCTAAGTCTCCACACTAAGGTAAGATTGATGAAGAAATGAGTGACCTTGGAGTAGTGGGATTGCTAGATACACCCTCCAAGGGGGCCGGCCTCTTTAGAGAGAAAAGGAGAGACATGTTCTCTCCAATTTTCTCCAAAAGAACCCTTAATGAATTTTAGGCTATAAAGTTATTTATATACTCACTTCTTTAAATGACTTAAGAACCAAAAACCCTAATTCAATCACACATGGCCGGCCACATAAGGGATTTGGGCTTTTGGGCCTTTGTGAATCTTTATTCATTAAATTGTCATACAACTTAAGTCAATAGGCTTGACGTTCGAAGCCCATTGGGCCTTAAGGTCCAAAACTATCCCGAGGTCTTTAACGAACTTATTCGTTTGATTAATTAACATATTAATTAATCCTTGCCATAAATAATTAAACCATTTAATTATTCTTACTCATCTCCATTGTTTCTTCAATCTCCACCTTACACGGTGTACGATCCATTAGGTTCCTTTTAGCGAGGTAGTGGGCGATTAAAACTCTTTGAAATCGATTGTGAATTGAAACTTACTTTCAATTCTCACTTTAGTGTTTATACACGTTTAGGGCTTCCACAAACCAAGAGTGACACCTAGCAGCATATCATGGTTACCCAAGCTAATCAGAAGAGGTAGAGAACCTATTCAGTTTAGGATTACAAATGCAATATGGTTTTTCTCTAATACAATACTCTTGACCACATTGTTTGGTTTGATAGTTTATTCATGTCTACTATCCAATGTGATTCGTGTGCTTATATGATTACCTTGAATGTGATTTAGAACGACTTTTCTAAATCTCATTCATACTCTGGCCAGAGATTCTTAATCATATCATAGAGTATTCTCCCCCAAACGGTTTGAAGGTTAGAGTGTTGGAAGTATGCCCACAAAGCCACTCATTTGATGTAATAGCTTTTTGGAATACTTAATGTATTAAACTTTTATATGTTTAATGGAGGGCAAAGCTTATTGTTAATCACTATTTATTGTATCATGTGTTTAAGCAATAAGGGAATCCAATGGATGTATTTGATCTAAGAGACAAGTGATCTAAGTAAGTTAGATTATCGAGACCATTCTCTTATGTTCATTCCTAAAACGTTCCTAGCCATAGAATTGCCAATTGGGCATTGACAATCTGCTAAGGTTAGTATGTGTTATGTTGACTCAAGCGTGAGTATGACTAGTCTCAAGTCATTTGGTGTTGGACACTAAGACAAACACATAGGTGCTCGAAAGAGTAATCGAGTACACTGAACTACGATCAAAAGAGAGTTCGAACATACATGTCATGTATGAACTCTAAAGTTGCAATATGCAAAGTAGTCCTTTGACCTGAGGCATCATAGATGTCTAATGGTTAGGTCCTTGATCTTTGATCATGTCAAACGACATTCCATCGGAGTGTCCACGGCATTGTTGGGGTCAAGCTATCTAGTCATGTAGGCATATGAATGCACAACAAGGGATCTCTAACCTTCCATGGTGGAAGGAGAATACTCTAAGATATGATTCTAAAGTCTTTGGCCAAAGCATATGAATATGACTTAGGAAGTTTGTTCCAAATCATATTCAAGGGAATCATATAGAGATGTATCACATTGGATAGTAGACATGAAACAAACTATCACTCAAACAATGTGATTAAGAGTATTGTATTAGAGAAGGACCGTATTGCATTGTAGTTGTAACTGGATAGGTTCTCCAACCACTTCTACTTAGCTTGGGTAACCATGACATACTACTAGGTGTCACTCATGGTTTGTGGAAGCCCTAAATGATTAGCAAACACTAATCATTAAGGGAGAATTGAAATGTGGTTTCAATTCACAATCGATCGTTAAGAGTAACAATCGCCCACTACCTCGCTAATTGGAACCTAATGGATCGTACACCGAGTAAGGATGTATGTGAGGAAATTAAATGAAATGGATAAGCAATTAAATGGTTTAATTGATGAATGGTCAAGATTAATTAATTAGTTAATTAATTTTACGAAAGGTTCGTATTGGGCTTTTAAGTTTGTTTTGGGCTTCGGGTCTCAAAAGCGTTTTGGTCCACAAGCCCCATTGTGTTTAAGTTGTATGACAACTAAAACAAAATGGGCAATTAGCCCAATAACATTAATATGGCCGGCCATTAGGGTGAATGGGCAAGCTTGGATTAATTACAAGTTTGCCATTCACTTGAAATGAAGTATAAAAGGAACTTTATAGCTTTATTTCTCATTAGGGTTTTCTTAAAGAAATTGGGTGAAACACTTTCTCTCATTTTTCTCTAAAGAGGCCGGCCACTTAGGGGAGGGATATCTAGCAATCTCTTCTTCCCTAAGTCATCCATATTATCTTCACAAAATACATCCTTGGTGTGGAGACTTAGAGACATCAAACTTTTGGTGTTTTGGAGAACAAATCCTCAAATCCTCAAAGAATCAAAGGAGCACTAAAAGGAGGAAAATCACAAGGAATATTCAAGGAGCTTGGAGGTGACTTAAAGGCCCTCCACTTGGGTGAATCCCTTGTGTAAACAAGGATGAGCTTCAAGGGTAAAGAAACTCTAAATCTTTACTTCTCTTTAATGTTGTTAAAGAGTTTATTGGTTCACCATATACTAGGCTTTGAAAGTCATGGGTTTTATGAATTGTTTTTTAATGCATGCCTACTTTAAAGTGTTAATAGCTTGCATGAGTATTCAATTGTTCATACTTGTTCTTAGCTAGGACAAAATTTTTCCTTCATAGAGATCCCTTGTTGCGCATTCACTTGCCTCCATAGCTAAGTGGCTTAACCCCAACGATGCCGTGGACACCCTCCTGATGGAGTGACTTTGACATAATCAAAGATCAAGTACTTAACCACAAGACAAACGTGATGCCTCAGGTCAAAGGACTACTTTGCATTATCCCAACCATTAGTTCTCATGTGACATGAATATGAGAACTCTTCGTTGATCGTGTTCAGTGAACTCATTCTCTATTGAGCACCTACGTACTTGTCTTGATGTCACACACACCAATGACTCGAGACTAGTCACTCTCCCTGAGAGAAGACACAACATGTACTGATCTTAACGGACTGTCAATGCCCAATTGGCAATCCTATGATCAGGAACGTTTAGGATGTGTCTATGAAAGAATGGTCTCATGAATCTAACTTCTTTAGATCGCATTCTCCTAATCACATATTCCTTGGACTTATCGTTTAACCATATAACATTTATATGAGACGGCTCAAACAATAATCTTTGCCCTTGATATTAAACTAGATTAGTTTAACATGTGAAATGTCCGTAAAGTATCATCATATGATTGGTTTTAGGGCACATTTCCAACAATCTCCCATTTGCACTAGAGCCAATCAGCTTAGTCATCAGTGATGATACCTCTTCTGTAGTCATTTCATAAATGGCTGAATAGTAGGCCTAGACAATGGATATCTATATGTTATCCATAGAAGCAACCTTGAGAATAACGATGTCACCATTATACATGATTCTCAATCATGTGGTTCAGTCTCTCATTTGAGTTCGGACCTTGATGAGACCTTGATTCCCTGGCTTGAGCTATCGCCCCATTAGTGTCATAGTGTCAGTACACTAGATACACTTTCTGGTTGGAACCGAATAGAGAGTTCATAAATGAACTTTCCCATCCAAACAACATTGTTGTAAGCTTCTATATGGCAATATATTTTGCATTCATAATGGAACACACTAAAGTCATTACTTTTATTGTTTCCATCCAAATATCTCTTTAGTCATAATAAAGAGATATCTGATTATCTCTTCATTCATAATGAAGAAACATCCAATGATGGATTAGATTCATAATCTAATACATTTACGCTTCCTTTACGTTACTCTAATTCTTCCTCATTCTTTAAGGAATCTATCCTTTAGTATTTCTTAAATACTTAAGGACTCACTTGATAGTTGCCATGGTTCTGATCCTGGGCTTGCACTGATATTGTCTTGTACCGTTCTAGGTACAACTCATATCAATGTTTTTCATACAATATGAAATACATAAATCACCTTTATGCGTATGCATAAATGATTCTATTTACACATTATTTCTTTGGGAGTCAAAGAGTACGTTCTCTTTGAGAAGAGCAACTTCTTAGTCTCACTAGAGTTGTCCTTCTAATTGAAGTTTATCATCATATGAGAAACTTCCTAGCATCCATTGTCTATTATTAGGGATTGATATAATCCAATTATATCATGAAATATATCATTATAGATTTCCATCCCATGTATATAGACTATATCTCCCATATACATTCTATCTTCATATAATGTTTCAAAGTCATAACTTTAAAGAAGAAGTATTCTTTTCATTTCCAAAATTAATATATCATATATATTTAAATTTTAGGAACATGATTAACTCCCACTAATCTTTTGTAAACCTAGTAAACAAAAGATTCATTTACATCTTTATGAGAAATCAAACGATTTGATCTTTCTCTCATAAGACGCTTATAGCTCCCACTAGCTTGCTAAGATCCATGATGGATGGATCTACACAACTTACATGTCTTGTGATTCATAGTTTTAGACATATATTATCAAGACTATCTTAATAATGGTTTCGGAAACCCATATTATGTCCAAACATTGAATCACCATTTAGTTGTAGCTAGCTATCTTCAAATTAATTGAAACCAAGACTACGTCAAAAATGGTTTCTTCAAAGTCAACCATCCTTTTGATTGTAGTTACCTTAAGCTACCAATTAGCTTATGAAGGTTTCATTATTTCGGGTCAAATGGTACTTTACCATTTCCTTGAGTATATATCATATATATACACTCAATGTAGTCATAAGGATTTTCATTCTTATTTCTTTCGAATTAAGAGGTGTAACTCTATGACATAGTCATAAAGTTCAAACCATTCAACTGAGACGGTTTATAAATCCTTCTCGACTACCTTGGAGCTTGTGGTATAGGAACTAGGTTGTTATATTTGTTGATCACTATCTTGTTTCTTAAAGAACCATTCTTTGAGTTCTATCCCTCGTTCATTTTCTCTTAGGCAAATCACATTGTAGGATTACAATGAACTTGAAGGGAAATCTATGAGATTCATGTATGGGATTTCTAAATGACTATCATGCATATCCAAAACAATTATGATATACGAAAGCAGCGGAAGCATTTATAACATATTATCAAAGCTATAGTCATGCAAATCCCCTTCAAGGTTCATAGGTTTATATATAATGCATCAAAACAAATTATAGAATCAAGAACAAAGTGAAGGTAAGTCTTATACCTCTTGATCTAGACTTGAGACCAAGGATGGACCACCTCCAAGCCCTTTGCTCCTTGAAATCCTTGAGCCTAGCTTCCCTCCTTGCCTCCTCCACTTTGAAAGAATGAATGCTCCTAGGTTCTCTTCAAGTTTCCAAAGTAGGAAACCTCTAAAGATCCTCACCCACTAGTGTAGTGAGAAGGATGAAGGAATAACCAAAAGGGTGAAAGATTGTTAGCTAAAACACCCCAATGGTGGCCGGCCCTTTGATGTGTTAGAGAGCTTTTTCTTTTGCCTCTTTGTTGTTTAAACACTTCAAAAAACCCTAATGAACTTTATCACTATAAAGTTCCTTATATAGACAAAAGAAAACCTAGTCAACACTTGACTAAATATCTCTCCTTCCCCACATAATATGGCCGGCCCTCTTTGTGTTGTTTGGGCTTTGGGCTTTCATTTATTTCAAGTCATCCAATGCTTGAATAAAAGCCCAATGGGCCCAATTAAACCCGAACGTTTCTTTAAGCCCAAAACGATCTTTATCGCTTTTATGATTTCTTTAGACTTTTCTAAATTAATCACAACACATAATTAATCCAATTAATTGTTTCCATCATCCATTAGTTACTCACCACAATAGTGTTTTGGTGAACAATCTTTTAGGTTCTAATTAGCAAGGCAGTGAGGTGATTGGCATCAATCCAATTGCTTATATTTAATTCAATCACTTAGTGAATTAAAACTTCATTTTAATTCACCTTTCTTCTTTGACGACTACATTTAATCATCTAGAAGAACTCACAAGCTATGAGTGACATCTAACCATATGTCATAGCTACACAAGCTAATGTAGAAGTTTATTCGAAGAACCTAGTCAGTTGGAATTACAATGTAATTCAATCCTTCTCTAATACAATACTCTCAATCACATCATTAGGGTATGGATATATCATGTCAAACCCCTAATGTGATTATTCCTTCATATATGATTCATTTGAGTCGTATAGGAACGCTTTCCATTCAATACGCTCGATACTTCGGCCGAAGATTCCCGAATCATATCTTAGAGTATTCTTCCTCTCTTATCGAGGATTAGAGATTCCTTGTTGCGCATACACTTGCCTTCATGACTAAGTGGCTTAACCCCAATTATGCCGTGGACACCCTCGAATGGGGAGACTTTGACATAATCAAAGATTAAGTACTTAACCACAAGACAACGACGATGCCTCAGGTCTAAGGATTACTTACATCTTTCCAACCATTAGAGTTACATGCTTGACATGTGAGTAGACCTCCATGCAAGTACTCTCGTTCGATTGTGTTCAGTGAACTCATTCCCCTAATGAGCACCTACATACTTGTCTTAGTGTCACAACACGAATGGGATGAGACCTTCCATCCTTCCAATTGAAGCAGACATAGTATGTACCGGTCTACGCATTGTCAGTATCCCTCCGACAATCCAACGACCAGGAACCTTTTGGACACAATGGTTATGTGAAGAAGGTCTCTGTAGTCTAACATCATTAGATTACTTCTTCAATCGATCCATTGTCCATGGATACACTATTTAGGACATATATCGTTAATTGAGATAGTCCTAATTCGTGTTTTTGCTATTTGATGTATAAGAATCATCCATACATCGATTCATTTGTCCTGAAAGATTTCTTCCAAAGATTGACTTTCAGGGCATATTTCCAACAGAACTACCCAACAAAACAACATTTGTTAGTTGATTTATAGAAGTGATATCCAAAAGTTAATTTAAGGATATCCCACAAGATTGTTATCAAACAAATATTGCTTATTAGCACACAACCCCAAATCCTAACATGCATAAGATTTGTCTTTCTTTCCAACTACATCCTATGGAGTCATGAAAAATTTGGAAGATCTTCTAATTGACAATCATATTGTTTTAGAAGTATATATTCTATATATGGGTAATTGATAATATCCAATGAACTAAATCTTATTCAAGTTCGTTCTTCTCCTTATGGAGAAATCCATTATCATATGATGCTTCTTTCCTTGATATCTTTCAAGAAAACTATTCTAAAGTGTTACCATTCCTTGGATCAAATCTAAGGATGTAAATACTTTAGACGTCTTACTCATCAACTTACATTTCTTGAATTCTTTGAAACCTTTTGCAAAGTATTCGGACTTGTGTTTATTTAAAGTAAACTATAGTCCAACCGAGGGTGATCTTCGGTGAATGTCATACAACATGAGTAGCATTATGTTGTGGATAAGTGCCACTAACATCTAAGTGAATCAACCTCAACAACTTTGTGATTCTTTATTCTTTCCAAAAGAATAAAGATTCGAACATTTCGCCTCTATACAATTTTAACAAGAAGGTATTGGATCTGGATCTAACGATCCAAAGCATCCATCTATGACCAACTCATAATTTATGATTTAGAGGTATCACAATTTAGTTGAGATTAGTCACTACCTTGCAACCTTTTGGGTTTTAAGCATCATTA
The DNA here is from genome assembly GCF_916048215.2 of Malus sylvestris. Lineage (NCBI taxonomy): Eukaryota > Viridiplantae > Streptophyta > Magnoliopsida > Rosales > Rosaceae > Malus > Malus sylvestris. Next base: position 16,736,391 of record NC_062269.1, read on the forward strand.
TATTCTAAACAGTTAACACTACCATATCATCTCTACTATAGAGACAATCAATTAGATTACTATAATCCAATCATTGATTAATAAAGAACAATGTTTTGTCAAACAAAACATTCATCCATCTCTACTATAGTGACGGAATTAAGTTCCTTAAAATTGGAATGTAAAGACAATCTTTGGTTTTTCCAATTTCTTTGGTAGTTCATATGAGGAAGTAAGTACTATCTGCTTTCGCAGAGATCTATATTTTATTCACGTTCTGAATGTGAAGTACCTTTTCTTCTCTCATATATCTTCTACTTCTTATTAGTCACACTTTTACAACGATTGTAAAACATAGTTGCTAATACAGAATCAAGCATTCAAGTAGAAGAACCAACTGTTTTGAACTATTCAAGAACAATTTACAACACCTTCGAAAGGTGTGTTCTTGACACTTGCAAGACATTTCTTGCAAATACCCCTTCCAATGTCCATCCTTTCATAAAGAAAGTTTGTTCCCTTGGAGTTTATTTCGAATTTCTTCATTTGACTTCTCCTTTGACTACAATAGTCATGGTCCCTAAACTCCCACTATCTCTCTTGAAACCTTTTTCAATTGTGTTATACACATGAAACATTTTGGAGAGCATGTGTTTATTGTTCACTACATAATTTACAATAAACTTAGTGAACCATTAGGATAGGGACATAAATGTGAAGTCCTAGCCTAGTTTCCGTCTCGTTAAGTGGTTTATCACTTCAACACTCAATGATTCAAAATCATCATAAGTCCATGTTAATGGACTATTTTTGTCAACCAACCATTATGTTCTAAACATAATTACAAACTTTCAAGAGTTGTACAAGGCAACTCTCATTTCTTCATACAACAATTTGTAAGTGAAGAATCATGGCACATTAAGTGTCCATGCCTTTGTGCTTTCTTCTCAAGTTCCTTGTTCATGTAACAAAGAAACAAGCACTAAGTGTTTGCATTGACTAAGAGTTGTTCAAAGCAACTCCTATTTCTTCATACAACAAATTGTAATTGAAGAATTATGACATTAAAAGTGTTGTCCTCTTTATGATAGACCTTTTCTAACATATTCTTCTAATGATACATTATCAATAGGAAGATTGTGAGGATGAGACTACTTAGGTACATTTACAAGCCATTAAAGACAATCTATGGTTTTGTAGTACCAAGTCCGGAAACTAAAGCTTTCGGTTTTTATTTGTCAAGTGTGGAATAGCGTTTGCAAATATATTGGTAAACAAATACATAACGAATATAAATTGATTGATTTTAAGCCATTTGATTTGGTCTTTAAATCAAATAGCACCACCCACTATTTTTGGCAAATTCCATATCCCTCATTGGAATTCGAGAGTTTTGGATGAAACTCTTATTAGGGTATGGGAGACTCACTATTACCAAGCCCACCTCACAATGATATGATATTGGCTAGCATTAATAATAATGAGAGAGTACGCTTACTCGTTTGCATCTCTTGCGAGTACCCATCTTATTTGGCCTCTAGAGAATGTAACCTAACAATGATATGATATTGGCTCCATTGCACTTAGTTAAGTCATTCCCACCATGCTTAGTTCATGAAGGGGTTCAAGAATAGCCTCACAATGATATGATGTTGGCCATCCTCGTTGCCTACACTCACCTCATCAAGTATGTATATAGACTCCTCCTGAGTATAAGCATGCACTTTGCACTCCCCCATGATAGGGTGAAGGCGGTGTACAAGTCATAAACGATCGGAGCTACCACGGTGGAAGGCCACGAAAGAGTGTTCAAAGCACTCTCACGCTTGTCAACTTAATAATGGTTTGGTTGAGGGTTTTAGGTCTCATCACATATAAACATACATTTTAATCTCTATTAAAACAATTTTGGTCCTATTACAACTATTGGTCTATTTGATTGTTTTAGTTGTATATAATACTCCCACTATGCTTATAAAACGGTTTTTAAAGCAAGAGTATATGATACTACTAACATAACCTTTGCATTCATTTGATGGACTATATAGTTGCCTTAGGGCCTTAGGATGACTATGAACCTTTGTTTAGATTCAACATGAGCCTTGTGTTGAATCTCGGTCTAGGGATGGTGATTGCTTTTAGTTATGCGTTTAATCACATTAAGGCGTGTTGTCTTGGGGCGTTGGACCCAACTACTTCATTTTCATGCATATCAAATAAAGCAAGAAAGAAGTACTTCAAAGTAAAGGTGAGCTTATGCTCATTACAACATTTGCATAAATCAAATTACTTTAAAGTAAATAAGAGCTTAAGCTCTTTTACAACATTTGATCAAATCAAATTACAACCAAAATGTAATCTACACATTCCCATGCTTCAAACAAATTTGAAACGGCCTATCACATAGCTCAATTATCGTAGCCTTAGGTTCATAATCACCCTTTAATTAATTAACACTTTAACTAATTAAATTGAATGCAACATTTTCATTTGGTTTTTGTATCCATAAAATTGATTTAAATGGAGCTAAACAAAATGAAAATCCAATTCTCATTTAAAGAGACAAAACAATTTTGTTCTCAACCTAATTTGGGCCATCATGCAATAACCACAACCTTTTGGGCTATAAAGCAATTAACCTCAACTTTTGGGCTATATTGCAAAACGTTTGGGGTCACTTTGTAAAAAACACAAAAGTCCACTACTTCATGTAATTACAACTAGAACCCGAAATTTAAACAATGCAAAAACTTCATTAAAGGAACAAAACAATTTGTCCTTTAGCGTTTTTGGACCTAAACAATACGGTCTTTCTCTAATACAATACTCTTGACCACATTGTTTGGTTTGATAGTTTATTCATGTCTACTATCCAATGTGATTCGTGTGCTTATATGATTACCTTGAATGTGATTTGGAACGACTTCCTAAATCTCATTCATACTCTGGCCAGAGATTCTTAATCATATCATTGAGCATTCTCCCTCAAACAATTTGAAGGTTAGAGATCCCTTGTTGCGCATTCACTTGCCTTCATGGCTAAGTAGCTTAACCCCAACTATGTCGTGGACACCCTCGAATGGAGTGACTTTAACACAATCAAAGATCAAGGACTTAACCACAAGATAACTATGATGCCTCAGGTCAAAGGACTACTTTGCATTATCCCAACCATGAGTTCTCATGTGACATGATTATGAGAACTCCTCGTTGATCGTGTTCAGTGGACTCATTTGCTATTGAGCACCTACATGCTTGTCTTGGTGTCAATCACACCAATGATTCGAGACTAGTGACTCTCACTAAGAGAAGACATAGCATGTACTGATCTTAACGGACTGTCAATGTCCAATTGGCAATCCTATGATCAGGAACGTTTAGGATATGTATACAAAAGAGAATGGTCTCATTAATCTAACTTGTTTAAATCACATTCTCCTAATTACATATTCCTTGGACTTATCGTTTAAGCATATAACATTTATATGAGACGGCTTAAAACAATAATCTTTGCCCTTGATATTAAACTAGATTAGTTTAACATGTGAAATGTCCGTAAAGTATCATCATATGATTGGTTTTAGGGCACATTTCCAACACACCTACATGCTTGTCTTGGTGTCAATCACACCAATGACTCGAGACTAGTCATTCTCACTAAGAGATGACATAGCATGTACTGATCTTAACGGACTGTCAATGCCCAATTGGCAATCCTATGATCAGGAACGTTTAGGATATGTATATGAAAGAGAATGGTCTCAGTAATCTAACTTGTTTAAATCACATTCTCCTAATTACATATTCCTTAGACTTATCGTTTAAGCATATAACATTTATATGAGACGGCTTAAACAATAATCTTTGCCCTTGATATTAAACTAGATTAGTTTAACATGTGAAATGTCCGCAAAGTATCATCATATGATTGGTTTTAGGGCACATTTCCAACATAAAGTGCCTAATCAAGAGAGTGTGCAGGTGAGCGGGTTTGAACCCTCTCCACAGGTGATGTCAGAGCAGAAGACAGTATAGTAATAAGTTGAGGGTTACACCACTGAAGGTAACCATCTCTCCTGAGATTTGCCAGAATCCTTGTATACGCGTAAACACCGCTACTAAACCTGGAGGAGCGAAAAACAATTTGAGTGGGTCAGTAAAACAATACTTGTACGAAAACCTTTATTTTTTAATATACTAACCCCTCACCGTAAAACAAGTATAGTTTCCTCAAAACATACTACGTAAGTATGTAATCAAATATAACAACAATATAACCAGAAATATGCCAAGTCATGATATATCAAATACCAAAGTAATATAATCATGTGATAATCAATTATAAGCAGTTTGCTCATCATCTAAGCTAACACACAAGTTCGAACAGATGGTTTCTGACACGAAGGAGGAGATCTGTGACTAATTTTTTCAATCCTTTTTATGTTTGGAATGAATGGAACCACACACTAATCTGGTGAAAAAATGGAATTGGATTTCCTTCCGATTATTCATCTCTAAATATTAGTGGGGTGTGGGCAGTTACTGTTGAACCTCCTACTAAACTCAGTCCAGATTGTGGGAAACCTCAAGAGTAAACTGTCAACTGGTTGGCCCTTATTCCTCCTACATCATCTTTAGCATGTATTTATTTTTTATTTTGATTTTTTTTTCCTTCAAAACAGTTTTTTTGTTCAGTTACTTGTTTTTACCAATTTATCCTCATTTTCCGATTTTTTTGGATTTTGATTATGAATAAAACAAAGGGGCGTTTTTGACATTTCTGAATGCTTCACCAAACTGACCTTCTTCCTTTATATATAAGGAAAACTAACCAAAAGGGCTTTAAAACCTTAAGTTTTAACCAAAAACCATGTTACAAGTTTATTTAATGGTTAGTACAAAGTTCAATTTTAAATCAGCCCAATAAGAATGGCCCAAGCAATAACATTCCGCTTTTGCCCCTGACGGCAAGCTTTATCTCTCCCTCCCTATTTCGATCTCTCCATCTAATATCTACAAGCTCGATTTCGTCCTCGAGGTCCTGCCGTGGCGTCTTTTGAACCTCTTCGATGCTCAGCTTCTGCAAGCCTACCCTCGACATGCTCTCTTCCAAGAACTATCTCCGGCAGCTTCTGTACACGTGCGAGCACTCATTTCCTAACCCCACCGCCACCATCCGCTTAGCAATCTCATGGAGGTCGTTAATGGTTCCAGAAGGAAGCGCATCGATCATGACGTCGTAGTCACCGATCGGCTGAGCATTAGGGATCTGGTGTTCCTCACCGTCCCCAATTACCTCATCCTCATCTTCTTCTTCATCATCTCTTGAGTCAAACGACAACACGCCATTCGACTCGCAAACGAAATGCGCAATTGAGTTTTCATGACTCGCCGCCGTGTTCGACCAAGGATCTGAACTCGTCCTCGAGCCGGAACATGGCCTGCTGCATAAGATCCTCAACACGCGTGAGGCAAACGCCGACGGACTTGTCGTCGACCATAGGAGTCCAGTCCCGGATGGTGGCAATGAGGTCGTCGATCAAGTCAAGAAACGTCACAGAATCGGTCGAGTAGGACCAGATTGGGTGGTCAGCAGCAACATACTGCGAGATCCGACGGTCCAGCGACTTTAGCGAGAGCTCGAGGGCGGCGCAGCTGCGAGTGCGTTTGTCTTCGGAAGCCAATTTCTCGCGAGAGAACCTGCCGTCGAAGTTGGAAAAAATCTGCAAAATATCGTCGGCCATGTTATCGTTGTGAGCTAGAGTATTGGCTATATGGCGTGCCTATTAGTATAACACGTTACCTTTCTCTTTCGATTTGGTTTTTGTTTTAAAAAATTTGCATGTTGTTGTTTCATTCCTGTTTGCCATTTACGATTTTGAATCTTTGCAGTTGAATTTCTTTTGCATACATCATTAGTTCTCGAACGCTTGAGATTTCTATGAATCCAATGATCTATTGCAACACCAACTGCACAAGTTCTTGGTATTAACAAGCCATTTCTCTTTTATCTTTAATTTTGGATTATTGTGTTGGAAATTGTGATGTGTTCAAATTAAAAGTTAGGAAATTATGATTAGTTTAGTTAATTGCTTTGATTTTTACCAAAGCAAACTGAACTATTTATCAAAGTGAACTATTTATCAAATTGAACTATTTATCAAACTAAACCACATTGTTTTACCAAAGCAAACTGAACTATTTATCAAACTGAACTAAAAAACCACACTTTTTTACCAAAGCAAACTGAACTATTTATCAAACTGAACTATTTATCAAAGTGAACTAAAAAACCACATTTTTTTACCAAAGCAAACTGAACTATTTATCTGAACTATTTATCAAACTGATCTAGAAAACCACATTTTTTTACCAAAGCAAACTAAACTATTTATCAAACTAAACCACATTTTTTTACCACAGCAAACCGAACTATTTATCAAAGTGAACTAGAAAATCACACATTTTTACCAACGCAAACTGAACTATTTATCAAACTGAACTAGAAAACCACATTTTTTTACCAAAGCAAACTGAACTATTTATGAAACTAAACCACACTTTTTTACCACAGCAAAATGAACTATTTATCAAAGTGAACTATTTATTAAACTGAATTATTTATCAAACTGAACTATTTATCAAAGTGAACTAGAAAACCACACTTTTTTACCAAAGCAAATTGAACTATTTATCAAACTGAACTAGAAAACCACATTTTTTTACCAAAACAAACTGAACTATTTATCAAACTAAATCACACATTTTTACCACAGCAAACTGAATTATTTATCAAAGTGAACTATTTATCAAAGTGAACTAGAAAACCACATTTTTTTATCAAATCAAAATGAACTATTTATCAAATTGAACTAGAAAACCACACTTTCTTTACCAAAGCAAACTGAACTATTTATCAAAGTGAACTAGAAAACCACACTTTTTTACCAAAGCAAAATGAACTATTACCAAAGCAAACTGAACTATTTATCAAAGTGAACTAGAAAACCACACTTTTTTACCAAAGCAAAATGAACTATTTATCAGACTGAACTAGAAAATCACATTTTTTTTACCAAAGCAAATTGAAATATTTATCAAACTAAACTACACTTTTTTACCACAGCAAACTGAACTATTTATCAAACTAAACTATTTATCAAAGTGAACTATTTATCAAGTAAACTAGAAAACCACATTTTTTTACCAAATCAAACTGAACTATTTATCAAATTGAACTAGAAAACCACACTTTTTTACCAAAGCAAACTAAACTATTTATCAAACTGAACGATTTATTAAAGTGAATTAGAAAACCACACTTTTTTGCCAAAGCAAATTGAACTATTTATCAAACTGAACTAGAAAACCACATTTTTTTACCAAAGCAAACTGAACTATTTATCAAACTAAACCACACTTTTTTACCACAGCAAACTGAACTATTTATCAAAGTGAACTATTTATCAATCTGAACTATTGATCAAACTTGACTATTTATCAAAGTGAACTAGAAAACCACATTTTTTTACCAAATCAAACTGAACTATTTATCAAACTAAACCACATTTTTTTACCAAAGCAAACTGAACTATTTATCAAATTGAACTAGAAAACCACAATTTTTTACCAAAGCAAACTGAACTATTTATCAAACTGAACTATTTATTAAAGTGAACTATAACCACACTTTTTGAACTAGAAAACCACACTTTTTTACCAAAGCAAACTGAACTATTTATCAAAGTGAGATAGAAAACCACACTTTTTTTACCAAAGCAAACTGAACTATTTATCAAAGTGAACTAGAAAACCACACTTTTTGAACTAGAAAACCACATTTTTTTACCAAAGCAAAACTATTTATCAAAGTGAACTAGAAAACCATATTTTTTTACCAAAGCAAACCGAACTATTTATCAATGTGAACTAGAAAACCACACTTTTTTTACCAAAGCAAACTGAATTATTTATCCAACTAAACCCTACTTTTTTACCAAAGCAAACTAAACTATTTATTAAACTGAACTAGAAAACTATACTTTTTTACAATGTAAACTGAACTATTTATCAACCTAAACCATATATGTTTACCAAACAAACTGAACTATTAATCATCTCTAGGACCATTGTTTTATCAATCAATAGTCAAGACCACACTGGCAAATCTTTAAACCCACCAACTAAAAATGAAATTGAAATAATTTTCAATGAAAGGGTGTTGGAAATATGCCCTGAAAGTCAATCTTTGGAAAAAACCTTTCAGGACAATAAATGGATGTATAGATGACTCTTATACATCAAATGGCAAAGATACTATTTAGGACTATCTCTATAAACGATATATGTCCTAAATGATGAATCCATGGACAATGGATCGATTGAAGAAGTAATCTAATGAAGTTAGACTACAGAGACCTTCTTCACATAACCATCATGTCCAAAAGGTTCCTGGTCATATGATTGTCGGAGGGATACTGACAATGCATAGACCGGTACATACTATGTCCGCTTTAATTAGAAGGATGGAAAGTCTCATCCCATTCATGTAGTGACACTAAGACAAGTATGTAGGTGCTCATTAAGGGAATGAGTTCACTGAACACAATCAAACGAGAGTACTTGCATGGAGGTCTACTCCCATGTCAAGCAAGTAACTCTAATAGTTGGAATAATGTAAGCAGTCCTTTGACCTAAGGCATCATCGTTGTCTTGTGGTTAAGTACTTGATCTTTGATTATGTCAAAGTCAGTCCATCCGCGGATGTCCACGGCATAGTCGGGGTTAAGCCACTTAGTCATGAAGGCAAGTGAATGCGCAACAAGGAATCTCTAATCCTCGTTAAGAGAGGATGAATACTCTAAGATATGATTCTGGAATCTTCGGCCGAAGTATCGAGCGTAATAAAGGAAAGAGTTCCTATACAACTCAATTGAATCATATAAGAAGGAATAATCACATTCGAGGTTTGACATAATATATCCATACCCTAGTGATGTGATTGAGAGTATTGTTTTAGAGAAGGATCGAACTACATTGTAATTCCAACTGAATAGGTTCTCCGAACAACTTCTACATTAGCTTGGGTAGCCTTGATATATGGTTAGATGTCACTCATGGCTTGTGAGTTCTTCTAGATGATTAAATGTAGTCGTCAAAGAAGAAGGTGAATTAAAAGTAAGTTTTAATTCACTAAGTGATTGGATTAAATATAATCAATTGGATTGGTGCCAATCACCTCACTGCCTTGCTAATTAGAACCTAAAACGATTGTTCACCAATACACTCTTGTAGTGAGTAACTAATGGATGATGGAAATAATTAATTGGATTAATTAAGTGTTGTGATTAATTAGAAAGTCTAAAGAAATCATAAAAGCGATATAAGATCGTTTTGGGCTTAAGAAATGTTCGGGTTTAATTGGGCCCATTGGGCTTTTATTCAAGCATTGGATGATTTGAAATAAATAAAAGCCCCCAAACAACACAAAGGGGGCTGGCCAAAGGAGGGAGAGAAAGGTCAAATGTTGACTTGTTTCTTTTTGGCTATAAAAGGAACTTTATAGCAAATGTTTCATTAGGGTTTTTTGAAGTGTTAAAAGAACAAAAGAGAAAAAGAAAAATATCTCTCTAACACTCAAAGGGCCGGCCACCATAGGGGGATTTAGCTAATCATCTTTTCACCCCTTTGGTTATTCCTTCATCCTTCTCACTACACTAGTGGGTGAGGATCTTTAGAGGTTTTCAATTTTGGAAACTTGAAGAGAACCTAGAAGCACTCATACTAAACAAAGTGGAGGAGGCAAGGAAGGAGGCTAGGCTCAAGGAGTTCAAGGAGCAAAGGGCTTGGAGGTGGTCCATCCTTGGTCTAAGGTCTAGATCAAGAGGTATAAAACTACTCCTAAACTTTGCTCTAATATAAATTTGTTTTTGATGCATCTTACATAAACCTATGCATCTTGAAGGGGATTTACATGACCAGAGCTTTGATATTATTTGATAACATGCTTCCGTTGCTTTCGTATATAAATCTTGAATTGTATATGCATGCTAGTCACTAGAAATCCCACATGAAATCTCATAATTTCCCTTCAAAGGGTTCCTACAGAAAACATTTATGCAGGTTCTAAGTGGCAAACAAAATTAAGGTGGAGATTGGTAATTTGAACAACCATCGCCACCTTCCCCTCCTCAGCCACTGCAATGAGGCCAATCCAGGCTCGCTCACCCTCAAACTCGCACACCTCCTCCAGTTCTTCCCCGCCGTCGGTGCCCAAACACTATCTGCAATTCCCAACAGTATCAAATTGCTAAAAAACCACTCAAACCAATAAATAATCAGAACTAATAAATCATGGGGATCATTTGATTCCTATTAAATGAACATAATTTATCTGTTTGGTTGCCTAGAAAATGCCGGAACAACAATTCAACATTTCACTAACTAATCCCAGAAACCAAGGACTAACCAACCCAACAAAAATTACATGCATTTTGCTCAGAAATTTTGAAACTTTTGCAGCCTTGACAAACAAAACATAAAACAAAGGACCATTTAAAATTCACATATTTTCCTTCATTTTCTCAGCAACCAAACACATGCCAAATTTTGGAGAGCAAACCAAATACTTACAAAGAAGGAACTTCGCCAATTGCCCACGTTGAGGTTAACCAAGCAGTGGGTATCTTCGATGCTCATGGTTCCTCGCTGGGCTTTCGAGCTTCATCTTGAACTGGGTGGTGGACGACGAGTTGGTGTTGGAAGTATGCCCACAAAGCCACTCATTTGATGTAATAGCTTTTTCGAATACTTATTGTGTTAAACTTTTATATGTTTAATGGAGGGCAAATCTTATTGTTAATCACTATTTATTGTATCATGTGTTTAAGCAATAAGGGAATCCAAGGAATGTATTTGATTAAGAGATAAGTGATCTAATGAGTTAGATTATCGAGACCTTTCTCTTATGTTCATTCCTAAAACGTTCCTAGCCATAGGATTGCTAATTGGGCATTGACAATCCGCTAAGGCTAGTATGTGTTATGTTGACTCAATCGTGAGTATAACTAGTCTCAAGTCATTTGGTGTTGGACACTAAGACAAACACATAGGTGCTCGAAAGAGTACTCGAGTACACTGAACTACGATCAAAAGAGAGTTCGAACATACATGTCATGTATGAAGTCTAAGGTTGCAATATGCAAAGTAGTCCTTTGACCTGAGGCATCATAGATGTCTAATGGTTAGGTCCTTGATCTTTGATCATGTCAACGGCATTCCTTTGGAGTGTCCACGACATTGTTGGGGTCAAGCTATCTAGTCATGTAGGCATATGAATGCACAACAAGGGATCTCTAACCTTCCATGGTAGAGGGAGAATACTCTAAGATATGATTCTAAAGTCTTTGGCCAAAGCAAATGAATATGACTTAGGAAGTTTGTTCCAAATCATATTCAAGGGAATCATATAGGAAAGTATCACATTGGATAGTAGACATGAAACAAACTATCACTTAAACAATGTGATTAAGAGTATTGTATTAGAGAAGGACCGTATTGCATTGTAGTTGTAACTGGATATGTTCTCCAACCAATTCTACTTAGCTTGGGTAACCATGACATACTGCTAGGTGTCACTCATGGTTTGTGGAAGCCCAAATGATTAGGTAACACTAATCATTAAAGGGAGAATTGAAATGTGGTTTCAATTCACAATCGATAGTTAAGAGTAACATTGCCCACTGCCTCGGTAATTGGAACCTAATGGATCGTACACCGAGTAAGGATGTATGTGAAGAAATTATATGAAATGGATAAGCAATTAAATGGTTTAATTGAAGAATGGTCAAGATTAATTAATTAGTTAATTAATTTTACGAAAGGTTCGTATTGGGCTTATATGTTGGTTTTGGGTTTCGGGGCCCAAAAGCGTTTTGGTCCAAAAGGCCCATTATGTTTAAGTTGTATGACAACAAAAACAAAATGGGAAAATTAGCCCAATAACAAGGAGAGGCCGGCCATTAGGGTGAATGGGCAAGTTTGCTTAATTACAAGTTTGCCACTCACCAAAGAAAATGTTATAAAAGCAACTTTATAGCAATTTTCTCATTAGGGTTTTCTTGTTGAAATTGGGTGAAACATTTTCTCTCATTTTTCTCTAAGAGGCCGGCCACTAAGGGGAGGGACATCTAGCAATCTCTTCTTCCCTAAGTCATCCATATCATCTTCACAAGATACATCCTTGGTGAAGAGACTTAGAGACATCAAGCTTTTGGTGTTTTGGAGAACAAATCCTTATTTCCTCAAATCTTCAAAGGAGCACTAAAGGGAGGAAAACACAAGGTGGATTCAAGGAGCTTGGAGGTGACTTGAAGGCCCTCCACTTGGGTGAATCCCTTGTGTAAACAAGGATGAGCTTCAAGGGTAAAGAAACTCTAAATCTTTACTTCTCTTTAATGTTGTTAAAGAGTTTATTTTGGTTCACCATATACTAGGCTTTGAAAGTCATGGGTTTTATGAATTCTTTTTGGATGCATGCCTACTTTAATGTGTTAATAGCTTGCATGTGTATTCAAATGTTCATACTTGTTCTTAGCTAGGACAAATTTTTTCCTTCAAGTGGTATCAGAGCCTAGGCCTAGTGTATGGTGAATCCTTTTGGGTTTTGTGATGTTCATATTTTGTGATTTAAATGTTGTAAATGTTACAAGCTTTGTTCTTGCTTTTGAATATATAAATTTTGCTAGAAAATTTAGCATCTCAAATGTTGTAGATGTATTTCATTTAAGCACGAATATTGGAACTAAAATTTGGTGCCATGAGTTTTGGGAAATTCGGCCAAATCCATAGGGTGATTTTTTGGGTTCATGTTTGTCTTGTTAAAATGGTTTTAAAGTGACTTTTGGAACCCCTAAGTACCCTAGGATATTAGCCCTCTTTTGAGTGGTGAAAAATTGAGTTTTGATGAATGAAAACATTCATGGAGCTATTATGAGTTTTCATGGTGTTCTTCATTGTTCTTGGTGTTCTTGCCAAGAACATAAAGTTTTGAAGTTTTGATTCAAAAGTTTTATGTTTTTTTTATAAAGTTTTGGTTTATTATTTGATGGGTAAAGGTTATTGGTGAGATGTGATGAAATGGTTTTAATGTTTGTCATAAAATTTAATTTTTCTTACAAACCATCACTTTCACCCTTTTCCTCACCCACCAAAATCAACTTGCAAAAACTTTTTAGAAATTTTTCAATTTTTCATTAAATGGCCGGCCACCCCTAGTGGGGGTACTTTTGGGGCCTTTTGTGCAATTACATAAAGTTTTAGATACTTTTGTGTATTTGCATTTTGGCCCAAAAGTTTATGTTTTTACGTTAAGGCCCTAAAACTCTAAAGGACAAATTGTTTTGATCCTTTAATGATGTTTTTACATTATTAAAATTTTGGGATCTAGTTGTAATTACATGAAGTTGTGGACTATTGTGTTTTTACAAAGTGACCCCAAAAGTTTTTGTATTTGCATTATTGCCCAAATGTTGTGGTCATAGTTTCCTTTTGGCCCAAAAGGATGAGAACAAAATTGTTTTGTCTCTTAAATGAGAATTGGATTTTCATTTCATTTAGTTCCATTATAATCAATTCTATGGATCCAAAAACCAATTGTTTAAAGTTGTTTTCTTAGTTAATATGATTGATTAAGAAAAGGGTGCTTATGAACCAAAGGCCACGATAATTGAGCTATGTGATTGGCCGATATACATTATGAATGTTTGGGTTTTAGTAGTATAGATTTGAATGTAATTTGATTAATTCAATTTGTTGTAAATGGACATAAGTCCATCATTTGATTTGTGTTGTAAAAGGGCATAAGCCCTTCTTATTATTTCATGTATTCCTTTTGTTTATATGTATGCAAAATGGAATAGTTGGGTCCAACGCCCAATAGGAAATAACGGTTTAATTGGATTAAATGCGTAACTAAAATCAACAACTATCTACCTTAAACCCAAGGTCCAACACAAGGCTCGTGTTGGATCAAATTAATCGGTTCATAATCATCCTAAGACCTAATATGACTATATAGTCCATATGAGGATGCAATGTATTCGTTAGTAGTTCTATATAGTCTCGCTTGTTTCTTCGAAATAGTGGGAGTATTATAAACTACTAAATCATATTAACTTGGACCAATAGTTATGATAGGCCCAAGTTCTTTTAATGTGATTAAAATGTTTTGATGTAGCCCAAAACTACTCCCTCAAAATGAAGATTTAAGTTGATAAGCGAGAGATGTTTAGAATATCTCTTCGTAGGCCTTCCACCGTGGTGGGCTCCAAGCGTTTGTGACTCATGCACCGGTTTCACCCTATCATGGGGGAGTACAAAGTATGTGCTTACATCCAGGAGGAGTCCATAAACATATGATGAGGTGAGTGTAGGCAACGAGGGTAGCCGACATCGTATCATCGTGAGGCAACATTCTCTAGAGGCCAAACGGATGGGTAATTACAAAAGTTGTAAATGAATAATGCGTTATTCTCTCATCATTATTTTTGCTAGCCAAACATCGTATCATCGTGAGGTGGGCTTGGTAATGGTGAGTCTCCCATAACCCGCTAAGAGTTCAATATAACTCTCGAATTCTATTGAGGGATGTGGAATTTGCCAAAAATAGTGGGTGGTACTATTTGATTAAAAGACCCAATCAAATAGTTTTAAACAAACAATCTAAAACGATTTCTGTTATGTTATGTAGTGAACGACATGCCTAAAATTATACCCACCATTATACTTGACAAAAGTGGCCTTAAGGGCCAACGTTTCCTTGCTTGGTATCGCCATATTGAGAATGTCTCAAAGGTGAAAAACATATTGTATGTGCTTAAGCAATCCCCTCCTCATGTACCTCTTACGAAACTAGCTTCAAAGGAGGAGTGTCAAAATTATGTTAGACACTATGAGGATGACTTACAAGCCAAATGCTTAATCCTTACTTCACTTAGTGAGGAGCTTATGAAGCTACATAAGCACATGGACACTTCTTGTGCCATGGTTGAAAGTTTGCATAAGATGCATGACATTGAGACTAGTAATGTATGATTCTCAAATGTTTGTAGTCTAATGAATGCCAAGATGGCAAAGGGGGCATCGGTTCATAAACATGGACAAAAGGTGGAAAAGATATTTAGAGATCTTAAAAGTTTAGGAACTTCCATCGATGGGAAAATGGCCCAAGACTTTTTCCTTGCATCTCTCTCGGATGATTTCACTAAGTTTATTGTAAACTATAAAGTGAATAGATTCGATCATTCTTTGAAAGAGATGATTGACATGTGCTGTAGATTTGAAAAAGGTTTCAAAATGGACAGTGAGAGTGAGAATGCAAACATAAGGAAAAGGTTGCATAAGAAGAAGGCAAAGAAATCCAAAGGAACATGCTTTCATTGTGGAAAGGATGAACGTTGGAAGAAGAAATACAGGGTGCGCATTGCGAGCCTTATGACAAGAACTTTTGAAGAGACTATTTCTGTCATAGAGAGTTCTTTTACAGTGAGCTCCAATTCCTGGATATTTGATTCAGGCGCTAGTCAACATATCTGTAATACGATGCAGGGACTAGTGGGGAGCAAATCACTGAGCAATGGGGAGATGATTGTGCGAGTTGGGAACGGCACTAAAATCTCGGCAAAAGCAATAGGCACCTACATGCTTAACCTACTGATCGGATCATATTTATATATATTTTTACTTCGAATTCACTCGTCTTTTCTTAGTTAGTTTCTTTTATTTTTGAGCTATTTACGTTATTTTTGTGTTTATAGGATTTGTTATGCAAAGAAAATAAAAATAGAACAAGTGAAATTTTATGTAATAAATTCGTCAAACTGTCTGTGTAGATCAGCTTTTAAATAAAATTAATTAAAAAAATAATAATAATGATAAATCATGATGATGTTTGAAACATCATCATGATTCATGTTTTGTGGCAGGAAGAAAGGCATAACAATGGAATAAAAATAGGAGGAAAGTGAGAGACTCACGGGGTTGAAAGGCAGAAAAGAAAGAAAACAGAAATAAATAGTGGGAGACAGCTACGGATCCAAGGGAAAAAGGCAGCAAGGCTGCCAGAAAGAAGAGAATAAAAGAAAGCTGCCTTGCAGCACACCAGGGAGAAGAAAAAGGGGGAGCTGCCTTTGGGCAGCTCGCAGAGACGCAAGGGACAGGGTGAGCACAGGGAGCTGCCCTTTTGGGCAGCGTGAGAGTTTTGAGAACCAGCGTGGGAAAGGACAGCAGGCACAGGATTGGAAGGCATGCAGAGGAATATATACGGGACAGCCAAGAGAGGGTCAGAGAAGAAAAAGCTGCCCTTGTAGCCTTGAAAAACAGAAAGCTTGCGCGGACGGGAGGAGAGAGTAGCGCGGATGGGAGGAGGACAGAGACAACGTCAGGTGGACAGAAGCTGCAAGCCTTCTCTCTCTCGGTTAAATCTTTCCAACTTATGTTTTACTTTCGGTTTAATTTTTCCAAACTTCTCTTTTATTTCTGTTTTTAATAATGTGTAATTAAATTTATGTTGGTTAGAGGTTAATTCGAAACCATGATTATATTTGTAATATGAATTGATTACCTTCAGTTGTGATTTATAAGTTGTGAATTCAATTTACTTATCCGTTCGTATAAAAACTGATTTGTGTATGTTGGTTGAGAGTGCACGCTTAATTTACATGCATGAATTTGATGCTAGAATATAAGTGAATTTCACCTAATCGTTATGAACTTATTTTCACAAGTAGTAAAGGTTGCTAGTCACCATCACGTTAAGTAAATTCTTGGCAAGAGTATCATGCTTTTCATAGTTACGAATGCCTCGTCAATGCTTATAGTTTTCACAAAGTTTAATGATCTTTGATTGTATCTCTATTGTGCTTTTCACGTAGGGGACTTTTGAAGAATGTTTTGAATTGTGTATGCGTTTTCCCGTCCAATTCAATAACTTAAGGAAAACTTGAAGATTAAAAAAGTGCTGTTCACGGTTAATCTGGAGTATTGAAATTTACAATTTATTAAAAGAACAACTGGAAATCATTTTGTATGCAAGTATAACATGTGTGGAGAAGAACCCTCTAGCTAGTCCGTCATTTATCATTTCACCTTAATTTCATGTTTTTGTCAATTCTGTAATTTAATTAAGTTTAATTTATTTTTCATCAAAACCAAACACCCATCCATTATTAAATTATATTATTTATTTAGTTTTCTTTATTGTTAGTCTTTTAATTTAATTTCCGTCCATTTCAGTTCCTAGTGTTTAATTTAATTGTTTTCATTATTTTGAGTCATTTTAAGTGTGTTTCGAGTTATTAGAGTTTTTAGCCTAGTTTTGTGTCCTTGAGTCTTGTTTAATATTTTTAAATTAATTTAGAATAGATTAGCAATCCCTCCTAATCCCCGGCCTAGAACGATACCCTACTTACATCTATACTACAATTGTCAACAAGAGGGTTTAATTTGTGTGTTAAGTAATTCACGCATCAAATTTTGGCGCCGTTGCCGGGGATTAGTAACTTTGCTAATCCTTTTATTTTTGTTTTTGTTTATGTTTATATTGGTGTTTGTGTATTTTACTTTTGATATTTGATTTATTTTTCTTTCTTTGATTTTAGGCACAAATGGAGCTGAGGGAAATTTAAAGGAAAGATGCGTCCGGCTAAAGACGTTAAATCAAGCGCTTCTTGGGAGGCAACCCAAGCATTCAACGAAGGGAGACTTTGGAATCGCTAACCCAATCAGATTTGCATTTTTACATCCTTATCTTTACTGCTTTCATTTTGTTTTGTTTAGTTAGTTGTGTTATTTGTTTGATTTCTGTGAGTTTGTGTTATTTAGTTTAAGTATGGGGGAAGGTTAACCAAAGTCTTTCTACTTTAATTTACATAAAAAAAAAAAAAAAAAAAAAAAAAAAAAATTTAAAAAAAATGATATAATAAAAAATAAAAAAAAAAAGGATAAAATTTAAAATTAATGATAAAAAAAAAAAAAAAAAAAAAAAAAAAAAAAAAAAAAAAAAAAAAAAAAAAAAAAGTACAAATATTTTACAATGATGTAAACTAATAGTATTCATTGGTCGGGTGGTGCTTCAGTAGTAGGCGGGGCTTCAGCAGTCGGCGGGGCCACAGAAGGAGGAGGCGGCAGAGGTTGATCAGTTGGAGCTTCACTACGCGGTGCCGCCCCAGAAGACGAAGGCAGATGCGGTTGGAACAAACCCACAAACCTCCGATGATCAAGTAAAATTTGACCATCGGTGTCCTGCATCTGGTCAATCTTCCTCTTCATGCTGGTGGCATAGCTGTGTGCGAGCTTGTGCAATTCCTTATTCTCATGCTTGAGCCCTTTAATCTCTTGCTTAAGACTCTGTATTTCAGCCACCAAGGATTCAACGTGACGGGTTCGGGCATATAGGCGTTGGGCCATGTTGGATACGGAACCCGCACACTGCACACTGAGAGCCAGAGACTCCTTGACCGCCAATTCATCAGACCGCCTTGCGAGCAGTCTGTTATCTCTGGGAGTGACAAGGTTTCGGGCCACCACCGCAGCGGTCATGTCATTTTTCATCATCGAATCCCCCACGGTAAGGGGACCGGTAGGGGATATGAAGGATGGCCGCCATATGTTGTCTGGTGAAGGCGGAGCTGCCTCTTCACCAATGTTCAAGTCAAAACGACGATCAGAAGGGCCAGACATTTTTCAGAGGTGGTAAAGAAAGAAGAGAGTCGGAATGATCAAGATTAAACAAGTGCAAGAAGGGAGTGTTTACAGGAGGGTACTCAAGTGTGTTGTGGAACAAGCTTAACGTCTCTATAAAAAGGAAGAAATCAAAGAGGCGCTCCTCAGAGAAGCGTCCTCTCGCAAATCGAAGAGTCGGGGCTCCGTTCTCAAACGTCTGATTCTTTTCTCAAAAGAGGAGTTTCCTTTCTCAAAAGCCGGATTCTTTTCTCAAAAGAGGCGTTTCATTTCTTAAAGGCTGGGCTTGCTCAGAAACCACGAGCCGAACCCCGGATTTCAAAAGATCAATTTGTCCAGACGTGTCGTCACTTGTCACACGCAAATTGCTTTGCGGAAATCTCGGGCAATTTGTCGAAGCACCAATTCAGAAATCGAAGAGGGAAATTCAACAGTCAAAGACACGCTAGCTTTCTCAAAAGCTGGGCTTCAACCCACGGGAAAATCTTCTTTTCCAGATTTATCCGCACGTGTCACATGCTACCTCTACAATCGACGATGCTCAGAGCTCGAAGCGCCGATTACAGATATCAATGAGGAATCAGCTTTGCGGAAATTACGGGCAGCTTTGTCAGAAAGCGCGTAATTTGTATTCTTCACCCATCCACCGGCTGCCGACAATGAGTGAGAGAACAGTTCCGGTTGTGAAGACAAGTCCTATAAGTTTCTACCTTCGCCTTCCACAGCAAAAGCACACTCTCTCAGCACACCCTCTCAACACCTCTTCATCTCCGAAAATGCATTCCCAAAGAATCCTCTCGAGTCACTCTGTGTTCCTCATTCCTTGGGATACTCCAGCGAACAACCCATTCAAAGCAAAAGTATTTCATATCATAAAGGTTGAAAGCAAGAGTATCTCATATCATGCTTTCTCCATGTCCTTCTCCTTGTCTTTGTTTTCCGACAAGGAGAAAGAGAGCAATCAGCCAGCATTTGGTATCAATCTTCCAATCTGGAGCCAACTGCCTGGAACCCTTTCCTGATTGCTTACCTAGCCTTGCTCTCGAGTACTCATCTTCTTCATCTTATGCTTCCGTTTTGTCTACCACATCTACTTGGGGGACAAGTAAGGGAGGTGAAAATGAGACCTCGAAGCATGTGGAGACAATTCAGCTAGGGACAAGGAGAAAGAAAGCAAGAGGTGGGCACTTGGAAAGATTGAAGAAAGAAATAAGGACCAACACCTTTCCCTCGTGCCTGCCCGTTGTGCAGAAGAAACAAGCAGAGAAGAATGCAGCTTGCACAATCATCCCAGCGGAAGGAGTCCGAACTGAGGAACTAGAGAAGCTGCCACATCTGCTTGGAGAACAAATAAGGAACTGCAACATAACCAAAGAGCAAAGCTTCGCCGTACAATATCATAAAATCATCACTTGCAAGTGAAAAGCTAAGTGTCACCCTGTTCAAGAGGAAAGCTGTGGAAAGTCAACAAGCACGACCAATGATTATTTATTAGTTTTATTCATTATCTTTTATCGTAATTTTCAATTTTTCGTTTGCAATTTTTTTTAATTAATTTTCTTGCGTACTTAACTGAATTTTTCCTTTTCTTTGCAGGAACTTTTGGTTATTTCCACCCTTGAAGTTGATTGCAGAATTTTAGCTTGGGGGTCATCGCTTGATTTTACTGCAAATTAGGGAAGTTTTCAGTCCAATTGCGTTATTTTGTTTCTTATTATTTATTTATTTTATTTTATTTTTTTATTTGCATTATAGTGTTTTCTGACATTGGGGACAATGTCCAGTTTAAGTGTGGGGGTAGAAATCTCCAGAATTTCATTTGTTTCTGTGTTGCTGTTTTTTGTGTTCTTAATTAGTTTTGTTTTCTTTTAAAAAAAAAAAAAAAAAAAAAAAAAAAAAAATTTAAATAAAAAAAAAAAAAATTAAAAAATCGGAAAATTTAAAAATCTAAAAATATTGTCTTGTTTCCCTTATTGTTTTGAATTAGATTTTTGTTAGTTTCCCGACCCAATGATATAATTGGATCAAATTTGAACCATGATCATCAAGAACTTAGTTAACATGTGTTTTGTGAAATTCCTAATTCTCTTGTTAGTTTTGTACATGTTTGATCATCTTTGAAAAACCAAATGCACATAGCCTTGTTAATGTGAAACTAAAGTATGACTTAAAGCTTCATATGTGAATTTAGTGACCATATACATCCTATGTGAGTTTTTGAGCCGATTGAAAGTGTGTGCATTTTTCATACACTCCTATTCTTTCATGTGTGATGAACTTATGTGAGATACATCTCTAGAACTTGCGTAACGATCTTTCGAAATGTTTGTCATCGATTGCATGAACTTGGAAATGATAGAGGCATTAGGTTTACCACTATGGCCCAAAGAACCATGTTTCCCAAAGAAAATTGATATCATTAGATTGCCAATTTGAGCCGTGTATGTTGAGCCTTTTATTTCTTATCACCAGATATGTCTACCCTTATACCTGAAACATTTTTCCTTACCCTTTCCAAGCGAGCAATGTGAGATTGTCTTATGAGAAATGTTTGTAAAGTACTTTGAAGGTGTTTGGCAAAAAAAATAAGTGTGGGGGTATTTCATGTTTGTATTAAAAAAAAAAAAAAAAAAAAAAAAAAAAAAAAAAAAAAAAAAAAAGAAAGAAAAAGAAAGATTGTATACGAAGAAAAGAAAAAAAAAATAATGTTTTTAAAGTTTCAGTTTAAGGGTGTGATTGGAGGTTTCAGAAGAATCGTTGGAAAGATTGAGTTCTTATAAATCTAAACAAAAGAATTGCTTGCAATGTAGCTTGGAACTTGTGTTTTCCTATTCTTTCGTTTCAATAACCCTATCCCTAAGCCTCATTACATCCAATAAAAGTCCTCTTGATTTAAGTTTTGCAATTATGATTGTGGAGATGAGATCTTTATGCAAGCTTATGGTAGAAATTTCACATTTGATTCTTTGAGCAAAACACATTAAAACTAAACACATGTGTGATTCAGTGCATATCCCGTGAGAAGGTCGCTAGTTTGCATATGATGATTTTAAAAATAAAAACTTGAAATTGCATTAGCATGGCTATCTCACACACTACACTTCAAGGATGATTTAAAGATTACTGCTAATATTTGAATAAGGAAGATGAACTTGGATTAGTTCCTTGATGCTAGCTATGGTTCTTGATGATTTGTTTTCTTGAATGAAATTCTATGAGGGTCACATAGAGGGAAGCTAATGTTTTTCTTGTTACTTCTTGTTCTTATTTTCTTTGTTTTGCTCGAGGACTAGCAAAAGTTAAGTGTGGGGGTATTTGATCGGATCATATTTATATATATTTTTACTTCGAATTCACTCGTCTTTTCTTAGTTAGTTTCTTTTATTTTTGAGCTATTTACGTTATTTTTGTGTTTATAGGATTTGTTATGCAAAGAAAATAAAAATAGAACAAGTGAAATTTTATGTAATAAATTCGTCAAACTGTCTGTGTAGATCAGCTTTTAAATAAAATTAATTAAAAAAATAATAATAATGATAAATCATGATGATGTTTGAAACATCATCATGATTCATGTTTTGTGGCAGGAAGAAAGGCATAACAATGGAATAAAAATAGGAGGAAAGTGAGAGACTCACGGGGTTGAAAGGCAGAAAAGAAAGAAAACAGAAATAAATAGTGGGAGACAGCTACGGATCCAAGGGAAAAAGGCAGCAAGGCTGCCAGAAAGAAGAGAATAAAAGAAAGCTGCCTTGCAGCACACCAGGGAGAAGAAAAAGGGGGAGCTGCCTTTGGGCAGCTCGCAGAGACGCAAGGGACAGGGTGAGCACAGGGAGCTGCCCTTTTGGGCAGCGTGAGAGTTTTGAGAACCAGCGTGGGAAAGGACAGCAGGCACGGGATTGGAAGGCATGCAGAGGAATATATACGGGACAGCCAAGAGAGGGTCAGAGAAGAAAAAGCTGCCCTTGTAGCCTTGAAAAACAGAAAGCTTGCGCGGACGGGAGGAGAGAGTAGCGCGGATGGGAGGAGGACAGAGACAACGTCAGGTGGACAGAAGCTGCAAGTCTTCTCTCTCTCGGTTAAATCTTTCCAACTTATGTTTTACTTTCGGTTTAATTTTTCCAAACTTCTCTTTTATTTCTGTTTTTAATAATGTGTAATTAAATTTATGTTGGTTAGAGGTTAATTCGAAACCATGATTATATTTGTAATATGAATTGATTACCTTCAGTTGTGATTTATAAGTTGTGAATTCAATTTACTTATCCGTTCGTATAAAAACTGATTTGTGTATGTTGGTTGAGAGTGCACGCTTAATTTACATGCATGAATTTGATGCTAGAATATAAGTGAATTTCACCTAATCGTTATGAACTTATTTTCACAAGTAGTAAAGGTTGCTAGTCACAATCACGTTAAGTAAATTCTTGGCAAGAGTATCATGCTTTTCATAGTTACGAATGCCTCGTCAATGCTTATAGTTTTCACAAAGTTTAATGATCTTTGATTGTATCTCTATTGTGCTTTTCACGTAGGGGACTTTTGAAGAATGTTTTGAATTGTGTATGCGTTTTCCCGTCCAATTCAATAACTTAAGGAAAACTTGAAGATTAAAAAAGTGCTGTTCACGGTTAATCTGGAGTATTGAAATTTACAATTTATTAAAAGAACAACTGGAAATCATTTTGTATGCAAGTATAACATGTGTGGAGAAGAACCCTCTAGCTAGTCCGTCATTTATCATTTCACCTTAATTTCATGTTTTTGTCAATTCTGTAATTTAATTAAGTTTAATTTATTTTTCATCAAAACCAAACACCCATCCATTATTAAATTATATTATTTATTTAGTTTTCTTTATTGTTAGTCTTTTAATTTAATTTCCGTCCATTTCAGTTCCTAGTGTTTAATTTAATTGTTTTCATTATTTTGAGTCATTTTAAGTGTGTTTCGAGTTATTAGAGTTTTTAGCCTAGTTTTGTGTCCTTGAGTCTTGTTTAATATTTTTAAATTAATTTAGAATAGATTAGCAATCCCTCCTAATCCCCGGCCTAGAACGATACCCTACTTACATCTATACTACAATTGTCAACAAGAGGGTTTAATTTGTGTGTTAAGTAATTCACGCATCACCTACCCTCTGGGGAAGTCCTGGAACTTAAAAATTGTTTATATTTTCCTTCATGTATAAAGAATTTGATTTCCATCTTTAAGCTTTTACGAGATGGGCACTCAGTATTGTTTGACAAAATGAGTTGCACTTTATACTTGATCGGTCGTATTATCTCTCATGGTAATATGATAGATGGACTTTTTCACCTAGAGACGAATAGTGGGATGCACTGTATTGCAAGCAGGAATACCTCAAAACCCAAAAGGGCTAGAGAAGATGTTAACCAAGAAAAGATGTGGCATCTTAAACTTGGACATGTGAACCTTGATAAGATTCGCAAGATGTCGAAAGACGGATATATCCACCCATTAGGTAATGACCAGATGGGTACTTGTGAATGTTGCTTGAAAGGGAAAATGACCAAATCTCCATTTACTGGAAAAGGAGAGCGTGCCACTGAAATTCTAGGGTTAATCCACACTGACGTATGTGGACCTATGTCTACTACGTCGAGAGGAGGCTTCTCCTACTATATCACATTCACCGACGATCACTCTCGTTTTGGCTATGTGTATCTTATGAAGTACAAGTCAGAATCCTTTGAAAGGTTCAAAGAATTCAAGAATGAAGTTGAGAAGCAAACTGGGAAACAGATAAAGACCCTAAGATCAGATCGAGGGGGTGAATATCTGAATAACGAGTTCCTAGATTATCTCAAAGAGTGTGGAATAATATCACAGTGGACTCCTCCAGGAACTCCACAACTTAATGGAGTTTCTGAAAGGAGAAATCAAACCTTGATGAACATGGTTCGTTCTATGATGAGTTCTGCTGATCTACCAGTAACATTCTGGGGATATGCTCTATATACAGCAGCTTACTTGCTTAATAGAGTACCTTCCATGTCAGTTCCACAAACGCCCTATGAGATATGGCATGGAAGAAAGCCAAGTCTTAAACATGTTAAGATTTGGGGTTGTGAAGCATATCTCAAGAAGCTTGAAGCTACTAAGCTTGAAGCGAGATCAGTAAGATGTTATTTTGTGGGATATCCTAAAGAAACTATGGGATATGAGTTCTACCATCCTGACGACCAGAAAGTCTTTGTCGCCAGAACTGCTAAGTTTCTAGAGGACGAATTTGTTCTCAAAGGAACTATAAGCAAACAGATGGAAATTAATGAGATTAATAATGAACCACAAACGAGCACTCGACATATTGACAACCCTGTTCCTGAACCCCTAGCTCCACGTAGATCTGAACGGGTTAGTAAGCCACCTAAGAGGTATGGCTTAGACAATGACTTTGAAGAATTGTACCTTCTAGGTGACAATGAAACAAATGAGGACCCTAGAGACTACACTGAAGTAATGTCCGACATTGATTCAAAGAGATGGCAAGAGGCCATGAAATCCGAGATGGATTCCATGTATAAAATCAGGTCTCGACTCTTGTAGACCCTCCATAAGGTATTGTACCTGTTGGAAACAAATGGGTCTTCAAGAGGAAGATAGGCGTTGATGGGAACGTGGAGACTTATAAGGCTAGATTGAAGGATTATTTTGTGAAAACATGTTCATTTAAGCAACACCAATAAGCCTGCAATTAACAATTAAAGGCGGAATCATGCTTGCATGCACTTAAAAACAAAACATTAACCATGAAATTCAAAGCCTAGTAGATTGGTGAACCAAAACTCAACTCAAAACAAAGTGAGTTGAAATTTATACCTTTGTAGATTCCTCTTTGCATAAGCAAAGGCTAATCACCCAAAGAGAGGGCCTTCATTCCTTGCATCTTAAATCTATAGATTTGGATGGATGAATAGGTTTCTCCAAGTTCCCAAAATTGAGAACCTCTAAGTCTCTTCACCAAGGAGAGATTGGAGAAGAAATGAGTGACCTTGGAGTAGTGGGATTGCAAGATGCACCCCCCAAGGTGGCCGGCCTCTTTAGAGAGAAATGGAGAGACAAGTTCTCACCAATTTTCTCCAAAACAAACCCTTAATGAATTTTGGCTATAAAGTCATATTTATACCTTTATTCATTTGAGTGGCAAACTTGTAAATAAGTCCAACTTCACTACCCTAACTAATATGGCCGGCCATTAGGATATTTTGGACTAACTGGGCCTTTGTGAATCATTATTCATTAAGTTGTCATACAACTTATGTTAATGGGCTTGACGTTCGAAGCCCATTGGGCCTTAAGGTCCAAAACTATCCCGAGGTCTTTAACGAACTTATTCGTTTGATTAATTAACATATTAATTAATCCTTTCCATAAATAAATGATAAAACCATTTAATCATTCGTACTCATCTCCATTGTTTCTTCAATCTCCTCCTTACACGGTGTGCGATCCATTAGGTTCCTTTTAGCGAGGCAGTGGGCGATTAAAACCATTTTACATCGACTATGAATTGAAACTTACTTTCAATTCTCCCTTTAGTGATTACACACGTTTAGGGCTTCCACAAACCATGAGTGACACCTTGCAGCATATCATGGTTACCCAAGCTAATCAGAAGAGGTAGAGAAAACCTATTCAGTTTGGGATTACAAATGCAATACGGTCTTTCTCTAATCTAATACTCCTGACCACATTGTTTGGTTTGATAGTTTATTTATTCATGTCTACTATCCAATGTGATTCGTGTGCTTATATGATTTCCTTGAATGTGATTTAGAACGACTTTTTTAAATCTCATTCATACTCTGGCCAGAGATTCTTAATCATATCATAGAGTATTCTCCCTCAAACGGTTTGAAGGTTAGAGATCCCTTGTTGCGCATTCACTTGCCTCCATGACTAAGTGGCTTAACCCCAACGATGCCGTGGACACCCCGATGGGGTGACTTTGACATAATCAAAGATCAAGGACTTAACCACAAGACAACTGTGATGCCTCAGGTCAAAGGACTAATTTGCATAATCCCAAACATGAGTTCTCATGTGACATGAGTATGAGAACTCTTCGTTGATCGCGTTCAGTGAACTCATTCTCTACTGAGCACCTACGTACTTGTCTTGATGTCACACACACCAATGACTCGAGACTAGTCACTCTCCCTGAGAGAAGACATAACACGTACCGATCTTGACGGACTGTCAATGCCCAATTGGCAATCCTATGATCAGGAACATTTAGGATGTGTCTACGAAAGAATGGTCTCATGAATCTAACTTCATTAGATTACATTCTCCCAATCACATATTCCTTGGACTTTATCGTTTAAGCATATAACATTTATATGAGACGGCTCAAACAATAATCTTTTCCCTTTATAGTTAAACTAGATTAGTTTAACATGTGAAATGTCCGTAAAGTATCATCATATGATTGGCTTTAGGGCACATTTCCAACAATCTCCCACTTGCACTAGAGCCAATCAACTTAGTCATCAGTGATGATACCTCTTCTGTAGTCATTTCATAAATGGCTGAATAGTAGGCCTAGGCAATGGATATCTATATGTTATCCATAGAAGCAACCTTGAGAATAACGACGTCACCATTATACATGACTCTCAATCATGTGGTTCAGTCTCTAATATGAGTTCGGATCTTGATGAGACCTTGATTCCCTGGCTTGAGCTATCGCCCCATTAGTGTCATACACTTTCTGGTTGGAACCGAATAGAGAGTTCATAAATGTACTTTCCCATCCAAACAACATTGTTGTAAGCTTCTTTATGGCAATATATTTTGCATTCATAATGGAACACACTAAAGTCATTACTTTAATGTTTCCATCCAAATATCTCTTTAGTCATAATAAAGAGATATCTGTTTATCTCTTCATTCATAATGAAGAAACATCCAATGATGGATTAGATTCATAATCTAATACATTTACGCTTCCATTACGTTACTCTAATTCTTCCTCGATCTTTGAGGAATTTTTCCTTTAGTATTTCTTAAATACTTAAGGACTCATTTGACAGTTGCCATGGTTCTGATCCTGGGCTTGCACTGATATCGTCTTGTACCGTTCTAGGTACAACTCATATCAATGTTTTTCATACAATATGAAATACATAAATCACCTTTGTGCGTATGCATAAAGGATTCTATTTACGCATTATTTCTTTGGGAGTCAAAGGGGAACGTTCCCTTTGAGAAGGGCAACTTGCTAGTCACACTAGAGTCATCCTTCTAATTGAAGTTTATCATCATATGAGAAACTTCCTAAAATCTTTTGTCTATTATTAGGGATTGATATAATCAAATTATATCTTGAAATCTATCATTATAGATTCACTTCCCATGTTTATAGACAATGTCTCCCATATACATTCTATCATTTATAGAATGTTTAAAGTCATAACTTTAACGAAGAAATATTCTTTTCATTTCCAAAATTAATATATCATATATATATTCATATATATCACATATATATTTATATATATATACAAATTTAGGAATATGGTTAACTCCCACTAATCTTTTGTAAACCTAGTAAACAAAAGATTCATTTACATCTTTATGAGAAATCAAACGATTTGACCATTCTCTCATAAGACGCTTATAGCTCCCACTAGCTTGCCAAGATCCATGATGGATGGATCTCTACAACTTACATGTCTTGTGATTCATAGTTTTAGACATATATTATCAAGACTATCTTAATAATGGTTTCGGAAACCTATATTATGTCCAAACATTGAATCACCATTTAGTTGTAGCTAGCATTCTTCGAATTAATTGAAACTAAGACTACGTCAAAAATGGTTCCTTCAAAGTCAACCATTCTCTTTGATTGTAGTCACCTTAAGCTACCAGTTAGCTATTAAGGTTTCATTATTTCGAGTCAAATGGTACTTTACCATTTTCTTGAGTATATATCATATATATACACTGAATGTAGTCATAAGGATTTTCATTCTTAGTTCTTTCGAATTAAGAGGTGCAACTCTATGACATAGTCATAAAGTTCAAAACCATTCAACTGAGACGGTTTATAAATCCTTATCGACTACCTTGGAGCTTGAGGTATAGGAACTAGGTTGTTATATTTGTTGATTACTTTCTTGTCTCTCAAAGAACCCATTCTTTGAGTTCTATCTCTAGTTCATTTGTTTTTAGGCAAATCACATTGTAGGATTACAATGAACTACTCAACAAAACAACATTTGTTAGTTGGTTTATAGAAGCGATATCCAAAAGTTAATTTAAGGATATCCCACAAGATTGTTATCAAACAAATATTGTTTATTAGCACACAACCCCAAATCTTAACATGTTTTAAGATTTGTCTTTCTTTCCAACTACATCTTATGGAGTCATGAAAATATTGGAAGATCTTCTCATTGACAATCATATTGTTTTAGAAGTATATATCCTATATATGGGTAATAGATAACATCTAACGAACTAAATCTTATTCGAGTTCGTTCTTCTCCTAATGGAGAAATACATTATCTTATGATGCTTATTTCCTTGATATCTTTCAAGGAAACTGTTCTAAAGTGTTACCTTATCTTGGATCAAATCTAAGGAGGTAAATACTTTAGACGTCTTACTCATCAACTTACATTTCTTGAATTCTTTGAAACCTTTTGCAAAGTATTCGAACTTGTGTTTATTCAAAATAAACTATAGTCCAACCGAGAGTGATCTTCGGTGAATGTCATATAACATGAGTAGTATTATGTTTGTGGACAACTGCCACTAACATCTAAGTGAATTAACCTCAACAACTTTGTGATTCTTTCTTCTTTCCAAAAGAATAAAGATTCGAACATTTCGCCTCTATACAATTTTAACAAGAAGGTATTGGATCCGGATCTAACGATCCAAAGCGTCCATCTATGACCAACTCGTAATTTATGTTTTAGAGGTATCACAACTTTAGTTGGGATTAGTCACTACCTTTCAACCTTTTGGGTTTTAAGCATCATTATTTTCTAAACAGTTAACACTACCATATTATCTCTACTATAGAGATAATTCATTAGATTACCATAATTCAATCATTGATTAATAAAGAACATTGTTTTGTCAAACAAAACATTTATCCATTTCACATAGTGACGGAATTTAGTTCCTTAAAATTTGGAATATAAAGACAATCTATGTTTTTCCAATTTCTTTGGTAGTTCATATGAGGAAGTAAGTACCATCTGCTTTCGCAGAGATCTACATTTGATTCACGTTTCGAATGTGAAGTACTTTCTCTTCTCTCATTAATCTTCTACTTCTTATTAGTCACACTTTTACAACGATTGTAAAACATAGTTACTAATACGGAATCAAGCATTCAAGTAGAAGAACCAACTGTTTTGAACTATTCAAGAACAATTTACAACACCTTCGAAAGGTGTGTTCTTGACACTTACAAGACATTTCTTGCAAATACCCTTTCCAATGTCCATCCTTTCATAAAGAAAGTTTGTTCCCTAGGAGTTAATTTTAATCTTCTTCATTTGACTTCTCCTTTGACTACAATAGTCATGGTCCCTAAACTCCCACTATCTCTCTTGAAACTTATTTCAATTGTGTTATACACATCAAACATTTTGGAGAGCATGTGGTTATTGTTCACTATATAGTTTACAATAAACTTAGTGAACCATAAGGATAGGGACACAAAGGTGAAGTCCTTGCCTAGTTTCCGTCTCATTAAGTGGTTTATCACTTCAACACTCAATGATTCAAAATCATCATAAGTCCATGTTAATGGACTATTTTTGTCAACCAACCATTATGTTCTAAACATAATTACAAACCTTCAAGAGTTGTACAAGGCAACTCTCATTTCTTCATACAACAATTTGTAAGTGAAGAATCATGGCACATAAAGTGTCCATGTCTTTGTGCTTTCTTCTCAAGTTCTTTGTTCATTTAACAAAGAAACAAGCACTAGTGTTTGCATTGACTAAGGGTTGTTCAAAGCAACTATTATTTCTTCATACAACGATTTGTAAGTGAAGAACTAATAACACTAAAAGTGTCCTTGTCATTATGCTAATCTTCGTAAGTTCCTTTGTTCATTTAACAAAGGATTAAGCATTGGTTGTTTGTGTTGTCCTCTTCATGATAGACTTTTCTAACATGTTCTTCCAATGATACATTATCATTAGGAAGATTGTGAGGATGAGACTACTTAGATACATATGCAATCTTTATAAGACATTCTTTGGGATTGTGGTACTAAGTCCGGAAACTAAAACATTCGGTTTTATTTGTCTAGTGTTGGATAGCGTTTGCAAATATATTGGTAAACAAATGCATAACGAATATAAGTTGATTGATTTTAAGCCATTTGATCCGGGTCTTTAAATCAAATAGCACCACCCACTATTTTTGGCAAATTCCATATCCCTCAAAGGAATTCGAGAGTTTTGGATGAAACTCCTAGTAGGTTATGGGAGGCTCACTATTACCAAGCCCACCTCACGATGATACGATGTTTGGCTAGCAACAATAATAATGAGAGAGTACGCTTACTCATTTGCAACTAAT
The DNA here is from genome assembly GCF_916048215.2 of Malus sylvestris. NCBI lineage: Eukaryota > Viridiplantae > Streptophyta > Magnoliopsida > Rosales > Rosaceae > Malus > Malus sylvestris. Next base: position 16,767,690 of record NC_062269.1, read on the forward strand.
GCAAGTACCCATCTTATTTGGCCTCTAGAGAATGTAACCTCACAATGATATGATGTTGGCTTCATTGCACTTAGTTAAGTCATTCCCACCATGCTTAGTGCGTGAAGGGGTTCAAGAATAGCCTCACGATGATACGATGTCGGCCATCCTCGTTGCCTACACTCACCTCATCATATGTGTATGGATTCCTCCTGAGTATAAGCATGCACTTTGTACTCCCCCATGATAGGGTGAAGCCGGTGTACAAGTCATAAACGATTGGATCCCACCACGGTGGAAGGCCTACGAAAGAGTGTTCTAAGCACTCTCACACTTATCAACTTAATAATGGTTTGGTTGACGGTTTTAGGTCTCATCACATATAAACATACATTTTAATCTCTATTAAAACCATTTTGGTCCTATTACAAGTATTGGTCCATATGATTGTTTTTAGTTGTATATAATACTCCCACTATGCTTATAAAACGGTTTTTAAAGCAAGAGTATATGATACTACTAACATAACCTTTGCATTCATTTGATGGACTATATAGTTGCCTTAGGGCCTTAGGATGATTATGAACCTTGGTTTAGATTCAACACGAGCCTTGTGTTGAATCTCGGTCTAGGAATGGTGATTGATTTTAGTTACGCGTTTAATCACATTAAGGCTTGTTGTCTTAGGGGCGTTGGACCCAACTACTTCATTTTCATGCATATCAAACAAAGCAAGAAAGAAGTACTTCAAAGTAAAGGTGAGCTTATGCTCATTACAACATTTGCATAAAACAAATTACTTTAAAGTAAAGAAGAACTTATGCCCTTTTACAACATTTGATCAAATCAAATTACAACCAAAGTCTAATCTACACATTCCCATGGTTCAAACAAATTTGAAACGGCCTTTCACATAGCTCAATTATATTAGGCTTAGGTTCATAATCACCCTTTAATTAATTAACACTTTAACTAATTAAATTGAATGCAACATTTTCATTTGGTTTTTGTATCCATAAAATTGATTTAAATGAAGCTAAACAAAATGAAAATCCAATTCTCATTTAAAGAGACAAAACAATTTTTTTCTCTACCTAATTTGGGCCAATATGCAATAACCACAACTTTTGGGCCATAAAGCAATTAACCTCAACTTTTGGGCTATATTGCAAAACTTTTGGGGTCACTTTGTAAAGACACAAAAGTCCACTACTTCATGTAATTACATTAGAACCCAAAATTTAATCAATGCAAAAACTTCATTAAAGGAGCAAAACAATTTGTCCTTTAGCGTTTTTGGACCTAAACGTAAAAACGTAAACTTTTGGGCCAAAGTGCAAATACACAAAAGTATCAAAACTTTATGTAATTGCATAAAAGGCCCCAAAAGTACCCCCACTAGGGGGTGGCCGGTTTTGGAAGAGGATAGAGTGATGTGTGTGTTGATTTGTGAGTTTTAGACATAAAGCAACAAGTGGTGCAAGTGGTGTGTGTGAAAGAAAATTAATCCTTACACACCCATCACCATTTCCATCACCATTTCCATCACCATTCAAATAAATATCTAATGCAATAAATCATTTGAAAAACATAAAACATAAACTTTATGAAATAAATCAAAACTTTGAATCAAAACACAAACCTTTTTGTTCTTGGCAAAAATGTCAAGAACAATGAAGAACATTCATGAAAAACCCAAAATTTTTCCATGAACTTTTTCCACCCAAAAACATTCCAAAACCATTCAAACTTTAGGGAAATAACATCTAACCAAACTAGGGTACATAGGGGTTCCAAAAGTCACTTGAAAACACTTTTAACAAGTCAAACAAGAACCCAAAAATCCACCCTTTGGATTTGGCCGAAAATCCCCAAAGTCATGGCACCAAATTTTAGCTCCAATATTCATGCTCATATGAACTACATCTACAACATTTGAGATGGCAAATTTTCTAACAAAATTTACATTCAAAGAAACAAGAATAAAGCTTGTAACAATTACAACTTTTAAATCACAAACTATGAACTACAAAACACAAAAGGATTCACCAACTACTAGACCTAGGCTCTGATACCACTTGAAGGATTATTTTGTGAAAACATGTTCATTTAAGCAACATCAATAAGCATGCAATTAACAATTAAAGGCGGAATCATGCTTGCATGCACTTAAAAACAAAACATTAACCATGAAATTCAAAGCCTAGTAGATTGGTGAACCAAAACTCAACTCAAAACAAAGTGAGTTGAAATTTATACCTTTGTAGATTCCTCTTTGCATAAGCAAAGGCTAATCACCCAAAGAGAGGGCCTTCATTCCTTGCATCTTAAATCTATAGATTTGGATGGATGAATAGGTTTCTCCAAGTTCCCAAAATTGAGAACCTCTAAGTCTCTTCACCAAGGAGAGATTGGAGAAGAAATGAGTGACCTTGGAGTAGTGGGATTGCAAGATGCACCCCCCAAGGTGGCCGGCCTCTTTAGAGAGAAATGGAGAGACAAGTTCTCACCAATTTTCTCCAAAACAAACCCTTAATGAATTTTGGCTATAAAGTCATATTTATACCTTTATTCGTTTGAGTGGCAAACTTGTAAATAAGTCCAAGTTCACTACCCTAACCAATATGGCCGGCCATTAGGATATTTTGGACTAATTGGGCCTTTGTGAATCATTATTCATTAAGTTGTCATACAACTTATGTTAATGGGCTTGACGTTCGAAGCCCATTGGGCCTTAAGGTCCAAAACTATCCCGAGGTCTTTAACGAACTTATTCGTTTGATTAATTAACATATTAATTAATCCTTGCCATAAATAAATGATTAAACCATTTAATCATCCTTACTCATCTCCATTGTTTCTTCAATCTCCTCCTTACACGGTGTGCGATCCATTAGGTTCCTTTTAGCGAGGCAGTGGGCGATTAAAACCATTTTACATCGACTGTGAATTGAAACTTACTTTCAATTCTCCCTTTAGTGATTACACACGTTTAGGGCTTCCACAAACCATGAGTGACACCTTGCAGCATATCATGGTTACCCAAGCTAATCAGAAGAGGTAGAGAAAACCTATTCAGTTTGGGATTACAAATGCAATACGGTCTTTCTCTAATCTAATACTCCTGACCACATTGTTTGGTTTGATAGTTTATTTATTCATGTCTACTATCCAATGTGATTCGTGTGCTTATATGATTTCCTTGAATGTGATTTAGAACAACTTTTCTAAATCTCATTCATACTCTGGCCAGAGATTTTTAATCATATCATAGAGTATTCTCCCTCAAACGGTTTGAAGGTTAGAGATCCCTTGTTGTGCATTCACTTGCCTCCATGACTAAGTGGCTTAACCCCAACGATGCCGTGGACACCCCGATGGGGTGACTTTGACATAATCAAAGATCAAGGACTTAACCACAAGACAACTGTGATGCCTCAAGTCAAAGGACTAATTTGCATTATCCCAAACATGAGTTCTCATGTGACATGAGTATGAGAACTCTTCGTTGATCGCGTTCAGTGAACTCATTCTCTACTGAGCACCTACGTACTTGTCTTGATGTCACACACACCAATGACTCGAGACTAGTCACTCTCCCTGAGAGAAGACATAACACGTACCGATCTTGACGGACTGTCAATGCCCAATTGGCAATCCTATGATCAGGAACATTTAGGATGTGTCTACGAAAGAATGGTCTCATGAATCTAACTTCATTAGATTACATTCTCCCAATCACATATTCCTTGGACTTTATCGTTTAAGCATATAACATTTATATGAGACGGCTCAAACAATAATCTTTGCCCTTTATAGTTAAACTAGATTAGTTTAACATGTGAAATGTCCGTAAAGTATCATCATATGATTGGCTTTATGGCACATTTCCAACATAGATTAGTAGCCAAGAGTTACAAGCAAATAGAAGGGATTGACTATGAAGAAGCCTTCTCTCCTGTAGCCATGATTAAGTCCATTCGGATTTTGTTTGCGATAGCTGCGTACCATGATTATGAGATATGGCAAATGGACGTGAAGACGACCTTTCTGAACGGCTACCTAAAGGAAGAGCTCTATATGACTCAACCCGAGGGTTTCGTGTCCAAGTCTGAAAAGACTAAGGTATGCAAGCTTCAAAGGTCCATTTATGGACTTAAGCAAGCCTCCAGGAGCTGGAACATTCTTTTCGACACTGAGATCAAAACGTTTGGTTTTACTCAAAACGAAGACGACAATTGTGTTTATCAAAAGGTCGTTAGGGTTGCAGTTGTATTCCTAGTGTTATATGTAGATGACATATTACTATTCGGGAATGACACTGCAGTACTTTCTTCTGTAAAAGTGTGGTTGTCTAAAACCTTCCACATGAAAGATTTGGGAGATGCATCTTATGTACTTGGGATAAAGCTCTATCGTGATAGATCCAGAAAATTAATTGGATTATCCCAATCTATGTACATTGATAAGGTGCTAAGTAGGTTCCAGATGGAACAATCTAAGAAAGGTTTTCTTTCTGTTGGACATGGAATTCACCTTTCTAAATCCATGGAACCTAAAACTCCTGAAGAGATACGGCAAATGAGTTGTATTCCTTATGCTTCAGCCATAGGAAGTCTCATGTATGCCATGATATGCACAAGGCCAGATATTGCATATGCTGTGAGCATTACTAGTCGATATCAATCTAACCCAGGATCAGAACACTGGGGAGCTGTCAAGACGGTCCTTAAGTACTTAAGAAGAACTAAGGACATGTTCCTCGTGTATGGAGGAGCATCAGAGTTGCGAGTGGAAGGCTATACAGACGCAGATTTTCAATCTGACGTCGATGATAGAAGTTCCAACTCCGGATATGTATTAACTTTGAATGGTGGGGCTGTCAATTGGAAAAGTAAGAAGCAAAGTGTAATTGCTGATTCCACGACAGAGGTTGAATATATCGCTGCAGCTGAAGCCGGCAAAGAAGCGTTCTGGATGAAGAAGTTCATCACTGAACTTGGGGTGGTTCCAACCATTACATCACCAGTAACTTTGTACTGTGATAATAGTGGGGCGATAGCTCAAGCCAAGGAACCCAGGGCACATCAAAAGAACAAGCATTTTGACAGACGCTTTAATATCATTAGAAGATATGATGCCGAGGGGAAAGTCAACATCCTCAAAGTTGCTTCAGCCGATAACGTAGCAGATCCACTGACAAAGCCAATGTCTCAGATCCAGCTTGACCGTCATATGGAAAAGATGGGTATTAGATACATGGGAAGGTGGCTTTGAGTGCAAGTGGGAGATTGTTGGAAGTATGCCCACAAAGCCACTCATTTGATGTAATAGCTTTTTCGAATACTTATTGTGTTAAACTTTTATATGTTTAATGGAGGGCAAATCTTATTGTTAATCACTATTTATTGTATCATGTGTTTAAGCAATAAGGGAATCCAAGGAATGTATTTGATTAAGAGATAAGTGATCTAATGAGTTAGATTATCGAGACCTTTCTCTTATGTTCATTCCTAAAACGTTCCTAGCCATAGGATTGCTAATTGGGCATTGACAATCCGCTAAGGCTAGTATGTGTTATGTTGACTCAATCGTGAGTATAACTAGTCTCAAGTCATTTGGTGTTGGACACTAAGACAAACACATAGGTGCTCGAAAGAGTACTCGAGTACACTGAACTACGATCAAAAGAGAGTTCGAACATACATGTCATGTATGAACTCTAAGGTTGCAATATGCAAAGTAGTCCTTTGACCTGAGGCATCATAGATGTCTAATGGTTAGGTCCTTGATCTTTGATCATGTCAACGGCATTCCTTTGGAGTGTCCACGGCATTGTTGGGGTCAAGCTATCTAGTCATGTAGGCATATGAATGCACAACAAGGGATCTCTAACCTTCCATGGTGAAGGGAGAATACTCTAAGATATGATTCTAAAGTCTTTGGCCAAAGCAAATGAATATGACTTAGGAAGTTTGTTCCAAATCATATTCAAGGGAATCATATAGGAAAGTATCACATTGGATAGTAGACATGAAACAAACTATCACTTAAACAATGTGATTAAGAGTATTGTATTAGAGAATGACCGTATTGCATTGTAGTTGTAACTGGATAGGTTCTCCAACCAATTCTACTTAGCTTGGGTAACCATGACATACTGCTAGGTGTCACTCATGGTTTGTGGAAGCCCAAATGATTAGGTAACACTAATCATTAAAGGGAGAATTGAAATGTGGTTTCAATTCACAATCGATAGTTAAGAGTAACATCGCCCACTGCCTTGCTAATTGGAACCTAATGGATCATACACCGTGTAAGGATGTATGTGAAGAAATTATATGAAATGGATAAGCAATTAAATGGTTTAATTGAAGAATGGTCAAGATTAATTAATTAGTTAATTAATTTTACGAAAGGTTCGTATTGGACTTATATGTTGGTTTTGGGTTTCGGGGCCCAAAAGCGTTTTGGTCCAAAAGGCCCATTATGTTTAAGTTGTATGACAACAAAAACAAAATGGGCAAATTAGCCCAATAACAAGGAGAGGCCAGCCATTAGGGTGAATGGGCAAGTTTTCTTAATTACAAATTTGCCACTCACCAAAGAAAATGTTATAAAAGCAACTTTATAGCAATTTTCTCATCAGGGTTTTCTTGTTGAAATTGGGTGAAACATTTTCTCTCATTTTTCTCTAAGAGGCCGGCCACTAAGGGGAGGGACATCTAGCAATCTCTTCTTCCCTAAGTCATCCATATCATCTTCACAAGATACATCATTGGTGAAGAGACTTAGAGACATCAAGCTTTTGGTGTTTTGGAGAACAAATCCTTATTTCCTCAAATCTTCAAAGGAGCACTAAAGGGAGGAAAACACAAGGTGGATTCAAGGAGCTTGGAGGTGACTTGAAGGCCCTCCACTTGGGTGAATCCCTTGTGTAAACAAGGATGAGCTTCAAGGGTAAAGAAACTCTAAATCTTTACTTCTCTTTAATGTTGTTAAAGAGTTTATTTTGGTTCACCATATACTAGGCTTTGAAAGTCATGGGTTTTATGAATTGTTTTTGGATGCATGCCTACTTTAAAGTGTTAATAGCTTGCATGTGTATTCAAATGTTTATACTTGTTCTTAGCTAGGACAAATTTTTTCCTTCAGTTGGAAGTGTTGGAAATATGCCCTGAAAGTCAATCTTTGGAAGAAACCTTTCAGGACAAATGAATCGATGTATAGATGACTCTTATACATCAAATGGCAAAGATACTAATTAGGACTATCTCAATAAACGATATATGTCCTAAATGGTGAATCCATGGACAATGGATCGATTGAAGAAGTAATCTAATGATGTTAGACTACATAGACCTTCTTCACATAACCATTATGTCTAAAAAGGTTCCTGGTCATTGGATTGTCGGAGGGAAACTGACAATGCTTAGACCGGTACATACTGTGTCCGCTTCAAATGGAAGAATGGAAAGTCTCATCCCATTTGTGTAGTGACACTAAGACAAGTATGTAAGTGCTCATTAAAGGAATGAGTTCACTGAACACAATCGAACGAGAGTACTTGCATGGAGGTCTACTCACATGTCAAGCAAGTAACTCTAATGGTTGGAATAATGTAAGTAGTCCTTTGACCTGAGGCATCGTCGTTGTCTTGTGGCTAAGTACTTAAACTTTGATTATGTCAAAGTCACCCCATTCGCGGGTGTCCACGGCATAATTGGGGTTAAGCCACTTAGTCATGAAGGCAAGTGAATGCGCAACAAGGAATCTCTAATCCTCGATAAGAGAGGAAGAATACTCTAAGATATGATTCGGGAATCTTCGGCCGAAATATCGAGCGTAATAAAGGAAAGCATTCCTATACGACTCAATTGAATCGTATAAGAAGGAATAATCACATTAGGGGTTTGACATAATATATCCATACCCTAGTAATGTGATTGAGAGTATTGTTTTAGAGAAGGATCGAATTACATTGTAATTTCACCTCACTGCCTAGCTAATTAGAACCTAAAATGATTGTGCACCGATACACTCTTGTAGCGAGTAATTAATGGATGATGGAAATAATTAATTGGATTAATTAAGTGTTGTGATTAATTTAGAAAGTCTAAAGAAATCATAAAAGAGATAAAAGATCGTTTTGGGCTTAAAGAAATGTTCGGGTTTAATTGGGCCCATTGGGCTTTTATTCAAGCATTGGATGACTAGAAATAAATAAAAGCCCAAAGCCCAAACCAACACAAAGGGGCCGGGCCTTTAAAGTGGAGAGGGAGAGATATTTAGTCAAGTTGTTGACTAGGTTTCTTTTTGTCTATATAAGGAACTTTATAGAGATTTAATCCTTAGGGTTTTTGTGTGTTTTAAAACAACAAAGAAGCAAAAGAAACATCTCTCTAAAACCACAAAAGGCCGGCCACCTTGAGGGTGATTTAGCTAACAATCTTTCACCCTTTTGGTTATTCCTCCATCCATCTCACTACACTAGTGGGTGTGGATATTTAGAGGTCTTCTCCTTTGGAGACTAAAGGAGAACCTTGGAGCACTCTTACTAACAAAGTGGAGGAGGCAAGGAGGGAGGCTAGGCTCAAGGACTTCAAGGAGCAAAGGGCTTGGAGGTGGTCCATCCTTGGTCTAAAATCAAGATCAAGAGGTATAGATCTATACCTTCACTTAGTTCTTAACTTGAATGTTTTAGATGCATTATATATAAACCTATGAACCTTGAAGGGGATTTGCATGACTATAGCTTTGATATTATTTGATAACATGCTTCCGTTGCTTATGTATATAAATTTTGAATTGTATATGCATGCTAGTCATTTAGAAATCCCATGTGTTAATCTCATAATTTTCCCTTCAAGTGGTATCAGAGCCAAAGGTTTATGTATAATGTGTCCTTTTGGATTTTATGCATATGGGTATTAATATTATGTATGACATAATTATTGCTTCATTCAAAATAAGTTTATCTTTTGTTTTTCAATAGTTGAAAAATGTTAGTCAATTGTTGAGAAAGATATGTATGCAAAAGATGTTTTGTATGCAGGATTGAAAATTGAGTTTTGAACTAGTTTGACATATTATTTCTTCATTTAAAGTATGTTTATCTTTTGTTTTTCAATGGTTGAAAAATATAAATCAAGAGTTGAAAAAGATATGCATGTAAAAAGGTGTTTTGGATGCATGAATGAAGAGTAAGTTATGGACAAAATTTGGGGTTTTGTTCCTTGTGGTAGGCACGGCATTAAGGGGGTTTTTGGGCATGTGTTTGTGTTTTATTGTAAGACACTCACACATCATTTTAAAGCTAGAAAGTAGAGTCCTTGTCACTTTAGTTTTTGGGTTTGAAAAATCACCAAGAATACACAAATCTTGAAAATATGTTCATGGTTTTGTTCTTGGTGTTCATGGTTTGTTTTTTGTGAAAATGGTTTTATTTGGTTTTCATAAATTGTTTTATGGTTTTGGATGATATACTTATCATCCATAGCCTTCCCAAAAATTTATTAAATCCTAGACTTGACTAGGAAATTTCCATCAATCCTTTTCACCTATGTTTTAATGCCAAAACCAAGTGACAAGTAAATTTGGATTTTTTCTACTTTGCATTGAATTAAAGCAATATGGGTGAGACTTCCCATCTCCCCTTAATGTGGCCGGCCACGCTAGTGGATTTATCCACTTGGGGGGGGGGTTTTGTAATTTGGAAAAAGATATTTTATACTTTTGAGTATTTACGGTTTGACCCCTAACTTTTTCTTATTTGCATTTAGGCCCCTACTAACTAGAAAGTTAAAATATTTGATTTTAATTTTGTTAGTTGTTTAAACTCATAATTCTATCATGCCCATATGCACTAAATCTAAATGTTCATGTTGCATTCCATTTTGATTATTTAATGTGATTAAGTAGTTAGAAAAGGGTGACTATGGACTTATGCCTTAAACGATAATTGAGCTATGAGATAAGGCGCTAAAATCAAATTGTTTGAACCTTGAGAATGTGTTTTAATTACTGTTTTTATTGGACCTTGTCACATTTGATATTAATCTATCTCTCCCTCTTAGTATGTGTAATTTGTAGGAATTTGTACAAATCGGTTTGTAATTCTTATTATTTCTTAATCTCTTTTAGTTAGTTGATTCCCTCTAGTGCTAGACTAGAGTTTCTTTAACTATTGGTAAGGAGACATAACTAAAAGAGGGTTTTGACATGAGATTAAAGATTAAATGGGTCCAATGCCCTAATTAGCAATGAATGATTGTCTTTCATTTCTAATGGCTCAATGAAAATGTTTTAATTGGATTGAAAAGCACGTAATTAAATTGACACAACCTCTCCGAGTATATATTCAACAATGTTGGCTCGTTGTTGCAATAACCTAATAAGTCCATGGTCATCCAAGAGCCTAAGATAACTATAAAGTCCAATTTCAAAGGAATGCAAAAACCTTAGTAGTAGTAGTTACTTCCAATATTTTGAAAAATTCGTTTTTGATATTGATTTGTTTTTCTTAAAACAAATAGTGGGAGTATCATACCCTACTAAACTATAATGAATACAATTAGTAGTTATATATATCTCCAATATTTTGAAAAATGTTTTGATATTGATTTGTTTTATGAAAACGAATAGTGGGGATATCATATGCTACTAATTTCATTAACTTTGGACTAGTAGTTGTAATAGTGAAGGATGATTTTGTGAAAACATGTTCATTTGAATAACATCTATAGCATGCATTTAACAATTAAAAGGCGGAATCATGCTTGCATGCATTCAAAAACAAAACATTACCATGAAATTCAAAGCCTAGTAGATTGGTGAACCATGAATCAACTCAAAACAAAGTGAGTTGAAATTTATACCTTTGTAGATTCCTCTTTGCATAAGCAAAGGCTAATCACCCAAAGAGAGGGCCTTCATTCCTTGCATCTAAAATCTATGGATTTGGATGGATGAAAAGGTTTCTCCAAGTTCCTAAAATTGAGAACCTCTAAGTCTCCACACCAAGGAGAGATTGGAGAAGGAATGAGTGACCTTGGAGTAGTGGGATTGCTAGATCCACCCTCCAAGGGGGCCGGCCTCCTAGAGAGAAAAGGAGAGACAAGTTCTCACCAATTTTCTCCAAAAGAACCCTTAATAAATTTTAGGCTACAAAGTTCTTTATATAGTCACTTCAAATAAGTGACCTAAAGAACCAAAAGGCCATTCTCTCTAACATGGCCGGCCATATTAGGGATTTGGGCTTTTGGGCCTTTGTGAATCTTTATTCATTAAATTGTCATACAACTTAAGTCAATGGGCTTGACGTTCGAAGCCCATTGGGCCTTAAGGTCCAAAACTATCTCGAGGTCTTTAGCGAACTTATTCGTTTGATTAATTAACATATTAATTAATCCTTGCCATAAATAATTAAACCTTTTAATTATTCTTACTCATCTCCATTGTTTCTTCAATCTCCACCTTACACGGTGTACGATCCATTAGGTTCCTTTTAGCGAGGCAGTGGGCGATTAAAACTCTTTCAAATCGATTGTGAATTGAAACTTACTTTCAATTCTCCCTTTAGTGATTATACACGTTTAGGGCTTCCACAAACCATGAGTGACACCTAGCAGCATATCATGGTTACCCAAGCTAATCAGAAGAGGTGGAGAACCTATTCAGTTTAGGATTACAAATGCAATACGGTCTTTCTCTAATACAATACTCTTGACCACATTGTTTGGTTTGATAGTTTATTCATGTCTACTATCCAATGTGATTCGTGTGCTTATATGATTACCTTGAATGTGATTTGGAACGCCTTCCTACATCTCATTCATACTTTGGCCAAAGATTCTTAATCATATCATAGTGTATTCTTCCTCAAACGGTTTGAAGGTTAGAGATCCCTTGTTGCGCATTCACTTGCCTCCATGGCTAAGTAGCTTAACCCCAACGATGCCGTGGACACCCGCGGATGGGGTGACTTTGACATAATCAAAGATCAAGGACTTAACCACAAGACAGCTGTGATGCCTCAGGTCAAATGACTACTTTGCATTATCCCAACCATGAGTTCTCATGTGACATGAATATGAGAACTCTTCGTTGATCGTGTTCAGTGAACTCATTCTCTATTGAGCACCTACATACTTGTCTTGATGTCACACACACCAATGACTCGAGACTAGTCACTCTCCCTGAGAGAAGACACAGCACGTACTGATCTTAACGGACTGTCAATGCCCAATTGGCAATCCTATGATCAGGAACGTTTAGGATGTGTCTACGAAAGAATGGTCTCATGAATCTAACTTCTTTAGATCGTATTCTCCCAATCACATATTCCTTGGACTTATCGTTTAAGCATATAACATTTATATGAGACGGCTTAAAACAATAATCTATGCCCTTGATATTAAACTAGATTAGTTTAACATGTGAAATGTCCGTAAAGTATCATCATATGATTGGTTTTAGGGCACATTTCCAACAAATAGGACATTATTTATTTGAATATGATTAAATAAATAAAATTGATGAGACCTTAAAATCCCTCAACCAACATACAATATTAAGTTGAAAGCGTAAGAGTGCTTTGAACACTTTTTCGTGGCCTTCCACCGTGGTAGGCTCCAATCGTTTATGACTTGTACATCGCCTTCACCCTATCATGGGGGAGTGCAAAGTGCATGCTTATACTCAGGAGGAGTTTATTTAAAACATTTGATGAGGTTAAGGTAGGCAACGAGTGTGGCCAACATCGTATCATCGTGAGGTTATGCTTGAACCCCTATCTAAACCGGCATGGTGGGAAAGAACTTAACTGAGAGAAATGATGCCAACATCGTATCATCGTGAGGCATTGCTCTCTAGAGGCCAAAAAGATGGGTAATCACAAGAGGTTGTTGTGAATGGGTAATTGTACCCTCTCATTATTATTTTTGCTAGCCAACATCGTATCATCGTGAGGTGGGCTTGGTAATAGTGAGCCTCCCATAACCCGCTAGGAGCTTTCTTAGAAAACTCCCATATTCCATCTTGAGGGATATGGAATTTGCCAAAAATGGTGGGTGGTGTCATTCGGTTTAAAGACCCGAATCGTTTGACTTAATAAACAATCAAACTAATTATTTTATTGTTTATGTATTTAGATATGGTTGGAAGCACACTCGCTAAAATACTCGACAAACATTGCTCAGAGGGGCACAATTTCCCATCATGGTATCGTAAAGTCAAGATTCTCCTAACATTGGAGAAGATTGTTTACGTACTAGACAAGGCTCCACCTCACATACATCTCGGCCCTGAGGCTACTGAGGATGAACGTGCTAAGTTTGACAAGCACGTTGAGGATAACACACAAGCCAAGTGCTATCTGTTGGCTTCCATGAATGAGGAGCTACAGAGACAGCACGAGGGCATGGACAGTGCATCTTCCATAATACTCCATCTTACGGAGTTATATGGTGAAGGGACGCGCAACCGTCGCTTTAGCACTGTTTGTGAACTTGTGAAGACCAAGATGGTCAAGGGGGCTCCAGTGCATCAACATGTACTGAAGATGATAGGATTCATTGAACAATTGGAGAACCTTGGTACTCCACTTAACGGGGAATTGGCCCAGGACTTTGTATTGGCTTCTCTTTCTGATTCATTCGCGCAATTCGTAATGAACTACAATATGAATAAGATGGATAGTACTCTCTCTGAGTTACTAAATATGTCAGTAACTGCCGAGAAGACTATGAAGAAAGAGAACGTTGTAGGGACTTCTGCAGTAGTCTACAACAAGCCATCATCTTCCAAGGCCAAGCCGCAGGGCAAAGGCAAAGGGAATGAGAAGAAGCCACCCACTCCTAAGCCGAAAGGAGGAGTGAGGAAAAAGAAGGCAAAGGAGCCCAAAGGGACTTGCCACCACTGTGGAAAGGAGGGGCATTGGAGGAGGAATTGCAGGTTATACTTTGCAAGTCTTAAGGACAAGCCACAAGGTATGGTTTATGTTCTTATCTTCAATTCTAATTGTTAGATCTTCTAAATATTTATATTTGATATAAAGAGCTAATCACTTGTATAATTGTATATAGGTGGAGAAGCCAAGTAGAAGAGGAACAAGCAAGGAAAATGTGGTGAAGGGTTCGGCCACTATATTTTTTGCTTACTACTTAGGAAGTTTGTTAGGCATTAAAGATAGTCTTTAAACTTTCTTATTTTGTTAAGAACTTATTATGTGGCTTCATATGATGGAAGATCACTATTAGTGCCTAAATGTATAAAGGTATTTAAATTAGTCTCTAAATGTATAGAGCTAATACTTTTTGTATTAAACATTATGAATGTTTGAATTATCATATTAATGTAATGTGAAGAATGCCTTTTTAATATACTATTTCCTTATAGTAGTGTTATGAATTGAAAATTGTCTTGTTGTATCCTAGATGAGATACAAGAGTTATATCACTTATTGTAATGTGATAACCAAACTTTAGATTTATCAATTATGGATAGATCTCACATGTAGGACATAAAAGGATACAATGAATCTTTAGATTTGGTTCCATTTGTCTACCTATGAGTTCTATATGAATTGACAAAAGTCTAGAGTATCCTTTCTTGAAGAAAAGGAAGATCACATTATAATGATATGAGTAATAAGAAAAACGTTTCTTATATGGTTATCACTTGAAACACAATGATCAAGATCACTCTTGATTCAATTAGTAGTTTTGAACAACTAATTGGGCATTCTTTAAAAGGTTTTAAAATGTCAATTGTGTTAGTGATTAAACCAAGAAAGAAGTGTCTAAATCTATAAAATGTTTAAAGACTTTGGTCACTTAATAACAAGACATTAACTTAGTGAAGATTGAAACAAATAAGCTTGAAATGTTTTAAAGCTACTACACAATGTCTTCTTCCAATATACTCCACCTTTATACATTTTGAATGTATGAAATGATTTCTCATTAAAGTCATGAGAAATAGTGGGAGGTGTGAAAATGGATATAAACTTGATTGTGATTGGTTTATAGTTGTCTAATGGATAATAATACTTGACTATTATTAAGAGTTTGTAATTTTAATTGTTAAAGAACTCAAGCTCTTCAAACGTTAAATTCTATGTTGTGTGACATTCTAAAGAATAGTCTTTGAATGTTGGTTTCGTCAACCTAGCATAAAATAGTTATATGTTGGGAGTTGTCTATCATTCTCTTTTATGAGAACAAGCTAAGTAACTAAGCATATGGACAAGTTGATGAAACAAAAAGGGAAATAAGTTCAAAATGAGTCACAACATATGATTTAACAACAAGACAATCCAAATTCAACATCTCATGTAACAATATTGCTCTATGTAGTTTTAATAAAGAATTATATCAACCACCTAGAAGGAATGGTTGAGTTTCTATATCCTTAGTAGGAGCCATGCTTCAACTAAAGACTTGGATAATTCTTATATGACTACATTAAAGGTCTTAGTATGACTAAAACTTGAAGTATGGTGTATGACACCATATAATTTAAATGAATAGACTTAATGAAACAAGTCACACATTTCAAATGGAATTACTTAAGAAGGAATTCTTTTGTGTGTGATTCATTTAAGTTAGTGGGAGCAATATGTATTCAAATCAAGAAAATATAATTGTTATTTTGAATGAATGCTAAGTTACAACAAGGCCAGTGGGAGTGATGTCATAATTTGAGCAACAAGATGTGAATAAAGTCTATTCGATAGACTTGATAAAACATAGATGTTACTCGAGAAATGACAAAACATGACATGGTCAATTTTGAAGTATAGACTTGAAATTGGGCTTATTGATATAGCAAGGCTATCTCAATAATGTTATATGGGAATTAAATCTCAAATGTTGTGGATTTAAGAAAGCATTTTTCTATGTGATAGAAAAACACTTTCATAACCCTTATAATGAATGTGTCACAAAATCACAAAAGGGACACATGTATGGACTTGTGAAGTAGATATCCAAAAGTGAAGAACCACAGGGGTTGTCACTATAAGATATTACTAAATCCCAGGATCAGAACCAAAGCAACTGACAGAGTATTATTGCCTTTAAGAAAGAAACATCAGAGTGGGACTCTAGAAGCGTGCATTCACTTAGGTTATTAACCAAAGTGAAAAATAAGCCATTTTAACAAATGGAACTTCATAATGGATGAAGTACTAATCATATGAATGATTGTTAGTATTGTACTACAATGGTCTCAAGGTTGGAGCAAAGTTTGTATAAGGTATACAAACGAAATATATGACGATATATTGTTTTAGAAACTGCTTCAAAAGGTGTTTTGAATGAAGGGGTTCTTATAGAACCAATGATTGAATCCAAACCATAAGGTCGTTAGTAGGATACTACGACGTAATGGGGCGATAGCTCAAGCCATGGAATCAAGGTCTCATCAAAGTATTCGAACACAAGAAAGAGACATCATCAAATGTTTTGGAAACATTTGATAAGTAAATCCCTTTTAAATAATAAAAGGGATTAATACATAACCCAGTTAACCTACGAGCATAAGCTCTTTCAACTAGCATGTATAAGATACACTAGTGATTGACTTTAGTGCAAGTGGGAGATTGTTGGAAATATGCCCTGAAAGTCAATCTTTGGAAGAAACCTTTCAGGACAAATGAATCGATGTATAGATGACTCTTATACATCAAATGGCAAAGATACTAATTAGGACTATCTCAATAAACGATATATGTCCTAAATGGTGAATCCATGGACAATGGATCGATTGAAGAAGTAATATAATGATGTTAGACTACAGAGACCTTCTTCACATAACCATTATGTCCAAAAAGGTTCCTGGTCATTGGATTGTCGGAGGGAAACTGACAATGCTTAGACCGGTACATACTGTGTCCGCTTCAAATGGAAGAATGGAAAGTCTCATCCCATTTGTGTAGTGACACTAAGACAAGTATGTAAGTGCTCATTAAGGGAATGAGTTCACTGAACACAATCGAACGAGAGTACTTGCATGGAGGTCTACTCATATGTCAAGCAAGTAACTCTAATGGTTGGAATAATGTAAGTAGTCCTTTGACCTGAGGCATCATCGTTGTCTTGTGGCTAAGTACTTAATCTTTGATTATGTCAAAGTCACCCTATTCGCGGGTGTCCACGGCATAATTGGGGTTAAGCCACTTAGTCATGAAGGCAAGTGAATGCGCAACAAGGAATCTCTAATCCTCGATAAGAGAGGAAGAATACTCTAAGATATGATTCGGGAATCTTCGGCCGAAGTATCGAGCGTAATAAAGGAAAGCGTTCCTATACGACTCAATTGAATCGTATAAGAAGGAATAATCACATTAGGGGTTTGACATAATATATCCATACCCTAGTAATGTGATTGAGAGTACTGTTTTAGAGAAGGATCGAATTACATTGTAATTCCAACTGAATAGGTTCTCCGAACAACTTCTACATTAGCTTGGGTAGCTATGACATATGGTTAGATGTCACTCATAGCTTGTGAGTTCTTCTAGATGATTAAATGTAGTCATCAAAGAAGAAAGGTGAATTAAAAGGAAGTTTTAATTCACTAAGTGATTGGATTAAATATAATCAATTGGATTGATGTCTATCACCTCACTGCCTTGCTAATTAGAACCTAAAATGATTGTGCACCGATACACTCTTGTAGCGAGTAATTAATGGATGATGGAAATAATTAATTGGATTAATTAAGTGTTGTGATTAATTTAGAAAGTCTAAAGAAATCATAAAAGAGATAAAAGATCGTTTTGGGCTTAAAGAAATGTTCGGGTTTAATTGGGCCCATTGGGCTTTTATTCAAGCATTGGATGACTAGAAATAAATAAAAGCCCAAAGCCCAAACCAACACAAAGGGGCCGGGCCTTTAAAGTGGAGAGGGAGAGATATTTAGTCAAGTTGTTGACTAGGTTTCTTTTTGTCTATATAAGGAACTTTATAGAGATTTAATCCTTAGGGTTTTTGTGTGTTTTAAAACAACAAAGAAGCAAAAGAAACATCTCTCTAAAACCACAAAAGGCCGGCCACCTTGAGGGTGATTTAGCTAACAATCTTTCACCCTTTTGGTTATTCCTCCATCCATCTCACTACACTAGTGGGTGTGGATATTTAGAGGTCTTCTCCTTTGGAGACTAAAGGAGAACCTTGGAGCACTCTTACTAACAAAGTGGAGGAGGCAAGGAGGGAGGCTAGGCTCAAGGACTTCAAGGAGCAAAGGGCTTGGAGGTGGTCCATCCTTGGTCTAAAATCAAGATCAAGAGGTATAGATCTATACCTTCACTTAGTTCTTAACTTGAATGTTTTAGATGCATTATATATAAACCTATGAACCTTGAAGGGGATTTGCATGACTATAGCTTTGATATTATTTGATAACATGCTTCCGTTGCTTATGTATATAAATTTTGAATTGTATATGCATGCTAGTCATTTAGAAATCCCATGTGTTAATCTCATAATTTTCCCTTCAGGAAGCTCGGATTCCTGGGCTCCGAATTGTAGAAATGTAGCGAGAAAACAGGTTTGGGGTGTGAAGATTTGTGGGTAGGAGTTGGATTTTGTTGAGGTTTGGTGGCTTGGGAATGGAAAGGAGTGAAAGTGAGTAGCAGTAATGGGAATCGAATCTCAGCCATTGATGAAAACACGTGGTTCTTCACCATGTTGGTCTGATGTCCAAATGGCGTTGGGAGGGATGATGAATTTTAGTAACTGCAACTTTGGCTAACGGGCCTGGGTTAGGCTCTGTTAGGGGCAATTTTGGAATATTAATTGTTATGCGGTTTGGGCTTTTTGGTGAGCCCGTGTGTTTTAGTTTTTGTAGGGCCTAAGATAAAAGTTTTGTGTCCTAATGATTAAAATTTAAACCTTTTTTATTAAATAATAGTTTAAGGTGGTTTTTCATTAAATAAAAGTTAGCTTAAGCCATTTTTATTAAAGCTCTCTTATATATATGGATATCATTTGTTAAAAAAAAAAGAAAAAAGAAAAAAAAAAGCGCTGACTGGAGACAAAATCCATTTATTCGAAGCACGGAAAGTCTTTTGCTATTCCACGCGCTTTCCGTCTCAACTGAGATTTCATACAATGTTCGTTCCTTTCCTCCAAGTCACAGAAACTGGAAAAAAGTTAAAAAACGAAACAATACTGAAACCCTAAGCCAATCACAATTAATCGTGTCTATATTAATTTTACACAACCATGCTTAAGAATTTAATAAAAAGTAATAAAAAATTCAAGAAATTAAATACGCGGAATTGGATTTGTATAAAAAGGGCAACACCTTTTGGAGAGACATGTCAAGATTTGAACTTTCATCATCCTATTCGTCTGCACCATACTACTCATCGTTGCCTCCTGACTATTCCTTCATGTCGATTTCTGGAATTCAAGGCCAGCTTCTTGAAGTTACTGGTATCATTTCAATTTCCCATTATTTTTTGTGTCAAATTATACAATTATTTATAATTTTCAAGATAACCCATCAAAATTTTCTTGTTTTTCTTCCGTTTTCTGTTTTTGTTTTCTCAAATTTTGAGTTTTTGTGATGTGGGTTTTGATTATCTGGTGGTGTTGCAGTTGTTGGTTGTAACAAATTGAGAGATACGGAATGGATTTCTCGGCAGGACCCATATGTCTGTCTTGAATATGCTCACAACAAGCACCGCACCAGAACATGCACAGGTAATTGCCGAATTAAACCCTGTTTACTTGGTTAATTTGGCTTAAATTTTAGTTTTTATTTCTGGGTTTATGTTGTTCTTGCAATCTGGAGATTTAGATCTGAATATTGACTCAAACCCAAGTTGTAATTATTGGTATAGATGGTGGTAAAAATCCCACATTCCAAGAGAAGTTCGTGTTTCCGCTGATTGAAGGTCTTAGGGAACTCAATGTTCTGGTCTGGAACAGCAATACTGTCACATTGGACGACTTCATTGGCGAGGGAAAGTATGAAATTCTCAACCAATATGCTTTGATATATTGATTTTGGCATAATTTTAGAGACCCTTTTGGTTATTCTGAAATTTTGAGTTTGCTGATTTCCGTTATTTGGTGTGTTACGATTTTTAGGGTTCAACTTCAGAAGGTTCTTACTCAGGGTTATGACGACAGCACATGGCAGCTTCAGACTAAACATGGCCGGTAACTACATAACTTTCATCTCATTGCTTTTTATTTGATCTATCTAATTCTAAATGGTTGGATTATAATATAGGTGTTATTTTTCTATAATGTTACTTTATTTTCAGCCTGCCGTTCTAGTTGGATGGTCATATTCCCGAATTCTTAAGATATCCAAACTCCTATGTCTCTGCTAGTGTTAGCAAATTGTTGTTGCACCTTGCTCCATCTCTAATTGATTCAAATTATCCAATAAGGAGGTGGTTGTGTGTACTATACATGCTCAAGTCAGTGATCTTCATGCATGATTTTCCTTTTTCTTCCCATCTGGATTGTATGTGTAGATCATGCATATGAAGCTGTAGATAATTTTTCTCTGCATCAACATCACATTACATCCCTTGATTTGGTTCTTCATATTTGTTTTTCGTGATGATCGAAGATTAATTTTGGGTCTGCATTGCATTACACGAAACAGCTATTCATTGTTGGATTGTGAATAGACCATGCTAAGCACCCTGTCTTTAGGAGCAAACATTGGGTGAATTATGTGTAAGCACTCTGTGTTTATGCTCCAACATTAGTGAGCATCAAGTGGCCTATATGAGACACCCTCTAAGTAGAGTGATGTCCCTAATATACAATACTATTTCTTTGTCATCTGATCGTGGAGTCTCCACTCAATACTCAGTCTCCAAGCGCACAAATAGTATGATGTGAGAATACGAATTCACTCAAATGACTATCATATGGTTTTGTGTTCCATCTATCTATTCTCAGACAGCTCAAACACAGGCTGTGGAATCATTCACTATCATATTGTTTATATTCTGTAAAATACAAAGGCGAATAAAAAAAAAGGAGGGAATTAATTTACCTTCCTTGTATGTAGTATTGAGAACCTTAGGAAGGGTAGGCTAGGATATGAGGTTATAAGTTGAGCGATATATATCCCTCATATTAACTAGAGTAGTAATTTACAATCTGGGCTAAAGAAGGAAAAAGGGCTGGGAATTTGATTGAAGATCTTGCAATACATTTCATCCTTCTGAGTACCTGTTTTGTCTTTCCTTCTTACAGATGTGTGGATTTGGTTTTTGCATCTAGAAAGTTCATTAAACAAATCCTAATAACTACATTTCTTTCCTATAATTAGATTTATTCTGTTGTGTTTTGAAATTGTTTGACTTCTGACGCAAACTCTTTTTCATGGTAAGATATGGAGGAGAAGTGCGGCTCATAATGCATTATTCGAAGACAAATGTAAGTTGCACCTTCTCTCACTATAACGGGGTGACTTTTGAACAGTCTTGTATATAGTCATGCTAATTATCTGTCCAGCTGACTTACTGTCTTCGGGTTGCTGCAGAAACCCGCATCAAGCTATGCTCCATCTGCACCACCATATGGAGCACCACATGCATCACAAGCTTATCTATATTCAACCCCCCCACCTGCAGGTCATTATGCACCACCAGCGCCTGGACCTTACCCACCAGCGCCAGCAGGGTACCCAGCTCCATCTCCCTATCCTTTGTACTCGCCTAATACAGCAGGGTATCCACCATCTGCATATGGTCCCCCTCCGCCAGCGTATGGCCATACTCCGTCTGCCTATCCTCCCCCACCATACCCACCAACTTCAACATATCCCCCACCCCCGCAATCCTCACCCTATCCTCCAAGTGAGCTCTTTCTTTTTTATTATATTTTTTCTGTTTCTTAGTTCTGGCTGCTAATATGATTCATCAAATACTAATTTTCTGTTGTATGCTCTTCGATCAGGTCCTTTCCCTGGACTTTATCCTCCACCACCGTACTGAGATAGAGCTCCTCCAGCCCCCAAATGAAGATGCGGTTGGTACTAATTGTGTTTAAGTCTAATACTCGTAATTTGGTGGTTGTCTTACCGCATGGACACTTTCTTTCTCCCCAATGTTGATAAAGCGCCTAGTGTTTGAACCAGAATTTTGGTGAGCTAGATTTGAACTTGTTCGAATCATTTGTATATGTTGGTGGATAGGTCGCAATAATGATGTATGTGTTTTCTGCTGGATTTGTACTTGTTCAATAATCCTGAAGTTGTAAAAGCAATTGGTACTCTGAATTTTCATCAGAACGGTAGAACAAGGATGCTTTATGATCGGTGCCGGTCGGAACATGGTCTATTGCTATATCTTGGAGCCAATAAAATTTCGTTGTGCAGACTTGCAATCACTTTCAAAGAGTTCATGGAAACACCATATCTTATATATGTTTAATCCGGGTTTTGGGTCAGGACTAACTAATCGGATTATTATCGGATAACTTGTTAAAAACCCGTTGACGGGTAACTCGTGGGTAACCCATTTTGATTCGTCAAGAAAAAATTATGGAAAATACCCCAAAATTGGACAATTTCTTAATCTTGGGACATAAATAGAACAAGCCAACCAGGCACACCAATGCACAAAACCGAAATTACCAAAATGCTCACATATAAATACTAAAAATCCTCCGTTCATTCCATCATTTTTGTCAATTGTAAGAGAGACATGCCAAGAGAGCTCTGGGTTTCTAGGTTGAGCTCAGATCTCTGAGCTTCAATTTCGTAGAAAGGAAAGGTGAGAGTGAAGCTTCGAAGTGAGTTTCTCGTTTGCATCAGTGTTTCATCCTTAAAGATATGATTTTTGTACCAAAGTGTGCATTTTGGCCAGAAAGATCCATTCTTTCTGGCCAGTGAAGCTTCGTAGCTCTCTCTCATCTCTTTCTCTTTCTAACTCGGTCATTATCTCCATTTCTGCAATTAATTACTTGTTTGTTCAATCAGTTTTTTTTTTGAATTTGTAGAGATGGGAAGTCGAACAAAAGAGGGTTGGGAAAGATAGGGCTCGAAATGTGTTATGGAAATCTTTATTTGTTTATGGGTTTTGTTATTTTAGATTCTGGATTTCAATCTTAGAGTTTTGCGTTTTAATTTTTGTTTGGGGTATTGAAGATTCATGGGGTTGTGTTGGTGGATTTGGCTTGTCGGTTTGTTACAAAATGCTCAATATTTGTTAATTTTGTTGTGAACTTGCAAATTTTTGTGAATTCGATCTAGAATGGGTGTTTGTTTGAAAATATTTGTGAATTACAAGTCTTAGTTAAATATGAAATAAATTGTACATGATATACAAACGACATGCACACGATATGCACATGACATGCACATTTGTCATCTCCATATGATTTTCCCTGTGCTTGTATATTGTTATTAGTATATACAAGGTGTTGGATTCTGGGTTTCATAAGGTCCCTCAAATGATGAGTTAAAGCCATAACAATGGATTTAGAAAGAAAAAACAAAGAAAAAGATGTAAAAACCTCCAAGTTTTGAACCCATGTCTTGTTGAAACTATCAATGTATAGTCCCCACTATTATAAAGTAGTTAGATATGCCTAGACCAACCCATGCACAACATGATGTAGGGGGTGAGATTTGATTACACACTAGCCTTTATGTTGGAAATGAAGTAATAACATTTGGAAGCATTGTTCAAGTTGGAGAACAAAAAAGTAGTGGTGGGGATTCTTACAACTTTTGAAGGTCACATGCATCACATCCTCACCACATAAACAATTGTGTATAAATATGCTTCTCACACATAGTTGCAATAACCATTAACCCCCCCCCCCTCAAAGATTAGACTTCTCAGATAGCCAAAACAATTCACAACACAAATATGTCCAAGTTCCCACATGAAACTAAGGGCTTTAAAGCGGAGTTCCACGGGTGGTACAACATGGAACCTCCTCCACTTCCGAGGTCGTCAAAGACAAATCCTACGTCATTGTTTAGCTTTGTAGACTCGGAGACTCCACTGAAAAGTATAGATCAGGTCCGTGGGAGACTTGAGTATGAGACAGGCATCGCCGAGTATTGGAACCATAAGCTAATGAAGGCAGAAAAAGAGCTTGTGGACCTCAACGGTGAAGCCAATGAAGCGCTCTACCGTGCAAGCAAGCAAAAAACGAAGGCTGACATGTTTGGAGAAAGGATCACATTCCTAAATTTTGAATTGTTCTAGAAGTGTCGGGGCCATATTGAGTCATACAAGTGTTCTCGGGAGGGAAATATCAAAATGGAGGAGGAACGCAACAAAGGCTTTGAGGATTCTCATTGACTAGTGAAGGGAAAGGAATTGCGTCAACCATAATGTGATTATATAACATTTTATTGTTATGCAATGTGTTAGCTAAGTATTTTATGATAATAAACATGCATACTATTTATCCTTGTTATATGCACATACCATGAACATAGAATGCACATAATATGCATAGCACATGCACATAATATGCCATGCGCAAGAAATGCACACCTTATGCAAGAATCCTATAGAACATATGCACATTGTATGCACACATGGGGAAAATTTTGTGAAATTTTCTGCAATTGTACTGAAACACAAATTAGAACATAACCAGTATTGTACCACATCAAAAATAAAAAATTTCCACACATTATTGTAAACCTAGTTGGAATTAGCATGTTGGCCTTGGGATTATGTTCAAGAGTAGGCACCAAAAGGGATGAGACTTACACCATTATTTAAGGGTTTCATATATTTGAAAATGCACCATCCTCATATTCGTGAAATCGCAAACAAAAAAGTGCAAATTGAATACCAAATTTTTCCTTCCATGCTTTGTTTCTAAACGTTTTGGTTGGCAACCTAGTTAGAAAATTGACAAGACAAGGTACATGCGGTGTAGATGTGGTGTACATGACCCTCATGTCTTGTCCTAGCCTACTTAAGGTGTGCATTGCATTCAATGTGTAAGATGGGCTTTTGCCTCATGTCAACTCATGAATTTCTCAATGTTTAATAAGAATATATTACAAAAGTAGTGGGATTTAATTAATGTTTTGTGTGGGTACTTAATTCACCCAAAAAGGTTTGGGAAAATTATAATTTTCCCAATTCCAGATTATATGTTTTCAGTATTCAAGACGCACCATGCAATGTGCATATCATGACCATAGGAAATCATTAAGTGTGCTTAGTATGTGCACAGTCTGTGTACATAATGCGCATGCGTTGTGCATATAATGCGCATGCCGTGTATATGGAGGGCAGTTATCATTAGTTTACTTCTATAATGGTATTTGGTGGTTTTATTTTTGAATTATTACTTATTTTTGTCATGGGAAGTTGCATTGTTTGAATGACTCTTATTTTCCATTTAATTTAGGCTATCTTGTGGGTTTGTGTTTCATTACAAAACCACAAGTTCAATTTACATCCTCCCAAAAAAAAAAAAAAAAAAACCAGAAGTTGAAAATGATGAAGAAAGGTTACACCATTTCTTCCTCCATGCAATCTGTTTTTGACGACATTCTTCTCAAAATTCCCATCATCGTTGCTTCCTGCTCATTAAGGTACCTCTTTTCGACGAAGATGGTTTTGACGAAGTTCAAGGAAATAGCTGAAGATCCTCGCATTTACAAACATATCAATATGACAGACTTTAAGACCGTCAAACCGCTTAGATCATGGGGTGCATTTGACAAAATCTCAAACTTCATCAATCTCTGCATCCAGTGCTGCAACCTCGAGGCCTTCTACATGGTGGAGATGCGATACTTCTTCCGAGACAACAAGGAAGAAGCCGGAATTTAGTGGCTTAAATGTGCAATCTCTGAGGGCCATCAAGTAGCAATGTACATGTATGGTGTGATGTTGGTGTGCCATGAGTGAGATTTCAAGCACAAAGGGCTCAAACTTCTTTATTCTCTCAACCGTCACAACTCAGGATGGTTGAGTGTAATGGAATGCTGAGAGAGGTTTCAGCTGTGTTTGTTGGGCTTTTGGGTGCATAGGGAAGTAAGGGCCCAAATCCTAAAACTTTACCATGACAACACTGCCACCAAACCTTGCAACAACTGTGGAAGTCCACAGGGTCCGTTCACACTCCAAACGCATTGGGATGCATCTAACCATGAAAAGTTCACTACTTGTAATGCTTGTAGATGACATCAGGAAGAGAATATATTTTGTGATATATTATGTGGTAGAGATAGGTACTAAGTTTGTTTTTTTGTTCGTTTAATTTTGTTGTAATCATAGTGTTTAAATTCCAACGCAGCCTTTTGTTTTCCTTTATGTCTCTCATTTACTACTGAATTCGTAATTATATGGACTTTGTACTTATAAATTTTTCTTCGTACAGATAAACAAACAACAAGCTTTAAAAACTACGCATGATTACAGAAAACTAGCCAAATGTGTGATCATTACCATGTCATCGATCTACCTTGCCACCACTTTTTCCCACTCATCAATGCTTGCATATCTTTTTATTGTTTGAATATTGTGCATGAATGACTGACATGCAAAGAAAATTTACATTCCATGCGCTGAACATGCACAGTAAATGCACATGTAGTGCACATAAAATGCACAGTATATGCACACTACATCTTCATGTTCCCTAAACGAATAAAAAAAATCACAAATAATAGTCAATGACTGGTTCCATAGCTTTGGTGTGTGGTTGGGTTCTCGAGGGTTGTTTGAATTAAGAGTGATGACAGTTGGTTATTGTGCATACACAAATAAGAATCTTAAAAAACTAGGCATAATTAGAAAATTGTGATAATTAATTATGAAATTGTGCATTAATGACTTTTGGGTTGCATGAGAGGTGGTATATTTATTCATGCTTGTCAAAGCACAAGCAACCTCAGTTGTAGAACGATGAAGAAAGGCAGAGTGATGAAGAAAGGCACAACGACCCCAAATTTTATACAATCTCTTCCGAACAAACTTCTTCTGTGAATACTCACCAAGGTTGGTTCCCGCTCCTTACGTTCCCTATATTCAGCAAAATTGGTGTATAAGAAGTTTAACCAACTCGTTCAACATGACCGCATCTTCGAACACATCAGCATTCGAAGATTTGAAAGGGTCAACCCATTGACTTCACGAAGGAGACATGAAGAAGTGTACAAGTTCTTGAAATGGTGCACGGAGTGGAACAATCCTGAGGCCTTGTACACACAAGGGATGCGATGGTACTTCTGATACAATAATTCCGAACTTGGAATTGATTATCTGAAGGCGATCTCTAAGGGTCATCAAGTATCAACGTACGTCTACGGTGCAATCTTGCTATGCAAGAGGGGATAAAAAAGAAATAGGCCTCAGCCTTATGCATTCTTTGAACCATCAGAAATTTGGTAAGCCTAATGGAGTACAAAGAAAGAGCTTGGCAATTTTTTTGGTCAATTCGGGTGGACAGGGAAGTTAGAGGTAGAATAATAAAACTTCACGAGGACAGTGTTTCCGTCAATGCATGCAGCGAATGTGGAAGTGCACAAGGTCCTTTCATAGTCCGACCCATTGGGATTACTGGTGCCATGAAAAATTCAGTAGCTGCAATTCATGTAGATGGCATCAGGAAATGAACATTTTCTATGATATGTTAAATGGTTTTAATAGGGACTAGATTTGTTTCTTTTCTTTTACTTTTCTTCAAATTTAGTTGTCATGTACTTTTTGTTAGTAAATGGAAAAGGGAGAAGTTTTTGGTAACATTAACAATGTTTGCTTTCTTAAATGAAAAGATGCACAACACAAAAACATGAACAAAGCATGCTTAAGTCTCCAAAACTTGATGTCGTAGGTTCAAATCGTATAGGGCATGATTTCGTGTTGTTGTTAATCGCGTTATGTCAAAATTAGGCTACAATTATTGAGCACAAACCTAAATTTGACCTCTTTTAATGCACATAACATGATAAAGCCATGCACATAATATGCAGATAGCATGTACACACCATGTTCACTGGATGCTCACAATATGCACAGTTGAAATGTACAAAAAAAAAAAAAAACTTCAAATTATCAGTAATCCTAGCAGCATTCCTCATTTGTAAATTAGTCATGGGAGCTACAAAAAAGACATAAGAATTCGAAATGGATAGGAGCACCCCATAAAAGAATCGAGTAACAAATTTACAAACGATATAAGAAAATAAATGAAAACATTCATTTGGATACATATTGTACCAAGTTTCTTCAGTTTGCCTTTCACAAGAGCCTTCAACAGAGGCTAAAACACTCAAATTGTCAACAATGTTTCCATAAAATTGTCAAAAATTGTCAACAGAACCTAAATAACAAATCTGTCTTGTACAATAATAAATGTGATTCCTCAAGCTTAGAAGCCTTATAATGGCCATCAATTTTGAAATTTACAACAGTAGCCACTATAACCAAACTTTTCTTGCTCATCTTTCTCAAGAAGTTGCAAGCATAGTTAACTTTGATAGCATATGATAATCCATCGAATCCAAGAACATAACCCTCCCTCTGAAATGACATGAGACCGCATAAGAAAAAGTATAGAACAACTTAAAAGATATACTTTAACAACTATAATGTATATCCTTCAAAACCATTCTTAGATCAAGAGTTTTGAACATTTCTATAATCCAATGTGAATCTCAAGATTAAAGAACCTATATACGTGCTGCAAAGAATCATCCCAACTGACACACCCCGACCGAGATCAAGGCATGCTGGCCGTCACGTGAGAGTGACGTAGCTATGTGCACAGTGCGGAAGCGATAAAGATAAGAAATATACGAATAATTGAAAACCAAATTACTAGAGTGCACTACTAAACAAAAAGTGATAGGAGTTAGTTACAACAGTGAACACTCCTAATCAGAGCATAAAGTCTAGGTGCAGTCCAGTAGGACAAGTACAAGTTATACAGTACCAGGAATGTCCTACTATTATTTATATAAGTCAGAACTGCTGACGTCCTCAAGCCACCAACAACAAGCTTACTTAAAACCTGGAGGAGTGCAAAACAGAAAACGTGAGTGGGCAAAAACAAATGTTTTACAAAACCATTTTGTTTATCAATATACTAACCCCTCGCTGTAAAACATGTATAGTTTTCCCAGAATCAAGATATAAGCATAAACCTATATATATATATATATATATATATATATATATATATATATATATATATATATATATATATCTGAAATCAATTCATGCTTCACATAATCATATTCATATGTATGCCATGCCAAAATATAACAAAGTAAACAATCCAGGTAAGAATGATTTTATAGAAATATGATATGTTAGCCGGAACCCTTATGGTAGTTTGTACGGCTGAATTCATAGCTTAAAAGTCAATCTAGCCGGAGTCACTACAATGACCTATACGACAATATACTGCACATAAGTCGGAACCACTAAAAAGGGTCTGTACGACAAGATTGGGTGAAATATATTTATGCTCAATTCTATTTTCTCATAATAGCCGGGCGATAAATTGCTAGTCACCTACGAGTCGGAACCATGAATAAGATCTGTACGACAAGACTATGCACTTAAGTTGGATCCTATATGAGCATATAGTGTGGGAGGTGACGTAAATAAACAAGCCTGTACTTCATATCTCTGGCTAAATCACAATCACCCTAGGTGCAGTTTTATGAGCTCAACATTATTCAGTCACATATCATATCATCGATGATTCATATAACCAAATATAATTTACCTGAAGTTACCTGTACCTCCACAGCACCACATTTATATATATATGCAACCATGAAATGCATATTCAGAATATAAAAGCATTTGCCATATTATTTCAAAGCATACTTTCCAAAAAATGCATTTCTGGGAAATATATCAAGTATATAAGTATATACTGAAAACAAAAGCCCACTCACTGGTATGTCGACGGGTCATAACCCCTGAGTCACCCGTGGATACGCTCGTCCTCAGAATAAGTCTCACCTATATGCGAATTAACTATAAAAACATTATTTTAAAGCATATAGGCAAAACTAGCTAATAACTTCTCATACATTGCTCAATTTAGGTATATGAATATACCACAGTGATCTACACAACCTCACGAACATCGTGATATTTTTAGATAAATTTTTCTGTGGCTCACGCGCCCCCACGCGCAGGGGAGGGCATGGCCTCATGTGCCCTCATGCACATCACCTTCAACCTCCAGATGCCAGAACTGTGTCACCGGCGCTAGATTCTGGGCAGACATGGAACTACCTATTTCTCACTCGTTTCTTAACCATTTTTCATGAAATTTGTACCAAAATGAAGCTAGGGACATCTACAATCACGTTATAATAGTTTTAAGACCTAAAAATTGCTACATTTTCCTAGGGAAAGCTCGATAGATCGGCTTACCTAGGATAGCTTTGATCTCGGCCCTCCGACGTCCATTTCCTTCCAACGAAGTACCCTGAAACTCGTGAAAACCTCCTTAAGCTTCATGTGAGCTTGAAATTTCCAAAAAACACAAGATTTAACATTTGCATGAACAGTACCCCAAATCGGGGTTACAGTTTCGACGTGAAGACAAAGTTGTCCTTACCTGAAAATGGTCTAGAAGTGTTCCTGAGCTTGCAGGAACACGATGCCTTCAGTATCCTCAATCTACAAAGTTTGAATGGGTTTTGGTGTTTGTCCGTACACAATGCCGAGAGGGAGAGGGAGAGAGTATGAGAGATAGAGAGGTAGCACGGGAGAGAAGAGAGAGAAAGGGGTATGGATGTGTGTGTGGTCCAAACATACACACCAAACACATTTGTATAATCCTTTTGTTCTAATTGGGTCCAATTAGTTAGGAATAGAACTAATTGACCCGATTCCTTAACCCAAACATAGACACACATCCAACGCTTAAGGGTAAATCTGTCTTTTCACAACCACAATAATTAATTTTCGGGACGGGCTATGACAATCTCCCCACCTTAAAAATTTCGTCCTTGAAATTACATACAACCAATGCATCCACTAATAATCATAAAACAAGCGTGGATACATCTCTCTCATCCAATCCTCTGTCACCCAAGTAGCTTATTCTACTGAATGATTTCTCCATAATACTTTTACCAAGCGTACGGTGTTGTTCCTCAGTTCCTTATCCTTCCAATCCAATAGAGTCACTGGCTCCTCATCATAAGTCAAGTCCGAATTGATTTCCAAAGGTTGAGGAGGAATCACATGTGAAGGATCTGAAACATAATGTCGAAGTATCGAAACATGAAACACATCGTGCACCTTGGATAACTCTGGAGGCAACTCAAGCTTGTAAGCAACCTCACCGACTCATTCGGTGATTATATATGGTCCAATGTACCTAGGACTCAACTTTCCTTTCTTTCCAAATCGTACAACACCTCTCCAAGGGGATAGTTTCAGGAATACCCAATCACTTACATCATACTTCCGATCAGTGGCATGTTTGTCTGCTAAGCTCTTTTGTCGATCTTAGGCTGTTTTCAGGTTAGACTTAATTACCTGAACATTTTGAGTAGTCACATCCACAATCTCAAGGCCCACTAAAACTCTTTCGCTAACCTCTGACCAATATAGAGGCGTACGACAAGATTTCTCATAAAGTGCCTCAAATGCTGCCATACCAATACTCGAATGGTAACTGTTGTTGTAGGCGAACTCCATCAAATCCAAACAATCATGCCAACTATCTCCAAATTGCAGCACTAAAGATCTTAACATATCCTCTAATCTGAATGATCCTCTTAGATTGTCTATCTGTTTGAGGATGATATGCCGTACTATAAAGTAATCTCGTACCAAGAGCTTCCTGGAATGCTATCCAGAACTTGGAAGTAAATCTAGGATCCCGATCCGAGATAATATTAACTGGCACACCATGATACTTCACAATATGTGATATAAATAACTTAGCTAATTGGCTTAGCGAATACTTCTCCCTTACTGGATTAGAATGTGCTGACTTTGTAAGCCAATCAACTACCACCCAAATGTCGTCATAACCATTCTGTGTGCGAGGAAGCTTGTACACAAAATCCATAGTAATATTTTCCCATTTCCACCGTGGAACGGGAAGTGGCTGCATCAACCCAAACAACTTCTTTCTTTCAGCTTTAACCTGTTGGCAAATGGCACACCTACTCACATATTCGGCAATTTCTCTTTTCATACCCGGCCAATAATAAAATGGTCTAATGGTATGATACATCTTAGTACCTCTTGGATGCATCACATATGCCGAAATATGTGCTTCATCCAAAATTTCTTTCTTTAACTCTGCATTATTCGACACATACATTTTACTTTCCTGCATAAGCATGCCATCAGTTTCTTGAATCTTGAAATCTTTATTTTTGCCTTGGTTCCTTGCTTGAATTATTTTCAGGGTCTCCTCATCAATCATTTGACCCTCAAGCACACGATCAATTAAAACTTGCCTAACCTGAAAATTAGCAAGCAAGGCTTCTTCTCAATCTTCCACTCCTAGCTCCACTCCAGTGGACCTCAAATCTGCTAGGAGAGGAACATGACAATCATAAATGGCATTAAGTCTGGCTGGAGTCTTTCTACTAAGTGCATCCGCCACTGCATTTGCACGACCAAAATGATACTCAATCGTGCAATCATAGTCACTAAGTAACTCAATCTACCTCCGTTGTTGAAGATTAAGATCTCCCCGAGTAAACAGATACTGGAAACTCTTATGATCTGTGAAGATCTTACATTTCTCACCATAAAGATAATGTCTCCAAATCTTTAAAGCAAAGATGATAGCTGCTAATTCCAAATCATGTGTAGGGTAATTCTTCTCATGAGGTTTCAACTATCTCGAAGCATAAGCAATTACTCTACCATGTTGCATCAATACGCAACCCAAAACATTCAAAGAAGCATCGCTATAAACCTCATAATTATCGCTATCATCAGGAAGTGCTAGAACAGGTGCATGAGTGAGGTAGTGCTTTAACTGTTGGAAACTTTGCTCACACTTATTATCCCACTCAAATTTAACATCCTTTCGAGTCAACCTCGTCAATGGCAGAGCAATCACTAAAAAATCCTTAACGAATCGTTTATAATAGCCTGCTAGGCTAAGAAAATTCCGTACCTTGGTGACGGTTCGAGTTGCTCCCAATTCTCCACAGCTACCACTTTCTGAGAATCCACTTGAATACCTTGAACAGAAATGACAAGTCCCAAAAATGCTACTTGATTCAACCAGAATTCACATTTGCTAAACTTAGCATATAGTTGGTGTTCCCTCAAACTGCTCAGCACTAACTTCAAATGTCTAGCATGCTCAGCCTTAGACTTAGAGTATACTAGAATATCGTCAATGAAGACAATAACAAACCTGTCCAAATATGGCTGGAATACTCGATTCATCAAGTCCAAAAAAGCTGCTGGTGCATTAGTTAACCCGAATGGCATCATAAGAAACTCATAATGACCATATCGAGTCTTGAATGTGGTTTTAGAGACATCTTCAATTTTAATCTTCAATTGATAGTATCCCGACCTCAAGTCAATCTTAGAAAATACGCAGACACCTCTGAGTTGATCAAATAAATCATCTATATGAGGCAATGGATAACGGTTTTTATGGTTACCCGATTTAATTGCCTGTAATCAATGCACAACCTCAAAGTTCCATGTTTCTTCCTCATAAATAAAACTGGATCTCCCCAAGGTGAAGTACTTGGCTGAGTAAAACCTTTATCCACTAAGTCTTGTAACTGCACTTTCAATAAGGAGTTAAGGATATGGGATTCGTACCTGGAAGTAGATCAATAACAAATTCCACCTCTCTATCTGGTGGCAATCCAGGCAAATCCTCAGGGAATACATCCAGAAAATATCTGACCACACGAACATCCTCCACACTACTAGGAGCATCATCATTCAACACCACATGAGCCAAATATCCTTGACAACCTTTCGACAACATTCTTTTTGCTTTCATGGCTAAAAAAATACCATGCCTCACCCCACTAGGCTCTCCTACAAATGTAACTTCAGGTAATCCAGGACAATGAAATGTGAGTGTCTTCCCATAACAATCTATCTTGGCACGATTATAATGCAACCAATTAGTGCCCAAAATCACATCAAAATCCCTAATATCCAACGACATAAGATTAGTCGGCATAATAATATCCTCTAATATCACTGGACATCCTGGATATACCCGATCCATAAAACAGCTATCCCCTCTAGGCATAAAAAAATCTAAATTATATCCTAGAGGTGTAGAGGTGTAGGATGAGGTTGTGTCACTTGAGAAAATGTATGAGAAATAACAGAATGTGTAGCACCCCAATCAATCAACACTCTAGCAAAATGACCAAGAATATTTAACGTACCCATGATTAAATCTGGATTATTCTGGGCATCTTATAGTGACATGTTGTGGTATGTCCCTGATTCTGCTGTCGTGTACTGCGACCTCTGTTGGCATGAATACCATGTCCCTGCCTCTGCTGACTCGACTGCCTCGAAGATCCTGCACTACTAGTAGCAATCTCTCCCTGCTGGAGCTGTCCCCCTTGGTACCACTGAGATCCACTGACTGAATGTGGCTGATAAGACATAGATCCTCCCTAATACTGAGGGTACCCACTCTGATATCGAGGATCCTGAGAATGCTGCTGCTGTCATGAGGTCCAGGGAGCGGCGTCACCCTGATAGTGGTAGGCACCTCCTCGTCTAGTCTGAGTGTAACCACCAGATCCTGAAGCTTGTTGGGTCGGTGCAGGTGGTGGGAAGGAAGACTGCTGAGGTCTCTCTGACTCTGAGGGCATTGAGCAGCCCTATGACCCATCTGTCCACAAGTAAAACATCCATTGCTGCCTCTCTTACACTCCCCAAAATGCCGATCCACCTGGACCACCAAAATCTCTCTGTCTCTGGAACTTCGGACCTCCATTGAATCTACCACCTTTTCTCTGCATATTAGTACTAAATCCTCCTCTAAAAGAGCTGGAACTGCCACCACTCCTCTTAAAGTTCTCGTCTTACGAAATGCTTGCCCTTTTCCTTTGTCATCTCGTCTTTGGCCTCCATTCTTTCCTTCCTCATCTTCACCTTCACTAGGCATGTTCTCTGAGGCCTCAATCCTCAGTAGAATCTCATAGAACTCCTGGTAAGAGGCACAGTGAGTCGATGTCGATATGGAACGCCATTTCTTCTTCGTACCCAAACTGAAACGGACATCTCTACTGGATTAGCAGCATCTTCCAGATCATATCTCGACAGATCAGTAAACATCCTGTAATACTCATTAGCGGACATCTTTCCTTGCTTCAGATAAGTAAACTCCTGTTTCTTAAGATCGATATATGCAGGAGGAATGAACCTTTTCTGAAACCGTTCCTTAAACACTCCCAGTCTACAATCTCTTCTGGGGTCATCTAGTAAGACTCCTGTCTCCCCCAGGATGCAGGCTGTTCTCCCAAAAACCTGGTAGTCATCTCGACCCATCTATTAGAAGAAAGATTCCCCTGACTCTGCTTCACCTAAAAGGTCTTCTCCACACGATTCAACCATTTTTCTGCCCCCTCATGACCTTCATTTCCCATGAAGTGAGTCAACTTTAGATTATGAACTGTCTCAAGAGGTGTCCTGGAAGTACGGAATGCAGTCTGAATGGTAGAAACCATAGCTTCCCTTAATTGAGCAATATCAGGGAAACTAGGTTTAGCTGATTGACGGGGCTCTCTACGAGGCGGCATAGTTCTGACATAAGACATCACAAGGATTAGAACATTTAAGAATTATGCAGGATTGCTAAACCTAGGCTCTGATACCAAACTGACACACCCCGACCGAGATCAAGGCATGCTGGTCGTCACGTGAAAGTAACGTAGCCATGTGCACAGTGCGGAAGTGATAAAGATAAGAAATATACGAATAATTGAAAACCAAATTACTAGAGTGCACTACTAAACAGAAAGTGATAGGAGTTAGTTACAACAGTGAACTCTCCTAATCAGAGCATAAAGTCTAGGTGCAACCTAGTAGGACAAGTACTAGTTATACAGTACCAGGAATGTCCTACTATTATTTAGATAAGTCAGAACTGTCGACGTCCTCAAGCCACTAACAACAAGCTTACTAAAAACTTGGAGGGGCGCAAAACAGAAAACGTGAGTGGGCAAAAACAAATGTTTTACAAAACCATTTCGTTTATCAATTTACTAACCCCTTGCTGTAAAACATGTATAGTTTTCTCAGAATCAAGATATAAGCATAAACCTATATATATATATATATATATCTGAAATCATAACAATTCAATTCATGCTTCACATAATCATATTCATATGTATGCCATGCCAAAATATAACAAAGTAAACAATCTAGGTAAGAATGATTTTATAGAAATATGATATGTTAGCCGGAACCCCTGTGGTAGTCTGTACGGCTGAATTCATAGCTCAAAAGTCAATCTAGCCGGAGTCACTACAATGACCTAGACGACAATATACTGCACATAAGTCGGAACCACTAAGAAGGGTCTGTACGACAAGATTGGGTGAAATATAATTATGCTCAATTCTATTCTCTCATAATAGTCGGGCGATAAATTGCTAGTCACCTATGAGTCGGAACCATGAATAAGGTCTGTACGACAAGACTGTGCACTTAAGTTGGATCCAATATGAGCATGTAGTGTGGGAGGTGACGTAAATAAACAGGCCTGTACTTCATATCTCTGGCTAAATCACAATCACCCTAGGTGCAGTTTTATGAGCTCAACATTATTCAGTCACATATCATATCATCGATGATTCTTATAACCAAATATAATTTACCTGAACTTACCTGTGCCTCCACAGGACCACATTTATATATATGCAACCATGAAATGCATATTCAGAATATAAAAGCATTTGGCATATTATTTCAAAGCATACTTTCCAAAAAATGCATTTCTGGGAAATATATCAAGTATATAAGTATATACTGAAAACAAAAGCCCACTCTCTGGTATGTCGACGGGTCGTAACCCCCGAGTCGCCCGTGGATACGCTCGTCCTCGGAATAAGTCTCACCTATATGCGAATTACCTATAAAAACGTTATTTTAAAGCATATAGGCAAAACTTGCTAATAACTTCTCATACATTGCTCAATTTGGGTATATGAATATACCACAGTGATCTACACAACCTCACGAACATCGTGATATTTTTAGATACATTTTTTGTGGCTCAGGCGCCCCCACGCGCCGGGGAGGGCACGGCCTCACGCGCCCTCACGCGCATCACCTTCAACCTCTAGATGCCAGAACTATGTCACCGGCGCCGGATTCTGGGCAGACCTGCAACTGCCTATTTCTCACTTGTTTCTTAACCATTTTTCATGAAATTTGTACCAAAATGAAGCTAGAGACATCTACAATCACGTTATAACAGTTTTAAGACCTAAAAATTGATACATTTTCCTAGGGAAAGCTCGATAGATCGGCTTACCTAGGATAGCTTTGATCTCGGTCCTCCGACGTCCATTTCCTTCCAACGAAGTACCCCGAGACTCATGAGGACCTCCTTAAGCTTCCTGTGAGCTTGAAATTTCAAAAAACACAAGATTTAACGTTTGCATGAACAGTACCCCAAATCGGGGTTATGGTTTCGACGTGAAGACAAAGCTGTCCTTACCTGAAAATGGTCTACATGTGTTCCTGAGCTTGCAAGGAACACGATGCCTTCAATGTCCTCGATCTACAAAGTTTGAATGGGTTTTGGTGTTTGTCCGTACACAATGCCGAGAGGGAGAGGGAGAGAGTATGAGAGATTGAGAGGTAGCACGGGAGAGAAGAGAGAGAAAGGGGTATGGATGTGTGTGTGGTCCAAAAATACACACCAAACACATTTGTATAATCCTTTTGTTCTAATTGGGTCCAATTAGTTAGGAATAGAACTAATTGACCCAATTCCTTTACCCAAATACAGACACGCATCCAACGCTCAAGGGTAAATCCGTCTTTTCACAACCATGATAATTAATTCTTGGGACGGGCTATGACACCAACTATCCACCAATACTAAGATGTAATTTTAGAAAATGAAAATCATAACAAACCGTATAAACAAGTTTCAATTCACACAACTCCACAAAAGGTACCAAAATTATTCCCAAACTCTGATACCCCAAAATTCAATTCCGCACACCAACTAAAATCAACTTTCCCCTAACAAAATCATTTCTTCAAAAGTGCAACAAACAACAAATCACAATAAACTCAAGCACATTTCTACAAATTAAAGCATCAAATTTCATTACAAAAATACAACAATTTGTAGAATTTAAGCTAAACATAAAAAGAAGAAGAAAAAAAGAGTCATAAAGATCCTACGAAGCAAAAACCAAGGAAAAATGAAAGATGGGTTTTACCTATGCCGTTGTTCATGTTCCAGGTCAACGGCGGAGTATGAGAAAGTGGGGGAGGTGAGAGAGGTTTCCTCATGAAGACAAAAGAGTCAGAAAGATGCTAAGAAGCCGAAACCACGGAAAAAGAGTCATAAAAACTTACTATAAAGTACAATAGCCAAAGTGTATATATTGTATATTAAATTTGCGAGACTAGGTTTAACTTTAGATGATCAAGTTTCATGGTTTGAAAGAACCTCCATATGTAATCTCTAATATTCTTTTTTAGGATAGTCTTACTACTTAATTTGGTATGAGAAGCTCTTTTTCTCTTCGACCAGGTTGAAATTCCTGATAAGATTTTTATCGAGGTCCATTGTTAGCATCCTATCCCCTTTCTTTGTACGTGTTCTACCTGGTTAATGAATATCGTACTTATTCTCAAATTTGAATTATTGTATTATTATTCTAAATAAATTAAAAAAATTGTTTTATTTATTTATTTAATTTATTATGAGACTTTCTTATTATCATTACTCAAATAAATTTTACTTGATCTGTTCTCCAAAATTTGAATCAACTAGCATAGTATTAGTATAGGAAAAAAGATAGACTTTCAATTTTAGAGTCAACAACCTAACTCAGTTTTTTACTCTCTCTCTCATAGAGTCATACTTATAATGTTTCATCCTCTTAAAAGTGGGATTAAAACATCATAAAACATATAAAAATGTCGAAGTAATTTAAAAGTACCAAAGACATTAGTAAATTATATTATTTAATCTACAAGTGTGAAAAATGTGAATAAATACAAAAACACTCATGATCGCACCCTCTATGCTTTGAGATGGGTACATCGTTGTTTGAATTTTTAAAACCCTACAAACCCTCATGAATAGTATTTTTAGAGGAGTTCAAAATAAATAAAAATTCATAATAATTAGTGTACAAGTGTTAAAAATATGAAAGAATATATAAATGCTCGTGATTGCATCCTCCAAGCGTAGACAATGATTACATCATTTTTAGATTTTTAAAACCCTCTAAACCCTCATGAATAATATTTTTTATTTGAGTGCAAAATTAATAAAAGTCATAATAATTATTGTAGAAGTGTGAAACATGTAAAAATAATATATAATCACTCATAATGACAAGTTTTACAACTTTTATTAAGGGGTCAACTTTGAAATCTGACACCAAAATCCATAAACCTTAGATTTATATTTAACCATCGATTGTCACTTATGTTTTATTCTCTCACTGGATTTTGTTTTTCAGAATATTTTTTTTAAAACATAATCTTTTAGCGGATGTAGAAAAATGAACGGTTCGAATCGTTAATATCACGTTTCGATATTTTTGGTTAACTGAAATATGAGTCGATGTTATATAGTTTCTAAAGACTTTAAAAACTTTGAGCAATACTTTTACTAACGGTAAAACTTTGAATGTAATATTAATGATCTGAACCGTTCATCTTCCTGCATCCTTTGAAAGATCATGTTTTCAGAAAAGAAAATTTGAAGAAAAAAAAAATTTGGTGAGAAGAATGGAGCGTAAATGTAAACGACAATCAACGGCTAAATTTTGATCGATAGTTTATGTGTTGTAGTGGCGAACTTCGAAGTTGAGCCCTTCACGAAAGTTGTAAAGCTTGTCATTACAAGCTTTTATATTTTTCACACTTCTACATTAATTAATATTTATGTGATACTTAAAAGACAAATGTGCTTTTATGTTTTGAAGTAATACTTATGCGACAATGTGGTATGTATATACTAATTTAGTATTATGCTTTTCAATTGATTATTTATTGGTTTAAAATATATATATTTAACTGGTAGTGGGTTGGGTCATATTACCGTTGAGTTCAGGTCGGGTCATATTACCTGTTAATATTAACGGGTCGAGTTCAGGTCGGGTCATATTACCCATTCATTTTAATGGGTGTTACACGACATGACCTATTTAAATTTTGGGCATGACACATAAACGACATGAATACGAACACGGCACGAATGCCAAATCTACATGGCCGAAAAATCTTTATGTTATGGGATTAATGTTGCGTTAAAGGCGATATCAGAAACCGATCTGGAGGGTTTTGCTCGAAAGTGAAAAATTTCAAGCATACAATGCGTGTATATGATGAAAAACAATAAGTGGTCGGGTGAATTCAATCTACGATGAAGCAAATAAAGCAGTTGCTGAAGTAAATTTCCAGTTTTCAGGCAATGATTCTCTCCCAATAATTGATCATGCGATCAGCATGTGATTCATGTACACACCCTGTCATATACAAACGTCTCTCTAGAATCTATATGCGTGACTTATACCGGTGAGGTGTTGTATATACATCCGTTCCGTCATATACTAGCTATGACTTCTGCCCGAACCCTAAAGTGAAAAGCAACAAAATAAAATTGACATGTTTTGATTTTTTTTCACCTTGACGGTAGGACCAATATTATTGCTTGTCCATGCAGTGATGATCTATCCCATTCGATCGAATGAATGTTTTCAAAAGCAAAATCAATAGTGTTATAAAGTAGCCCATTACGAAGGCGTTGATGAAAAAATGTGGAAAACATATACATGCATGGACGGTGGAAGTGGAAGTGGAAGTGGAGGGATATTGCTAGTTCACTACAACCTGTCAAACGACTTTGTTTTTTTCTTTTTCATCAATGTATATGTTTCTCTTATGATCGACCACATAATTGCCTCTCTCTCTCTCTCTCTCTCTCTCTCCACTTTCACCACCTTTACTCTCACAAAACCTTTTAAAATATATGGTGGGTTGAGATTAATTCTGGACAGATCGACGGATCGAGTCAAAGGAGATCAGTTCATCTTTACCAGTATGAATTGAAGGGGTTTTGGTCAAGGCTTCATGGGCTATCATTTGGGAGTTTGAAAGGTCTATACGTTCAGTGGATGACATGATCACACACTCTCGAGTACTTCCTGTTTTGAACACTAAAATTAACGGATCCACTATACTTAGCACAAATCATTATGGTCTTTAAAAAGTTGGGTAGTTAGACTTTGAAAGTTTTGCACCTTTTTGTTACTTCTATCATGGACTTGTAGTTGATTAAGTACGAAAAAGATG
The DNA here is from genome assembly GCF_916048215.2 of Malus sylvestris. Lineage (NCBI taxonomy): Eukaryota > Viridiplantae > Streptophyta > Magnoliopsida > Rosales > Rosaceae > Malus > Malus sylvestris. Next base: position 16,809,139 of record NC_062269.1, read on the forward strand.
ATGATATATCATATATGTTTGCATTGTTACCCACGATTTAATTGTTAAATATGATGCTGACACATTAATTTATTTATTAATAGTTAAACAAATCTGATTAAGTAAAAACCTATAGCTGAAGTGGTTGGAACATGATTTGAACCTGAGATCATTGTGTTTTTTTTTGTCAATTGAAACCTTATGTTTAAACAAACATGATTCATTAAGAACTTGCAGAGAAATGATCGCATTGGCAAAAGAGTGTCCAATTAGAATGGTGTTCATGAAAGTTCACAACACTATTTCTCGAGGTAACTATTTTTTATATTTTATTTTTTTATTTTTCAAAATGTGACTCTGATGTGAAATATATAAGCACACAAATTAAACCCTCTTTTTGACAATTGTAGTATAGATGTAAGTAGGGATCGTTCTAAACCGGGGATTAGGAGGAATTGCTAAATCACTTGAAAACTAATTTAAAAACATAAAAACAAAGTTAAAAATGTAAACAAAAGATTTTAAAACAAGAAAGTAAAAGGGGGATTTGAGTTTGGTGAAGTTGAAAGTAAAAACGAATAAACTAAAAACTTAAATAGATTTTAAACAAATTTGGGTTGAATGGATAATGGAAGGCTAGCTAAGGGGTTCTTCTCCACACATGTCTTGCTTGCATACAAAATGATTTCCAATTGCATTTCAATAACTTATTAATTCTCAACGCCCCAAATTAACCGTGAATTGCACTAATTAACCCTCAGTTTTTCCACAAGTTATTGGGTTGGATGATTGCATACGACAACCCAAAACATTCCCTACAAGTTCCCTACATGAATTGCATAATAGAGATACAAGCAAGAATCATTAAGTTCTATGAAAAACATAAGCATTGACGAGGCATTCGTTACTATGATTTGCATGAAACTTATGCCAAGGATTTACTTAACACAATCGTGACTAGCGACTTTTACTACTCATGAATATAAGTTCATAACGATTAGGTGAAATTCCCTTATACTCTAGCATCATATTTATGCATGCAAACTAAGTATGCATCCCTAATCAACATACATAAACATGTTATCAATCAAATAGATAAGTAAATCGAATTCATAACTTATGAAACGCAATTAAAAGTAATCAAATCATATTGCAAGCATTAACATGGTTTCGAATCCCCCCCTAGCCAAGGGGGGTTTAGTTCCTCATTATTACAAAACAAAGATAAACAAATTTAAACATTGAAAAACAAAGGAAAGAAAGCACCTAAACGTTCCAACGATCCATGTTGGATAGCAAGTGCGTCTAAGGACTTTTCTCCTTCTCTTTGCCGCAACAACAAGGTTGGAATGATGTTGAAGGGTTGGTTATTTGGAGGAATGGATGGGAAGGGGTTTAGATATGTAGGAGAGGCAAGGAAAGGCTTGGAGAATGGTTAATTTCTGGATGATTTGAATGAGGTTGATGCCATGGTATTTATAGGAAGAGGATGGACTTGTTTAACACAAAATGTTGGTGGAATTGAGTAGGTGAGCATGGCAAAGAGTGGGAATTGTTGGTGGGTTAGGTATTGAGTCATCCACTCTCATGTCATGGTTAGCTAAGCATTGCATCATCCACTCACATGTCATGGTGAGCTAAGCATTGCATCATCCACTCACATGTCATGGTGAGTTAAGCATTGCATCATTACTCAAATTTCTGGTGGAGGTGGAAGTAAAAGCCACGGCATTGATGTGTTTTGAGTAAAGTTTTGGCCAATCCTTCTAGAAATTTATCCCTTCTTGCAACTTGTATTTGTTTCACCAGATTTTTAGCATGTTCTTAGCCTCTTTTGTCTTCAAATTCGTCCATCCATCTTGCTCATATCATATGTAATCCATTCCAAGCTCAAAACTGCTCCAAAATGCACCAAAATGCACTTTCTTGCTACCTTAGCCCTTTGGACCTACAAACACACGAAAATGGCTTAAAGTACTAAAATAACTAAGAACTAATAACGTAAATGCAAGAAAACTAGTTAACTAAGTCGCATAAATATGCGTCTATCAAATTCCCCCACACTTAGCTTTTGCTAGTCCTCGAGCAAAACAAAGAAACAAAACATAAGAACAAAACAAAACCTAAACCTTCCAACAATTACCTTAGGGATTTTCAATGCAACATGACATGCAAAAGATCATCATAACCACAGATTTTTGCCTTCCCTACCCTTGAGCACATATTTAATCAAAGTCACCACATACTAGTTCACATATAACCAATTAAAATGATGTTTTGAATGTAGTAACATGCCTTAGAGAATTTGCTCAATTCCTTACAAGATACACTCTTATTTTCACTCTGATTTTCTGACTATTTACCCTACACTAGATGTATGTGAGAAGATTGATGTAAACATGAAAACGAACACTCACATATGTTTATAGCAAAGAAAGCAATTTCTGGAGTTATTAAGCATGTATAGATATGATCTCATGACTGGAATGCTACTACTTAGATGCGAGAACCAGGGACACCATATGCTCGTACCAATCCCAAACTCCACATATTGAAACACATAACACTCAAGATTGAAGTTAAGGGTTGTAACGGGGTTAGGGGTGATTGGCTAACAATGAAAGGTAAGGAAACAAACGTTTTTAAAGCATAATAAGCAAAGTAATGAAATTGATGCTTAGAATTCCCTTTGAATGCAGCAACTAACTTTAAACACAATGGGGTTATTCATTCAACTTTTTAGGGCCGATTTCAACTACAAACAACACTTGTGAGCCTTTCCTCACTTATTTCAAACTCTTTTTTTTTTCTTTTTTTTTTCTTTTTCTTTTCTAACCCGTGCCTTATTACTTTCTTTTGGCACACAAAACACAAAAATCTCATTCCTCCACACTTGTTTTCTGCATAAGGACAATCAAAAGGAATTCATTTTAAGTCATGCTTCATTATGCTTTAAAAACAAGGGTATGGATAATCCTAATCTAGGCTAGGTAAGGGAAATGTGGTTTAACAAAGAAAACAGGCTAAACAAGGCTCAACGGGGTTAAACTTAAACAAATATGCACGGGATAAGCTTTTTGGCTCTAGTTCACTACACAACTTCATCTTGAATATGTGTTATGCAAATCAATGTCATGCTTTGAATGGAACGGGCATAAGTTCTAGTATTTGGAACTAAATGATGAAACGCCTTCTAAGTAGCAACCAAGCAAAGAATGATGAGATCATGCAACGACTTTAGAAAACAAAAATGCACAGATTAATAACTCTCCAAAGAACGTATTAGGCTCAAGTCACTCAAGGTTGTAGTGTTAGTTTGAGTTCCTTCCTTCAAGCATGTTACAAAAACTGATTTTTTTCTTTGTGATTACATGTGAATTCATAAACTATAACTATAACCAAGCATAAATCAAGAGCATATCAAAATTCCATCCATGTTTATAACTTTCTTTAACAGTCATGCAATTAAAAACCAAATCTTCATTATTTGTGTTGGAAGGTACCCTAAGACACAAACAAACACACAAAAACAACTCTTTTTGGCTTTTTCAAAACAATTTTTTTTCAAATTTTTGTCAAATTTTCGGATTTTTATGTCAAAACATACTAACATGCTTAAAAACACACTAAAAACACTTAAAACAGCAAGAAACAACATTGTAAGTGATAGGTGAATAAAATCCCACGAAAATCATGCAACAACAACTTGTTTACCCCCCCACACTTAAATCTAACATTGTCCTCAATGTTTCAAACATAAACTCACACAAAAGCAAACAAACAAACAACGAGGAAACATGATAAACATGGCAAAGTAAAAGCAACAGAGAGGAGGGTTAAAGAACGCAAACACCTGGTTTTGGAGTCGGAAATTCCTAGGTCTTCTTTATTTCCATGGGTTGCCTCCATCACTAATGAGAACTCTAGGCATGCCAAACCTAGCAAAGATATTAGTTTTCACAAAATCTGCAACAACCTTTGAATCGTTAGTCCGGGTGGCTTTGGCTTCCACCCATTTGGAAACATAATCAACAGCTAGCAAGATATAAGTGAAACCAAAAGATGGAGGGAAAGGACCCATGAAATCTATACCCCAATGTCAGAAAACACTATAATGCAAATAAAAATAAAATAAATAAATAATAAGAAACAAAATAAAGCAATTGGACTGAAAACTTCCCTAGTTTGCAGTAAAACCAAGCGATGACCCCCCAAGCTAAAATTCTGCAATCAACTTCAAGGGTGGAAATAACCAAAAGTTCCTGCAAAGAAAAGAAATAATTCAGTTTAGTAACACAAGAAAATATAAAAAAAATTGCAAACGAAAAATTGAAAATCACGATAAAAGACAATGAATAGAACTAATAAGTGATCATTGGTCGTGCTTGTTGACTTTCCACAGCTTTTCTCTTGAACAGGGTGACACTTAGCTTTTTACTTGCAAGTGATGATTTGATGATATTGTACGGCGAAGCTTTGCTCTTTGGTGATGTTGCAGTTCCTTATTTGTTCTCCAAGCAGATGTGGCAGCTTCTCTAGTTCTTCAGCTCGGACTCCTTCCGCTGGGATGATTGTGCAAGCTGCATTCTTCTCTGCTTGTTTCTTCTGTACGTTGTCTCCACATGCTGTTGGTATCATTTTCGCTTGCCTTATCTGTTCTTCAGGTAGATGTGGTAGCTTCTTTGGAAGTACATCAGCAGTGGAAGACGAGTACTCGAGAGCAATTTCTCCATGTCCTACAGGTTAGAACAAAGACAAGGAAAAGGACATGGAGAATGCATGATATGAGATACTCTTGCTTTCAACCTTTATGATATGAAATACTTTTGCTCTGGATGGGTTGTTTACAGGGGTATCCCAGGGAATGAGGAATACAGTGTGACTCGAGATGGTTCTTTGGGAATGCATTCTCGGAGATGAAGAAGTGCTGAGAGGGTGTGCCTTTGCTGTGGAAGGCGAAGGTAAATACTTATAGGACTTTTCTTCACAACCGGAACTATTCTCTCACTCATTGTCGGCAGCCGGTGGATGGATGAATAGTACAAATTACGCGCTTTCTGACAAAGCTGCCCGTAATTTTCGCAAAGCTGCCAGTTGCATGTGACGAGTGACGACATGTCTGGACAAATTGATCTTTTGAAATCCGGGGTTCGGCTCGTGGTTTCTGAGCAAGCCCAGCTTTTGAGAAATGCAACGCCTCTTTTGAGAAAAGAATCCGGCTTTTGAGAAAGGAGCCCCGACTCTTCGATTTCTGATGAGCGCCTCTTTGATTTCTTCTTTTTATAGAGGCGCTAATTTTGTTCCACAACACACTTGAGCTCCCTCCTGTAAACACTCCCTTCTTGCACTTCCGAAATCTTAATCTGTCCGATCTCTTCTTTCTCAACACCTTCAGAAAATGTCTGGCCCTTCCGATCGTCGTTTTGACTTGAACATTGGTGAAGAGGCAGCTCCGCCTTCACCAGACAACATATGGCGCCCATCCTTCATATCCCCTACCGGTCCCCTTACCGTGGGGGATTCGGTGATGAAAAATGACATGACCGCTGCGGTGGTGGCCCGGAACCTTGTCACCCCAAGAGATAACAGATTGTTCGCTAGACGGTCTGATGAATTGGCGGTTAAGGAGTCTCTGGCTCTTAGCGTGCAGTGTGCCGGTTCCGTGTCCAACATGGCCCAACGCCTATTTGCCCGAACCCGTCACGTTGAATCGTTGGTGGCTGAAATACAGAGTCTCAAAGAGGAGATTAAAGGACTCAAGCATGAAAATAAACAATTGCATAAGCTTGCACACAACTATGCCACAACCATGAAGAGGAAAATTGACCAGATACATGAATCTGATGGTCAGATTTTACTTGATCATCGGAGGTTTGTGGGTTTGTTCCAACAGCATCTGCCTTCGTCTTCTGGAGCGGCATCGCGTAGTGAAGCTCCAACTGATCAACCTCTGTTGCCTCCTCCTTCTGTGGCCCCGCCGACTGCTGAAGCTCCGCCGACTACTGAAGCACCACCTGACCAATGAATGCTATTAGTTTACACATCATTGTAAAATATTTTTACTTTTATGTTTTTTTTTTTTTTTTTGTTTTTTTTGTTGTTTTAAATTATATGTAAATTAATGTAGAAAGACTTTGGTTAACCTTCCCCCACACTTAAACTAAATAACACAAACTTACAGAAATTAACCAAATAACACAACTAACTAAACAAAACAAAATGAAAGCAGTAAAGATAAGGGTGTAAGAATTCAAATCTGATTTGGTTTAGCGATTCCAAAGTCTCCCTTCGTTGAATGCTTGGGTTGCCTCCCAAGAAGCGCTTGATTTAACGTCTTTAGCCGAACGAATCTTTCCTTTAAACTCCCCTCGGCTCCAAAGCATGGAATTTATCTTTTAATGGGAGGTGATACTTGAAATGATTCGGCAATGGTTTAAATTCAAGAGTGGGTGCCTGAATCATCAAAATCAGAAAAATGTTAGTATAAATAAAAATTAAAATTGGAGAAGATGGCTTACTTTCTTTTTCCGACACAAACTCAATGACAAACACCACATCTTTGAACATTTCTGGGATTTTGAACTTGGCCAGGTTTACTATGATGGTTGTGGCTTGTCCCGTGTCATCAAACTCAACTGCTTTGGGCTTGATTGTCTCATGCACAGCCTCTTGGATGTATTCTTGATATGCTTCAACCACTTCATTCTCTTGAATCCCTTTTCTTGGTGTGCAAGGTTCTTTGAACGTTTCAATACCATCGGGAACTTGTTTTGGTGCACCAAGAATTGGGATATCACTTTGCACCTTTGGAAGAGCTTCCACAATGTCTTTTTCACTCTCTTTGATATTTGGAATAAAAAACCTACAAGGAAAAAGGACATTTGGTGGAATAATGTTAGAATGAAGTGGATTTAAAACTTCCTCACCTGAGTTGGATGACATAGGGATTTGAGGAGCTTGCAGCAAGAATTCTTCTAAACTGCCCAGGTCGTCCTCCTCCTCTTCTGCTTGCAGCAGCAATTCATCCATGTTCGGGCTGTGTTTGGATAGTTATGGGACAGCTTCATCCTTCATGTCACCTTCCAAAGTGATAGCATCGTGGATTTCAAAATCTTCCTTCGAATTTTCAACAGTTGAGCTGGAGAGTTCACTTTGCTCTTGAATTTGTACCATGAATTCCATAATCTCTCCCATTTGACTCATCAATTTATCCAACTTCTTGTCTTGATTTTGTTGGTCCTGCGTCAAAGAGGTTAGTACTTGAAAAATTTGATCACTATCCATGGACATACTTAAATTTGATTGGAATTGTTGTGGGGTATGCGGTGGTGGTTGCATAGGCGTTAAATAAAACTCCTCAGATTGCTGCCAATATCCCTCTTGTTGGAATTGTTGAGGTTCCCCCCACATATAATTTGAATGATCTCTCCAAGCCGAATTATAAGCGTTGGAAAACATGTTGTTGCTTGGTTGATCATAGCCTTGATAACCCCAAGCATCTTCATTGGCAGAAAATTGAGGACTTTGATATCCTTGCCCATAGGGCACATCAAGTGTAGGGACACTTGGCATTGTGGTCCGTTCGGCATACTGCGACATTTGAGAAGTAAGATTTGCCAATTGAGCTTGAATGCTAGCAAAATCCATGTCTTACTTCTCTAGTACCTAAAATCAAAGAAAGAAAACTAAATCAAATATCAAAAGTAACACAAAATAAGGAAAACAAAACTAAGTCAGAAACTAAAACAAAAACAAACTAAACAAAAAGAAAAGAACCAAGGGATTAGCAAAGTTGCTAATCCCCGGCAACGGCGCCAAAATTTGATGTGAAATATATAAGCACACAAATTAAACCCTCTTTTTGACAATTGTAGTATAGATGTAAGTAGGGATCGTTCTAAACCGGGGATTAGGAGGGATTGCTAAATCACTTGAAAACTAATTTAAAAACATAAAAACAAAGTTAAAAATGTAAACAAAAGATTTTAAAACAAGAAAGTAAAAGGGGGATTTGAGTTTGGTGAAGTTGAAAGTAAAAACGAATAAACTAAAAACTTAAATAGATTTTAAACAAATTTGGGTTGAATGGATAATGGAAGGCTAGCTAAGGGGTTCTTCTCCACACATGTCTTGCTTGCATACAAAATGATTTCCAATTGCATTTCAATAACTTATTAATTCTCAACGCCCCAAATTAACCGTGAATTGCACTAATTAACCCTCAGTTTTTCCACAAGTTATTGGGTTGGATGATTGCATACGACAACCCAAAACATTCCCTACAAGTTCCCTACATGAATTGCATAATAGAGATACAAGCAAGAATCATTAAGTTCTATGAAAAACATAAGCATTGACGAGGCACTCGTTACTATGATTTGCATGAAACTTATGCCAAGGATTTACTTAACACAATCGTGACTAGCGACTTTTACTACTCATGAATATAAGTTCATAACGATTAGGTGAAATTCCCTTATACTCTAGCATCATATTTATGCATGCAAACTAAGTATGCATCCCTAATCAACATACATAAACATGTTATCAATCAAATAGATAAGTAAATCGAATTCATAACTTATGAAACGCAATTAAAAGTAATCAAATCATATTGCAAGCATTAACATGGTTTCGAATCCCCCCTAGCCAAGGGGGGTTTAGTTCCTCATTATTACAAAACAAAGATAAACAAATTTAAACATTGAAAAACAAAGGAAAGAAAGCACCTAAACGTTCCAACGATCCATGTTGGATAGCAAGTGCGTCTAAGGACTTTTCTCCTTCTCTTTGCCGCAACAACAAGGTTGGAATGATGTTGAAGGGTTGGTTATTTGGAGGAATGGATGGGAAGGGGTTTAGATATGTAGGAGAGGCAAGGAAAGGCTTGGAGAATGGTTAATTTCTGGATGATTTGAATGAGGTTGATGCCATGGTATTTATAGGAAGAGGATGGACTTGTTTAACACAAAATGTTGGTGGAATTGAGTAGGTGAGCATGGCAAAGAGTGGGAATTGTTGGTGGGTTAGGTATTGAGTCATCCACTCTCATGTCATGGTTAGCTAAGCATTGCATCATCCACTCACATGTCATGGTGAGCTAAGCATTGCATCATCCACTCACATGTCATGGTGAGTTAAGCATTGCATCATTACTCAAATTTCTGGTGGAGGTGGAAGTAAAAGCCACGGCATTGATGTGTTTTGAGTGAAGTTTTGGCCAATCCTTCTAGAAATTTATCCCTTCTTGCAACTTGTATTTGTTTCACCAGATTTTTAGCATGTTCTTAGCCTCTTTTGTCTTCAAATTCGTCCATCCATCTTGCTCATATCATATGTAATCCATTCCAAGCTCAAAACTGCTCCAAAATGCACCAAAATGCACTTTCTTGCTACCTTAGCCCTTTGGACCTACAAACACACGAAAATGGCTTAAAGTACTAAAATAACTAAGAACTAATAACGTAAATGCAAGAAAACTAGTTAACTAAGTCGCATAAATATGCGTCTATCAAATTCCCCCACACTTAGCTTTTGCTAGTCCTGGAGCAAAACAAAGAAACAAAACATAAGAACAAAACAAAACCTAAACCTTCCAACAATTACCTTAGGGATTTTCAATGCAACATGACATGCAAAAGATCATCATAACCACAGATTTTTGCCTTCCCTACCCTTGAGCACATACTTAATCAAAGTCACCACATACTAGTTCACATATAACCAATTAAAACGATGTTTTGAATGTAGTAACATGCCTTAGAGAATTTGCTCAATTCCTTACAAGATACACTCTTATTTTCACTCTGATTTTCTGACTATTTACCCTACACTAGATGTATGTGAGAAGATTGATGTAAACATGAAAACGAACACTCACATATGTTTATAGCAAAGAAAGCAATTTCTGGAGTTATTAAGCATGTATAGATATGATCTCATGACTGGAATGCTACTACTTAGATGCGAGAACCAGGGACACCATATGCTCGTACCAATCCCAAACTCCACATATTGAAACACATAACACTCAAGATTGAAGTTAAGGGTTGTAACGGGGTTAGGGGTGATTGGCTAACAATGAAAGGTAAGGAAACAAACGTTTTTAAAGCATAATAAGCAAAGTAATGAAATTGATGCTTAGAATTCCCTTTGAATGCAGCAACTAACTTTAAACACAATGGGGTTATTCATTCAACTTTTTAGGGCCGATTTCAACTACAAACAACACTTGTGAGCCTTTCCTCACTTATTTCAAACTCTTTTTCTTTTCTTTTTTTTTTCTTTTTCTTTTCTAACCCGTGCCTTATTACTTTCTTTTGGCACACAAAACACAAAAATCTCATTCCCCCACACTTGTTTTCTGCATAAGGACAATCAAAAGGAATTCATTTTAAGTCATGCTTCATTATGCTTTAAAAACAAGGGTATGGATAGTCCTAATCTAGGCTAGGTAAGGGAAATGGGGTTTAACAAAGAAAACAGGCTAAACAAGGCTCAACGGGGTTAAACTTAAACAAATATGCACGGGATAAGCTTTTTGGCTCTAGTTCACTACACAACTTTATCTTGAATATGTGTTATGCAAATCAATGTCATGCTTTGAATGGAACGGGCATAAGTTCTAGTATTTGGAACTAAATGATGAAACGCCTTCTAAGTAGCAACCAAGCAAAGAATGATGAGATCATGCAACGACTTTAGAAAACAAAAATGCACAGATTAATAACTCTCCAAAGAACGTATTAAGCTCAAGTCTCTCAAGGTTGTAGTGCTAGTTTGAGTTCCTTCCTTCAAGCATGTTACAAAAACTGATTTTTTTCTTTGTGATTACATGTGAATTCGTAAACTATAACTATAACCAAGCATAAATCAAGAGCATATCAAACTTCCATCCATGTTTATAACTTTCTTTAACAGTCATGCAATTAAAAACCAAATCCTCATTATTTGTGTTGGAAGGTACCCTAAGACACAAACAAACACACAAAAACAACTCTTTTTGGCTTTTTCAAAACAATTTTTTTTCAAATTTTTGTCAAATTTTCGGATTTTTATGTCAAAACATACTAACATGCTTAAAAACACACTAAAAACACTTAAAACAGCAAGAAACAACATTGTAAGTGATAGGTGAATAAAATCCCACGAAAATCATGCAACAGCAACTTGTTTACCCCCCCACACTTAAATCTAACATTGTCCTCAATGTTTCAAACATAAACTCACACAAAAGCAAACAAACAAACAACGAGGAAACATGATAAACATGGCAAAGTAAAAGCAACAGAGAGGAGGGTTAAAGAACGCAAACACCTGGTTTTGGAGTCGGAAATTCCTAGGTCTTCTTTATTTCCATGGGTTGCCTCCATCACTAATGAGAACTCTAGGCATGCCAAACCTAGCAAAGATATTAGTTTTCACAAAATCTGCAACAACCTTTGAATCGTTAGTCCGGGTGGCTTTGGCGCAACAACAAGGTTGGAATGATGTTGAAGGGTTGGTTATTTGGAGGAATGGATGGGAAGGGGTTTAGATATGTAGGAGAGGCAAGGAAAGGCTTGGAGAATGGTTAATTTCTGGATGATTTGAATGAGGTTGATGCCATGGTATTTATAGGAAGAGGATGGACTTGTTTAACACAAAATGTTGGTGGAATTGAGTAGGTGAGCATGGCAAAGAGTGGGAATTGTTGGTGGGTTAGGTATTGAGTCATCCACTCTCATGTCATGGTTAGCTAAGCATTGCATCATCCACTCACATGTCATGGTGAGCTAAGCATTGCATCATCCACTCACATGTCATGGTGAGTTAAGCATTGCATCATTACTCAAATTTCTGGTGGAGGTGGAAGTAAAAGCCACGGCATTGATGTGTTTTGAGTGAAGTTTTGGCCAATCCTTCTAGAAATTTATCCCTTCTTGCAACTTGTATTTGTTTCACCAGATTTTTAGCATGTTCTTAGCCTCTTTTGTCTTCAAATTCGTCCATCCATCTTGCTCATATCATATGTAATCCATTCCAAGCTCAAAACTGCTCCAAAATGCACCAAAATGCACTTTCTTGCTACCTTAGCCCTTTGGACCTACAAACACACGAAAATGGCTTAAAGTACTAAAATAACTAAGAACTAATAACGTAAATGCAAGAAAACTAGTTAACTAAGTCGCATAAATATGCGTCTATCAGACTCAAAGTGGTATCTTTTGAAATGATACAAGTAACTTCACATGAAAGGTGTAGCAAATCTATAACTAGTGTCGGCCAGAAAATGCTTTCTAAAATTCCACCAGAGTTTCTAGGTTCTAGCAACCTCGAGCCTTCTTTATAAGTCCTCAATTAAGTTGCTTTTCATGTGTGTAAATTGCTGATCAACTACAAGAAAGTGCTACGTTTCATTGTATCCTAGAGGCATATTAACGTATTACGTTCACTTTTGAAGACAAATAGCATCTTAGAAAAATCATTGTTGCCACGTGTCTCTGAAACATAAATAAACTCTTTCTTTCTTCATCCATACCCACAAAATTTTTCAAACACCAACTAGTACTGTTAATCTCGCGTCTATTAGATGGAACCACAAAACTAGTAATTACTGAATATATATTGTAAAATCTCTAATGGGCATTTGATTTACCATTTAACCCTGTTCAATATTGCCATATGTAGGTAAATTTGCTCCTAGATAGCTGCTGGGCTCACATTCACAGATGATTATAATGTTTTGTTTGTCCACTCATGGATAGACATCTCAAAATTCAGTGGAAAAGGGTCTCATTTAAGCAGTACAGATTGTATAAGTGGAAGAAATTCATTTGTCATTTCCAGTTAAAGTCAATTTGATCTGTCTTGGGTTTTAACTCTTGTCTGTTTCTTCAACCAATAAAAGGTTAAAAGGTAGGGGCTCTGTGATGGCCATGAACGAAGAATACTTAATTAATTAATATACACATTTGGGTGTTTAAATTTGGTTAACTAATATGTTATTATGTAATATAATTCTGATGATGTATAATATATTTGCCACATGAATTGACAGTAGAATTACTGTATGGTCACTGTATGTCTACCAAATTCTTGTTTGGTTGGGTTTGGCATTGTTCATCGGCTGGTTGCCACAATATCCACCGCGATTGTTTTTTCTTTTTTCACCTACACTAATGGCTGTTTGTTAATTCGTAATCAAAAGAAAATGAATTGAATTGAGAAGTGTGAGACCATGTTTTTCTAGACCCAAAACATGTGGCACCTTAGGTGGCAGAAAGACTAGAATGCCCACAAGAGCTGATGTTTAGATGAAAAAGTTGAGATGCCTGATGCGGATCAGAGCAAGTTACCTTTATAGGCATCTTAGTCAAGTTGGACTACCCTCTGTCAGATTGGAAAGCATTAGCCAAACAAAGTCAAAATACCAATCTAAATCAGATAGGATAGGCTTAAGCTCATTGAAGATATTACTTGTCTCCCAAGTGAGGAAACCCTAATTAAAGTTAAATTAGGATATCTTAGGGATTAGGCAACATAATCATAATTCAAGGAAGATTGGGTATCTTATCCTAGATTTCCTCCTAAATTGTCTCACAATTTGATGAACATTACTTTCCCTATAAGAACTCTCAAGATCCCTAAAAGTACACTAGCCTGGGTATTTATCAGAGACTTCTGTATCTCTTTCTCAAACCTATGGACGTCACATCTCTCTATCTTCGACTTCTCTCTCTAAGTCTTATATTCTTTACTACAAACATATTCTCTCTATGCCTAACAAAGGTCCTTACCCCGCCGTCTATGCATAGACACGTCCATGGAGAAGTCATCTCCCAATGCCCTGCCATAGGCTGTTGGTCATGGATGGTTTACTCCATTCTTCCTTACAACTACACCAGTGGTATGATTCTCCTTTCCCGAAGATATGTAGGCAATCCTTCCCGGATTCTACCACACATCCTAATCAACCCCATTCTCCCTTCCTTGGAAATCATGGGCAAGTCCAACCGGGTTTCGCCTTTGTCCACGGTTGTGCGCGAATTTGGTTCCAACAATTGGTGCTTCATTGAAAGTGAATTCACATTCCCCTGTCCAAATCACTCTATCGACATGTGAATCTACTACTTGGATAAAAAGTGATCAAACGAAGGAACTTTGGAGTAATTCAAATTGGAGTATATATATGAGTCTTTCAAGATAATTGTTCAAATTCCATAATTTAATTCCAAGCTGTTTGACCGTGGTGAAGAATAGAAGGTCCAGCATGCATCTTTCCCAGATTGTCGTTTCTGGACGTTTTGGGTATTTTGAGGGTCAAGATGCCATATATCGAGGAAAGTTCCTTCTAAGGATATGTTGAGGATGTCTTAATTTTTAAAAACTAGCTTTTAGGATGAAATAGGAGTTGATTTAATGGTAAAAATTCTATTCGTGAGAGACAACAAAAACAAGGACAATGGTCACAATTACTTCATGATTAATTGAAGAATCACGCGCCCCAACTCTCTATGGTGTGGAGAAGGTTTCTATTGCAAGGCTTGGATGTTCCCAGAAAAGCACAAAAATGGAGGGTTTCTAATACCTTTATTTATTTTGTTCTGATATCTTATTACTTAGAAAAGTTTAAATTACTTTACCATGAAACAGATAGCCCTACCTGACTATTTGTTATCGTTTTGCAAAAAGGGTATGTGCTGATTTGTGAAGGGAAAATTATGAGCTTAACACATGGGATTTCTAAATGACTAGCATGCATATACAATTCAAAATTTATATACATGAGCAACGGAAGCAATTTATCAAATAATATCAAAGCAATAGTCATGTAAATTCCCTTCAAGGTTCATAGGTTTATATATAATGCATCAAAACATTTAACTTAAGAACAAAGTCAAGGAATAGATCTATACCTCTTGATCTTGTTTTTAGACCAAGGATGGACCACCTCCAAGCCATTTGCTCCTTGAAGTCCTTGAGCCTAGCCTCCCTCCTTGCCTCCTCCACTTTGTTAGTAAGAGTGCTCCAAGGTTCTCCTTAAGTCTCCAAAGGAGAAGACCTCTAAAGATCCACACCCACTAGTGTAGTGAGATGGATGGAGGAATAACCAAAAGGGTGAAAGATGTGTTAGTAAAAAACACCCCCAAGGTGGCCGGCCTTTGTAGTGTTTTAGAGAGATATTTCTTTTGCCTCTTTATTGTTTTAAACACACAAAAACCCTTTTGAACTTAGTGCTATAAAGTTCCTTATATAGACAAAAGAAACCTAGTCAACAACTTGACTAAATATCTCTCCCAAACCCTTTAAGTGGCCGGCCCTATAGTGTTTGGTTTGGGCTTTGGGCTTTTATTATTTCAAGTCATCCTATGCTTGAATAAAGCCCAATGGGCCCAATTAAACCCGAACGTTTCTTTAAGCCCAAAACGATCTTTTATCGCTTTTATGATTTCTTTAGACTTTCTAAATTAATCACAACACTTAATTAATCCAATTAATTATTTCCATCATCCATTAATTACTCACTACAAGAGTGTATCGGTGTACAATCATTTTAGGTTCTAATTAGCAAGGCAGTGAGGTGATTGACATTAATTCAATTGATTATATTTAATCCAATCACATAGTGAATTAAAACTTCATTTTAATTCACCATTCCTCTTTGATGACTACATTTAATCATCTAGAAGAACTCACAAGGTATGAGTGACATCTAACCATATGTCATAGATACCCAAGCTAATGTAGAAGTTGTTCGGAGAACCTATTCAGTTGGAATTACAATGTAATTCGATCCTTCTCTAAAACAATACTCTCAATCACATTACTAGGGTATGGATATATTATGTCAAACCCCTAATGTAATTATTCCTTCTTATATGATTCAATTGAGTCGTATAGGAACGCTTTCCTTTATTACGCTCGATACTTCGGCCGAAGATTCCCGAATCATATCTTAGAGTATTCTTCCTCTCTAATCGAGGATTAGAGATTCCTTGTTGCACATTCACTTGCCTTCATGACTAAGTGGCTTAACCCCAATTATGCCGTGGACATCTGCGAATGGGGTGACTTTGACATAATCAAAGATTAAGTACTTAGCCACAAGACAACGACGATGCCTCAGGTCAAAGGACTACTTACATTATTCCAACCATTAGAGTTACTTGCTTGACATGTGAGTAGACCTCCATGCAAGTACTCTCGTTCGATTGCGTTCGGTGAACTCATTCTCTTAATGAGCACCTACATACTTGTCTTAGTGTCACAACACGAATGGGATGAGACTTTCCATCCTTCCATTTGAAGCGGACACAGTATGTACCGGTCTAAGCATTGTCAGTTTCCCTCCGACAATCCAATGACTAGGAACCTTTTGGACACAATGGTTATGTGAAGAAGGTCTCTGTAGTCTAACATCATTAGATTACTTCTTCAATCGATCCATTGTCCATGGATACACTATTTAGGACATATATCGTTAATTGAGATAGTCCTAATTCGTGTCTTTGCCATTCGATGTATAAGATTCATCCATACATCGTTTCATTTGTCCTGAAAGGTTTCTTCCAAATATTGACTTTCAGGGCATATTTCCAACAATTTGCACATCCTTTCTTCCTTTCAGATCCTGCAGTATTGGACTAAATTAGTCCAACATTATTCCGGTGGAGCCAGTAATTTCAACGACGACACAACCTTTCTAACGAATATGGCGTAATCTTAACACAAGAAGAAGTACATTGCGGGAAGGTTGCCCTTAGAAAAAGCATAAAAATTCAACTCCAAAACTAAGTCTCAAGTTCCGTTGGAGTTTCAAACTCAAAGATGAATCATGATAGTTTTACAATGCAACGTAGCGATCATGCTACAACACAAAGAATTACAAAAAGAAATAATAATCCCAAGACTTAGAGAGAAGCATATCGAATACAGGAAGCAAAGACATGTGTGACTCCATGTGGATCTACACCATGTCATAAGGTTCAAATCATAGACATCTAGCCTAAAGTCTACACGCCAATTAGTTTCCAGTCTATCAATACTTCCCTAGGGCAAGTGCTCGCAAAGCTGGACAATGTAATCATGCCTAATACCCACTTGGCGCACTTGAATAATTCAACAAAAAATCAACTTCCCGGATAAAATTAGACACAAGGTCAGTTGGAGAAGAAAGCTAGGACACTCAAGATTGTTGTATCAAAGTTTCAAAATTTTCTACAAAGCCAATCTTTCTAGTTTTTTACATACAAAGATAGTTAAAACTGTATTCATGTCAGAACTGCGAAGCTGTGAGAAGGTGAAGAATTTAGGACCTTCCTTATTTTTCCTATCGACGTGTCATGTATGCTTGGAAAGGAAAGAAGTCGAGGTACAACATTATTATTTTTCCAGAATTTTCCACGAAGATAGAACGGTCACAAATCTGGCACTCAAGGTAGCTGAACAGCAAGTCAACATAAGCAACGCATCACAACAACACCTCCAACTTGTGATATTAAACTGTACCTACTCGGAGAAAATTGAGTTTCTTGCCATACATCATTGCGAAGATACGAAAGTCAGCTTTCTGTAGAATTTTAAGGAACACAATTTTGAGTTACGTGAAAGACCTTGTTGCTGTTTTACCACTCATTAGAGCAGGCTGGAATTTTTTGTGGGAATCCTTAAGTTCTTCCTCTGAAGTCATATCAAACGATGTACAATGTGCCGTAACGACATACGAGTTCAAGATGCACACAGTCATGAACAACTTAACGGTTAACCTAAGGGTTCCAACCAATTCAAATACCCTTCGATGAGCTAAAATCGAAGGTCACCGCAAAGCATTGCGAACAGCTCCACACTTATCCTCTTCCACTACTAGCTTGTAATGGAAAAAGACATGGGGCATACCATATAGAGTAAGAAAAAAAATTGAAGGCCCATCCAATGGGTGAATAATCTTGGTCTGAACCATGGTAGCTCTCAAAGTGATACGTACTTTTGATTAATTAATTATTATATACATGATTAAAATGCATGCCCAAGACAAAATACCTAAAGTTGGGAATTATCTTTTCAGATCCTTGCCATCGTTTCTTCTTTATTACACCATTCATCGATCGATGTACATGTAATAACTTAAAATTCAAAGTAGTTAGAGGAGTCTCTGTTAAGTCCATCCTGTATTATACGATTAATAGCTTAAGAGGTTCAAGCCGTAATAAGAGCGGTTACAATTGGAGGTTTAAGGGCACAAGCACATGGTGCTCTGACCTAAAAGTTCAGTGTACCATCCAGCCTCCGGAGAGATTATATAGCCAGAAAGATTGTGGGTTATAATATTCAAACCTGGGCTCAACACCATTCGAGGGAATAGTTGAAAGGGCAATCCGAATATCATCCGAGGGTGGCTCTGAATTCCAACCTTGAGTATGACTATTTCTATCTCAGACTAGCATACTAAGCTAAGTATGTTTTGCAACACCATGTGTTAAGCAAGTCTGGAACAGGCATCCAGACTAGGAAATCCTTGAGAAGAATTTGATTCCAACGGAGCTTTGATACGTGGAAGTGCCTTAGGCAAGCCAGCTAAGTGTAGTCTGATCAGAAACGCTTAGGTCCAGCATATAGGGTTTGACAAAAGGATTCAAAAAATATTTCTGACCCACATGTAGGAGACCAAGTTCCTAACAAACTTTCATTTAAGATTCACTAGGGATGAATCAGCAATTTAGATTGAAAAGAAAATTCCTTCTTGGTTACATGTTGCACTATTAAAATCCTCAGACCTAGAATGGGGGCAAGGTGAAAGAACAAACGTAATCAACAAAAAAGACAATTCAAACATGTCAGATTGACATTAAAATTTGGAGGCCATTCCAAGTAAGATTCGACAATTTCTCATCCTTAAACCAATCAATACATTACCGTGAGTTTGGGGCAAAAGGTTTTCCATAGGTCTAATATTTAATACCTGGTACATGAGTAAGGTGGTACTCTAGATATCGTGATGAGAGTCTTTATAAATACTAAGTTAGGGATGTGAAGTTTTTCCGAATCAATGTCATTGAGGGAGCTTTTGAGCTCTGTCCTGGGCCCACAAGCTTGCTTGTGTTTCGCCTTAGTATTCCTTACTTTGAAGTTAGCTTACTTTGAAAAGATTGACATATTAAACTAGGAAGCAAATGATGAAAAGTTCCAAGTGTTATTTTAACAATCTTAATGGCGGTTAGACATCATTGAAGAATATCAGAGATAATGAAGAGCTTTCGTGCAAACAACAAAACTCAAGGTTTCATCATTACATACTCTACAAGCATCAGATAGCCACAAAGAAAGAAAACTAACAATACATATTCCAGCTTACTCCGAAAGGCATGGTCTTTGGATAACTGTCCATCCTCAAGGGAAATAAGTTGCCTTTTTGATACATAATTAGGGGTTGTGAAACCATAATTTTCCGGGGCTGGAGTAAGGTTGATTTGAATACAATTACCTCAGAAGTCTGGTGATGGACTTAATAGCTCCGGGTAGAACTGGATCAAACGGGGTAGCGATGCCACTATCACCATGTTTCGAGGCAATAGGTGAAATTTTAACGACTTCACTGGATAACCATGCTTGTTCCGCAAGATGTATGATCTGATATGGATACGACATAATTAGCTTCTTTAAGTCTTGGAGTTCCTACAATATAGGAATTGGCGTGTACTGCAAGTAATTGCAACTCCTAAGAGGTTTCAATATCTACTTCTAGATATCTTCTAGGATTCTCCCAAACTAGAATGAGCTAGGGATTCTATCCTAAATAGATCAAACCTTTGAAGAGACAAGCAATCAGGACTAGCCAGATTTAGTTAGCTCCAAATCATGTAAACGGTTCAAGGGCTATTCAGAAGAAGTTATTTTGGGATAATTCGTGCATGGTCTGTTGGCAACTATCCATCTTCGAAGCGGAGCACTCTCAAAATCGTAGTTAGGGGCAATTGTTACACCATGATTTTCTGGACTCAAGACATGTGGTGTCTTAGGTGGAAAGAAAGACCGAGATGCCCATAGCAAGTGATGTTTAGACAAATAAGCTGATAGGCCTGATGCGGATTGTAACAGGTTACTTTTACAAGCATCTTAGTCCAGTCAAACTAGCCTCAGTTAGATCAGACTAGCATTAGTCAGATGCGGTCAGAATACCAAGTGAAGTTAGACAGACTAGGCTTAAGCTCATTGACATCTTTTTCTAGATATCCCAGCATCATCATCCCACCCCTTTGCTCAATCTTTTCTTTTCTAACAGCCCTTGAATCCCTCAAAGAGTTTGCAATTCCATTTCTACCCACTTCATTCCTCCTTCATAAACATGTCATAAAGCTATAGCTGGCTCTCAACTCTCATGGTAACTTCCAATTGTTTTTGCCAACTGATATGTCTGCAACGACAGAGGCACATCAAAGGCTACAGTGCACTGTAGTCCAGGAAGGGTTTGTGGCAATATGTATATACTTTAGTTTATAGCCTAATATAATAGACAAAAAAGTGCATGAAGAATTAGTTTTTAATGCAACTAGCCTAGGAGTATTTAGCACAACTAAAAATATAAAAATTATCGTGAAAATTGTGATATCATTTTATTCAAGATTATTCTGCTATGATTCAGTGGGCTTCATTTTCAATCATTTTTTTTTTCCTAAAAATTGCCTTTACTTCTACTTTTTTGTTTGGTTTTGTGCTAGTTGTGTAGTTGTAATTAGAGGTGGCAACCATTGGGTTGTTAATGGGTACCCATTAATACCCATTTAGTTTGATTTCACCTTACACCTTACACCTTTATCATCACTACCAATCTCACATCTATATTATAGTGATATCAATTTAAACGGGTATGAACGAGTACCCATCAACAATCCAGTGGGTTGATTTTCCACCTCTAATTGTAATTGAGATAGTCCATTTTCAAGTTTTCTATCTCCTTATTGTGTTTGCATCTATATATATGTGAAACTAGATGGTTTATTATAATATTAACAGTTTGCAATTGCGAAGCTTTTTGAGTTCATGTCAAGCAAATTTTAAAGTATACAAATACAAAAGTTAAACTTAAATTTTTGTATACAATACGTATGTAGCAAAAAATTATCATTTGATTTAGGGTAATTTAAAACAAAAAAAAACTCTAGCTCCTCCCTTATATATCTGAATTAATTTATGTTGTGACGATTAATAGACTTTATATTAGCAACATCATCTCCTGATGAGAATGAGTAAATCGTCACTACGACGTCTCTCATATTGATAGGACACATGTGGAGTTGGATGAAAATACATTTTGTAAGAAGTGCTCTACAAATGACACGATCAATAGTAACGGATGAAGATATACTTGTGTGATGGCAAATTTAAAGAACAATAACTGATGAGATGAAATACATTAGTGAAAAAAAATGAAAATAACATACAGTTTTAAATACAGAAAAACAATACAAAGATTTAAAGAAAATGTCGGCTATTAAAATATTATGTATTGAAACCTGCATATGCTACTAAGTGCTTCTCCTAACGAAGGCTAGTTAGTTTTATTTAAAGTTTTTTTTTTATTTGACAAGCGATATCAATAAGATAATTATAGTAAATTAATTTAAACTACATCAGTGATAAGAGCATATTCATGCGACTTTGTTAGCCTATTTCCTTGCATTTAGTGAGTTAGTTTATGTTTATTATAGTAATTTAAGCTATTTTCATGTGTTTGTAGGTACAAATGAAAAAGTTGGCAAGAAAGTGCAATTTGGAGCAGTTTTGGGCCAAGAATGGATAGCACATTCATGGAGCAAGGTGCATGGACGTTTTTGAAGTTCAAGAGGCTAGGAATATGCTGATGAGATGAAAAAAAAAAAGTCAAGACAAAGAAGATAAGGAAGCAGCTAAAATGAAGGAACATTATCTTAACCAACCTTATCTTATCCAACACTATCCAAACTAACCTTATCTTATCTTATCCTATCTTAATCTTATCCTACCTTAATTCCAGCTGCAAGGGGGAATCAATTTCACATTAAATCACCTAAATATTTGGTTCTAGAAGCCCTATCCTCTGCCCTAGATTGGTGCCGCACCACCCTTTCTAGAAGCCTAGAAACCTACTGTGTATCATATTCCTTTTCCTCCTAGGATTGTGCTATCCTTCTTCTCTACAAATTATTGTTGTGCAATCTTTTTCCCTTCAGAAATTGTGCCAAACCCTAGCCCTATAAATACCCATCTCTCACCACAATTTCGGACCACATACACAAGAGCCTAAAAATTAGAAAATGCACAATTGTGTCGCTGCTTTGCAAGGAAGGAAGGAGAAGAAGGAGCTTTGTGCCATGCCTGCCATCCAAGGCCATTGGAGTGCTGGAGCATTTCTGGGTTTTTTCTATCCTTAGTTTTAGTTCAATGTTTAAATTAGATTGGTTTTGTTTAATTGCAAACGTGTGGAACTAATTTCATTTTAGCTAGAGGAGAATTCAAAGCCATAAACATATGTGTGATATGAATTGATTACATCCAGTTATTGTCTCATAAATCATGAATGCAATTTACTTATTTGTTTGATTGATAACTTGTTCTTGTGTGTTGATTAAGGATGCATACTTAGTTTGCATGCAGGGATTTGATGCTGGAATATAAGGAAATTTCACCTAATTGTTATGAACTTATATTCACAAGTAGTAAAAGTCACTAGTCATGATTGTGTTAAGTAAATTCTTGGTAGGAGTATGATGCAGTTCATAGTTATGAATGCTTTGTCAATGCTTATGATTTTCATAGAACTTAATGATCTTTGATATGTATCTCTATTATGCAGTTTATGTAGGGAACTTGATAAGAATAATTTGGTTGCGTCGCTGAGTCTAATTCAATGAATTTAGGAAAATTTGATGGTTAATTTGTGCAGTTCACGGTTAACGTGGGGCATTGTCATTCATGGTTTATAAGAAGAATAACTGGAAATCGATTTGTATGCATATGTGTCATGTGTGGAGAAAGACCCTCTAGCTAGCCTTTCATCCCTTTCATTCACCCTAATTTTGTATTACCTTTAGTTTGTTTTTGCAAGTACTTAGGTTTACTTTAAATTCGTCAAAACAACCCTCATTTAGTTTTCTGAGTCCTTTTAGTTTAATTTTCGTCCAAATCACCCTCTAGTTCTTGTTTTGAGTCAATTCAACTTAGTTTTGTGTTATTTGAGTCGGTTTAGATTGTTTTGAGTTGTTTGAGTCTAGTTTTCAGTTTTTAAGTTTAATTTGTGTTGATTAGCATCCCTAACTAATCACCGGCTTATAATGATCCCTACTCAAGCGTACTACAACTATCTTAATAAGGTTTAATTTGCGTGTTAGATTTTACCACGTCAAATTTTGGTGCCAGTGCCGGGGATTAGCAAAATTGCTAATCTTCGCTTTTCTTCTGTTTTTGTTTTTTTTGTGTTTCTGATTTTGTTTTGTTTTGTTTTCATTGTTTTATGACTAGTTTATGACTCGAAGTTCTCAACCTGTTCGTGCACACATATTGTAGTTTGACGACGATTTTGAACGAACGTTGAGAAGGAAGAGGAAGCAGTCAGAACCCAATCCACCTAGTTCTAGTTCTGAATCTGAAATTGAAGAGGAATTCGAAGAGGAACAATATTTAAGGTATTAATTATTTATAGAATAATATTTAAGGTATTAATTATTTATAAAATAAATATTGAAAGTATTAATTATTTTTAGAATAAATATTGAAGGTATTAAATATTTTCTGCATATTTGTTTGTAATCATAAAGTTTACGTAAACGTAGATGTCTATGTTTATGTAAATTTTATAATTACAATTATTTTATTCATCGCGTAATAGATTGAGTGACCGAACCTTCGTTGCGTAAGACATCTTTGCACGACGAAATCCATTGTTTGTCGTGCAAAGCACGGTCAAACCTTCCTATTTATTGCGCATTTATGATGCATTTTGCGCGATGAATTGGGTGATTTGCACAACGAATTTGTTTGACGCTCAAAGTTGTCCTAGCGCTATATAAACACAGTTTCAGAGCTCTAGTTTTCAATTTTTTTTTTGTTTAAAAAAGAATGGCCGATTATGGAGAAGGTTCAGGCAAAAAGAAACTTGTAGTGCGATTAGAGAGGTATCGACGGAAGCAAGTGCCGTACTTTGAAGGCAAAAATATGGGTGAGGTGTACACCGAATTTATGTATGACATTGAGAATTTGGTGCGGAGGGATTGTTCTGCCGAGTTTGAGTCTTGGCAAAAGGTCTTTGAAGAGTTGAAGATGTAACATCCCACATCGCCCAAGAGAGTGGATACTGTAAGCTTTATTTGTATATTCTCATCTCTACCTAGCACGAGGCCTTTTGGGAGCTCATTGGCTTCGGGTTCCATCGCAACTCCGAAGTTAAGCGAGTTCGTACGAGAGCATTCCCATGATAGGTGACCTACTGGGAAGTTCTCGTATGAGTTCCTAGAAACAAAATTGTGAGGGCGTGGTCGGGGCCCAAAGCAGACAATATCGTGCTAAGGCGGAGTTGAGCCCAGGATGTGGTGAGGGCCTCGGCCAGGATGTGACAATTTGGTATCAAAGCCAATCCCTGGCCGGAAGTGTGCCAATGAGGACGTCGGGCCCCTAAGAGGGGTGGATTGTAACATACCATATCATCCAAGAGAGTGGATCTTGTAAGCCTTATATGTATATTCCTATGTCTACCTAGCACGAGGCCTTTTAAGAGTTAACTGGCTTCGGGTTCCATTGGAACTCTAAAGTTAAGTGAGTTAACGCGAGAGCATTCTCTGGGTGGGTGACCCATCAGGAAGTTCCCGTGTGAGTTCCTAGAACAAAACCATGATGGCGTGGTCGGGGCCCAAAGCAGGCAATATTGTGCTACGACGGAGTCAAGCCTGGGATATGGTGGGGGCCCAGGCCGGGATGTGACAGAAGAAGTCCATGCTGGAAGAGTTATCGGTAAGTTTGTGGTAAATAATGAACAATTATTTTTGTTAAAACGTAATATTTTTTTAAATTACTAATTTATTGTTATTGGCATTAACGTAGGTTTATTTGTGTGACAGCCCGTCCCGAACGTATATATTATTTGTCCTCGAGAGCGTGGGAATTTCTATTATACCCTTGTTATTATTGAGTTGTGTGTATGTGTATTGACTAAGGTTTTGGACCAATATGTTCTATCCCTTATTATTTGGACCTAATTAGAACTAAAGACTTAACATTTTGGTTGGTTGACTGCAAACTAGACCACTGATGCGTAAAATAAGTTAACACACAAAATTAAACCCTCTTTTTATCAATTGTAGTAAAGTATGTAAGTAGGGATCGTTCTAGGCCGGGGATTAGGAAGGATTGCTAAATCACTTGGAAACTGACTTGAAAACGTGAAAACAAAGTTTAAAACACTAACTAGACTCAAAGAATGCAAAACTATACTTTAAAACACTAAAACAAACCAAAAGACTCAAAACAGCCCCTAAACACTCAAAACTACCTTAAAAACACAATCTGGGTAATTTTGGGACTCTCACACAAACTTGGACAAATTTTGGTTTTCTAATGAACTAAAACACTTAAAAACATAATCTAAGACAAGTTCTAATTAATATGACTCAAAGAAATAAGATGGGGTTGATTTTTGACGAAAATAATTAAATTAAGACAAGAACAAAGTAAACAAATTCTTAGACAAATTTGGGTGAATCAAAACACTCTAACACACAACCAAAACAGAAATTAAACACTTTGAAACAATAAAGTAAAAGGGGGATTTTGGTTTTAATGAATTTGAAAACAAAACAAACTTTGTAAAACAAAACAGATTGTAAGTGAATTTGAATGAAACTTATGGATGGAAGATTAGCTAGGAGGTTCTTCTCCACATATGTCACACTTGCATACAAAACGATTTCCAGTTGCTTTTCGATAAGCTATGAATACTCAACGCCCCAAATTAACCGTGAATTGCACTAATTAACCCTCAGTTTTTTCCACAAGTTATTAGGTTGGATGATTGCATACGACAACCCAAAACATTCCCTACAAGTTCCCTACATGAATTGCATAATAGAGATACAAGCAAGAATCATTAAGTTCTATGAAAAACATAAGCATTGACGAGGCACTCGTTACTATGATTTGCATGAAACTTATGCCAAGAGTTTACTTAACGTGATTGTGACTAGCAACCTTCACTACTTGTGAATATAAGTTTATAACGATTAGGTGAAACTCCCTTATATTCTAGCGTCAAATTCATGCATGAAAATTAAGCGTGCACTCTTAACCAACATACACAAATTAGTTTTTATATGAACGGATAAGTAAATTGAATTCACAACTTATGAATCACAACTGGATGTAATCAAATCATATTGCAAGTATGAACATAGTTTCGAATCACCCCCTAACTAGGAGGGGTTTAGTTCCTCATACTCACAAAGCAAAGATACATAAAATTAGACATTAAAATCAAAGGAAAGAAAACACCTAAAATGCTCCAACTTGGTAGCAAGTGCATCCAAGATTCCTCCTTTCCCTTGCTTGCGGAAGATTGGGTTATGGACAGATTTTGGGTAGTTTTATGATGTAGAATGGATGGGGAATGGTATGGAAGGGTTTAGGGTGAGTGTGGAGGAGTGTTTGATGGTTCGAGGGTGGTGGAGAACTAGGCAAAGAGGGTGGAAGAAGGTGGAGTGGCTGTTATGTTTTCTAGGCACTAGAATGGTGTTTTTGGGGTGTTTTGCTTCCTAGGGTGTGTATGGACGAATTTTTGTGATAAAATGATGAATATGGGGGATTGTTCTTTGGCCAAGGGGTGTAAACATGTATTTATAGGCCCCCAAAAACCTTAGAAAATCAGGTTAGGTTAAGGATGAAATGCATGGCAATTTGTGTGTGTGGTGTGCAATGGTCCAAGGGTGAAAATGAAGTAATGATGCAAAGTGTGAAGGGTAAAATGGAGTGGTGTTGTAGCTAGGGAGCATGAATGATTCTGTACATTGCATAGAGATGGAAAGGGAGGTGAAATGTGTCAACAAATGGGTCAAAGGTGCAACAACATGTGTTGCACATGGCATTGGATTCCAAATGTGAATGATGGAGCATCAATTGGTGCATGTAATGGATGTAAATGTTGTCTAAAATCTAATGAGTGAAGGGAACAAGAGGTATCAAGCAATTGAGTGTAATAATTAAATGAATTGAAGCATGAAATTAGAAATTATGTAGGGGACAAGAGTGATCAAGCATGGCATGGAATCCAAAGGGAATTCTATGTGGTTTGCATGGCAAGGAATGCAAGTTGGGGTGACAGATTTTTGGGCTGTTTTCTTCATCTTTTGGACCATAATTCTTCATATTCTTGGCCTCTTTAGTTCTCAAATTCGTCCATCCACTTGGCCCATGCATTTGCTATCCATTCCAAGCCCGAAACATGCTCCAAAGGCCTCCAAAATGCATCTTCTTGCATACTTTGTCCATAAAATCTGAAAACACACGAAAATGACTTTAAACATTAAAATAACTAAGGAAACACGACATAAATGCACAAGAACAAGCCAACTAAGTCGCATAAATGTGCTCCTATCAACCACACACATATACCCTCCCCTTATTCCGTTGACTCTCTCTCCTCCCTCTCGCATTTTTTTCCATGTCCGTACAATTGTACGGACAAACCTTGAACCCTCCATTTCATGCACGGATCGAGCTCGTGGTTAGCATCATCATTTTCATCTCATCGTCACGCATTCATCTATACCATTTTTAGAACGTGAAGACCTCATTTTCCCGAGAACCCGAGAACCCAGTTTTGGGTCATTGTTCATGCACTCATGTTGTCGAAGTTTTAAAGAGATTTAAAGCTACTAGTGAGCTTTAGGACATCTTCACGAAACTCA
The DNA here is from genome assembly GCF_916048215.2 of Malus sylvestris. Classification (NCBI taxonomy): domain Eukaryota; kingdom Viridiplantae; phylum Streptophyta; class Magnoliopsida; order Rosales; family Rosaceae; genus Malus; species Malus sylvestris. The sequence continues at coordinate 16,837,023 of NC_062269.1, forward strand.
GAGAAGAAAAACGAAGTGAATTGGATGTCGGGAAGTCGAGTTTGGCGAGTTTCAAGTTTGGCCGGATTATCGAGGTTCCTCTGGAGAAATCCTGTGGATTTCAAGGCTTGAAAGTGGTAAGGTTTTGTTCCCTTCATCCTAAGCTTCATTTTGGTACAAATTTCATGAAATTTGGTTGAGAAATGAGCGGGAAATGACGATTTGAAGTTTTCCAGTTTTCCGGTGACGGCGACGGTAACCGGAGTTCGAAGGTTGAAGACAACGAAATATTCCGTCAAGTTTGAGGGAATATTCTGACGGTGCCAGGTTAGTTTTAACGGAATATGCTGCTTTTTGATAGAATATTCCCTAATGCCGTTAAAGATTCTGTTAGGCATGCCAGGCATGTGGCCGCATGTGGCCGCACGTGGGGGCACGTCTGGCAGAGCCCTTGCCGGCTCGTGGTAGTGCTTGTGGTATCGGAAATTTTTTCTAAAAATATGGGGGTGTTCCTGAGGTTGAGTAGGTCATGGTGGTATATTCAAATGCCCCATTTGAGCACTGTATGAGAAGTTAATGTTGGAAATTTGAGTAGTTTAAGTAGAAATTTCTTTATCCCACATTGGCCATTCCCAAAAGATTTTATCACTTTATAAGGTTTTGTCCTTTATAGAAAGTTATTGGAGTAATAGGCCTAGAGAATAAAATTGGGCTCACCCTTGGGGTTGGGCTTTGGGGTGCACTAATTAATTGATAATTAATTATAATTAATATATATATATATATATAATTAATATATAATTAATTATCAAAAGATGGGCCTTGGGCCTTGGGCCTCGGGCTCTAATAATTAAATTATTTAATTAATTATTTTAGGATTTAATTAATTATTTTTAATTAATTTCAAATTTAATTAATTAAGTATTTTTTACCGACAGACTCATCCTTTCAAATGAAATCTGAAGAGTTCAAAAAGAACACAGAGCAAAGCACCCCTCTGGAGAAGATGTCTCCCAACAGACACATCCTATTCTCATACCTGTTGCAAACAGACATCATTATATTATATATACATTCATTTGTATGTCATTTAGGATACAGAAAATCAATATTCTTCTACTACAATCACAAACATCCTTTCTGAGAGAACCACACAGAAGTTTGCCAGAAGTTAAGTTTTCCGGTGCTGGAATTCTAACTTGATCATTGAATCATGGTGAAGCAGACGTCCATAGAACTATAAGCACTGAGTAGGGACGAAATTTCTGTTTCAAGGACATTGCGGTTTGTAAGCCTCGATCTTCAATTTTCTGTTTAAAATTATTTTGTTATTCATACTCTGTTCAATATTTATTTGTATTTATTATTTATTAACATATATAAGTTTATCACAGATTGTTGACATATATCCAACAATCTTGAAACAGAAACTTATGTTTTAAATAGTTTGGATGACAATCTCTACAACATTTATTCTCTGTGCAAGACAGCAAAGGAGTTGTGGGAATCCCTGGAGAAAAAGTATAAGATTGATGATGCCGGTTCAAAGAAATTTGTTATCGGTAAGTTTCTCAAATATACAATGGTGGATTCAAAATCTGTTGTCTCTCAGGTCGAAGAAATCCAGAAATTGATCTATGAATTGCACTCCAAGGGATGCAAGATCAATGAGCATTTCCAAGTTGGGGCGATAATTGAAAATTTTCTAACTTCATGGAATGACTTCAAAATTTATTTCAAGCACAAGCGTCATGAGATGAATATAGAGGATTTGATCTTGAGGCTACGAGTGGAAGAATACCACAAAAAGGTAGACCGTTCTGAAGGGTTTGCTGCCATTGAAGCCAATGCAAATTATGTTGAAGAAGGAAACTCCAAGGCCAAGCCGAAGAAGAATAAGGCTCCTAAAACCAAGCAGTTCGTACAATCTGCCCTTGCTCCCAAAGGCAAGAATCTGAAGAAGATTAAGGGCGCATGCTATATGTGTGGCAAATCTGGTCATAGGGCACAAGATTGTTATCATCGCAAGGATGGAAATCATGCCAACGGAAATAACAACAACCATGCTAACATGGTAAACACCAATGAAGAATTGGCTGCTGTTGTGTTCGAGGTCAACATGGTCTCACATGTGAGTGAATGGCTATTGGATACTGGTGCTACTAAGCACATATGCGCTGACAAAAATCTATTCACTAAATACCATCTTGCTGTTGAAGGAATATTTTCTGAAAACATGTTCATCTAAGCAACATCAATAAGCATGCAATTAACATTTAAAGGCGGAATCATGCTTGCATGCACTTAAAAACAAAACATTAACCATGAAATTCAAAGCCTAGTAGATTGGTGAACCAAGACTCAACTCAAATCAAAGTGAGTTGAGAAATATACCTTTGTAGATTCCTCTTTGCATAAGCAAAGGCTAATCACCCAAAGAGAGGGCCTTCATTCCTTGCATCTTAAATCTATGGATTTGGATGGATGAATAGGTTTCTCCAAGTTCCCAAAATTGAGAACCTCTAAGTCTCTTCACCAAGGAGAGATTGGAGAAGAAATGAGTGACTTGGAGTAGTGGGATTGCAAGATGCACCCCCCAAGGTGGCCGGCCTCTTTAGAGTGAAATGGAGAGACAAGTTCTCACCAATTTTCTCCAAAACAAACCCATAATGAATTTTGGCTATAAAGTCATATTTATACCTTTATTCATTTGAGTGGCAAACTTGTAAATAAGTCCAAGTTCACTACCCTAACCAATATGGCCGGCCATTAGGATATTTTGGACTAATTGGGCCTTTGTGAATCATTATTCATTAAGTTGTCATACAACTTATGTTAATGGGCTTGACGTTCGAAGCCCATTGGGCCTTAAGGTCCAAAACTATCCCGAGGTCTTTAACGAACTTATTCGTTTGATTAATTAACATATTAATTAATCCTTGCCATAAATAAATGATTAAACCATTTAATCATTCTTACTCATCTCCATTGTTTCTTCAATCTCCTCCTTACACGGTGTGCGATCCATTAGGTTCCTTTTAGCGAGGCAGTGGGCGATTAAAACCATTTTACATCGACTGTGAATTGAAACTTACTTTCAATTCTCCCTTTAGTGATTACACACGTTTAGGGCTTCCACAAACCATGAGTGACACCTTACAGCATATCATGGTTACCCAAGCTAATCAGAAGAGGTAGAGAAAACCTATTCAGTTTGGGATTACAAATGCAATACGGTCTTTCTCTAATCTAATACTCCTGACCACATTGTTTGGTTTGATAGTTTATAAGTTTATGTCTACTATCCAATGTGATTCGTGTGCTTATATGATTTCCTTGAATGTGATTTAGAACGACTTTTCTAAATCTCATTCATACTCTGGCCAGAGATTCTAAATCATATCATAGAGTATTCTCCCTCAAACAGTTTGAAGGTTAGAGATCCCTTGTTGCGCATTCACTTGCCTCCATGGCTAAGTGGTTTAACCCCAACGATGCCGTGGACACCCTCCTGATGGAGTGACTTTGACACAATCAAAGATCAAGGACTTAACCACAAGACAACTATGATGCCTCAGGTCAAAGGACTACTTTGCATTATCCCAACCATGAGTTCTCATGTGACATGAGTATGAGAACTCTTCGTCGATCACGTTCAGTGAACTCATTCTCTATTGAGCACCTACGTACTTGTCTTGATGTCACACACACCAATGACTCGAGACTAGTCACTCTCCCTGAGAGAAGACACAGTACGTACCGATCTTAACGGACTGTCAATGCCCAATTGACAATCCTATGATGAGGAACATTTAGGATGTGTCTACGAAAGAATGGTCTCATGAATCTAACTTCATTAGATTGAATTCTCCCAATCACATATTCCTTGGACTTTATTGTTTAAGCATATAACATTTATATGAGACGGCTCAAACAATAATCTTTGCCCTTTATATTAAACTAGATTAGTTTAACATGTGAAATGTCCGTAAAGTATCATCACATGATTGGTTTTAGGGCACATTTCCAACAATCTCCCACTTGCACTAGAGCCAATCAGCTTGGTCATCAGTGATGATACCTCTTCTGTAGTCATTTCATAAATGGCTGAATAGTAAGCCTAGACAATGGATATCTATATGTTATCCATAGAAGCAACCTTGAGAATAACGACGTCACCATTATACATGATTCTCAATCATGTGGTTCAGTTTCTCATTTGTGTTCGGACCTTGATGAGACCTTGATTCCCTAACTTGAGCTATCACCCCATTAGTGTCATAGTGTCAGTACACTAGATACACTTTCTGGTTGGAACCGAATAGAGAGTTCATAAATGAACTTTCTCATCCAAACAACATTGTTGTAAGCTTCTATATGGCAATATATTTTTCATTCATAATGGAACACACTAAAGTCATTACTTTAATGTTTCCATCCAAATATCTCTTTAGTCATAATAAAGAGATATCCGTGTATCTCTTCATTCATAATGAAGAAACATCCAATGATGGATTAGATTCATAATCTAATACATTTACGCTTCCATTACGTTACTCTAATTCTTCCTCGATCTTTGAGGAATCTATCCTTTAGTATTTCTTAAATACTTAAGGACTCACTTGACAGTTGCCATGGTTCTGATCCTGGGCTTACACTGATATTGTCTTGTACCGTTCTAGGTACAAGTCATATCAATGTTTTTCATACAATATGAAATACATAAATCACCTTTATGCGTATGCATAAAAGATTCTATTTACGCATTATTTCTTTGGGAGTCAAAAGGGCACGTTCCCTTTGAGAAGAGCAACTTCTTAGTCTTACTAGAGTTGTCCATTTGATTGAAGTTTATCATCATATGAGAAACTTCCTAGCATCTCTTGTTTATTATTTAGGGCTTGATATAATCCAATTATATCCTAAAATCTATCATTATAGATTTCCATCCCATGTTCATAGACTATGTCTCCTATATACATTCTATCGTTATAGAATGCTTAAAGTCATAACTTTAACAACGAAATATTCTTTTCTTTTCCAAAATTAATATATCATATATATATATTCATATATATCACATATATATTTATATATATATATATATATATATATATACAAATTTAGGAATATGATTAACTCCCACTAATCTTTTGTAAACCTAGTAAACAAAAGATTCATTTACATCTTTATGAGAAATCAAACGATTTGACCTTTCTCTCATAAGACGCTTATAGCTCCCACTAGCTTGCTAAGATCCATGATGGATGGATCTATACAACTTACATGTCTTGTGATTCAAAGTTTTAGACATATATTATCAAGACTATCTTAATAATGGTTTCGTAAAACCCATATTATGTCCAAACATTGAATCACCATTTAGTTGTAGCTAGCAATCTTCGAATTAATTGAAACCAAGACTATCTCAAAGATGATTTCTTCAAAGTCAACCAATCTCTTTGATTGTAGTCACCTTAAGCTACCAATTAGCTTATGAAGGTTTCATTATTTCGGGTTAAATGGTACTTTACCATTTCCTTGAGTATATATCGTATATGCACTCATTGTAGTCATAAGGATTTTCATTCTTATTTCTTTCGAATTAAGAGGTGTAACTCTATGACATAGTCATAAAGTTCAAACCATTCAACTGAGACGGTTTATAAATCCTTCTTGACTACCTTGAAGCTTTTGGTATAGGAACTAGGTTGTTATATTTGTTGATTACTATCTTGTCTCTCAAAGAACCCATTCTTTGAGTTCTATCTCTCGTTCATTTGCTTTTAGGCAAATCACATTGTAGGATTACAATGAACTATCCAACAAAACAACATTTGTTAATTGGTTTATAGAAGCGATATCCAAAAGTTAATTTAAGGATATCCTACAAGATTGTTATCAAACAAATATTGCTTATTTGCTCACAACCCCAAATCTTAACATGCTTAAGATTTGTCTTTCTTTCCAACTACATCTTATGGAGTCATGAAAATATTGGAAGATCTTCTCATTGACAATCATATTGTTTTAGAAGTATATATCCTATATATGGGTAATAGATAACATCTAACGAACTAAATCTTATTCGAGTTCGTTCTTCTCCTAATGGAGAAATACATTATCTTATGATGCTATTTTCCTTGATATCTTTCAAGGAAACTCATCTAAAGTGTGACCTTTCCTTGGATCAAATCTAAGGAGGTAAATACTTTAGATATCTTACTCATCTACTTACATTTCTTGAATTCTTTGAAACATTTTGCAAAGTATTCGGACTTGTGTTTATTCAAAATAAACTATAGTCCAACCGAGAGTGATCTTCGGTGAATGTCATCCAACATGAGTAGTATTATGTTGTGGACAAGTGCCACTAACATCTAAGTGAATTAACCTCAACAACTTTGTGATTCTTTCTTCTTTCCAAAAGAATAAAGATTCAAACATTTCGCCTCTATACAATTTTAACAAGAAGGTATTGGATCCGGATCTAACGATCCAAAGCATCCATCTATCACCAACTCGTAACTTATGTTTTAGAGGTATCACAACTTAGTTGGGATTAGTCACTACCTTGCAACCTTTTGGGTTTTAAGCATCATTATATTCTAAACAGTTAACACTACCATATCATCTCTACTATAGAGACAATCAATTAGATTACCATAATCCAATCATTGATTAATAAAGAACAATGTTTTGTCAAACAAAATATTTATCCATTTCACATAGTGACGGAATTTAGTTCCTTAAAATTGGAATGTAAAGACAATCTTTGGTTTTTCCAATTTCTTTGGTAGTTCATATGAGGAAGTAAGTACCATCTGCTTTCGCAGAGATCTACATTTGATTCACGTTCCGAAGGTGAAGCACCTTTTCTTCTCTCATATATCTTCTACTTCTTATTAGTCACACTTTTACAACAATTGTAAAACATAGTTACTAATACGGAATCAAGCATTCAAGTAGAAGAACCAACTGTTTTGAACTTTTCAAGAACAATTTACAACACCTTCGAAAGGTGTGTTCTTGACACTTGCAAGACATTTCTTGCAAATACCCTTTCCAATGTCCATCATTTCATAAAGAAAGTTTGTTCCCTTGGAGTTAATTTTATCTTCTTCATTTGACTTCTCCTTTGACTACAATAGTCATGGTCCCTAAACTCCCACTATCTCTCTTGAAACTTATTTCAATTGTGTTATACACATCAAACATTTTGGAGAGCAAGTGATTATTGTTCATTATATAGTTTACAATAAACTTAGTGAACCATAAGGATAGGGACACAAAGGTGAAGTCCTTGCCTAGTTTCCGTCTCATTAAGTGGTTTATCACTTCAACACTCAATGATTCAAAATCATTATAAGTCCATGTTAATGGACTATTTTTGTCAACCAACCATTATGTTCTAAACATAATTACAAACCTTCAAGAGTTGTACAAGGCAACTCTCATTTCTTTATACAACAATTTGTAATTGAAGAATCATGGCACATTAAGTGTCCATGCCTTTGTGCTTTCTTCTCAAGTTCTTTGTTCATATAACAAAGAAACAAGCACTAAGTGTTTGCATTGACTAAGAGTTGTTCAAAGCAACTCCTATTTCTTCATACCACAAATTGTATTTGAAGTATTATGACATTAAAAGTGTTGTCCTCTTTATGATAGACCTTTTCTAACATATTCTTCTAATGATACATTATCAATAGGAAGATTGTGAGGAAGAGACTACTTAGGTACATTTACAAGCCATTTAAGACAATCTTTGGGATTGTGTTACCAAGTCCGGAAACTAAAGCATTCGGTTTTTATTTGTCAAGTGTTGGATAGCGTTTGCAAATATATTGGTAAACAAATACATAACGAATATAAATTGATTGATTTTAAGCCATTTGATTCGGGTCTTTAAATCAAATAGCACCACCCACTATTTTTGGCAAATTCCATATCCCTCATTGGAATTCGAGAGTTTTGGAGGAAACTCTTAGTAGGTTATGGGAGGCTCACTATTACCAAGCCCACCCCACAATGATATGATATTGGCTAGCATTAATAATAATGAGAGAGTACGCTTACTCATTTGCAGTAATGCAAGTACCCATCTTATTTGGCCTTTAGAGAATGTCACCTCACAATGATATGATATTGGCTCCATTGCACTTAGTTAAGTCATTCCCACCATGCTTAGTTCATGAAGGGGTTCAAGAATAGCCTCACAATGATATGATCTTGGCCATCCTCGTTGCCTACATCAACCTCATCATATGTTTATGGATTCCTCCTGAGTATAAGCATGCACTTTGTACTCCCCATGATAGGATGAAGCCGGTGTACAAGTCATAAACGATTGGATCCCACCACGGTTGAAGGCCTACGAAAGAGTGTTCTAAGCACTCTCACGCTTATCAACTTAATAATGGTTTGGTTGAGGGTTTTAGGTCTCATCACATATAAACATACATTTTAATCTCTATTAAAACAATTTTGGTCCTATTACAACTATTGGTTCATATGATTGTTTTAGTTGTATATAATACTCCCACTATGCTTATAAAACGGTTTTTAAAGCAAGAGTATATGATACTACTAACATAACCTTTGCATTCATTTGATGGACTATATAGTTGCCTTAGGGCCTTAGGATGACTATGAACCTTTGTTTAGATTCAACATGAGCCTTGGGTTGAATCTCGGTCTAGGAATGGTGATTGATTTTAGTTACGCGTTTAATCACATTAAGGCGTGTTGTCTTAGGGGCGTTAGACCCAACTACTTCATTTTCATGCATATCATATAAAGCAAGAAAGAAGTACTTCAAAGTAAAGGTGAGCTTATGCTCATTACAACATTTGCATAAAACAAATTACTTTAAAGTAAAGAAGAGCTTATGCCCTTTTACAACATTTGATCAAATCAAATTACAACCAAAGTCTAATCTACACATTCCCATGGTTCAAACAAATTTGAAACGGCCTTTCACATAGCTCAATTATATTAGGCTTAGGTTCATAATTACCCTTTAATTAATTAACACATTAACTAATTAAATTGAATGCAACATTTTCATTTGGTTTTTGTATCCATAAAATTGATTTAAATGGAGCTAAACAAAATGAAAATCCAATTCTCATTTAAAGAGACAAAACAATTTTGTTCTCTACCTAATTTGGGCCCAAATGCAATAACCACAACTTTTGGGCCATAAAGCAATTAACCTCAACTTTTGGGCTATATTGCAAAACATTTGGGGTCACTTTGTAAAGACACAAAAGTCCACTACTTCATGTAATTACAATAGAACCCAAAATTTAATCAATGTAAAAACTTCATTAGAGGAGCAAAACAATTTGTCCTTTAGCGTTTTTGGACCTAAACGTAAAAACGTAAACTTTTGGGCCAAAGTGCAAATACACAAAAGTATCAAAACTTTATGTAATTGCATAAAAGGCCCCAAAAGTACCCCCACTAGGAGGTGGCCGGTTTTGGAAGAGGATATGAGTGATGTGTGTGTTGATTTTTGAGTTTTGACATAAAGCATGCAAGTGCACAAGTGGTGTGTGTGAAAGGGAATTAATCCTTTCACACCCACCATTATTTCTATTGCCATTTAAACAAATATCTAAAACATTTAAACATTTGAAAATGCATAAAACATAAACTTTATGAAATAAATCAAAACTTTGAATCAAAACACAAACCTTTTTGTTCTTGGCAAAAATGTCAAGAACAATGAAGAACATTCATGAAAAACCCAAAATTTTTCCATGAACTTTTTCCACCCAAAAACATTCCAAAACCATTCAAACTTTAGGGAAATAACATCTAACCAAACTAGGGTACATAGGGGTTCCAAAAGTCACTTGAAAACACTTTTAACAAGTCAAACAAGAACCCAAAAATCCACCCTTTGGATTTGGCCGAAAATCCCCAAAGTCATGGCACCAAATTTTAGCTCCAATATTCATGCTCTTATGAACTACATCTACAACATTTGAGATGGCAAATTTTCTAACAAAATTTACATTCAAAGAAACAAGAATAAAGCTTGTAACAATTACAACTTTTAAATCACAAACTATGAACTACAAAACCCAAAAGGATTCACCAACTACTAGACCTAGGCTCTGATACCACTTGAAGGAATATTTTGTGAAAACATGTTCATTTAAGCAACATCAATAAGCATGCAATTAACAATTAAAGGCGGAATCATGCTTGCATGCACTTAAAAACAAAACATTAACCATGAAATTCAAAGCCTAGTAGATTGGTGAACCAAGACTCAACTCAAATCAAAGTGAGTTGAGAAATATACCTTTGTAGATTACTCTTTGCATAAGCAAAGGCTAATCACCCAAAGAGAGGGCCTTCATTCCTTGCATCTTAAATCTATGGATTTGGATGGATGAATAGGTTTCTCCAAGTTCCCAAAATTGAGAACCTCTAAGTCTCTTCACCAAGGAGAGATTGGAGAAGAAATGAGTGACCTTGGAGTAGTGGGATTGCAAGATGCACCCCCCAAGGTGGCCGGCCTCTTTAGAGAGAAATGGAGAGACAAGTTCTCACCAATTTTCTCCAAAACAAACCCATAATGAATTTTGGCTATAAAGTCATATTTATACCTTTATTCATTTGAGTGGCAAACTTGTAAATAAGTCCAAGTTCACTACCCTAACCAATATGGCCGGCCATTAGGATATTTTGGACTAATTGGGCCTTTGTGAATCATTATTCATTAAGTTGTCATACAACTTATGTTAATGGGTTTGACGTTCGAAGCCCATTGGGCCTTAAGGTCCAAAACTATCCCGAGGTCTTTAACGAACTTATTCGTTTGATTAATTAACATATTAATTAATCCTTGCCATAAATAAATGATTAAACCATTTAATCATTCTTACTCATCTCCATTGTTTCTTCAATCTCCTCCTTACACGGTGTGCGATCCATTAGGTTCCTTTTAGCGAGGCAGTGGGCGATTAAAACCATTTTACATCGACTGTGAATTGAAACTTACTTTCAATTCTCCCTTTAGTGATTACACACGTTTAGGGCTTCCACAAACCATGAGTGACACCTTGCAGCATATCATGGTTACCCAAGCTAATCAGAAGAGGTAGAGAAAACCTATTCAGTTTGGGATTACAAATGCAATACGGTCTTTCTCTAATCTAATACTCCTGACCACATTGTTTGGTTTGATAGTTTATAAGTTCATGTCTACTATCCAATGTGATTCGTGTGCTTATATGATTTCCTTGAATGTGATTTAGAACGACTTTTCTAAATCTCATTCATACTCTGGCCAGAGATTCTAAATCATATCATAGAGTGTTCTCCCTCAAACAGTTTGAAGGTTAGAGATCCCTTGTTGCGCATTCACTTGCCTCTATGGCTAAGTGGCTTAACCCCAACGATGCCGTGGACACCCTCCTGATGGAGTAACTTTGACACAATCAAAGATCAAGGACTTAACCACAAGACAACTATGATGCCTCAGGTCAAAGGACTACTTTGCATTATCCCAACCATGAGTTCTCATGTGACATGAGTATGAGAACTCTTCGTCGATCACGTTCAGTGAACTCATTCTCTATTGAGCACCTACGTACTTGTCTTGATGTCACACACACCAATGACTCGAGACTAGTCACTCTCCCTGAGAGAAGACACAGTACGTACCGATCTTAACGGACTGTCAATGCCCAATTGACAATCCTATGATCAGGAACATTTAGGATGTGTCTACGAAAGAATGGTCTCATGAATCTAACTTCATTAGATTGCATTCTCCCAATCTCATATTCCTTGGACTTTATCGTTTAAGCATATAACATTTATATGAGACGGCTTAAACAATAATCTTTGCCCTTTATATTAAACTAGATTAGTTTAACATGTGAAATGTCTGTAAAGTATCATCACATGATTGGTTTTAGGGCACATTTCCAACAGCTGCCCATGGAGAAAAGCTGTATATGGGCAATTCTGCCTTATCTGCGGTGGAGGGTAAAGGCAAAGTGGTAGTCAAATTTGAAGGAAATTTTGTGAAAAACATGTTCATTTGAGCAACATCTATTGCATGCAATTAACATTTAAAGGCGGAATCATGCTTGTATGCACTCAAAAATAAAACATTACCCATGAAATTCAAAGCCTAGTAGAAAGGTGAACCAAGACTCAACTCAAGAACATAGTGAGTTGAGATATTTTATACCTTTGTTGATTCCTCTTTGCATAAGCAAAGGCTAATCACCCAAGGAGAGGGCCTTCATTCCTTGCTTCTTAGTTCCATCGATTTCTTGGAGGGGGATGCTAGAAAGGAATCTCCAAGTTCCCAAAATTGAGAACCTCTAATTTTCCACACCAATGAGGGACTTAAAGAAGAGATGAGTGACCTTGGAGGATGAGAGATTGCTAGCTAATCTCCTCCAAGGGGCCTAACCTCTTAGAGAGAAAAAGAGAGACATGTTCTCTCCAATTTTCTCCAAAAGAAACCCTAATGAAGAAAAGGCTATAAAGTCATATTTATACCTACCTTCATTGGAGTGGCAAACTTGTAACAAGTCTAAAACCCACTCCTTTATCAATATGGCCTGCCATAGGGTGTTATTGGGTTGTTTGGGCCTTTGTGAATATTTAATCATTAACTTGTCATACAACTTAAGTCAATGGGCTTGATGTTCGAAGCCCATTGGGCTTTGAGGCCCAAAATTAACCTGAGGTCTTTAACGAACTTTATTCGTTTGATTAATTAACATATTAATTAATCCATGCCATAAATAATTAAACCATTTAATTATCCTTACTCATCTCCGTTGTTTTTTCAATCTCTACCTTACACGGTGTACGATCCATTAGGTTCCTTTTAACGAAGTAGTGGGCGATTAGAACTCTTTCAAATCGATTGTGAATTGAAACTTACTTTCAATTCTCCCTTTAGTGTTTATACACGTTTAGGGCTTCCACAAACCATGAGTGACACCTAGCAGTATGTCATGGTTACCCAAGCTAATCAGAAGAGGTGGAGAACCTATTCAGTGTAGGATTACAATGCACTACGGTCTTTCTCTAATACAATACTCTTGACCACATTGTTTTGTTTGATAGTTTATTCATGTCTACTATCCAATGTGATTCATTTACTTATATGATTACTTTGAATGTGATTTGGAACGACTTCCTAAATCTCATTCATACTCTGGCCAGAGATTCTTAATCATATCATAGAGTATTCTCCCTCAAACGGTTTGAAGGTTAGAGATCCCTTTTTGCGCATTCACTTGCCTCCATGGCTAAGTGGCTTAACCCCAACTATGCCGTGGACACCCTTTGACAGAGTGACTTTGACATAGTCAAAGATCAAGGATCTTACTACAAGACAACTATGATGCCTCAGGTCGAAGGACTACTTTGCATTATCCCAACCATGAGTTCTCATGTGACATGAGTATGAGAACTCCTCGTTGATCGTGTTCAGTGGACTCATTCTCTATTGAGCACCTACATGCTTGTCTTGGTGTCAATCATACCAATGACTCGAGACCAGTCACTCTCCCTGAGAGAAGACACAGCACGTACTGATCTTAACGGACTGTCTATGCCCAATTAGCAATCCTATGATCAAGAACGTTTAGGATATGTATACGAAAGAGAATGGTCTCATGAATCTAACTTCTTTAAATTACATTCTCCTAATTACATATTCCTTGGACTTATCGTTTAAGCATATAACATTTATATGAGACGGCTTAAAACAATAATCTTTGCCCTTGATATTAAACTAGATTAGTTTAACATGTGAAATGTCCGTAAAATATCATCATATGATTGGTTTTAGGGCACATTTCCAACAAAATTCACATCTGGAAAGAGTCTCACCTTGCTGAATGTACTGCATGTTCCTAAAATAAGGAGGAACTTGGTTTCTGGACCTATTTTGATTGCTAAGGGCTTTAAACTTGTAATGGAATCCAACAAATTTGTACTTACCAAGGGTGGGATGTTTGTTGGAAAGGGTTATGTGGCTGATGGCCTCATGAAACTCAATATAATTACCATTGATGATGCTAATAAAATAAATGCTTCTACTTATATTGTTGAGTCTTCTAATATTTGGCATGCTAGATTAGGACATGTTAATTTTCGTTCCATGCAAAGAATGGTTAAATTAGAATTATTACCTAAATTCGAAATTGATTTTAATCATAAGTGTGAAACATGTACTGAATCGAAATTTGCTAGGCAGACGAGAAAGTCAATTCTGAAAAGATCAAATGAATTACTTGGATTAATTCATAGTGATGTTTGTGACTTTAAATCCACACTAACTCGTGGAGGAAAGAATTATTTGATGTGAAAATTAAGTTGACACACAAATTAAACCCTATTGATGACAATTGTAGTAATGATGCAAGTAGGGATCGTTCTAGACCGGGGATTAACTAGGGATGCTAATCAACACAAATAAGACTCAAAAACACTAAACTAGACTCTATAAACTCAAAACTAACTTAAAACACTCAAAATAGAAATAACAATAAAAAAGACTCAATTCTAGACCTAACAAGTGATTTGGACGAAAATAGAACTTCAAAGACTCAAAATACTTAAAGGAAACAAGTTTTGACTCTAAAAACAAGACTTAAAAGTAAGGGGATTGGTTTTGACGAAATTGGACTTTAAAACATAAACTTTAAAAACAAACTTAATGAAAATGATTTTGGATGAAAAAGAATGGTGAAAGGCTAGTTAGAGGGTTCCTTCTCCACACATGAAACATATGCATACGACTCGATTTCCAGTTATTCTTTCAACAAACCATGAATGACAATGTCCCAAATTAACTAGATTGCACCAATTAATTCTCAGATTTCCCTAGATTCATTGAATTGAATGGAATACGCATTACAACCAAATTATTCTTATCAAGGACCCTAACTATGGAATACGCATGATAGAGACACATATCAAAGATCATTAAGTTCAATGGAAATCATAAACATTGACGAGGCATTCATAACTATGGAATACGCATGTTACTCTTGCCAAGGATTTACTTAACACAATCTTGACTAGCGACTTTTACTACTTATGAATATAAGTTAATAACGATTAGGTGAAATTCCCTTATACTCTAGCATCAAATTCATGCATGCGAACTAAGTATGCATCCTTAATTAACATACATAAACATGTTATCAATCAAATAGATAAGTAAACCACATTCACGATTCATGAAATCATAACTGGAGGTAATCAAGTCATATAAAACACATGATCATGGCTTTGAATTCCCCTCTAACTATAAAGAAATTAGTTCCTCATGTTCGCAAATAAACAAAGATAAATAAATCTAAACATTAACATAAAGATAGAAAACACCTAGAAACGCTCCACCAATCCAAGCTCCTTGAATGGCATGCACGGCTCCAATAGTCTCCTTCCTTCTCCTTTGCAAATTCACGGCACAAGAGGGATGATTGGGTGAATGATGTAGTGAAAATCTGGTAGAGGGTGGTGTGAATGAAAGGGTGCGGCACTACATATATATAGGCTGAAAATCACAGCCCGTAGGTAGCAAAGGAAAAGGATTTAAAGGCCTAAGTTGCATAGGAAGATAAAACACAATCCTTAAAGGAAAACAAGTCAGAAATCCAAAGGGAATGGGAGGATAAGGTGCGGCACTTATCTAGGAAGGGACAAGAGCTTCTAGAAACCAAAATCCCAAGGGAATTGGGTAAAAACTCACGGCACAAAGTGGAGGGAAAGTGGCTGATTTGCAATGCAAGGCAAAGGTCTTCTAGAAAGGTTCTAGGCGCCATTTTTGTAGGAAAGGATTAGGTTTTCTAGAAATCTGATTTTAATCATCCTAACATAGCTAGGAATCCTCCCAAGTAGCTGAAATATAGGTGGATTAGGATTAGGATAAGATAGGATAGGGTTTGGATAATGTTTTGGATAAGGTTTCCTGACTTGAGCTGATTCTTTGGCTTTAACTTCCCTTCTTCAATTAGGAAACCTTGTTTGAGTAGGAAAATTCAATCTTCTAGGAATCCAACTTCACTTAGGAATCCTTTGTTGACTAGGATTTCATCTTCAATTAAGCACTTTCCCACTTCAATTAGGAAACTTTGCATCTTCAAGTCTTCAACTTTGAAACACATTCCTAGCTCTTCAATCCTTCAAATTCGTCCATTCTTTGTGCTCCACATGCATGAACTCCATTCTAGCTCAATTTTGCTCCAAAATGCTCCAAATTGCATCTTTTTGCTTACTTTGTCCTTAAAACCTGAAAACACATGAAAATAGCTTAAAAGACTAACTTAACTAAGAAAACACAACATAAATGCATAAGAACTAACTATCTAAGGCGCATAAATATGCTCCTATCAAATTCCCCCACACTTAGCTTTTGCTAGTCCTCGAGCAAAACGACGAAACAAAACGAAACGAAACAAAATAATCAACACATAACCTAAACCTTCCAACGTTTGCCTCAGGGATTCCCAATGCACATGACATATTAAAAATCATCATTCCCACAGATTTTAGTCATCTTTACACTTAAGCACATACTTAATCATAGTCACCACGTACTAGTTCACATTTAACCATTTAAAACATGATTTTGAATGTAGTAACATGCCTTAGAGAATTTGCTCAATTCCTTACTAGATATGCACTCAATTTTGACACAGATTTTCTAACTACACACCCTATACTAGTTATATGTGAGAAGATTGATGTAAATATGAAAACGAACGCTCACATATATGTATAACAAAGAAAGCATTTTCTGGAGTTAATAAGCATTTAGATATGATCTCATGAATGGAATGCTACTACTTAGATGCGAGAACCAAGGATATCATATGCTCATACCAATTCCAAACTCCACATATTGAAACACATAACAATCAAGATAGAAGCAAAGGGTTGTAATGGGGCTAAGGTATTGGCTAACAAAGAAAGGGTAGGATAATCAAACATTCTTAAAGAATAATAAGCAAAGTAATGAAATTGACACTTAGAATTCACTTTTGCATGCAAAAATCAATTTTGAAACACAAGGGGAAGACTCATGCAACACTTAGGACCAAATTCAAGCTTTTTGGACCCTGTCTTCAACAACCAACACTTTAGAGCTTCTTTTCACACATTTTTCAACTCTTCTTCATTCTTTTCACATTTTTTTCTTCATTTCTTCTTTTTCTACGAATTTTGCTCCTTTTTTTTTCTTTTTCTAACCCGTGCCCTTCTACTTCTTTTGGCACACAAAATTTTCCTTCCCCCACACTTATTTTTCTGCACAATGTTGATCAAAAGGAATTCCCTCTAAGTCATGCTTTATTATCCTTTAAGAACAAGGGTATGGATAGTCCTAATCTAGGCTAGGTAAGGATAATGTGGCTAACAAAGAAAATGGCTAACTAAGGCTCAAAAGGGTGAACCTACAAAACAAATGCACGGTATGAAGGCTTTTTGGCTTTGGTGGTAACTACTAAACAACTTCATCTTATTAGTTATGCTAATCAATTTTATGCTTTGAATGAAATGGGTATGAGTTTTAATATTTGGATCTATAATGATGACACGCCTTCTAAGTAGCAACCAAGCAAAGAATGATGAGATCATGCAACGACTTTAGAAAACAACAAATTCTCAGATTATTAACTCTCCAAAGAATGTTTAGGCTCAAGTCTCACAGGGTTGTAGCGTTAGTTTGAGTTCCTTCCTTCAAGCATGTTACAAAAACTGATTTTTTTCCTTTGTGATTACATGTGAATTTGTAAGTTATAACCACAACCAAGCATAAACCAAAGAGTAAATCAAACTTTCATCCATGTTTACAACTCTTTTTAACAGTCATGCAATTAAAAACCGAATCCTCATCATTGTGTTGGAAGGTACTCTAAGACACAAACAAACACACAAAAACGACTCTTTTTGGATTTTTCAAAACAATTTTTCAAATTTTTATGGGATTTTCGGATTTTCATGTTTAAAACACACTAAAATGCTTCAAAACACACTAAAAACACTTAAAAACAATGAAAAACAACCTTTGAAATGTTAGGTGGTAAAATCCTACGAATTTTTCAATAAAAACACTTGTTTACCCCCCCCCACACTTAAACCAAACATTGTCCTCAATGTTTTAAACATAGACTCACACAAAAACAAGCAAACAACACAACTAGCAAACATGACAAATATGGCAAAATAAAAGCAATAAAGAGTAGGGTTTAGGAACGCAAATCTGGTTGTGATGCCGGAGCTTCCTAGGTCTTCTTTATTCGTATGGGTTGCCTCCCACGAAGCGCTTGCTTTAACGTCTTCCAGTCGGACGATGCCTCCAATCAAGCTTGAATAGTGCCCACGGCATGGAGGGAGACTTCCTCCACGACCTTCTCCTCAAAAGTTGTAAAATATGGCTTCAAACGATGTCCATTGACTTTGAATTCTTGTTGCGTCTTCAAACTTTGAATTTGGACTGCACCATGTGGAAAAACATTAGTAACAATAAAAGGACCAATCCACTTAGAACGCAACTTACCTGGAAACAACCGAAGGCGAGAATTGAAAAGTAACACTTTGTGCCCGATAGAGAACGTCTTGCTACGAATCATCTTGTCATGGAATGCCTTTGTTTTCTCCTTGTAAATGAGAGCATTCTCGTAAGCTTCATTCCTAACTTCCTCAAGCTCATTCAATTGAAGCTTTCTATGAAGTCCTGCGGCATCAATGTCCATATTGAAAGTTTTGATGGCCCAATGTGCTTTGTGCTCCAATTCAACTGGAAGATGGCATGGTTTCCCATAGACTAGCCGAAATGGGGACATTCCAATTGGTGTTCTGTAGGCTGTACGATACGCCCACAATGCATCATTCAAGCACAAGCTCCAATCTTTCCGGTTTGGCCCTACGGTCTTCTCCAAAATCTGCTTGATTTCTCTATTTGAAACCTCCGCTTGCCCACTTGTTTGAGGATGATAAGGTGTTGCCACCTTATGCGTGACATTATATTTCTTGAGTAGCGCCTCAATTGTTCGATTGCAGAAATGGGAGCCCCCATCACTTATAAGTATCCGCGGCATTCCAAACCTTGCAAAAATGTTAGTCTTAACAAAATCTGCAACCACTTTAGATCATTAGTACGGGTGGCTCTTGCTTCCACCCATTTCGAGACGTAATCAACCGCAAGTAGAATATAAACAAAACCATGAGATGAAGCAACAGGACCCATGAAATCAATGCCCCAAACATAAAAAATTTCAACGTTAAAAATGGGGCTTTGCAGCATTTGGTCTTTTGGTCCTATATTTCCAGTTCGTTGACAACGATCACATGCTATGCAAAACGTTCTAGCATCCTTAAAGATAGTAGGCCAATAAAAACCACATTCAAGTACTTTACGTGCAGTCCTTTGAGTGCCAAAGTGACCTCCACATGCATAAGTGTGACAAAAGTTTAGAATAGACTGAATTTCAGAATCATGCACACACCTACGAATGATTTGATCAGAGCAATATTTCCATAAATAAGGATCATCCCACACATAATTTCGTGCATCATACTTGAGTTTATCACGTTGGTTTTTATTTAACTCACTTGGAATGACTTTAGACGCCAAATAATTAACTAAATCTACATACCATGGCACACTAACCTCAATGGACATCAATTGCTCATCCGGGAATGTCTCTGGGATAGGCACAACATCTTCTTCATGCACTAAACGGCTCAAGTGATCAGCCACTATGTTCTCACTTCCTTTCTTGTCTCGGATTTCGATATCGAACTCTTGGAGAAGAAGCATCCATCGAATAAGCCTTGGTTTAGCCTCCTTCTTCGTGAGCAAGTACTTCAACGCTGCATGATCAGTGTAAACTATTACTTTAGTACCAAGTAAATAAGAATGAAACTTATCTAAAGCAAAAACAACAGCAAGAAGTTCTTTTTCCGTTGTGGAATAATTCAATTGAGCGTCGTTCAAGGTCCGAGAGGCATAATATATGACGTGTGGCTGTTTGTCCTTCCTTTGTCCCAAAACAGCGCCTAGAGCATAATCGGACGCATCGCACATAAGCTCGAAGGGAATGCTCCAATCTGGTGGCCGAATGATGGGGGCCGAAGTTAGCATCTCCTTGAGGTGTTTGAACGCCTTTTCACACTCCTCGTTGAATTCGAAGGACACATCCTTTTGGAGAAGTCGGCATAGGGGTGTGGAAATCTTCGAAAAATCCTTGATGAATCGCCTATAAAATCCTGCATGGCCAAGAAAAGAACGAACCTCTCTAACCGAAGTTGGAAAGGGTAAGTAGCGTACAAGATCTATTTTCGATTTATCAACCTCAATTCCCCTTTCAGAAACGATATGCCCTAAAACGATGCCTTGTTTTACCATAAAGTGACACTTTTCCCAATTTAAAACAAGGTTCGTTTCCACGCATCGTTTTAAGATTAATGTGAGATTTTCTAAGCAACCATCAAACGAATCGCCAAAGACACTAAAATCATCCATGAATACCTCAATAATCTTCTCAATAAAATCTGAAAAGATACTTACCATGCATCTTTGGAACGTGGCCGGTGCATTGCATAACCCGAATGGCATGCGCCGGTAAGCAAAAGTACCAAATGGGCACGTGAAGGTGGTCTTTTCTTGGTCGTCCGGAGCTATGACAATTTGATTGTATCCCGAATAATCGTCAAGAAAACAATAAAAAGAATGACCGGCTAACCTTTCTAGCATTTGATCGATGAATGGTAGTGGAAAGTGGTCTTTCCTTGTGGTGTTGTTGAGCTTCCTATAGTCAATGTACACTCTCCAACCTGTTTGAATACGGGTTGGCACAAGCTCATCCTCGACATTCTTCACCACAGTAACTCCGGACTTCTTTGGGACAACTTGAACCAGTGAGACCCAACGGCTATCCGAAATTGGATAAATCACTCCACAATCGAGAAGCTTTATAATCTCCTTTTTCACAACTTCCATCATCGGAGGGTTGAGTCGGCGTTGAGCCTCTCGAGTTGGTTTAGCCCCCTCCTCTAGAAATATGCGATGCATGCATGTTGTAGGGCTAATCCCCTTAATATCGGCCAATGTCCATCCAATGGCTGTTTTGTGCTCTTTCAACACCCGAATCAACTTTTCCTCCTCTAATGCCGTGAGTGATGAGGAGACAATGACGGGCAACGTCTCTTCATCTCCCAAAAATACATACTTTAAATGATCCGGCAATGGTTTAAGCTCAAGAACGGGGGCCTGAATCACAGAAGGTAACAATGTATTAGTGGAAACGGGAATTGGAATTGGGTTAGAAGGCTTACCACGATGTTGTGGCAATGATTCAAAGGCAGCCACAAGCTCGGCATGTTCTTCCTTAGGTACGGCCAGATTGGGTGGCATTCCAATTCCTTGTGCAATTGTTGTTTCAAGGGGATCGTCTTCCAACATATCAAGATAATCCTGCGCCAATTCATCCAATATATCAATAGAAAAGCAAGAATGATCATCTTTAGGAAATTTCATAGCTTCAGAAATGTTAAAATTAATAATCTCCCCATCAAATTCCATTGTTAACGTCCCCTTGAACACATCGATCTTGGTGCGTGCTGTTTTCATGAAGGGCCTCCCAAGTAAAATCGGCAATGGGGTGACATTTGGTGAGTCCTCCATCTCTAAAACGTAGAAATCCGTTGGGAATATCAAGTTATCCACCTGCACCAACACATCTTCCAAAACTCCTTTCGGATATGCATTAGAACGATCGGCTAATTGAATTATAACACCATCGTTTTTAAGCTCTCCTAAGTTCATAGATGCATATATTGAGTATGGCATGACATTAATTGAAGCTCCTAAATCTAACATAGCATGTTCAAACTTAGTATTGCCTATAACACATGGAATTGTAAAACTCCTCGGATATTTGCATTTAGGGGGTAATTTTCTTTGCAAAACAGCGGAAACATTCTCACTTACCTGGACAACCTCTTTGTTTGAAATTCTCCTTCTTGTTGTACATAGTTCCTTCAAAAACTTGGCGTACCTAGGTACTTGCTTAATTGCGTCAAGAAGAGGTATATTGACTTGCACTTTCCGAAACGTCTCCAAAATGTCTTTCTCGTTCTCCTCCTTCTTGGATTGCCTCAACCTGCTAGGAAAAGACACGTTTAGTGGAATAGAACTAGGAGAATTCAGATTTGCACTTACCTTGGTCGATTTAGATGGGTTGGAAATGCAAGATGGCTGCGGCAAAGGTTGTTCCATCCTTGCCGTGGGTGTGGTTTGTGTTTCCTCCTCAAACTGCAACACTTCATCCTCTTTATGACTTGATTTGGATGCTTGGGGTTTAGTTCCAACTTGTTTGCCACTCCTCAATGTGATTGCTTTGGCGGTTTCGAATCCCCCCTTTGGATTTGCAACGGTTGAACTAGGGAGTCTTCCTTGGTCTCGAAACTATCCTACAAACTCCGCAATCTGCCCAATTTGCTTCTCCAAGTGATCCACCCTTTTGTCTTGGTTTTGTATTACTTTGGTTTGATTCTCTTGCCCCTGAGACAAAGTGGTGAGTAATTTAAGAATTGTATCATTATCCAAGGATGTACCTGAATTTGTTGGGGCAGATTGTATTTGAGTTTGATTCGGTGCGAATGGCTTTTGATAAAAGCCTGGAGGTTGCTGCCTAAATCCTCCTTGTTGTTGAGGTTGCTGAGGTTCTCGCCATTTGAAATTTGGGTGATCATCCCAACCGGGATTGTAGGTATTAGAAAATGGGTCATTCCTTTGTTGGTATTGATTGCCAAATCCCACGGCATTGAGGGTCTCCCACCCTCCATTCTCTATCAATTGTGGGCACTTGTCCGTAGGGTGTCCTTGCATGGAGCATACGCCACAAGCTGCCACGGTTTGCACTTTTGGACCTTCCACCACCTGAGAAAGCAAAGTAGTAAGGTTAGCCATTTGATTTTAGAGTTCGGTTATGGCACTTACCTCATTCACTTGGTGTTGCCGTGGGTTGCTCCTTTGTCCAACACCTTCGTATTGTTGAGCATTTAATGCTCAATTGGCAATCAATGTCTTTGCTGCCTTGGGGGTCTTGTCCACCAAGGCTCCTCCCGCCGAGGCATCTAGCATTTGACGTTCGATTGGTAAAAGCCCCTCGTAGAAGTATTGTAGAAGAAGCTCCTCCTTCATTTGATGCTGTGGACAAGAAGCAACAAGAGATTTAAAACGTTCATAATAAGTAGGAAAAGATTCACCTTCCTCTTGTTGAATTCCACTTATCCTTTTTCGTAGGAGGATGACTCGAGAAGTTGGGAAAAACTTCTCCAAGAAGGCCCGTTTCATGCTCTCCCAAGATGTGACTGTTCCGGGAGCCAATTCATATAACCAATCTTTCGTCTTTTCCAAGAGAGAAAAAGGAAATGCCTTCATCTTTAATATGCTCCCATCGACGTTGATTGGAGTCATGCTTGAACAAACCACTTCGAACTCTTTCAAGTGCTTGTTAGGATCTTCCATGGACAACCCATGGTACTTCGGAATGTGGTGTAGCAAACTTGACTTCAACTCGAATTCCTCGGTCTTTCCTTGGGCAGCTGCGAGATATTGAATACATAGAGGTGCGGCATTATCCAATCCCGAAGCCGAAAGCTCCTTGATTGTATGATTGTCTTGTGCCATGGCTTCCTCCACTTCACCCACTCTTGCCGTGGGTTCCTCTTCCTCAAACTCAACTTCGGCTTCTGAGTTTGAACTTGATTCACTAGGTTCTGGATTCTTCCTTTTTCATCTCAACTCTCGCTCAAAATCGTCATCAAAGTCCAAGATGTGTTCACGAATCGGATGAGTACTCCGAGTCATAAACTAGTACCTAAGACAAGAAACAAAAACAAAGTCAGAATCTGGAATTAATTAAACAAACTAAAATAAAACAATCCAAGGGATTAGCAACTTTGCTAATCCCCGGCAACGGCGCCAAAATTTGATGCGAAAATTAAGTTGACACACAAATTAAACCCTATTGATGACAACTGTAGTAATGATGCAAGTAGGGATCGTTCTAGACCGGGGATTAACTAGGGATGCTAATCAACACAAATAAGACTCAAAAACACTAAACTAGACTCTATAAACTTAAAACTAACTTAAAACACTCAAAACAGCAAATAACAATAAAAAAGACTCAATTCTAGACCTAACAAGTGATTTGGACGAAAATAAAACTTCAAAGACTCAAAATACTTAAAGGAAACAAGTTTTGACTCTAAAAACAAGACTTAAAAGTAAGGGGATTGGTTTTGACGAAATTGGACTTTAAAACATAAACTTTAAAAACAAACTTAATGAAAACGATTTTGGATGAAAAAGAATGGTGAAAGGCTAGTTAGAGGGTTCCTTCTCCACACATGAAACATATGCATACGACTCGATTTCCAGTTACTCTTTCAACAAACCATGAATGACAATGTCCCAAATTAACTAGATTGCACCAATTAATTCTCAGATTTCCCTAGATTCATTGAATTGAATGGAAT